>NC_058521.1:578062259-578699759 GCF_904849725.1 Hordeum vulgare subsp. vulgare
CAACTTCAAGCATGATATCTTCGTGCTGATCCACTTGAACTTGCACACCGCAATCTTGATGACGATCACAACTTGACGTGATCCTTCATGGGTTGTATGAGATCTTCCTCTAGACGCAAGCCCATGGAAACACATCTAACCCCACATAGAACTCTCACGAAGACCATGGGTTAGTACACAAACACGTAATGGACAATGCTTACCATATAATGGGATCACTTGATCCCTCTCGGTACATCTTGTACGCTTTGTGTGTTGATCATCTTGATTTACTCTTTGTCTGACGATCTTGATCAACCTTGTGTCTCTATGACCATTCTTCGGATAATACCTTGAATACCACCTTGGTCATCATATAAACTCCTTGAACCCAACAGATGGACTTCAAGAAGTGCCTATGGACAAATCCTATAAATATAACTTAAGGCAACCATTAATCCATAGGAATTGTCATCAATTAGCAAAACCACATATGGAGAAATATACTCTAACAACCGGAATTTCTGAGTTCGGGTATCGGTGTCACCGAGTTTTCCTATCTGACCGTTAGCCACCTTTTCCGTTCTACCGAGTTGTGTATATCGGTTTCACCGAGATTGAAAAGTCGATGCCTTTTGTGCAAGTCGGTACCACCGAGTTTATGACTTCACTCTCACCGAGTTGATCACTTTAGGTGTAACGGTTGGATTTTGGGTGTTGCCTATATATACCCCTCCACCAACCTCTCATTTGTAGAGGAAGCACTCACAACACACACTTCATTGCGAGAACCATTTTTCTGAGAGACAGCCACCTACTCATGTGTTGAGATCAAGATATTCCAATCCATCCATTTGAAACTTGATCTCTAGCCTCCCCAAGTTGATTTCCACCAAATCAATCTCTCCCACCCATGCCTATTCCGTAAGAGAGTGATTGAGTGCTGATGAGACTATCTTTGGAAGCACAAGAGCAAGGAGTTCATCGTTCTACCACATCTATTACCTTTTGCACGGTGGTGCCTCCTAGATTGGTTAGCTATAGCTTGGGAGGCTCCTACTTCATGTTGTGGAGTTGAACCAAGATGTTTGTAAGGGCAAGGAGATCGCCTACTTCGTGAAGATCTACCGTGAGTGAGGCTAGTCCTTCGTGGACGAAAACCATGGTGGAATAGACAAGGCCGCTTCATCGTGGACCCCTTATCGGTGGAGCCCTCCATGGACTATCGCAGCCGTTACCATCCGTGGGTTGAAGTCTCCACTAACATGGACGTACGATTGTGCCACCTATCGGAACCATGCAAAAAATCATCGTGTCAACTTCTTCGCGTTTGATCTTCCTAAACTCTACTCCTTACTACATGTGCAAAGTATTTTACTTTCCGCTGTCATACTTGTTGACTAGCATGTGTAGGGTGCACTAGACTTGTTACAATCGCTAAAATCTGCCAACCATTAATTTGCGAAAAGGCTAGGATTTTAATCTTGTCAAGTAGTCTATTCATCCCCCCTCTAGACACCTCTTCTATCAATCCCTCACTATTGTGTTCAGCCAGCGACAAGGCCCATCCCATGTCTAGTGATCTGCCACTATCGTCGTCCTCCCCTCCGTTCCGTTGAAGTCAAATAGCTTGTCGAGCTTGGCAGCGATCACCCTCTCGAGCTTTGCAGCCATGGCGTCCGCCTGGGGTGGAGTGGGCATAATCTTCTATGCCCCCTAGAAGAAGTCAGCCACCAGATCTTCGATGCCCAGTTGGCAAGGCGGGGCGAGCATGGGAGCAGCAGTCGAGGATCCTTCGCCGACGTGGCGCGGGACGATTGGAGTCGGCGCCTTGGTCTTTGAAATAATCCTTCGTGGCTGCACCGCGGCCTTGCCTTTGCCTATGCTGGGAGCAAATGTAGGCTCCTTGTCGTTGCAGATCATCCTGCCATGCGATGCCCCGTGTTAGTGGCGCGACACAGGCTTGTGGCTACGTTCGCGGTCCTTTGAGGGGGGCGGTGCATGGGCGCGACCGATAGCGCCACCTTTGCCCAGCAAGGTGTCCTTCTAGGACCGCCGTTGGTACCCTAGGTCCCCCCTCCCCGTTGTTGTCTTCATCCCAATGCTTTTTCTTGGCACGCAGGCCCCAGCATACAGTGAATGCAATGGGAGGCTGCAGGCGCATGCCGGGAGAGGGGTTGATCGTCGGCCTGCCGTCCTCCATGCGCGGCGCCCACACTCCTGGATCCACCCTTAGGTAGGGGTGTGAGTCCGGTTTGTCGTCAACGGAGAGGACACCGCTCTGTGAAGAGGGGGAGGACCGCGGCGTTAGTGGCGACCAATCCTCCACGTGGTCGAGGTGGAGCAGGAGGTCATACTGCATCAGCTCCGGGGGAGGCGCTACCGTGCGGCTCGGGGGGGGGGGCGACCATCATCTCATCGACACGGTCGTCCCCCTAGAGTGCTTCCATATTGTGCGCTTCGAGGGTATGTTGGCAGTGTCCCAACACGAGACCCAACACACGAAGAGCTTGGTGTCCACCCGCTCATGGGTCCTGCTGTCGAGTACCAGACGCCAGTTTATCAGTGGGAGCCAGAGGAGCTCACACAACAGTGGCATCCACAGTCTGCTCCGGAGTATCCTGGAGCTGGTGATTTCCCACCATGGGAGTAGACCAAGCTAGGCCAAAAGCCTAAGCTTGGGGGAGTACGTGTTCTCACCGACTTTACATTCATGCTTATGCTTTCACTTTGTTAGCCGGTGTTTACACTTTGCCACTGTATTATCCATGCTAGTTTATTTCCGTTTTCTTGTTTTCTAGTTTTGTGTCCTTTTGAGAAAACCCAAAAAGATTTTCTTTCTTATTTTGCTTGTTGGGAGTTTTCCCGTGTAAATAGTTTTCTTTTTCTTTGGGTCAAGGTAGAAGATATTGGTTTCAATGTTTAGTGGTTCTTGCATGCTTACCTGTTTAGCTTTCAAAGAGCCATATTACTTTGTCTTCTCCTTTGTGTTTGCCTGCAGATTCAGCTTAGTCCAATGCACGAGCACTCTTATTATTGTTCACATCGTTCGATCGTGCAAGTGAAAGGCAATAATGATGATATATGATGAAGTGACTGAGACTAAAAAGCTGGTATGAACTCTATCTATTTTGTTTTTGTAAATATGACTAGCTTGTCGACCTAGATTTAGCTTTGTTGTGAGAGAACCCTGTTTGCAATGACAACTTAGAGATCATAGTTTCTGATGCCATGCTTATTTAGCTGAGAGTTTATAATGGTTTGTCTTGAATGCCAACATAGATTTTGAAATGACTATGATGTAGTATGATAGGATGGTATTCACCTTTGAATGTTTCAAGTGGCTTGACTTGGCGCATGTTCATGCATGTAGTTGAAACAAAATCAACATAACCTCTATGATGTTCGTGTTAATGGTGATTTATATCCTGTTCATGCTTGCATTCAATGTTAGTCAAACTCATTGCATCTTGATGACTATTGTCGCTCTCTAGTTGGTCGCTTCCCAGTCTTCTGCTAGCCTTCACTTGTAATAAGCGGAATACTGCTTGTGCATCCACCTTCATAAACCCAAAAGTTTTTCCATGAGAGTCCACCATACCTACCTATGTGCGGTATTTACCTGTCGTTCCAAGTAAATTTGCATGTGCCATTCTCTAAACCTTCAAGAAATAATCTGTTTTGCATGCCCGAACCGCTCATGTGGTGATAGAGGGCTATTGGTATCTTCCATGCTAGGAGTGTTATCCTCGAGATGTGTTTATTCACTGTCATTCACGAGAAAGGAGCCGGTAATTGGAATGCCCAGTTCCACGCTTAACTCGAAAACATAACTATAAAACAAGACTCCCCCTGGATTGATGTTAGTATGGACGGTACCCGAGGATTCGGCTAGCCGTGGAGTGTGATTGATTGGTGGTGGGGGAGTTAAAACTTTACTTTTCTATTTGGGAACCGCCTATAGCATGAGTAGCATGGAAGATATTGAGAACTCTTGGTCATTGCGTTGACAATGAAAGCATGCCACCCAAAATTATTATCTCTGTTTTCAAAGCTTGAGCTCTGGCACCTCTACAAATCAATGCTTCCCTCTGGGAAGGGCCTGTCTATTTATTTTCCTGTTGAGTCATCCTCCTCTTTTATAAGCACCAATTAGAGAGCACCTCTGTCATTTTTATGCTTTGCTTTTGATTGATATTGAGTATGACTATGACTGGATCTTCGTTGCTATGAATTACAATGTTTTGTCAGCCCTTGATCTTTGAAAGTGCTCTGCATTTATGTTTTGCGGTCTCAGAAAGAGCTAGCGAGATACCACCTATTCATATTGCTTCATGCTTGTTTTGATTGAAGTGTTGGTATTTGAAACTCATTATTATTTGCTCATTAGCTGATTATGCCATTGATATTAGTATACCGTGAGACCTTTGTGTCATTTTCTTATGTGGTTAACTTGTGATCTTGCTGAAATTCTGGTTATGAGTTAGACATAGTTGCAACAACAAGATCAAACAGAGTTTGTCAAAGTTTTTCTTTCTCTCTCAGTTTGTCAACTGAGTTGCTTGAGGACAAGCAAGGTTTTAAGCTTGGGGTAGTTGATACGTCTCCATCGTATCTACTTTTCCAAACTCTTTTGCCCTTCTTTTGGACTCTAATTTGCATGATTTGAATGGAACTAACCTGGACTCATGCTGTTTTCAGCAGAATTGCCTTGGTGTTATTTTGGTGCAGAAATCAAAGTTCTCCAAACGTCCTGAAAATTTACGGGGAGCATTTTTGGAAAATATGAAAAATATCTGCGCCAAGTTCCACCTGAGGGGGTGGGCCAGTGGGCCACAAGCCCTGGCTCCGCCACCCCCCTGGTGGCGGTGGGCAGGCTTGTGGGGCCCACACAACTCTGCCACGCCCAACCTCAGGTCTATAAGTTCACTTTCGTCCTAGAAAAAATAAAAAGAGAAGATTTCGTCGCGTTTGCAATACGGAGGCGCCGCCACAACCTGTTCTTTATCTAGAGGGCAGATTTGGAGTCCGTCTTGGGCTCCCGAGAGGGGAAATCGTCGCCATCGTCATCATCAACCTTCTTCCCTCTCCAATTCCATGAAGCTCTTCATCGTTTGTGAGTAATCTATTCGTAGGCTCGCTGGGTGGTGATGAGTAGGATGAGATCTATCATGTAATCGAGTTAGTTTTCATGGGGATTAATCCCTAGTATCCACTATGTTCTGAGATTGATGTTGCTACTACTTTGCCATGCTTACTACTTGTCGTGGTTTTGTCACGACAGATGTCCTCGTGAAAGGACTTAGTACTGGAGCCATCGCACTTTGGTAGCGACTCAAAGGGGTTGAACGGGAGTGAGACGACGATTTACCCAGGTTCGGCCCCTCGTGAGGAGGTAAAGGCCTACGTCCTGCTTTGAGTTGTATTGATGGAGTTTCGATTACAAGGAGGGCGTAAGTCGCCAGACCTAGTACTCGATGATTTCTAACCTGTCCTCTTCTCCCGTGGGACTCGCTTTTATATACAGGTCAAGTCCTTAGGGTTTACAAGGGTCCTTTCCTTTACACAGATCGTGACTTTTGCGATCTCTAAGTCGCCGCCCTTCCGAGGCTTGGAGACCTTCTTTCTTATGGACTCCTTCCGAAGGTCATAAACCGCCATACTACTTTGGCTTTACCAGACCAAGGACCAAACTACATTTTAGATGAGTCGCGAGCTTTGGTGACCCGGCCCAACTAGGGCGGGTTATCAACAGATAACATCCCCAACATTAGGCCCCAGATTGACTTGAATTTCCTTCGCGCCAATATCCTTGCTCAATTTAAGGGCGATTCATCTTCACTCTTCTTATGCACCATGCATCCAAACCGCCATCTGTTGCGGAAAAACCTGAGTCGCCAAACCTCTTCTTGTTAGCTCCTTCCTCGAATCCCGGAAAGGATAATGACGTAATCTCTCAACGGATCCTTCGATATCGTTATTCCAAAAAATTTGGGGCACCATCATGGCGAATCTTTATCTTTTGGTAGTTCCCGCTCACGGCGCCTCAATTCCAGCACCTGCCCTGTTAAATAGGTGGGGGGGGGGAAGGACTGGGCGCATTTCACCTACCCGCATTATCGCCCTTCTCTCCCCCATTATCGCAGCGAAAATGTCATCGTCACCCGAGAGCTCCGCCGCCGCCCGAAAGCTTTGGTGCTGCCCGAAGACTTCGTCGCCGCCGAACACCTCATCGGGGCCGAGCAGTTTCGTCGCTGTCGAACGCCTCGCCGCCGTCGAGCACTTCGTCGCCGCCGTACACCTCGTCGTCGCCGAACATCTCGTCGCCACCTCGAGGCTTTCGCATTCGTCCGAAACCTTCGTCGCCGTCCACGCAGCACTCGCGGCGAAACCTTCTTCGGACGTCTCCGGCCATATCCACCAGGTCAGCTTCCACCATTTTAAGAGTAGATCCAAGTTCTTTCAAAGTTCATACCTACTGTGCTTTGGGCATCTCCCGAATGGCTCTATTTGTTCCTGTTTAATTGATGGCGATGATGACGAGAAAACCAATGTCCTTGGTACCTTTATGTGTCCGCTCTTAATTTGCACACTTAGTGTAGCACTTCATCAAATCAACAATATTATCCCATCTTAATCATAGGTTTTCGTCTCCGGTTATTTTCCGCGTTTATTTCCATGTGTCCAGTAGATCCATAATCTACTGCTTGTTATATGAAAACTGTTTGTAATCCTCATACTTCGCCATTTTTGGATAAAAGCCTCTGACGCCCTGGAAACATCGCTCCCTTAAGTAGCCAAAGTTTCGTAAGTCGCCCTAGCAACCTGACCCGGGCCTTCATTGGCGGATCAAAAAAATTTCCTCAGCCAGCGGACAAATTACTTGGCGAGTCAAATGAAATCGTTTCACCTCTTACAGTAGATGTTTTGGCGTGTCAATTCACCCGTACTTTATCCCTTTGTAGCATGGGCGCCGTCTTCAAAAGTGACTGGCTCCCTACCAAGGTTCATGATGCCATACTAGAGGATTATGTGAAAACGGGAAATCTGGACCCTCAGGATGTTATTGGTTGGCGTACCGGGTTCGAAGAGGAAATCCCCAATCCCAAAGAAGGAGAAATAGTTGTTTTCGTTGAACACCTTGAGCGGGGTTTTAAGCCGCCTGGATCGAAGTTCCTTAGAGACGCTGTGGCTTTCATGAATGTCCGCCTCCAAGATCTAGGGCCCAATTCGATAAGCAACCTATGCCAGTTCCAGGTGTTTTGTGAAGCTTACCTGCGGATGGAACCCTCAGTTCCCTTATTCTGGCATTTCTTCCACTTAAATCGCCAAGCAGAATTTCATAATGGCCCCAGCTTGGAGCTCGGCGGTGTAAATGTTCAACGCCGCAGGGATAGCCCATTTCCGTCACTCACCATGCCAAGCCACCCCAAAGGCTGGGGCGAGTCTTGGTTTTATTGTCAAGAAACCTCACCTGTAGGTGAAAACAAACTTCTGGATTATAGGGAAGATCGCCTTCCAACGAATTTCAAGCTCCCGGACAAGTTCACCGAAGAGGAGGAGTCAGATTTCATCCCAGTATTGTCCGAGTTAAGATCTTTGACAAACAACGGCCTTACTGGAGTTGATTTGATCCGCTGCTATGTCGAATGGCGCATCCTCCCTTTAAGTTGCCGGGACGGTTTAATGTGCGAGTTCGACGACACTCTAGATCATCCTCAATGCTACTTCCAAACTGCTCTTACGGAAATTGATATTGTCACCATTATCAAGAAGCTGACCGGCGAGCCCGCGGGAAAATGCAGCCAAATAGGTCTCAAACCTTTCTGCAAAATTAACCCGGCACCCAAGGTAAATAACTTTAACCCGCCTTTTTGTCTTTTACTTTTTATGTCTCATTCGAACTATGGCTTCTTAGAAAATATGCCTTTTCAGAAAGGTGATAAATTTTGGTCCAAGAGGCCAAAAAAGTCAGCCGTGAAGCAAGCTAGGCCGCCTCCAAAGAAGAAATCCAAGGGCAAGGGAAAAGCTGCTGTGACTGAACCATCTAAGGGTGATGAATCCAAGTCGGCGACGTACCTTCGGAGGTAAAAACCTATCCTTTCTTAACTCGCCATTCATTACTAATAACTTTGTATTTATACCTCTGCATCTCTTGAATAGAATGAAGACAACGAAAGCCAGGAGGATTCCGTAGAGGTAATTTCTGTTTCCTCCGATTCATCTCCTTCTCCACCTAAGCCGGCCAGGCGAATTTGTGGGAAAGTTCCCTTCTCACACCCAAATGCTTGTTTGGGCCCAAATTTTCTTCTGAAGAAAGCACAACACACTTCAAATCGGAAGACCCGAAGTCATTCCGGCGATCTGGTGTCCGGTTTACCAACAAGGAACAAGAAAAGGCCAAATGAGGTATCTTTTAACAACACTTCTTCACGTCTTTTGGGTCGCATTTGTAACCTGCTCATATCTTCGACGTACAATTCTTGCAGAGTTCTCCTCCTACATCTGGCGACCCAGTAATGTCGGCACTTCCGCCAACGATCCGTGTCCCTGGGTAAGTCTTTTGATAATTTTTACTTTGAATCTGATGGTGATAAGTTTTCAATCCTTTAAACGCAACCCCTTCTCCTTTCGGGGCACAGACGAAGAAAAGAAAGACTGGCGGGTCAACTCCTATCATAATCTCGGAGCCTACCGAGAAATCGGCGCCGATCCAAGATAACCCGAACCAAGACAAACCTGAAGATCAAGTGGATCTCCCTAGCTCTCCCAAGGAAACAATGGATGCCCCCAAGCCGCCAAGTCCATTGACAACAGCAGAAGACCCGAACGCTGTTATTATCACTAGTACTAGCTTCTCTAAACCGGCCACAACGGTTTTATCGAAGCATGTATCATCATCATCCCAAACTTTTCCCGAGTATGAACTCTCCAAGGCCAAGCTCTCTCAATATGAACATTTGGAATTCAAAGAACTTTGCTCTGGTTTTGCAAGTCGCCTGGAGGCGAGTTATGAGATGGAGAAAAGCCTGCTTCGGATGCTGAAAAACAAACATGAGGTAATTTTTGTCGTATACTATATTATCCCCATTAACCCCCAAGGGCCGGGTCATCAGTAAAAAGATGAGCCGGGTCTTGATGACTTAAAAACTTTCGACCAGTAACCCCCAAGGGTCGGGTCATCAATAAAAAGATGAGCCGGGTCTTGATGACTTGAAAAACTTTCGACCAGTAACCCCCAAGGGCCGGGTCATAAGTAAAAAAGATGAGCCGGGTCTTGATGACTTAAAAAATTTCGACCAGTAACCCCCAAGGGCCGGGTCATCAACAAAAAGATGAGCCGAGTTTTGATGCTGTATAATTTTGTCTGAAAATTATACATTAGCCCCCAAGTGTCAGGGATATTGCTTGCAATAGTTCTGAGACTTGCCCCTTAATCATATGCTTCAACAAGAATCTCTTATCCAGACTGAATCAGCACTTGGCGACTTGAAGAAAAGCTTATCTGATCAGCAGGATGCCCGAGCCAAATCGGAGGAGAAGTATCGACTGGTCCTAGCTGAGATGGAAAAGCTAAAAGCCGACTTAAAAAGGGCTCAAGCTGACCAAGATGTTTTAACAAAGCGAGCAGAGAAAGCTGAGGCCAAATTGGATACTGTGCAACAAGAACTGTCCGGCTTAAAACGTCATATCTCAAACATGGCACAAGCCGTCTTTGGTAAATAACTAACTCTTGACCTTTGTAAACAAATACCTCTTATCTGAGTCGTTGACAATCATTACCCCTTATACAGGTCCGAGAGCCGCCAACCTTCAAGATGATTGCGTCCTGACGCTGAAGGAGATTTACACGCTGACAGAGCAGCTATATACCGACAGTGTGCTGACTATGAAAGCGGTGCTGGGCGCCAAGGAGCCTATAACATCAATAAAGAAGATGTTGCCTATCCGCGCTTCCTCCCCAGATTGGCGAGTTAACTCAGTCAGCCGCCCGGAAAGGAGTGCTGACTACGTTGAGTCGATGCTTAGCATATGCTCCAGAGATCAACCCAGAAGAAGTAGCGGCGGGCTTTCCTCAACTCAAAGATGATGGGTCAGAATTCGCCGAAGAGGACTACCAGCGTGTTGTCAAGGACTCCCGTCTGGCGGCGAATCATCTTGCTGCAAGCCTGGACTTATCAAAATACCACGTCGCCTATGACAATAAGAACAAGAAGGTCAACCCGCCAACCTTTGTGACGACCAGCTTAACTCCGCGCCGACCCAAGAATCCTTTTGACTTGGACGCGGATCTCTCATCAATCTTGACTGATGAAGGTGAATTTGCCGCTCTGTCCAAGCCTAACTAGGTACTGGGCGACTTGCAGATTGAGGTTGGCCAAAGCTCGCGGCAGGCTGATCCAAGGGCGTCAGCAGAATGAAATTTCATTGAATTGGCCATGAGAGCCATGTAATAGGTCTCCATTAGGAATCGACACTGCTTTTGTGATACCTCCAAAATATCCTTATGTCGCCCTTAAGGCGATTTGAAATACTTGATCCTCCGTTTGAGGCTTTTTTATGATGCTTAATCCGCCATGGATAGAGTGATTTCGATCATCAACCTGTTCGAAGCTTTGAAAAACATATGTGAAACCATCTCAATGAATAATAAGTGATAACAAATAGCAGTCGCCCCAAAATATTTTGAGGCGAATCAGAAAAAAGTCTGAAAAACCTTGCGGCAGTGCCAGGAAGGTGAAAAATAGTAATTTTGTCGGCTCATAAGGTTGCGACAGGATAGGGCGAGTCAAAAAAAGCTCAAGCGCCACCCTAAATAGCAGTTTCGTCGACTCATAAGGTCGCGATAGGATAGGGCGAGTCAAAAAGTTCAAGCGCCACCCAAGAATGATTTCGTCGGCTCATAAGGTCGCGACAGGATAGGGCGAGTCAAAAAGCTCAAGCGCCACCCAAGATAATGATTTCGTCGGCTCATAAGGTCGCGACAGGATAGGGCGAGTCAAAAAGCTCAAGCGCCACCCAAGATAATGATTTCGTCGGCTCATAAGGTCGCGACAGGATAGGGCGAGTCAAAAAAGCTCAAGCACTACCCAAGATAATGATTTCGTCGGCTCATAAGGTCGCGACGGGATAGGGCGATTCAAAAAATATCAAGCGCTACCCAAGATAATGGTTTCGTCGGCTCATAAGGTCGCGATAGGATAGGGCGAGTCAAAAAGCTCAAGCGCCACCCAAGATAATGATTTCGTAGGCCAAATGGATAATAAAACTGATCTCAATAAGGGGAAGCCCCTAAGTCGGGAGGCGCTTTAATTTTATTGCTTTATAATAAGGACTAAAAAACTTACAAAATGCAGAGCTTAAAAGCTCAAGTGTAGTAAGGCCGCAAGTGGGGAATATTCCAGGGGCGAGTCGACTCAGCCTCCGTGGTTGGCCGGTGAGGCCGGAGATCCACCAGATAGTAAGAGCCGTTGTGAAGATTTTTGCTGACGACGAACGGTCCTTCCCATGGTGGTGATAGCTTATGCATGCCAGCACGATCATGTATCAGCCGAAGCACTAAGTCACCTTCCTGAAAGGTTCGGCTCTTGACCCGGCGGTTGTGATAACGCCGTAAATCCTGCTGATAAATGGCCGATCGGGCCGCAACCAAGTCACGCGCCTCCTCTAAGGCGTCCAAAGAGTCTAGACGTGCCAGTTCGTTGTCCTGTTCCACGTAGGCGGCGACTCTGGGCGAGTCATGCCTCATGTCAGTGGGAAGAACAACTTCTGCTCCATAGACCAGAAAGAAAGGGGTAAAATCCATGGACCGGTTCTGGGTGGTCCGGATGCTCCATAACACTGAAGGCAACTCCTCAACCCAACATCCCGGGGTTTTTTTCCAAAGGAACCATGAGCCGGGCCTTGATTCCCCGTAAAACTTCCTGATTCGCCCGTTACGCCTGCCCATTAGACTGCGGGTGAGAGACCGCAGAAACATCAAGCCGGATATGCTCTCGACGGCAAAACTCCTGCATCGCCCCTTGAGACAAATTAGTGCCATTACCAGTAATGATACTGTGTGGATATCCGAACCGGAAGATCAGCTTTTTCAAGAATTTGACCGCCGTCTCCGCATCGCAAGCTCCAACAGGCTCTGCCCCGACCCACTTGGTGAATTATCAACCGCCACCAGCAAATGGGTTTTCTTGTTAGATGACCTTTTTAAAGGGGCCAACCATGTCTAACCCCCAGACCGCGAAAGCCCAAGTGATGGGAATTTCTTAGTTCTTGAGCCGGCACATGAGCTTGTCGTCCATAACGCTGGCATCCCTCGCATCGACGAACTATCTCTTCTGCATCTGCATGAGCCGTCAACCAAAAGAAACCATGACGGAATGCCTTTGAAACCAAAGAGCGTGACCCGGCGTGATGCCCACAATCACCGGAATGAATGTCATTTAGGATTACGCATCCTTCTTCGGAGGAAACACATCGTTGAAAAACCCCAGAGGCACTCCGCTTATATAATTCGCCATTGATGATCACCATGGATTTGCTTCGCCGAACAATTTGGCGGGCCAAAACTTCGTCTATTGGTATCTCGCCCCGGGCGAGATAGGCCACATAGGGAAGAACCCAATCCAGCGTGACGTGGAGAGCCGCCACGAATTTAGACTCAGGATCTGGTATCGCCAACTCCTCCTCTGACGGCAAACTAACGGAGGGATTATGCAAAATATCCAGAAAAACGTTGGGGGGGACCGGCTTTCGCTGGGAACCAAGACGTGAAAGGGCGTCAGCTGCCTCGTTAAGGCGCCGGTCAATGTGATCAACCTGATAGCCATGGAAATGACCCGCCACATCGGACACAGCTCTTCTGTAAGCCGCCATCACGGGGTCTCGAGAATCCCAAGTGCCTGAAACTTGCTGCGCCACCAGATCAGAATCGCCAAAACATCTAAGCCGCGTAAGGTTCATCTCCTTGGCGAGTCGCAAGCCGTGAAGCAAAGCTTAATATTCCGCAACATTGTTAGTGCACGGAAACATGAGTCAGAGGACATAACAGAATTTATCTCCTTGAGGGGACACCAGTACCACACCAGCCCCCGAGCCTTCCAGCTGTCTGGATCCATCAAAATAAATAGTGCAGTATGTAAGATCAGGCCTGTCTTCCGGGGCCTGCAACTCCGTCCAATCATTGACGAAATCAACTAAAGCTTGAGATTTGATGGCTGTGCGAGGGGCATATCACACGTGATGCGGCCCAAGTTCAATCGCCCACTTGGCAATCCGCCCTGTTGCCTCCTGATTCTGGATGATGTCCCCGAGGGGGGCGGAACTAACCACCGTGATGGGATGCTCTTGAAAATAATGCTTAAGCTTCCGACTCGCCATAAACACCCCATACACTAACTTCTGCCAATGTGGCTACCATTGCTTGGAAAGTGTTAGCACTTCGCTGACAAAATACACCGGGCGCTGCACTGGGTATTCCTTCCCTTTCTCATTCCTTTCAACGACCACCGCCACACCTACTACTTTAGAGTTTGCCGCAATATACAAAAGCATGGGTTCTTTCTCAGTCGGGGCGGCCAAGACCGGCGGGTTGACCAGTTGCCGTTTCAAGGCTTCGAAAGCTTCATCTGCCTCATCTGTCCAAACAAAATGGTCAGATTTCTTTAGCAATTGATAAAGGGGAATCGCCTTTTCTCCCAGGCGGCTTACGAAGCGACATAAAGCCGCAATGCGACCCGCCATCCATTGGACTTGATTAACATGTGCCGGTTTTCCAAGGGACGTGACTGCTTCGATTTTGTCCGGGTTAGCTTCAATGCCACGCTCAGACACCAGGAAGCCCAACAATTTCCGTGCAGGAACACCAAAAACACACTTGGTGGGATTCAGCTTCATCTGATACGCCCGCAGATTATCGAAAGTTTCCTTGAGATCCTCAAGTAGCGTCTCCCCCTGGCGGGTCTTAATCACAATGTCATCGACATAGGCGTGGACGTTGCGTCCGATTTGGCTGCGGAGGCAATTCTGGATGCAGCGCTGATAAGTCGCCCCTGCACTCTTGAGCCCAAACGGCATGTATACATAGCAAAAAGCCCCAAAGGGGGTTATAAAGCTGTTTTCTATTGATCCTCCACGGCCATCTTGATTTGGTGATATCCAGAGTAGGCGTCCAAAAAGCACAAACGTTCGCATCCCGCCACCGAGTCAATAATCTGGTCGATGCGGGGAAGAGCGAAAGGATCTTTTGGACAAGCTCTGTTGAGGTCCGTGTAATGAATGCACATACGGAAAGTACCATTCTTTTTTAGTACCAAGGCCGAGTTAGCCAACCATTTGGGGTGGAAAACTTCCACGATGAATCCGGCGGCTAAGAGACGGGCAACCTCTTCCCCGATTGCCTTGCGTCGTTCCTCGTTAAACCTGCGATGATACTGCTGGATAGGATTTGCTTTTGGGTCAACATTAAGATGGTGCTCAGCGAATTCTCTCGGCACACCAGGCATGTCAGAAGGTTTCCATGCGAAGATGTCCCGATTCTCACGGATGAATTCAATGAGCGCGCTTTCGTATTTGGGATCCAGACCCGTCCCAATGGTGAACTGCTTGGATGAATCGCCAGGAACAAAATCAACCGTTTTAGTGTCATCCGTTGGTTTGAACTTGAGGGGCGGCTCAGCATCTGTCGTTGGCTTCTTTAAGGGTGACATGTCAGCCGGATCAACATTGGCCCGATGATACTTGAGCTCTTCTGCAGCGCAGGCGACTTCTGCATAAGCCGCGTCCCCTTCTTCACATTCCTTTGCAATTCTTCTATCACCATCCACCGTGATGGGTCCCTTAGGACCAGGAATCTTGAGTTTAAGGTAAACATAGCATGGGCGAGCCATGAAACGGGCGTAAGCTGGCCGCCCAAATAGCGCATGGTAGGGGCTTTTCAATTTGACCACCTCAAACATCAGCGACTCACTCCTGTAGTTATATGCTGTTCCAAATGCGACTGTGAGTCTGACTCGGCCTATGGGGTACGCCGACTTGCCCGGGATGATTCCGTGGAATACCGTGGTTGAAGGCATCAAATCCTTCTCCAATAGATTCATCCTTTGGAAAGTGTCAAAATATAAGATATTAATGCTGCTGCCACCGTCCATTAGCACCTTCGACAGGGTGTACCCCCCAACTTGGGGAGCTACGACCAACGCTAAGTCACCAGGATTGTCAACTCTTGGTGGATGATCCTCCCTACTCCATGATATGGTCTGCTCGGACCAGTGGAGGTACCTGAGAAGTGTCGGCTCAGACACACTGTACGCCCCGTGACTCACCTTCTTATCACGCCTGCAAGCATTGGTGGTGAAAACGTGGTACTGCCCATTTCTTAACTGTTTCGGGTTGTTGAGAAAGCCATCGTTGTCATCCTGACCCTGCGAAGCCCCCTGTGGGTCGGATGCTGAAAAGCTCCGGGCGGGTTATACCACCGCTGGTGATGCACTGGATACTGGCCGCTGCTCGGCTGCGAGCCCCCCTGAGCCCCCGGCTCGGGAAAACCGCCAAAGGGGTTCTGACGTTGGTTGGGTGCAGCAAACTGCTCCTGCCGTTGGTCCGGGTCACCATTTTGATCGCCTCCGCCCGAAACTCCCGCATCACGAAATAGTTCTCCCATGAATGAGTCGTCGGTCCGTCTGCCATGGCATGGTGCGGGCAAGGGCCCTTGAGTAACTCTTCATAGTTACGCGGCTTCTTACCACTGTATCCCCTATTTTTCTTCTGCGTTGGCTGCCATTGTTGGTGTTGGTATTGGCGACTAAATCCGAAGATTCCTCTTGCTGCCTTCTCTTGCCATTGGCTCGCTGATTGTGGCGGTTACGTCCCTGGACCCGGGTATGATTTTTGGATGACTCGCCCTTATTTGGTGAGTTAGCTTTACCGTCCTCACCGGGATCTTTGGTGTCGTACGCTTCAGTGTATCTAGTGAGGGTATCCATTAGCTCCCCCATGTCTTGGACCTTTCGCTTGAGTCGCCCCAACATCTGCACCAGGGGTTCGTAGTGGCAATACTGCTCGAGGATCAACACAGCATGAGCCGCCGTAATACCGTCTGATGAATGGATAATTTCCGCGACCCACCGTGACCAGTGGTGGGCCGACTCATCGAGGCGCTGAACGCAGTGCTGCAGATCGACAATCGTCATTGGACGTTTGCAGGTTCCTCGGAAGTTTTTGATGAAGCGCTCTTTCAATTCAGCCCAGGTCTGGATGGAGTTGGGGGGTAAGTTTTTCAACCAAGTACGTGCTGGCCCTTCGAGCATCATTGTGAAGTATCTGGCGCAAACTGCTTCGTTTACGTCGAGCATGTCCATGGCGATTCCATAACTCTCCACCCATGACGTTGGCTCAAGGTCTGGGGTGTAGTTAGGCACCTTTCTTGGTCCCTTAAAATCCTTGGGCATTCATTCGTTGCGAAGGGCGGGGGCTAAGCACGGCACCCCCACTCGTCCACCGCTCCCAACGAGAGGGACTGGGGCGATTTGGATGTTCAGGAGATCCTGGCCCAGCGGGTTTTGATGATCAGGCGGGTTGTCCTGAGGGATGAGTCATGTTCCGCTGTTTACAGCGGGCTGGTCCTCTGACGGACTCCTGGTGTGACTCGCCTGGGGAGTGGAATGCAGCCTATCTATGCTATGTGAGAACTGGGCGTTTTGAAGCACCGTCGTCTTCAACATCTCAATGGTGTTTCTTGCTTATATCTCGGCAGGAGTATTACCGTGAATCGGAAGAGATTCCAAATGGCGAGTTGCAGCAAGGACGTTGTCCACTGGGTTGGAAAAGTGAACTTGAGGTGTCCGGAATCGGGGAATACGATCCTCAATTGGTTGAACCGGCGGGTTAGGTGGTTGGCCCGGTCCTCCCCTGGGGCGGCTCCCGCCCCAGGAGTTCGCGGAGTATCGAACAGGCGGGTCGGGTTGAGATCAGGGGGTAGGCGACCCTGGTGCCTCCACTGATGGACGGCGTCAGATGTGCGCTGGTGTCTTTCGAGCCGCCAGTTGTCAGTATTTAAGTGAGTTCTCTCGGCGGTAATTTGAGCTTGCCGGGTTTCAATCTTGGCGGACTCCACCTCGGCATCCCGATGAGCCTTTTCCACTGCTTCTCTTAGCTTCGCCAATTCCATGTTTACTGCCTCCTGGTTTTCTGGTGTGATGGGGGTCGCCATAAGCCTTGAAATTTCCGCTGCTAATTCCACCAAGACAGCGGCCGGGCTTCTAGATGTCTCGCCAGGCCCATCCCCGCCTGTCGGGTTTGAGTCGCCCCAGCCATGTAAATGGCGATCTGGTGGCGGGTTCGGTCAAGGACTTCGGGGTCCATGGCCAACGACAAGCCCCCAAGACAATCCCCATGTAGAGACCGGATTGAATCTGAATTGCCCATGGATGATTCGTCATCAGTGTTGACTGGTGTGGTTTCCTGGGTCGCTGAGTGTTCTGGTTCCTCCGATCCCTGCGTGAATCCAACAAAGACCGGGCGAGTCAGATTTGGCGTCACTAGTGGGCGGACGTACCTGGCCGGCTCGACGATGTCGGTGGAGATGTCGAGCTCAGGCACGGATGATCCAATCATGCCGATGAAGATGTTGATCTTGCCGAAGGGGACCCTGTAACCAGATTCGATCGAATCCACCTCGGGCCCCCATTGCAGGTTGTTGATGTAGTACTTCCCACGGTGGCTCCGGGTCATGAGTCCCGTCGCGTAGCTCCCAAACCCTGGTAGGGCTCCCTTTGAGAACTCAACTCCACCGTGCGCAGGCCCCACAGTGGGCGCCAACTGTCGTGGTTTTGTCACGGCAGATGTCCTCGTGAAAGGACTTAGTACTGGAGCCATCGCACTTTGGTGGCGACTCAAAGGGGTTGAACGGGAGTGAGACGGCGATTTACCCACGTTCGGCCCCTCGTGAGGAGGTAAAGGCCTACGTCCTGCTTTGAGTTGTAATGATGGAGTTTCGATTACAAGGAGGGCGTAAGTCGCCAGACCTAGTACTCGATGATTTCTAACATGTCCTCTTCTCCCCTGGGACTCGCCTTTATATACAGGTCGAGTCCTTAGGGTTTACAAGGGTCCTTTCCTTTACACAGATCGTGACTTTTGCGATCTCTAAGTCGCCACCCTTCCGAGGCTTGGAGACCTTCTTTATTATGGACTCCTTCCGAAGGTCATAAACCGCCATACTACTTTGGCTTTACCAGACCAAGGCCCAAACTACATTTTAGATGAGTCGCCAGCTTTGGTGACCCGGCCCAACTAGGGCGGGTTATCAACAGATAATATCCCCAACACTACTTGTCAGTAGGACCCGAGTGCCATGATTTCAGATCTGAAATTATTATGTTGTCACCAATATATGTGTGTTTTAGATCCGATCTTGCAAGTTGTAGTTACCTACTATGTGTTATGATCCGGCAACCCCGGAGTGACAATAACTGGAACCACTCCCGGTGATGACCATAGTTTGAGGAGTTCATGTGTTCACCAAGTGCTAATGCGTTGGTCCTGTTCTTTATTAAAAGGAGAACCTTAATATCCCGTAGTTTCCTTTTGGACCCCGCTCCCATGGGAGGGATGGACAATAGATGTCATGCAAGTTCTTTTCCCTAAGCATGTATGACGACACACGGAATGCATGCCTACATCACATTGACGAACGGGAGCTAGCCACATATCTCTCCGTGTTATAACTGTTGCATGATGAATATCATCCAAACAAATCACCGACCCATTGCCTACGAGTTTGTCCTACCACTGCTGTTACTTGCTACTGTTGCTGCCGCTGTTACTTGTCCTGCTCTGCTGCTGTTACTTGTTTTGCTCTGCTGCTGTTACTTGTCTTGCTACTTGCTACTGCTGTCACTACTGCTTCTCCTTGCCACTGCTGTTACTCGCTACTTTGCTGTTACTACTTTGCTTGCAGATACTAATCTTTCAGGTGTGGTTGAATCTGACACATTCAGTTGCTAATACTCGATAGTATTATCTCACCTCCTGTTTGGCGATCAACAAGTTTGGGTCGAATACTCTACCCTCGAAAACTGCTACGATCCCACGCGCTGGTGGGCCATCAACAACATTCTTCTAGTTTCGATTGCCGGGGGGTGCTAGTAGCATTCTTCTGGCGCCGTTGCAAGGGAAGCTATGCTGTTAGAGAGTCAGCATTTTTCTGGCGCCGTTGCCGGGGAAGCGCAGCTGACATCAAGCATTTTTCTGGCGCCATTGTCGGGGAAGCGCAGCTGACATCAAGCATTTTTCTGACGCCGTTGCCGGGGAAGCGCAACTGACATCAAGCATTTTTCTGGCACCGTTGCCGGGGAGGTATTGCTATATTCTCTGAGTTAGTTGGGATTTATATCTGCTGATCACTATGAAGAATCTGAAGGATCCAAAGACCAAAGTCTTGCCCTCAACTACGAGGGGAGGTAAGGAATTGCCATCTAGCTCTGCACTTGATTCACCTTCAGTTATGAGTAAGTTTGCGAGATCACCTCGTGCTAGAAATCTTGATATGTGGCCTGTGCTTGATGATGCATGTGATACTACTGCTAGAGATGCTATGCTTGATACTATGTTTGATACTATGCCTGATGCTATGCCTGTTATTGCTAGAAATGCTATGCTTGATACTGCTAGAGATGCTATGCTTGATACTGCTTTGCCTGATGATGCTAGAGATGCTATTTTGCCTGATGATGCTATGCTTGATATTGCTAGAGATGCCACTTTGCCTGATGTTCCACTAGGAGTATTCCTTGATGCTCATATTGCTAGAGTTACTACCAATGCTCGTGATGCTTCTGAAACTCCCGATACTATTGCGTTAGAACCTGCTTTTGCTCCTACTAGATCTAGCTCTCCTAGATATGAATTGCCTGATATACCCGAGGGTTACGTTATGGAGGGAGAGATAGGTGAGGATTTTCTTGCGTGTAAGGATGCATATGACGCTGAGAAATTACTTGTCAAGTGGAAGGAAAAATCTTTGAAAGCTAGGATGAAATACGACCCGAAGTTTGCCACTTCACCTATCTTTATCACCGATAAGGATTATGAATTATCTGTCGATCCTGAGATAATCTCTCTAGTCGAATCTGATCCTTTTCACGGTTATGAGTGTGAGACGGTCGTAGCCCATCTTGCCAAACTACACGATATAGCCACCCTTTTCACTAATGAGGAGAAGATCCGTCACTACTATATCCTTAAGTTGTTTACTTTCTCTCTAAAGGATGACGCTAAAGCCTGGTTCACCTCTCTTGCTCCTGGATGTGTCAGTAGTCCCCAGGATAAGGTCTATTACTTCTATGAGAAATATTTCCCTACCCATAAGAAGCAAGCTGCCTTGCAGGAAACATACAACTTTGCTCAACTCCAAGAAGAGAGTCTTCCACAAGCTTGGGGGAAGCTCGTCAAGCTACAAAATGCTTTGCCTGATCACCCTCTTAATAAGAACAAGATACTTGATATCCTCTATAACGGACTTACCGATGCCTCTAGAGACCACCTAGATAGTTGTGTCGGTTGCGTTTTTAGGGAGCGAAGTGTAGAAGAAGCTGAGACCCTACTGAATAACATCTTGATCAACGATAATGCTTGGACTATTCCCGAACCACCTCCTAAGCCAACTCCAAAGAAAAGAGGTATTCTATTCCTCAGTCCCGAAGATATGCAAGAAGCCAAGAAATCTATGCAAGAGAAAGGCATTAGATCTGAAGATGTTAATAATCTACCACCTATCGAAGAGATCCATGGTCTCGATAACCCGATACAGGTAGTAGAAGTGAATTCTCTACGTAGGTTTGATGAGAGTGATATCCCTTTTGATAAACCTGCTAGCCTATGCTTTGATGTTTTGACAACTTTGTTGCCAAACAACAGAGTTTCAATGATTATGTTAGCAGACATTCGGAACAAAGTACTCGTATGCTTAGCCATTTAAGTGTTTGTGTAGACAGAAATGTCAATGATCTGAAGCTTCTGAGTAAACATGCCTCTATGACTACTACTCAGGTAGAACAAGTACTTAAAGCTCAGAATGACCTGCTCAATGAATTAAATGACAACTTTGTCAGAGTCATTACTAGAGGAGGCAAAATGACTCAGGAACCTTTGTATCCTGAAGGTCATCCCAAGAGAATTGATCAAGATTCTCAAGGAATCAATGCTGATACACTCAGTCATCCTAAGGAGAAGAAGAAGGATGATAGAAACCTACGTGCCAGTTCACCAAATACTGTCACACCTGAAGAACCTAATGATATTTCTGCGTGTGATGCAGAAACACAATCTGGTGACGAACATGAACCTGGTGACAATATGGACAGTGATGTTCATAATAATGCTCAACCTAGCAATGATGAGGATGTGGAGATTGAACCTACGGTTAATCCTGATAACCCACAACCAAAGAAATACGATAAGAATGACTTTACTGCTAGGAAGCATGGTAAAGAAAGGGAGCCATGGGTTCAGAGATCTATGCCCTTTCCTATGATGAGGATTTTGAGCGTTTCGTTGAGATGATAAGACCCATCTTTCTGCAGATGCGGTTAACTGATATGCTCAAGATGTCTCCGTATGCCAAGTACATGAAAGATATCGTGACTAATAAATGGAAGATACCATATCTTGAGATCTCCACCATGCTTGCCAACTACACTTTTAAAGGTGGAACTCCTAAGAAACTTGGTGATCCCGGAGTGCCCACTATACCTTGCTCTATTAAAGGAAACTATGTAAGAACTGCCTTATGTGACCTTGGAGCCGGTGTTAGTGTTATGCCGCTCTCTCTTTATCGTAGACTTGAATTGGATAAGTTGACACCCACTGAAATTTCTCTGCAAATGGCCGACAAATCAACTCCTTTCCCTATCGACATTTGCGAGGATGTGCCTGTTGTGGTTGCTAACACCACTATCTTAATCGACTTTGTTATTTTAAACACTGCAGGGTCTGTTATAGATTTCAACAAAGGAAATGTCACTTTCCATGTCAACGGTAATGAGCACACAGTGCACTTTCCGAAGAAACGATATCAAGTACATTGCATCAATGCTATCGAAAAGACTTCATCGATTCTTATAGGGAGCTTTGAATGCCCTATTCCTTGTGTCATGATGAAGTATGATTTGCTTGTTGGGGAGATACATATCCCCATTGAGGTGACTTAGTGGCTATTCGGAAATTCTCCGTTCTCTCTTGTGATTCGAGAAGGTTTTGTCATGAGGACTTGATCAACCCCATTGACGGATTTCTTTCGATGACCATGAAATGGATGAATCAAAGAGTCACATACATGTGTTTTGAGCTTTCATTTTCTTTTGCTTATAAGAAAAATGATAGAATTAGTTTAGTTTTTCCTGTTTTCTGTTTTATCGTCCCGAAGAAAAATACCTCGAAAATAAAAGTTCTCCGATGGTCGTGAAAATTTAGTATGTTTTTTTCTGGAATTTTTGAAAATTACTGGGCCTGAGAGCTGGCCTGGGGGCCAGACCAATGGGCCACAAGCCCTGGCTCCGCCACCCCCCTGGTGGTGGTGGGCAAGCTTGTGGGGCCCACAGGGACCCACTCCACTCATTCCAGCTTCCAGCCTCTTCTTCCACCTCTAGAAAAAATTGTTTCGCAGCTCAAACCCGTGTTCTTGCTCCTTTGGGTGTGATTTTCGATCTCCTTGCTCAAAGCACCATTCTTCGAACCGTTTTGGGGAAATTACTCCTTGGTAAGTGACTCCTCCAATGGTCCAATTAGTTTTTGCTCTAGTGCTTTATCCTTCGTGTATTCTTGCTACCTTGGTGACCCTGTTCTTGAGCTTGAAAGGTTGATTTTAGCTGGTCCCAAGTAGTTTTAGCGCGTGATACGGTCTCTAGGCACTAGTAGGAGTAGTTGCTACAAGTTGGGTTAATCTTTATTCACTTTTCTTTCGAAGTCTCTAAAAATTTCAGAATTTTTCAGAGCTAGAAAAAGGAAAAGATGAGGAGGTTCTTGAGAGGCTCCTCAAGCCGTGACCCCAAGGAGGATGAGAAGAACCACCCCAAGTACGTAGTCCCTCGAGTCACAGAAGTTCGAGCGTGCGAGTGGCCAAGTGATGAATTCTTGCGCGCCGCTGGGCTTTATGAAGACTTTTATTACTTGGTGGAGAACACAGGTCTTACTGCGTTCGTTGCAGATAAGTGTTCACAATACCTCCTCCTCGCCAATATTTTCGTTCAAAGCTTCAACTTTTATCCGAGGAAGAATCCTCCCATTGTTGAGTTCATGATATACGATGTCCCCCAGTGCATGACACTACAGGATTTTTGCAATGTATGCAAATTACCTTATGTTGGGGATATCTGTGACCCTCGTCCACGAGACTTGGAGGATTTCATTGGTTCTATTGTTGTTGGAGAGGAGAGAGGAGTGTCTCGCGCTAGAATTGCTAGCATACATTTTCCTGTGCTTCGGTACTTCTCACTATTTGTGGGAAAATGTTTGATTGGCCGTGGGGAGGCTGGATCACTTAGTTCTCCAGACCTTGCGGTTTTGCGCGAGGGCCTTTATAACGATAAGACTTACAGCCTAGGTGCTATAGTGGCCCAGTGGTTGAACATCAACCATTCCAAGGGTGTCGTCTATGGAGGTATCTACGCTACCCGTCCTGCCAGACACTTTGAGATACCCATTAGACTAGGAGAGGAAGGAGAGATGTGTAACGACCAAACCTCGAAGGATTTGAATCTCTGTGCTTTACTATGCTAGTCCCTGGATCGACTCGCTAGCACACACAGTATAGATGAAAACCAGATATAGCAAGTGCATCATTTTATTACAACGTATGATCTAGAATTTATAAAATATAACAATTTGCATAGCACTTAGCTAGCTCTATTCTATTAAACAGCGGAAAAGTAGCAGAATAATAACGATGAGTCCCATCATAGCCCACTGGCGATGTTGAGTGAAGACTCGCGACCCTAACGGTACCTTACTCCTCGTCTGAATATCCTGCAACATGATACGTTGCAGCCATATAGGTCAATACTTTGAATGTATTGGCAAGTTACACAGGAATAATAATATAACATACCTACATGTATATGCATAGTATAACAAGAGAAAGGCTGATGGTTATTTTGCAGAAAGCTGATTTTATCCTCATAGCTACCTAATAGTCAAGTTTTAGTTTGTTTGCTACAATAACTGACATGTGGTTGAATTGGCATCTCCAACTCCAACCTATTACCATTATTAAGTTTCCCATCAAATTTTATTAAGTGTGTCATCTGTCAAGATCATCCAACAACTGTAATGGCCTAGCTGCTCAAAATTGTCCATAACCGGGGACACGGCTAATCATGATTAGTTTATACACTCTGCAGAGGTTAGTACGCTGTACCCACTGGACCCAACCCGAAGATTGAGACGAAGTCTTTCAGAAGCAGTCACCTAGTCCCACAGGAGGCCCATCCCACCTATCATAGCTACATCAGCTGGCACATCCGGGTAAGGTTTCCACGACTGATCAACTAAGCCAGAGCCCATAATAGCGAGTGGTCGCACAAGGAAGCTACTAGTCACTAAGTTTGTTTGATCTTTTTGAACCTGGGCAGCATCCACTTACATTCAGAGGGTAGAAACCATGATGTTCTTGAAACCACACAGCAATACCATATCCGCCCAGAGGTGAATTAAATCCTTAATTACTACTCAAATTTATTTTGTAGTAATCCTCACATAATCTCCATGAATACAGGAACCAATCCCCGTGTACATAGCATAACAAAATTACAAATACCACGATCTTTCAATGACGAGGGGATATAGCTCAATAACATAGCAATAATAATAATATTCCTATACATGCATAATTTGATAGGGTGATATAATACTACATGCATAGAAAAATAATAGGTAAAGGATGATCAACATGTAACTTGCCTTGATTCTGGTTCAAAAAGTCACACTCGTGACAATAGTTTGCGTCGCACTCCGCACAATCTACACGTTGCAAACGATCACACCAATCAATCACCACAATCACATAACACCAAATAAAACCATCGGTAATAAAACAACTTGTTTAAAACCAAAGCATAAATAGCATGGCAGCAGGTATAAAATCATCTACATGCTGATACGATGACAACGCAAAAAAGAATCAACTAAACCGGATGAACGGTTTGCAAAATATGGCCTCCGGTACGTCTAAAATAAATCTGATTTAACAAAAAAGAAAATTAATTTTCGTAAAACTGAAAACTACTGGTTCTAACATGTCCTACTCATCAATACGAGATCACAGGAAAAAGAATTTCCTGAATCAGAGTCACGAGTAAAAAGATAAACGCGTTTAAAAATTATACCGAGAATCTGACAGAGCTAAAAACAGATTAAAACAGATTTTATTCGCCCAGAAGTTGTTCATCGGGGTTTGATGAATCGGCTCGTGCGTGCGTTCTCACCATGAACAGCGGGGAAAAACGGGTCGGTCTCGGCGTGGTGCCTCCGGTGGTGCTTCTCCGGTGACGGTCGGACGAACTCCGGCGATGTGCGCAAATTCCGGCGAACACGGACGAACTTCGGTGGTGCTCCGGTGTTGCTCCGCGGTGCTCGAGGCTGCTGCGCGGTGCGCGCAAGGCGGGACGAATCGGGAGGAGGGGAAATCGAGGCCTCGTTTGCCTGGGGCCTCGGTTCTGTTGGGGAACGTCGCATGGGAAACAAAAATTTTCCTACGCGCACGAAGACCTATCATTGTGATGTCCATCTACGAGAGGGGATTTCCGATCTATGTACCCTTGTAGATCGCACAGCAGAAGCGTTAGTGAACGCGGTTGATGTAGTGGAACGTCCTCACGTCCCTCGATCCGCCCCGCGAACCGTCCCGCGATCCGTCCCACGATCTAGTGCCGAACGGACGGCACCTCCGCGTTCAGCACACGTACAGCTCGACGATGATCTCGGCCTTCTTGATCCAGCAAGAGAGAGGGAGAGGTAGATGAGTTCTCCTGCAGCGTGACGGCGCTCCGGAGGTTGGTGGTGATCTGATCTCGGCAGGGCTCCGCCCGAGCTCCGTAGAAACGCGATCTTGAGGAAAAACCGTGGAGCTATGTGGTCGGGCTGCCGTGGAAAAGTTGTCTCAAATCAGCCCTAAAACCTCCGTATATATAGGTGGCAGAGGGGGGGCCTTGCCTTGAGGCTCAAGGAGCCCCAAGGGGGTCGGCCGAGCCAAGGGGGGAAGTCCTCCCCTTCCAAACCGAATCCAACTAGGTTTGGAAGGTGCAGTCCTTCTCTCCTTTCCCACCTCCTCTTTTTTTTCTCTTTGATTTCTTATCCTTTGGCGCATAGGGCCTTCTTGAGCTGTCCCACCAGCCCACTAAGGGCTGGTGCGCCACCCCCAAGTCCTATGGGCCTCCCCGGGGTGGGTTCCCCCCCCCCGGTGAACACCCGGAACCCATTCGTCATTCCCGGTACATTCCCGGTAGCTCCGAAAACCTTCCGGTAATCAAATGAGGTCATCCTATATATCAATCTTCGTTTCCGGACCATTACGGAAACCCTCGTGCCGTCCGTGATCTCATCCGGGACTCCGAACAACATTCGGTAACCAACCATATAACTCAAATACGCATAAAACAACGTCGAAACTTAAGTGTGCAGACCCTGTGGGTTCGAGAACTATGCAGACATGACCCGAGTGACTCCTCGGTCAATATCCAATAGCGGGACCTGGATGCCCATATTGGATCCCACATATTCTACGAAGATCTTATCGTTTGAACCTCAGTGCCAAGGATTCATATAATCCCGTATGTCATTCCCTTTGTCCTTCGGTATGTTACTTGCCCGAGATTCGATCGTCAGTATCCGCATACCTATTTCAATCTCGTTTACCGGCAAGTCTCTTTACTTGTTCCGTAATACAAGATCCCGCAACTTACACTAAGTCACTTTGCTTGCAAGGCTTGTGTGTGATGTTGTATTACCAAGTGGGCCCCGAGATACCTCTCCGTCACACGGAGTGACAAATCCCAGTCTCGATCCATACTAACTCAACGAACACCTTCGGATATACCTGTAGAGCATCTTTATAGTCACCCAGTTACGTTGCGACGTTTGATACACACAAAGCATTCCTCCGGTGTCAGTGAGTTATATGATCTCATGGTCATAGGAACAAATACTTGACACGCAGAAAACAGTAGCAACAAAATGACACGATCAACATGCTACGTCTATTAGTTTGGGTCTAGTCCATCACGTGATTCTCCTAATGACGTGATCCAGTTATCAAGCAACAACACCTTGTACATAATCAGAAGACCCTGACTATCTTTGATCAACTGGCTAGCCAACTAGAGGCTTGCTAGGGACAGTGTTTTGTCTATGTATCCACACATGTATATAAGTCTTCATTCAATACAATTATAGCATGGATAATAAACGATTATCTTGATACAGGAATTATAATAATAACTATATTTATTATTGCCTCTAGGGCATAATTCCAACAGTCTCCCACTTGCACTAGAGTCAATAATCTAGCCCTCACATCATCATGCGAATTAAATTGTAATAAATCTAACACCCATACAGTTCTGGTGTTGATCATGCTTTGCCCGTGGAAGAGGTTTAGTCAGCGGATCTGCTACATTCAGATCCGTGTGCACTTTGCATATATTTACGTCCTCCCCTTCGACGTGGTCGCGGATAAGGTTGAAGCGTCGTTTGATGTGTCTGGTCTTCTTGTGAAACCGTGGTTCCTTTGCTAAGGCAATGGCACCTGTGTTGTCACAGAACAAGGTTATTGGATTCAGTGTGCTTGGCACCACTCCAAGATCCGTCATGAACTGCTTCATCCAGACACCCTCCTTAGCCGCCTCCGAGGCAGCCATGTACTCCGCTTCACATGTAGAATCTGCTACGACGCTTTGCTTGGAACTGCACCAGCTTACCGCACCCCCATTAAGAATAAATACGTATCCGGTCTGTGACTTAGAGTCGTCCGAATTTGTGTCAAAGCTTGCATCGACGTAACCCTTTACGGCGAGCTCTTCGTCACCTCCATACACGAGAAACATCTCCTTAGTCCTTTTCAGGTACTTCAGCATATTCTTGACCGCCGCCCAGTGATCCACTCCTGGATTACTCTGGAACCTGCCTGCCATACTTATGGCCAGGCTAACGTCCGGTCTAGTGCACAGCATTGCATACATGATAGAACCAATGGCTGAAGCATAGGGGACGGTGCTCATATGCTCTCTATCCTTATCAGTTGCTGGGCACTGAGTCTTACTCAATCTTATACCTTGTAAAACTGGCAAGAACCCTTTCTTGGACTGTTCCATTTTGAATCTCTTCAAAACTTTAATAAGGTATGTGCTTTGTGAAAGTCCTATCAAGCGTTTTGATCTATCCCTGTAGATCCTAATGCCTAGAATGTAAGGAGCTTCTCCTAGGTCCTTCATAGAGAAACTTTTATTCAAGTAATCCTTTATGCTCTCCAAAAACTCTACGTTGTTTCCAATCAGCAATATGTCATCCACATATAATATTAGAAACGCCACAGAGCTCCCACTCACTTTCTTGTAAATACAAGATTCTCCAACCACTTGTATAAACCCAAATGCTTTGATCACCTCATCAAAGCATTTGTTCCAACTCCGAGATGCTTGCACCAGTCCATAAATGGATCGCTGGAGCTTGCACACCTTGTTAGCATTCTTAGGATCGACAAAACCTTCGGGTTGCATCATATACAACTCTTCCTTAAGGAAACCATTAAGGAACGCCGTTTTGACATCCATCTGCCAGATTTCATAATCGAAAAATGCAGCTATTGCTAACATGATTCTGACGGACTTAAGCATCGCTACGGGTGAGAATGTCTCATCATAGTCAACTCCTGGAACTTGTGAAAAACCCTTTGCCACAAGTCGAGCTTTATAAACGGTCACATTGCCGTTAGCGTCCGTCTTCTTCTTAAAGATCCATTTGTTCTGAATAGCCTTGCGGCCCTCAGGTAGTACTTCCAAAGTCCACACTTTGTTTTCATACATGGATCCTATATCGGACTTCATGGCCTCTAGCCATTTGTTGGAATCTGGGCCCACCATTGCTTCTTCATAATTTGCAGGTTCATTGTTGTCTAACAACATGATTGACAAAACGGGATTACCGTACCACTCTGGAGCAGCACGTGGTCTCGTCGACCTGCGTGGTTCGACAGGAACTTGAACCGGAGTTTCATGATCATCATCACTAACTTCCTCCTCAACCGGCGTTGCAACGACAGGGGTTTCCCCTTGCCCTGCACCAACATCTAGAGGGATGAGAGGTTCGACAACCTCATCAAGTTCTATCTTCCTCCCACTCAATTCTCTCGAGAGAAACTCCTTCTCGAGAAAAGCTCCGTTTTTAGCAACAAACACTTTGCCCTCGGATTTGAGATAGAAGGTGTACCCAACTGTCTCTTTTGTGTAACCTATGAAGATGCACTTTTCCGCTTTGGGTTCCAGCTTTTCAGGCTGAAGCTTTTTGATATAAGCATCACATCCCCAAACTTTAAGAAACGACAACTTTGGCCTTTTGCCATACCACAGTTCGTATGGTGTCGTCTCAACGGATTTTGATGGTGCCCTATTTAAAGTGAATGCAGCTATGTCTAATGCATAACCCCAAAACGATAACGGCAAATCGGTAAGAGACATCATAGATCGCACCATCTCTAATAAAGTACGATTACGACGTTCGGACACACCGTTACGCTGTGGTGTTCCAGGCGGTGTCAACTGTGAAACAATTCCACATTGTCTTAAGTGAGCACCAAACTCGAAACTCAGATATTTACCCCCACGATCAGACCGTAGGAACTTGATCTTCTTGTTACGATGATTTTCAACTTCACTCTGAAATTGCTTGAACTTTTCAAATGTTTCAGACTTGTTCTTCATTAAGTAGACATAACCATATCTACTCAAATCGTCAGTGAAGGTGAGAAAATAACGATATCCGCCGCGTGCCTCTACGCTCATCGGACCGCACACATCGGTATGTATGATTTCCAACAAGTCATTGGCACCATCCATTGTTCCGGAGAACGGAGTTTTGGTCATCTTGCCCATGAGGCATGGTTCGCACGTGTCAAGTGAATCAAAGTCAAGTGACTCCAAAAGTCCATCGGTATGGAGTTTCTTCATGCGCTTTACACCAATATGACCTAAGCGGCAGTGCCACAAAAATATGGCGCTATCATTGTTAACTCTAACTCTTTTGGTCTCAATGTTATGTATATGTGTATCACTATCAAGACTCAGTATGAACAATCCTCTCACATTGGGTGCATGACCATAAAAGATGTTACTCATAGAAGTAGAACAACCATTATTCTCTGACTTAAAAGAGTAACCGTCTCGCAATAAACAAGATCCAGATATAATGTTCATGCTCAACGCAGGCACTAAATAACAATTACTCAAGTTCATAACTAATCCCAATGGTAACTGAAGTGAAACTGTGCCGACGGCGATTGCATCAACCTTGGAACCATTTCCTACCGCATCGTCACTTCATCTTTCGCCAGCCTTCGCCTATTCCGCAGTTCCTGTTTCGAGTTGCAAATATGAGCAACAGAACCGGTATCGAATACCCAGGCACTACTACGAGAGCCGGTTAAGTACACATCAATAACATGTATATCAAATATACCTGATTTTTCTTTGGCCGCCTTCTTATCAGCCAGATACTTGGGGCAGTTGTACTTCAAGTGACCCATACCCTTGCAATAGTAGCACTCTGTTTCAGGCTTAGGTCCATCTTTGGGTTTCTTCGTAGGATTGGCAACAGGCTTGCCGCTCTTCTTTGAATTACCCTTCTTGCCTTTGCCGTTTCTCTTGAAACTAGTGGTCTTATTCACCATCAACACTTGATGCTCTTTACGGAGTTCAGACTCTGCGACTTTCAGCATCGCAAACAACTCGCCGGGTGACTTGTTCATCCCTTGCATGTTGTAGTTCAACACAAAGCCCTTATAGCTTGGCGGCAGTGATTGAAGGATTCTGTCAGTGATAGCCTCTTGCGGGAGTTCAATCCCCAGCTCAGCTAGACGGTTTGAGTACCCAGACATTTTGAGCACATGTTCACTGACAGACGAATTCTCCTCCATCTTGCAAGCATAGAATTTATCGGAGGTCTCATACCTCTCGATCTGGGCGTTCTTCTGAAAGATGAACTTCAACTCCTGGAACATCTCATATGCTCCATGACGCTCAAAGCGACGTTGAAGTCCCGGTTCTAAGCCATACAAGACTGCACATTGAACTACTGAGTAGTCCTCCTTACGTGTTAACCAAGCGTTCTTAACATCCTGGTCAGCCGTAGCGGGTGGTTCATCTCCTAGCGCAGCATTAAGGACATAATCCTTCTTCCCAGCTTGTAAGATTAACTTAAGATTACGAGCCCAGTCTACAAAGTTTCTTCCATCATCTTTCAACTTAGCTTTCTCTAGGAACGCATTAAAATTCAGGGTGACTGTCGCGTGAGCCATGATCTACAACACAAATATATTCAAAGTGGACTTAGACTATGTTCAAGATAATTTAGAGTTTAACTTAATCAAATTACTTACTAAACTCCCACTCAAAAAGTACATCTCTCTAGTCATTTGAGTGGTTCATGACCCACTTACACTAGCTCAAGTCTGATCATCACGTGAGTTGAGTATAGTTTCAGTGGTAAGCATCCCTATGCTAATCATATCATCTATATGATTCATGATCGACCTTTCGGTCTCATGTGTTCCGAGGCCATGTCTGCACATGCTAGGCTCGTCAAGCTTAACCTGAGTGTTCCGCGTGTGCAACTGTTTTGCACCCGTTGTATGTGAACGTTGAGTCTATCACACCCGATCATCACGTGGTGTCTCGAAACGACGAACTGTAGCAACGGTGCACAGTCGGGGAGAACACAATTTCGTCTTGAAATTTTAGTGAGAGATCACCTCATAATGCTACCGTCGTTCTAAGCAAAATAAGGTGCATAAAAGGATTAACATCACATGCAATTCATAAGTGACATGATATGGCCATCATCACGTGCTCCTTGATCTCCATCACCAAAGCACCGGCACGATCTTCTTGTCACCAGCGCCACACCATGATCTCCATCAACGTGTCGCCATCGGGGTTGTCGTGCTACTCATGCTATTACTACTAAAGCTACATCCTAGCAAAATAGTAAACGCATCTGCAAGCACAAACGTTAGTTTAAAGACAACCCTATGGCTCCTGCCGGTTGCCGTACCATCGACGTGCAAGTCAATATTATCTATTACAACATGATCATCTCATACATCCAATATATCACATCACATCGTTGGCCATATCACATCACAAGCATACCCTGCAAAAACAAGTTAGACGTCCTCTAATTTTGTTGTTGCATGTTTTACGTGGTGACCATGGGTATCTAGTAGGATCGCATCTTACTTACGCAAACACCACAACGGAGATATATGAATTGCTATTTAACCTTATACAAGGACCTACTCGATCAAATCTGATTCAACTAAAGTTGGAGAAACCGACACTTGCCAGTCATCTTTGAGCAACAGGGTTACTCGTAGCGATGAAACCAGTCTCTCGTAAGCGTACGAGTAATGTCGGTCCAAGCCGCTTCAATCCAACAATACCGCGGAATCAAGAAAAGACTAAGGAGGGCAGCAAAACGCACATCACCGCCCACAAAAACTTTTGTGTTCTACTCGAGAAGACATCTACGCATGAACCTAGCTCATGATGCCACTGTTGGGGAACGTCGCATGGGAAACAAAAAATTTCCTACGCGCAGGAAGACCTATCATGGTGATGTCCATCTACGAGAGGGGATTTCCGATCTATGTACCCTTGTAGATCGCACAGCATAAGCGTTAGTGAACGCGGTTGATGTAGTGGAACGTCCTCACGTCCCTCGATCCGCCCCGCGAACCGTCCCGCGATCCGTCCCACGATCTAGTGCCGAACGGACGGCACCTCCGCGTTCAGCACACGTACAGCTCGACGATGATCTCGGCCTTCTTGATCCAGCAAGAGAGACGGAGAGGTAGATGAGTTCTCCGGCAGCGTGATGGCGCTCCGGAGGTTGGTGGTGATCTGATCTCGGCAGGGCTCCGCCCGAGCTCCGCAGAAACGCCATTTAGAGGAAAAACCGTGGAGGTATGTGGTCGGGCTGCCATGGAAAAGTTGTCTCAAATCAGCCCTAAAACCTCTTTATATATAGGTGGGAGAGGGGGGCTTGCCTTGAGGCTCAAGGAGCCCCAAGGGGGTCGGCCAAGCCAAGGGGGGAAGTCCTCCCCTTCCAAACCGAATCCAACTAGGTTTGGAAGGTGGAGTCCTTCTCTCCTTTCCCACCTCCTCTTTTTTTTCTTTCTCTTTGATTTCTTATCCTTTGGCGCATAGGGCCTTCTTGGGCTGTCCCACCAGACCACTAAGGGCTGGTGCGCCACCCCGAAGGCCTATGGGCTTCCCCGGGGTGGGTTGCCCCCCCCCCGGTGAACACCCGGAACCCATTCGTCATTCCCGGTAACTCCGAAAACCTTCCGGTAATCAAATGAGGTCATCCTATATATCAATCTTCGTTTCCGGACCATTCCGGAAACCCTCGTGACGTTCGTGATCTCATCCGGGACTCCGAACAACATTCGTTAACCAACCATATAACTCAAATACGCATAAAACAACGTCGAACCTTAAGTGTGCAGACCCTGTGGGTTCGAGAACTATGCAGACATGACCCGAGTGACTCCTCGGTCAATATCCAATAGCGGGACCTGGATGCCCATATTGGATCCCACATATTCTACGAAGATCTTATCGTTTGAACCTCAGTGCCAAGGATTCATATAATCCCGTATGTCATTCCCTTTGTCCTTCGGTATGTTACTTGCCCGAGATTCGATCGTCAGTATCCGCATACCTATTTCAATCTCGTTTACCGGCAAGTCTCTTTACTTGTTCCGTAATACAAGATCCCGCAACTTACACTAAGTCACTTTGCTTGCAAGGCTTGTGTGTGATGTTGTATTACCGAGTGGGCCCCGAGATACCTCTCCGTCACACGGAGTGACAAATCCCAGTCTCGATCCATACTAACTCAACGAACACCTTCGAATATACCTGTAGAGCATCTTTATAGTCACCCAGTTACATTGCGACGTTTGATACACACAAAGCATTCCTCCGGTGTCAGTGAGTTATATGATCTCATGGTCATAGGAACAAATACTAGACACGCAGAAAACAGTAGCAACAAAATGACACGATCAACATGCTACGTCTATTAGTTTGGGTCTAGTCCATCACGTGATTCTCCTAATGACGTGATCCAGTTATCAAGCAACAACACCTTGTACATAATCAGAAGACCCTGACTATCTTTGATCAACTGGCTAGCCAACTGGAGGCTTGCTAGGGACAGTGTTTTGTCTATGTATCCACACATGTATATAAGTCTTCATTCAATACAATTATAGCATGGATAATAAACGATTATCTTGATACAGGAATTATAATAATAACTATATTTATTATTGCCTCTAGGGCATAATTCCAACAGGTTCCTGGGACTATATACTCGCGAGGAGTCCTGGCGAGGCTCAGGAGTCCGGCTCGGTATTTGAGGGAACGAGGCGCTGGGATCCTGGCGCTGGGGATCGCTCGCGGGCACGTGGTCTCGTGGGCAAGTGGGCTCGTGGGCACGTGGGGCGAAGCCCTCGCTTGGTCAACGCTCGGGGCACGAGCCTGGGCGCTGGCTACTGGTGCGCTCGTGGCATGCTGGGGCTCCTGCGCTCGTGGCAGGGAGTCCTGGGCTCGGTGGAGCCTGGTGGCTCTGGAGCGCTGGCCACCTGGGGCATCTGGCTCGCTGGTGCATGTGGTGTGCTGGCTGGGCTGAGCCTTTGGCTCGGCCTGGCCAGCTAGTTCCTTTTTTTCTTATTAAGTAAAACCACAAAAAAACTATTAAAATAATATATATATATATATATATTTTAAAGAAAAACAAACAGAGAAAATAATAATAATATACGTATACAAAAATATATACATATATATATATATACATACGCATATAACAATATATATATAAGTATATATAGATATTTATACTAAAATTCTAATATAGACATATATATATAAGTATAAAATAAATCCACCTAATAAATAATAAAGGAACCCTAGTTCCATCTAATGCAATATTTTGAAAATAGTTTTAATGCAATAGGCCACGCAAATAGCATTATGTAATTTCGTACATTATAAAATTTGTAAAACCAAATTGGACAACCTCAATTACTATTCTAAGCATTATGAACTTTTTATTTGACACGGGAGAAGTCATATTATCTCCACTCCAATATATTGCCCGCAGTTGCATAGTGAATAGAATTTCAGAAGAACAAAATAATGCATAGAAGAATATGAGATGCATATGAATGATCTATTAACATCCGAATTTAAGAAAAATTGCGATGTTACAAGATGCTTCTCCCTGAGAAATATCTGGATTATGACAGCATGGTTCGCCATGATTTTCTCGATAGAGATGCTAGTAGACGGATGATTTATAACCTGGCATTTTGTCAGGGTACTTGAGAGACTATTACTTTGCCTGCTCCTTCTTTGTTCGATCCTCATGCAGGCAGGTACACTATTATGCCCTCGGACATCTACGCATATTTGGGCTTGGCCCAACCACATGCGCTCGTGCCCGAGCCGCCAGTCGAGTACCAGACGCCAGTTTATCAGTGGGAGCCAGAGGAGCTCACACAGCAGTGGCATCCACAGTCTGCTCCGGAGTATCCTGGAGCTGGTGATTTCCCACCATGGGAGTAGGCCAAGCTAGGCCAAAAGCCTAAGCTTGGGGGAGTACGTGTTCTCACCGACTTTACATTCATGCTTATGCTTTCACTTTGTTAGCCGGTGTTTACACTTTGCCACTGTATTATCCATGCTAGTTTATTTTTGTTTTCTTGTTTTCTTGTTTTGTGTCCTTTTGAGAAAACCCAAAAAGATTTTGTTTCTTCTTTTGCTTGTTGGGATTTTTCCTGTCTAAATAGTTTTCTTTTTCTTTGGGTCAAGGTAGAAGATATTGGTTTCAATGTTTAGTGGCTCTTGCATGCTTACCTGTTTAGCTTTCAAAGAGCCATATTACTTTGTCTTCTCCTTTGTGTTTGCCTGCAGATTCAGCTTAGTCCAATGCACGAGCACTCTTATCATTCTTCACATCGTTCGATCGTGCAAGTGAAAGGCAATAATGATGATATATGATGAAGTGACTGAGATTGAAAAGATGGTATGAACTCTATCTATTTTGTTTTTGTAAATATGACAAGCTTGTCGACCCAGATTTAGCTTTGTTGTGAGAGAACCATGTTTGCAATGACAACTTAGAGATCATAGTTTCTGATGCCATGCTTATTTCGCTGAGAGTTTATAATGGTTTGTCTTGAATGCCAACATAGATTTTGAAATGACTATGATGTAGTATGATAAGATGGTATTCTCCTTTGAATGTTTCAAGTGGCTTGACTTGGCGCATGTTCATGCATGTAGTTGAAACAAAATCAACATAGCCTCTATGATGTTCGTGTTCATGGTGATTTATATCATGTTCATGCTTGCGTTCAATGTTAGTCAAACTCATTGCATCTTGATGACTGTTGTCACTCTCTAGTTGGTCGCTTCCCAGTCTTCTGTGTAGTGCCCCAGATGTAACCCTTCCATATTTGGAACCTATCTCATGTGGGTCCACCTTGTCATGGATATGATGATATCATTTGTGCCATGACTTCATGTGATGTCCCTTGTATTTTCTTCCTTGGATGCATGCATGTCATATCATATCTTCCATGTTTCTTTGAGACTTTGTGATTGCAAGTGTGGTGGTGATGATGTTGTGGTCTTATGCTTCATGTGGTGTTTGTGTTCTTGTGGACAAATGTGTGGTGTGGTGCAACTCTACTAGGTTGCTTGTCCTAGTAGGAAAACATGTGGATGCTTAGGTTTCAAATCATCTTCACCCCTCTCCCTATTCCTCCAATGTCAAGAATCACTTCTTCCTTTTCTGTTTTTAAAATGTTCCTGTTTTAGCTCTTATTTGTGGTGGATTTGTGAAGAAAAAATGATGTTTTAAGGAGGGGTGCAAGAGGTGCAAATAAATATAAAACAGGTCCAACAATGGCTGTTTTGTAATTATTTATTTGCCCCATATATTCATGTTGCTTTTTATTCAATTAGTTCATGATTTGTCATGACCAGGGATGTGCTAGCTTATTTTTTTTCTCTTATAGTTTTCCTTGTGCTTTTATTCCTTCTCTGGTAATTCCTGTTAAAAGGAAAACCCCATGGTTTTCTTCTCTCTTATGTGGCGCTCAGGATGGGCCTCCTCCCTCCCTGACGGCCCAGTATCCCTCCCTCGCGCCAGGAGCCCAGCCCCACGATGCCTTCTCCTTTCCCTGACGCCGTTTCCTCCCAGCATCTCCTTTCCGTCAGGCTCCAGAGAGAGAGCACGCCCGACGCCGTGAGCGCGCACGTCGAGGTCCCCCCTATAACTTTGGCGTTCGTGCCTCCTCCTCTCGCTAGGGTTCCCTCTCTCCCTCTCCTACCGCCGCCACCTCTCTTTTCCCCCTCCATCTCTCCCTTCCTCCCCTGGTGAGTTCTCTGTAGTTTGTAGGCAGAGAGAGAAGGGAAGGTTCGTCGCCGTCTACGCCGCCTTCGTCGCCGTCCGGCGAGGCCGCCATGTCCAGGAGGTCGGTGGTGCGTCCCGCAACCCATTCCCGGCGTTAGGAGCACCGGAGAGCGCCCTCACCGACGAGCACGAGCTCATCTACGTCACGGACCCGAAGCCCCTTCAACCTGTACGGTTCTACTTCCAGGAGCTCTTCATCGCCGGCTTCTTCTTCCTCTCCGGCCGTCCTCCTCCTTCGGATCGTCCTCCCTACTTCCTCCCCAAGGTGAGGTTGCTCCTCCCCTCTCTTCTACCCCCTAGATCGGCCTGGATCCGGCGAGTTTCTCGCGTTCCTTCTCTGTCAGTTGGTGGATGCAGTACATTAAGTAGAGTAGCGGTGTGCAGTCGCATTGCCATAGCAATAGATCGCGTGGTAGTAGCGGTAGATGACGTGCATAGCAGGCGCAGCTCTTGCAGGGGGTAGTTCTTCTGTCGCGGCGCAGCAGCAACAGCAGGGTAGTGCACCGGCGGCCTCTCTGTTGTCGGCGCACCTCCGTGTAGAGCAAGCACGCAGCAGAAGCAGTATAGTTTTCCAATACTGCTCTCCTCTGTCAGAAGCCGTATAGTATCGCAGTGGTTTGTGTCTGTGTGTGTATACCTGAGGTGCAGGGTTCGAGTCCCGCAGGCACCAACCCCCTTTTGTGTTTTAATTCTGTTTTGGGCTCAGTAGCGCATAGGTATGGCTTACCTTGCCTGAAGCCTCTATTCTGTCAACAAGTAGATATTAGCAGAGTGGTATGGGGAAGTTTGTTGCACCAGTGGGTTCTGGGTTCGAATCCCAGGAAGCCCCCCCCTTTTGTTTTTCTCTTTTCCTGCAAGTTTACTTCCTCTTTGCTGCTGCTGATCCTGATACAAGCATAGGTGGCCATGGCATTGTGTTTTATTTTTTTCCCTTTGATGTTAATTGTGCTAGGTGATGTAGTGTGTCCGGATGTGCTTGTGAGAGGTGCTTGTGTGTGTGAGGACATGCATATGGGGTTAGTTTTACATGTAGTGTGTGTATGGTGGTGCTTCCTAGTAGTTGATCCTAGGTGATGATAGCAAGTGTAGTTGAAGCATGTGTAGGTTCTTCATTGTTGTAGGTGCTAGCATTTGATGGTTGCACTAGGTTGTGAGTGTATGAGTATAGTTGATCTTGTTCTAGTGATGGTTGCACTAGGTTGTGAGTGTATGAGTATAGTTGATCTTGTTCTAGTGATGGTTGCTTTGATTACATGTGAAAGTGTGTGGAGTTGATCTTGAGCATGATGTGCTTGGGAGTGATGTGGACTAGGTGTGTGTGTGAGTAGCACTCCACCTTGGCAAGCAAGCTTTGCACCTTCACATGACCATATGTGAGAGGGCATGGTATGTTGTTTGAGTGGGAAGCTTAGTAGTAGGGGTTGTGAAGTTGATGTGCATGACACAAACATGGGGTTCAAACCCCCATGTCACTTTGTCATTCTGCACATGAGCTCAACCTTTGTAGTTGTTGTTTTAGTAGGAACTACATGAAATGATGCCCATTCACTAGGCATGATTTGGAGTAGTTCCCTCTCCCTTAATTTGTGGTCACTTGTTCCAAGTAGGTGCCCACACTTTATATATGATTTTGGGGTAGAATCTCCCAAGGAATCCAGTGGTGAAGATAGTTTTGCCATTGGGATACTTTATGGAGTTGACATATTCAGATTTGGTGCAAGTTTGCTCTTTGTTTCCATGGAATAGGTGGAACCCAAGGGCATGAGTTTTTGTGTGATAGTAGTAGGAGTTTTGCTCCACACCATAGTGGTGTCATTTATCACTTGGTGTTATTTGTGTGCAAACTATGCCTAGACAAAGTGGGCATGTGGCTGAAAAGGTCCAGCTTAATGAAATCTGGAATTTCACTAAGTCTAAGAATCTGGAAACATTTTCTTCTCCTGTAGATGAGGATGTGCTGGTCATTGTGTTGTGAAATAGCCTTAGTTCAGTGCTAGGATTTTGGACCTGATATGTTTGTGAAGCTCCCTGTAAAACTTCATCTCATTTGGACTCCAGTAGGTTGTGTTTTGATTGCTGCCAAAAAGCTTCAGAACTAAGACAGAAAGTCAGGTGCAGGAATTTTCACCAAGTCCCTGAGACCTGATGGTTTTGGGAAAGTTTGTGGCCTTGTATCTTCTAGAGTGTAATTCCTTTTGCTGTGATTCTTGCTGGTGTTGGTAGTGTTCTTGGTTGGCTACAGCCACATATATTATTTGTCATATTTGGAGGTCTGTAGCTATGTTGCATGTAGCTCCCAAAGAGCTAAGATGCAGATTATGGCAGATTGAGTAGTATAGTTATTTTGATCATTGTGTGTGCTTAGTTGATGTTGTGGTGTTCTTACTTGCTCCAATCCATTCATGTTGGGTTTTTATATGTCTTGGCAACCTGGGAATACCAGATTTGTGCCAATTGAGTGTGTGGTGTTGATTCTTCCACGTAGAGCTTCATATCTTGTTTCGTTGATTCCCGTTGATCCGTAGCTCCGTTTGCAATGTTCTTTATATGGTTTTGCATCGTTTTCACGAGCCGCATCTGTTCATGCCATCCTCATGCATGTAAAAATAGCTTAGTGTACAGTTCTGTCCAGAAACTTGTAGTAGTTTCTTTTGCTTGTGCTAGGATAGAAATAGCGATGCATGCTCATCTTTCATCTCATGCATCATGTGATTGTTGCATCTTGTGGTGCTGTTGTTCATTGGTTGTTATTCTTATGTTGGGTAGCACCAAGATCGGAGAACGAATACCTGGAGTCAGGAGAGTACGTGCAGGACGAACCAGAACCATTCCAAGCTGAGGATATCACAGCCAAGATGATATGACCTTGATTCCATCTCTAGACTTGTTATGCTAGTTTCGTTTCCATGTCATATTGCTCGCTGCCTACCACTGAAATTAAATTGCCTCTTCATATGCCATGAGCCCAAACAGTGTACCCCTTCCTAGCAAAACTTGTATGGCTAAGTAGGCTTTGCTCAGCTACTAATGTTAGCGTTGCTAGATGCAGGTGCTTTGACTCATGTGATAACATGAGCTTGATATCATTATCTTAAATTCTGTTATTTAATTAATGCACCTATATACTTGGTAAATGACGGGAGGCCTAGCCTTTTGCCGGGTGCTTGGTTCCGTTATTGCCGCCTTAATTACCGATTACCAGTGTTTGATTCCATAATGACCGCTCCTAACACGTTTGGGGTTGTTATGGGGACCCCCTCGATAAATCGCGTAGTGCTAAGGCTTGTCCGGCAGGACCCAACATTGGTTTTATTTGCTAATCACTTAATAATAAACTGCATAGGGAATAGCTACCCCGAGGATTTTAATCAACAACCCGGGCCAGTGCTCCTCATGAGTGTTGGTCCAAACTGGGCAGACTATGGGGCCACCACAGGGCAACCTGAGGTTTGGTATACCTGTAGTGTGACTCATCTCGCGTGTCTTGAGACTGAGATACGCGGCTCTTATCAGGGTCGTCGACACGTCGGGAGGTCCTGCTAGCCTTGCCTTACCTTAGCGATATATCTTGCGTATAGGAATCCCAGTGAAGCTTTGGTTTCCCCCAGAGTTGAGGTTTTCCTCTAAGGAATCCGACGAGATCACGATATTCGTGATAGAGGATGCCTTTGCGGACTGTGTACGTTTGTGATGGACTAGTTGGATCACCCCTGCAGGGTTTAATCTTTCGGAAAGTCGTGCCCGCGGTTATGTGGCAACTTGGAATATTTTGTTAACATCCGGTATTAGAGAACTTGAACATAAGCTAATAAAATTGCCAACGGTGTGTGTAACAGTGACTGTCCCCTCGAAGATCTCTCTTCGATGGGAACACGGTGGGGTTATGAATGCCATAGGTAGGTGTTTAGGATCAATTAGTGATCAAGTAATCACGACCGCTAGTGTAGACCACCTTCATATCTGTTTACATAAGTTAGCCACTAAATCAAGCTTAGGATGATGAGTCCCCGTGGCTCACGGATTCCTCCGAAACTCCCAGCAGGTACAGGTACCCCAGAGACAGATGATCCCGACGGCACCCAGCTGGCGTGGCAGTACGACGAGGAGACAGACCGCCTCTACGTGAACTATCCAGAGGACTGAGGCGTGGTCATGATCGTGGGCCTGCAGGCAGGGTAGCATAGCATTTCTATGTTTATGTAGTCCGTAGCAGAACTACCTTGATTGTATCTGTGATGTACTCTGAGTTATTAATGAGAAGACAGTTGAATCCCGAATTGTCTACTTTTATTATTATTTGTGCTATGTTACTTGCTTGCGAAATGCTTAGATGCGCTTCTTTCCTATTCGGGGGCCTCGACCCCCAGATCGGAAAGGACCGCATCTTGGTCGTTACATTCTGCTAGCCTTCACTTGTACTAAGCGGAATACTGCTTGTGCATCCACCTCCATAAAGCCAAAAGTTTTTCCATGAGAGTCCACCATACCTACCTATGTGCGGTATTTACCTGCCGTTCCAAGTAAATTTGCATGTGCCATTCTCTAAACCTTCAAGAAATAATCTGTTTTGCATGCCCGAACCGCTCATGTGGTGACAGGGGGCTATTGGTATCTTCCATGCTAGGAGTGTTATCCTCGACATGTGTTTATTCACTGTCATTCACGCGAAAGGGGTCGGTAATTGGAATGCCCAGTTCCACGCTTAACTCGAAAACTTAACTCTAAAACAAGACTCCCCCTGGATTGATGTTAGTATGGACAGTACCAGAGGATTCGGCTAGCCGTGGAGTGTGATTGATTGGTGGTGGGGGAGTTAAAACTTTACTTTTCTGTTTGGGAACCGCCTATAGCATGAGCAACATGGAAGATATTGAGAACTCTTGGTCATTGCGTTGACAATGGATCCATGCCACCCAAAATTATTATCTCTGTTTTCAAAGCTTGAGCTCTGGCACCTCTACAAATCAATGCTTCCCTCCGCGCAGGGCCTGCCTATTTATTTTCCTGTTGAGTCATCCTCCTCTTTTATAAGCACCTCTCTCATTTTTATGCTTTACTTTTGATTGATATTGAGTATGACTATGACTGGATCTTTGTTGCTATGAATTACAATGTTTAGTCAGCCCTTGATCTTTGAAAGTGCTCTGCATTTATGTTTTGTGGTCTCAGAAAGAGCTAGCGAGATACCACCTATTCATATTGCTTCATGCTTGTTTTGATTGAAGTGTTGGTATTTGAAACTCATTATTATTTGCTCGTTAGCTGATTATGCCATTGATATTAGTTTACCGTGAGACCTTTGTGTCATTTGCTTATGTGGTTAATCTGTGATCTTGCTGAAATTCTGGTTATGAGTTAGACATAGTTGCAACAACAAGATCAAACAGAGTTTGTCAAAGTTTTTCTTTCTCTCTCAGTTTGTCAACTGAGTTGCTTGAGGACAAGCAAGGTTTTAAGCTTGGGGGAGTTGATACGTCTCCATCGTATCTACTTTTCCAAACTCTTTTGCCCTTGTTTTGGACTCTAATTTGCATGATTTGAATGGAACTAACCTGGACTGAAGCTGTTTTCAGCAGAATTGCCTTGGTGTTATTTTTGTGCAGAAATCAAAGTTCTCCAAACGTCCTGAAAATTTACGGGGAGCATTTTTGGAAAATATGAAAAATATCTGCGCCAAGTTGAGGGGGTGGTCCAGTGGGCCACAAGCCCTGGCTCCGCCACCCCCCTAGTGGCGGTGGGCAGGCTTGTGGGGCCCACACAGCTCTGCCGCCCCCAACCTCAGGTCTATAAGTTCACTTTCGTCCCATAAAAAATAAAAAGAGAAGATTTCGTCGTGTTTGCAATACGGAGGCGCCGCCACAACCTGTTCTTCATCTGGAGGGCAGATCTGGAGTCCGTCTTGGGCTCCGGAGAGGGGAAATCGTCGCCATCGTCATCATCAACCTTCTTCCCTCTCCAATTCCATGAAGCTCTTCGTCGTTCGTGAGTAATCTATTCGTAGGCTCGCTAGGTGGTGATGAGTAGGATGAGATCTATCATGTAATCGAGTTAGTTTTGAGGGGGATTGATCCCTAGTATCCACTATGTTTCGAGATTGATGTTGCTACTACTTTGCTATGCTTAATGCTTGTCACTAGGGCCCGAGTGCCATGATTTCAGATCTAAAATTATTATGTTGTCACTAATATATGTGTGTTTTAGATCCGATCTTGCAAGTTGTAGTTACCTACTATGTGTTATGATCCGGCAACCCCGGAGTGACAATAACCAGAACCACTCCCGGTGATGACGATAGTTTGAGGAGTTCATGTGTTCACCAAGTGCTAATGCGTTGGTCCGGTTCTTTATTAAAAGGAGAACCTTAATATCACGTAGTTTCCTTTTGGACCCCGCTGCCACGGGAGGGATGGACAATAGATGTCATGCAAGTTCTTTTCCCCAAGCACTTATGATGACACACGGAATGCATGCCTACATCACATTGATGAACGGGAGCTAGCCACATATCTCTCTGTGTTATAACTGTTGCATGATGAATATCATCCAAACAAATCATCGACCCATTGCCTACGAGTTTGTCCTACTACTGCTGTTACTTGCTACTGTTATTGTTGCTGTTACTTGTCTTGCTCTGCTGCTGTTACTTGTTTTGCTCTGCTGCTGTTACTTGTCTTGCTACTTGCTACTGCTGTCACTACTGCTTCTCCTTGCCACTGTCGTTACTCGCTTCTTTGCTATTACTACTTTGCTCGCAGATACTAATCTTTCAGGTGTGGTTGAATCTGACACATCCAGCTGCTAATACTCGAGAGTATTCTCTCACCTCCTGTTTGGCGATCAACAAATTTGGGTCGAACACTCTACCCTCAAAAACTGCTACGATCCCACGCGCCGGTGGGCCGTCAACAACATTCTTCTAGTTTAGATTGCCGGGGAGTGCTAGTAGCATTCTTCTGTTGCCGTTGCAAGGGAAGGTCTGTTGTTACGGAGTCACCATTTTTCTGGCGCCGTTGCCGGGGAAGCGCAGCTGAAATCAAGCATTTTATGGCGTCGTTGCCGGGGAAGCGCAGATGACATCAAGCATTTTTCTGGCGTCGTGGTCGGGGAAGCGCAGATGACATCATGCACCGGCATGGTGAAGTAAACGAAGAAGTCTTCAGGGTCGTGATTGGTGACGCGGAGGAGGTGTGGCGGGATCTTGAGCTCCTTCTCAAGCGCACGACCAATGGACAGCGGGCTCGCCACATGCGCCTTGGTGCCAACCGCTGTGACCACAACGACATGCTGGTTGAGCAGGACCACGTGGTGCTCCATCGCCGGCGAAGAGGCGATGACTTTGTGGCTGTTCCTGGGGCGACACATGTAGTTGATGAGAGCCCGAGGTTCCATGGCGAGGTCAGGTACAACAGCCCTTGCTGACGGAGGCCGCGGGGGTGTGGCGGGGGGAATCACACACTCTCTTGACAAACCCACGAGAGGTGCGCGGTGCCATGCCATCTTTTCCCCTCCCCAAATTGCGAGGATTCTTCGGGCACTCACAGTCGTAGTGGCCTTGGCGCCTACACATGATGCAGCGAAGAGGGTCTCTAAAGTCGATTCTATGATGGCGGGAGCTGAGGCAACGGAAGCACTGACCTTTGAATCGGCTTAAAAAGGCCTCTCTGTCCGCCGAGGAGTCGTGGCCCTAGCTATGGCGATGCCGATGGCCCCCCTTATGCAGCCTAGCCATTGATGGCGCGCGACTAGCTTTGCGGCTCTTCCGCGATTGATGAACCGTTCATCCTACTTCAATGTCGTGAGCGGCCGGAGTTGGCAAGGGGGCGTCTCTTACCACGATGAATTTGAGGCGGGAGCGGTCGGAAGAGAGTTACGTCGAGCTTACCAGCGGTCCGGAGCAGGCCCCGTCCTCACCGGCGCCATATCCACCCCTGGACTGGCCCGGGATTTGGGGAGCACGCGGCGACGAAGAAGTTGGGGTCGCCAGCACCTCCGACGGACCGATGGAGTGGTCCTCAATCTCCCCTTCTCCGGGGTGCTCCATCCCTCACTCGCAGCAGTCGAGGCCGGATCTAGCGGTGGGGAGGAGCGCAACATGGCCACGTGGGGGGGCCTGGAGGGTCGGTGTTATGTTAAGGTAGTAGGTGGCTGCCGTGGCCGAGGTGGCCAGCGGCGCGGCGGAGGAGTGGAGGAGGGGAGCTCAGCTCTCCTCGAGTAAAAACAATCATCAATTTAAATGATGTTCTACATATTGACAATTTTTTAACCAAATTAGAAAGTTGAGGTCACGAACATTTATTATAACACCACGAACATTTTTTCAGTCATAAATATTTTATAGAATTTACGAACATATTTTACAAACAATTTTTGAATTTGTGAGCATCTTTATGAGTCCTATTTTCTCAAAATCATGGAGACATTTTAGAAATTTTGAACATTTCCTGAAGTCCTGAGAAAAAGAAATGTGATTTTGATGGATTTCACGAACATTTTAATATTTGAGAAACAAAATTGATTTCATGAATATTTTCAAAATTTAAGAACATATTTTAAATTCGTTGATATTATGAAATACCATGTTTATTTGAAAATCTTAACATTTTTTAGTTACGCAAAGAAAAAAACTGTTTATGTGTTTCAAAAGCAGTCACACACATTTTCTACTTGCCGGGCCACTATATCTTTGATTACTAAAGCAGTTATTGGCTTGTTTTCTTACCTATTCCGATTTCGGGAAGTTTCCAGCCCCGTTTGTCAAAAGGTTTTCCCTCTACAATTCAGGCCGGTTTTTATTTGTTTTGATTTTATGGGTTCTCCTTTTTCTTGAAAAAGTTTAATCTGTGTTTTTTTTCAAAAAAAGAACATTTTTAGAGTTCGTTTTTCAATAACAGTTTTTTCAAACTCACAAACATTTTTATGAATTATAAAACATATTTTAAATTATTGAATATTAGTAAACAGTTTCTTATTGATGGGATAAATAAATGAAAAGACAAAAGATTAGGGCGTCGGCCCGCACATCAGCATGCCCAAAATCATCTCCGGGTGCCTGAAGCGGCTAACTGATATGTCACCGATGGTAAATCCTATTTGATGCTGCAGGTGTCGGTTAAAGTGCATATTTTCTTAAGCGGCACATGCAGCGTGCGGTCCATGTATGTTTCATCGGAAGGAAGGTTTTTTCGGCTTTGTAAAGCTTCTGAAAAAAAATTAGAAGGGTTTTTTTTATTTAGGTTTTTTATAGGACTGGTTTTCTTTTGTTTTTTTTTTGTTTTTCGTTTGTTTTCTTTATAATTTTTATTAGTTTTTCATTTCCATTTTATTTTTACATAATTTTTCATTTTTGAAAAAGCGCAGCCTTTTTTTGATAAATTGTTTTGAACAAACAAAAATTTTCCCAAATCAAGGAAACTTTTTCAAAATTATAAGAACTTCCTAATACAATTCTATGAACTTTTTTAAAATTTTAATTTTTTTAAATTTGATGAACTTTTTAAACATTGGTCAACTTTTTTAAGATTTGTGAACTTTTTTCAGTCCAACGAACTTTTATGAAACATACAATATTTTTTTTGTTATGACTTTTTCAAATTTATTGAACTTTTGAAAAGATGATATTTATTTTCTAATTCGATGAACTTTTTTCCAAATGCTATGAACGTTTTTCAAACGTTATAACATTTTTTCAAACTTGATGAACTTTTTTAAAAATTCAATGATTTTTTGTCGAATTTGATGACTGTTTTCACATTCGACAAATTGATTCTGTTTTAGTGAACTATTTTAAAATTAATGAACATTTTTCGCATTGGTGAATTTTTTCCCGAATGATTTGATGAAGTTTTCATATTTTTTGTACTAATTTGAAATTTGAGATATTGTTTTTAGATGCATGATTTTTTTTCATGATTTTGAAATAATAATTCAAAAAGCAATGTTTGACCAATTGGTCAAGCGGTCAACTGCGATAAATTTATTTTGTAGAAATTCAGCGACTTTTGTATGGGATCGAGCGACCACCTTCTTATTTGGCATGCCCAGCATGAGGCACTGTAGGCGCCAGGACCTGGAACGAACGCCTCCAGCGCCGTATAGGAGCATCCGTTATCGATATGCTGCAGTCACGCATATTTTGTATTTCTTGTAGATTTAGTCACGAATTTAGAACCTTAAATTTCAAGGCTCATAATTTAGACAAGCATATTCTTCAATTAAAAGTTGACCATCATAGTTGGTTAGGCAATCACGGTGACTTTTTTTCGCCTTTGTAAAGATGGCGGCACATGCAACAAAAACTTTACAAGGCTTTATAAAATAAATGCACGTTTTGTATGGCCGACTACTATATCGTATTGCAAAAGCAGCTTATATCTTGGTTTTCTTACCTAGTCTTCTTTCGGGAAGCTTCCAGCCTGTTTTTCAAAGATCTTCCTCTACATTTTTGGCTATTTTTTCTTTGAATTTCATTCTTTTTCATTTTTATTACCTTTTTTAATTGATGATTTTTTTTTAAAAAACACAATTAATATTTATATTCATGATGTTTATTCAGGTTTACAAACTTTTTGTAACTTTAATTAAGGTGTGGAGATTGCCCTAACCTTGTTTGTACGGGTTCAATCATCGTCCTCAAGGGTCCCTTGGTGGAATCATTGGCATCTTGCACTGTGCGGGGACGTGAGGAGATTAAGATGGCCCTAGTGGCTTCTTAGGGAGCATTGTGCCTCCACACCGCTCCAAACGGAGATTAATAGCTGCAAGGGTCTGAACTTCGGGATACATCGTCGTGTCCGCATGCCTCGGTTATCTCTTATCCGAGCCCTTTACTTATGCACTTTACTTTATGATATTCATATTATTTCATGTTATATATCTTGCTATCACTTAGTTGCTTATCTTGCTTAGCATAAGTTGTTGGTGCACATAGGTGAGCCTAGTTGTTTTAGGCGTGGTACTTGACTAATTAAACGTTAGTTTTATTTCGCATTTGATCAAGCCTAAACCATAATTATTTTAAAGCACCTATTGACCCCCTCTAGGAGACATCCACGTCTTTTCAATAGTGTTGATGGAGTCCTCCAACATGATCGGGTCGTTCGTGTACACCATCGTGACATTCATCTTCCTCATGTGGGTCTCCACAAGATGCATGCCGAACTCCATTGCAATGCCGCCGGATATCCTCTTTGCATGCGTTGTCGAGGGTGTGCTTATTGTGTTGTGGGGCACGATCAAAAGCGTCAAAAGACTATGGTCAATGGCTGCGGGTATAAATGAGGGCCTGACGTCGTGGAAAACCAACACATCGAGATGGTAGTTTTTGCAACATGTGATTCAGTCATGGAGCACATAACTACATGGGGCGACTATCGTGGCGCAACCGCAAGCATATGGAGCCCCGAACGTGATCGTGGTTATGCCCCAACCTTCACACACAGTGCATGCGTGACGCCCTCGATTTAATCGTATGCTAATCATACACGCAAATGAGGACGACCAAGCTCAAGGACACACGAGTCAGCTGAAGCAACAAATATCTGAGTACAAACATGAAACAAGAAAATGCCTTATAGAAGGCTAGCATAAAAGATACAACGATCGAACGAGGCGAGGTCTCCTGCCTGGGAACCTCCTAAACTACTCCTGGTCGTCAGCAGCCTCCACGTAGTAGTAGGCACCGCTGGGGTAGCAGACGTCATCGGCGGGATACGCCATCTCCTCGGTTCCATCATCTGGTCGCAACAACATATCAAGGGGAAAAGGGGGAGCAAAGCAACAGTGAGTACTCAACCAAAATACTCGCAAGACTGACATCAGAACTATGATAAGTTATGCATCAGTATCAAAGGAAGGGGTGAAAAGACCTCGATGACCCCTAGAGGGGGGGTGAATAGGCTATTTAAAAACTTCTTCGGATTTGGCTTAAACCTAATGCGGAAATAAACTAAGAGGATACTTTTCAAGCACAAATCCTAAATGCAATAGGCACCACAACGTGTATCAACAACACGATCTACCAAGATGGACACAATACAGTTACTAACAAGCACAAGCAAGTTACACAAACTTACTTGAGCTATATCACACGACAAGTAGGTGAACGACACAACATACTAGATCACACTATAGCACACGATATATCAAAAGCTGCAAGTGTGAACGTGTGGATATAGAGGGTATGCTTGAACGATTAATCTTGTACAAAGAAATAGCCAACGCAATATAATGAGCACAAACAATATGCAATGTATGTATGCTCAAGTAACACAAGTAAACCACAAGTAAGGAGTTAGGGTGAAGGATAACCAAGGTCACTAAGACAAAGATGTATCCCGATGTTCACTTCCTTGGAGGGAAGCTAGTCACCGTTAGAGAGGTGGATGTTACCACGAAGGCACACCAACGCCACGAAGGCTCACCCTATTCTCCCTTTGAGATAACACCACAAAGGCGTTTCTCAACCACTAGTGGTAAGCCTTTGAGGTGGCTTCCAAACCTTCACAAACTTTTCCGGGGGTAATCACACTGATTGATTCCTCTCCGAAGAACTCCTACCGCCTAGGAGTCTCCAACCTCCAAGAGTAACAAGATCACGGGGAATGCTCAAAACTTGCTCAAATCTCAAATAGCTTGGGTTGAGAGAAGGAGAGGGAGACGATCTATCTTTTGATTGGAACAACTCTCAAAGGGGCTCACAAATGATCTTGGGATCTAAGATTTGGTGTAAGCAAATGTGTGTGAGGTAGAAATGTGTTCTTATGAGAATATGGCTGTGTTGGGCACCCTCTCACGAAGTGGGAGGGGGGTGTTTATAGTGGAGAAGGGAAAGTGACCGTTGGGGTCACTTAAGTCTGACAGTGGCCGGACATCAGGCAGTTCTCGGATGTCCGGACTCCCACAAGGGGTCGGACGTCCGACAGGGGTCGGTCGTCCGAGGGATGTAAATATATCAGGAACCACTGTGTAGTCGAACAGGGACCGGACGTCTGGAGGAAGGTCGGACGTCCGGCCCTCGGACGACAGGAGGAGGCCAGAAGTCCGAGTTATTTGACTCAAATTTTTCTGGTGCAAGGTTCCGGTTTTCCGAAGGGTGTCAGACGTTCGGCCCTCGGACGTCCGGAGAGAGCCGGACGTCCGGCCCTCGGACTTCCGGAGAGAGCCGGAAGTCCGAGTTATTTGACTCTGGATTTCTCTGGTATAAGGTTCCGGATTTCCGAAGTGGTCGGGTGTCCATCCCTCGGACGTCCGGAGGAAGCCGGATGTCCGAGGCATTGGTTCTGTTTTCAGATAACAGCAGAGCAGTGGAGATGTGGTATGAGCAGAAAAGTAGAGATGTAGTTTTGTGCAAGTTCATCGCAAAACCTGTGATCCCCTCTTAATAGTGCGGGATCCCGAAAGACTCAAGAATCATAAAAGGGTACTGATGATCCATACTTGAGTGTATACTTTTATTCGCTGATCATCACTCCGCGCCACTAACGTCAAAGGAACTGATACCTTTGAGTTAGCCCTTTCACTTGAGCTTGATGTTGTTGTTCCTTCTTGGCTCAAGTTGAAAGCAAGACATGATGAAGTCTTCAAGTAGCTCTCCCATACACAATGTGGAAAGCCTAGCTTATGTATTCATCTTCATTTGTCCACCATGTGAACATCCACAAGAATCAAGCATGTAGTGCTCAGGAATGCTTATCTTGATCTTGTCCTTGTTAGCACACGAGCTTGTCCTTATCAACACATGATCATTAACAATAGTTTCAATGATATATTCGTGTTGATCCACTTGAACTTGCACACCACAATCTTGATGACGATCACCACTTGACATCATCCTTCATGGGTTGTATGAGATCTTCCTTTTGACGCAAGCCCATGGAAGCACACCTAACCCCCACATAGGACTCTCACAAAGACCATGGGTTAGTACACAAACACGTAATGGACAATGCTTACCATTCCATGGGATCACTTGATCCCTCTCGGTACATCTTATACGCTTTGTGTGTTGATCATCTTGATTTACTCTTTGTCTGAGATCTTGATCAACCTAGTGTCTCTATGACCATTCTTTGGATAATACCTTGAATACCATCTTGGTCATCATATAAGCTCCCTGAACCCAACAGATGGACTTCAAGAAGTGCCTATGGACAAATCCTATAAATATAACTTAAGGCAACCATTAGTCCATAGGAATTATCATCAATTACCAAAACCACATATGGAGATATATGCTCTAACAATCTCCACCATTTTGGTAATTGATGACAACCACTTCAAGGGAGTTTATATAAGGAAATAAGCATAACCAAGCGCACACATACAAAGCAATAATGCATGCGTGCAAGATGTAAATGCTTACGCAATAAAAGCAAAACCCTCTAAACATATCCAAAGTAAACTCTCTAAACTTCACCCCCGTTGCCATTGATTGCCAAAATGGACGAAAAGTTTAGAAAGCCAATACAGTAGGTGGTCCTCCAAAAAGTGTGTACTTCTCAGCAAATGAGTGCAGAGAAATACACAGATACAATGATAAGTAGTTGGAGGAAAACAAGCTATATTGAGGACCCAAAGATTGCAAATAAAAGGATCGTATGACACAAAGACATACAAAAATAGAGGCAAGCAATCTAAAGATTCCAGATGGAACAAACAATCATATGGTCCTTCGAACCACATGAATAAAAGATATTATGATAAATGCAACATAGTGTTTTAGCAAAAACTAGAGAAGCTCCCCATGATTTGTGCACTAATGCGAGATTTTTGTATTTGATACACGTGCACAAAATAGGATCGTTGCTCCCCCAAAATTAATAAAAACACACAACGAGTGCAAGAAGATAGATGACACAATAAGCATATCAATTGCACAAAACAAATAGTTGAGCAACATGTAAAAGAAGCAACTTAAGAATAGGCTCAACCAAAGTAATGTGTGTGAGTCATGGCAAAGCACTTGAGAAGACTAAGATAAGGATGAGCATTACTCATCAACATAGTCTTGATGAAATGAGATACAAAGTGCAAGACTTATCATTCCCACACACACATACTAGAAAATGGGTTCACAAGCTTACTAATAAACAAAATAAGAACCAACGCTTGTGACAACCCATTGTGAAGATAGGAAGTAAGAACCTTGTCAAGAGGAGGGATACTAATTGAAATGGAAAAACCCTCATCAAGACAAGCATGAGGAAAAATAATCTTCACGGCCAAAGAGTGCGTCAAGATGTAGGAAAATAAGATACGCACTCAAAACAAATCCTTTCACGAAGCCACCAAAAACTGAAAAAGGAAATGCAACGGTAGACGTGAAAGAAAAGAGGATATTAATTAGAGATGTAACTTATTTCATGTGTAAAAGATTCTAAGTAGAAGACCATCATGATGATATATATCCACAAAGAAGGATGTACACACGAAATGGTTACAAGAAGGAACAAACTAGATATCCAAAAGGAAGTCATAAATATATCAATGAGATCTTTTGCTTGGAAGCAGCACATGGCCTAATATTTTCTTATTGTACAATACGAACTTCCAACATACGAACATCAAAGACATCCCAACTAGTAGTAAGACATCATCGTTCGGATGATTTGAGAAAGCAAACAAGTACTACAAGAACGAATCAAGAGATTCATGCCATGATGCAACCTGGAAAAGAAAAGACAGGTTGGGGCCTTTGCAAGAAAAGAATGCATGAAGTGGATACTTGTTACCGAGACAACATTGGATTGATGTAGTAGATAGTTGTTCTTTGATCATCCTAACTTGGCTCCAAGAATCACATGGTCTCAACACCTTCCTTATAGGTGAGCCGAGCATCCAATGCATCTCCAATTGTTCCTGGAACAACACAACAAACAAAATGGTGCCCAAACTCATTGGGACCAAAGAGTTAGAAAACCAGCAATACATAGGACAAACTCCACATACATATGTGCATATAGATATGAATTTGAATTTCATGCACACTTTGGCCAATTTATGACAAGGTGGAGTTTCCCCTATATATTGGGTGAAAGAATGAAAGCAAGCAAAAGAAGTTGTATATAGTAGATATGCATTCTCAAGACTCTCAAGAATCAACTCAACACAAAGTTGATAAGTCACCAAAAGACAAGGTATCAAGTGATAATAAGATCCTAAACAAAAAGAACTATCACTTGAAGGATATTAATTAAAAGATACCTCAAGGAATGAGATATCCATTGACACATGACAAATAAAAGGAAACAAGAAACCAATTGAAGGAAAACAAACACGAGGTATCTAATTTCCAAAAGAGAGCTAGGTTCCAACACACCAAACCCTCGACAAATTTTCATGATGGCACAAAGCATCATAAAGAGCAAGACTTGCCTCCCATCAACACACACTTGATGGGGATCAAAAGATTTTATGATGGGTGAATAAAGAGAGTGTTCCAAAGAAAATAGGATCGCTCCCCCAAGGGACGTGCATTATATAGAATTTGCATTTAAATACAAAAATGCACAAGATGGGATCATCACTTTCTCTATATCTATAAAAACACTAGACATGTTAAAATAGATCCATAAGAGGCAAGGAAGACAAACAAAACACAAAATCCAATGTAAAGACGATTAGCAATTCCTATCACATGATGGGAATACCAATTGTCAAGGACAAGAAGTATTTTGGAAGTGATACTCATTGGTAGATCGCAAATATATCCAAGATCATCTTTACCCATAAAACGCAAGCAAATGACACTTGTAGAGCTAACATGCCACCTAGGAACAAGATAATTTACAATATCAACACTAAGTGGCAACACCTAAAATGTACACATTTTCTAGGTTTGTAATATGCACATAGCATATTACTCCCCCATAATGTGATAAACCAACAATATTAACAAGTGGCAAATTAAAACCAACAAGAGATAATTAATGGACCATATAGAATTTGAACTTCTCATGAGTAAGACATACCACATAGAAACTAGATAATCTTGAAATATCAATACTAAGTGGTATTCCCCATGTATAGACATTTATAGGATTGTGAGGTGTGCAAAGCACATCACTCCCCCATAATGGGATAATCCATTAATCTCTCACAGGAGCCAACAAAGATACAAACAAGATGCAAAAAGGCTCAATACATGACTCACATGTACATGATATGCAAACCAACATACACATACTCGATTACTCAAGATAAGCAAGTTGGAAGCACAACATATACAAACACATGCAAGTTACAAATCTACAACATGCAAAGGGGCAAGCAACTAACAATGTAAACAGTTTAAGTACAAGTTACCATAATGAGGCACATTGGATATAAGATAGAAACTCGATAATCCAAATGACTCGGCTTGAGATAATATGTATGATGAAGACCCCTTAATTCTTCACTATGTATCCAAGTCTCTAATGTCCTCCATAGTCACCTATTGATCAAGTTTGAGCTTGTTGGTCCCCAACTACGTTGGGTTCTAAGACGTTAATCACAATAGGCTTGGCAACCCAAATGGTTCTTTTCTTGACACCATTTTGAGTACCAACAAACTTGGCAAACACATTGCCAACCTTATCCTTCCCAAGGGAATAGATATCATCAATAGTGATTGGGTTGGATAAGTTACCTCTTGTGCAAGACGAAGCGACGAGACCCTTCTCACGACATAAGTAGCAATATCTACCCTTTGCTTTCTTCCCAGTTGATTTCTCACCTCGGGGAGTGTTGGCTTGGGTCTTATTGGGAAGAGGCCTTCCTTCAACTTGTAGCTGAGTATGTGATTGAGTTTGTGGCCGCTTCCCGTGTTGCTTGTGACTTTGAGACTTCGTCTTCAGAGGGCAAGATCTAACATGGTGCCCTTTAACTTTGCACTTGAAGCAAATGATTTTGGCTGAATTCTTGACTTGTTCTAGGCCCCTTTTGTTCTTGTTTGAGTTTACTCCAACATCATTTTTGTCATTCAGAGATGTTTGCTCACATAGGACGTTGTTGAGTGTGGACATCCCTTCATGACACTGTTCCAAGTCTTTCCTCAAAGAAGTGACTTGGGCCTTGAGCTCTTCGATTTCCTCTACACAGTTAGTATCAACGCAAGTACTAGAGGAAGTGTAAGCTTCAATGTTAGAGCAACAAGGCAAGGAAAGTAATTCATCACACGAGGTAGCAACATTATGAGTAGACGAATTATGAGGACTAGCACATGGAAATATAGTACTTTGACTAGAAGTAGTGCCATTGTCCACATGAGGCTCACTTGATGTTACCTTGGTGATGATAGCCTCATGAGCTAACTTTTGCACATTATGGGATGTTAGAAGATCGGCATGAGAGCTTGTGAGCATTACATGGTTTTCTTCTAACTTCCCATAATTGCTAGTTAGTAAATCAAGTTGAGCACGTAGCTCAATATTCTCCTTCAATGTTGATACTTCAAATGAGGTAGAGTTAGATGTACAAGTATCATCAACAATATGTGAGGAGTAAGTAGCAAATAGAGACTTCTCATGAGTAGATTGAAGCTCCTCATAGATCTTAGAGGTTTTGATGAGCTCTCCCTTGAAATTATTGCATTCAAGGAGAAGGACCTCAAAATCCTTTTTAAGTTTATCATGAGCAACTTCAATCTCTCCTTTTGAAGATCTTAAGTCTCTACATGTTTGATGACTCTTCTCAAGTTCATGTTCAAGTTGTTCACTTTTAGCTTGTTCATGATTAAGTGAATCATTACAATTTTCAAAGTAAGCAAGAACATCTTGGAATCTTTGAAGAGCGTTATTTTTAGCTTTATGAACAATTTTACTGATCACATAGATATTTTCAGTCAAGTCATCATCATCATCCTCATCTCAAATATCATCGTTATTGCACAGGGAAGATGATACCTCATTATTTCCTCTTGCCATGAGGCACATGTGAACTGGAGGAGTTGATGATGATTCTTTTGGTGAATCAGATTCTTCATTAGTCAAAAGTACTTCATATTTCTTGATTTCCCATAAATGATTAGTCATAGAGCAACTAGGGAGAAACAAGATATTTTGATCAAGAGGACACGGGAAAGCAGGCATATCACCACAGACATTTGTCGAGGGATCTTTAGGTGAAATGCATGACCTATCAGCACAATAATTTACACTATGTGTGGTGCTAGATATGCTCGTGTCCATAGAGGCTATGACATTTTCATCAACATATATTTCTTCACTCACCGTGTCATTACCTTGTGAGATTGAAGAAGCTGAGGTGTGCAAGCAATCGGATATGGAAGTAGTGGTGGACTCTTTATGATCGAAAAGAGTGAAGAGCTCATGCACCAACTCCTTCATCATAATATCGTCTTCATCAAGATTGGACCCACCATATATATCTTCAAGTTTAGTCCAAACTTCATGAGCTGACTTGCAAGTCGAGATAGACTTAAACACTTCAGGACTTATGGTTCGATGAATGGCAAGAAAAGCCTCACAATCAAGATACATTTCATTAGTAGATGAAGATGCATCATCCTTTTTGTCAGCAATCCCTGCAAGAACAATTCATAAAGTATTTGGGCCCATGGCCCGAAAGTGATGACGCATACGAATTCTCCATACGGTATAATTTGTGCCATCAAAGTCAAAGGTGTCATTGTGCACTAATCGAATAGTCGACATCGATACTCTCTAGGTCGTGAAACCTAATTAAAGAGAGACCTTGGTCTGATACCAATTGAAAAGACCTCGATGACCCCTAGAGTGGGGTGAATAGGCTATTTAGAAACTTCTTCGGATTTGGCTTAAACCTAATGCGGAAATAAACTAAGAGGATACTTATCAAGCACAAATCCCAAATGCAATAGGCACCGCAACGTGTATCAACAACACGATCTACCAAGATGGACACAATACAGTTACTAACAAGCACAAGCAAGTTACACAAACTTACTTGAGCTATATCACACGACAAGTAGGTGAACGACACAAGATACTAGACCACACTATAGCACACGATATATCAAAAGCTGCAAGTGTGAACGTGTGGATATAGAGGGTATGCTTGAGCGATTAATCTTGTACAAAGAAATAGCCAACATAATATAATGAGCACAAACAATATGCAATGTATGTATGCCCAAGTAACACAAGTAAACCACAAGTAAGGAGTTAGGGTTAAGGATAACCAAGGTAACTGAGACAAAGATGTATCCCGATGTTCACTTCCTTGGAGGGAAGCTAGTCACCGTTAGAGAGGTGGATGTTACCACGAAGGCACACCAACGCCACGAAGGCTCAACCTATTCTCCCTTTGAGATAACACCACGAAGGCGTTTCTCAACCACTAGTGGTAAGCCTTTGAGGTGGCTTCCAAACCCTCACAAACTTTTCCGGGGGGTAATCACATGGATTGATTCCTCTCCGAAGAACTCCTACCGCCTAGGAGTCTCCAACCTCCAAGAGTAACAAGATCACGGGGAATGCTCAAAACTTGCTCAAATCTCAAATATCTTGGGTTGAGAGAAGGAGAGGGAGACGATCTATCTTTTTATTGGAACAACTCTCAAAGGGGCTCACAAATAATCTTGGGATCTAAGATTTGGTGTAAGCAAATGTGTGTGAGGTAGAAATGTGTTCTTATGAGAATATGGCTGTGTTGGGCACCCTCTCACGAAGTGGGAGGGGGGTATTTATAGTGGAGAAGGGAAAGTGACCGTTGGGGTCACTTAAGTTTGACAGTGGCCGGACATCAGGCACTTCTCGGATGTCCGGACTCCCACAAGGGGTCGGACGTCCGACAGGGGTCGGTCGTCCGAGGGATGTAAATATATCAGGAACCACTGTGTAGTCGAACAGGGACCGGACGTCTGGAGGAAGGTCGGACGTCCGGCCCTCGGACGACAGGAGGAGGCCAGAACTCCGAGTTATTTGACTCAAATTTTTCTGGTGCAAGGTTCCGGTTTTCCGAAGGGTGTCAGACGTTCGGCCCTCGGACGTCCGGAGAGAGCCGGACGTCCGGCCCTCGGACTTCCGGAGAGAGCCGGAAGTCCGAGTTATTTGACTCTGGATTTCTCTGGTATAAGGTTCCGGATTTCCGAAGTGGTCGGGTGTCCATCCCTCGGACGTCCGGAGGAAGCCGGATGTCCGAGGCATTGGTTCTGTTTTCAGATAACAGCAGAGCAGTGGAGATGTGGTATGAGCAGAAAAGTAGAGATGTAGTTTTGTGCAAGTTCATCGCAAAACCTGTGATCCCCTCTTAATAGTGCGGGATCCCGAAAGACTCAAGAATCATAAAAGGGTACTGATGATCCATACTTGAGTGTATACTTTTATTCGCTGATCATCACTCCGCACCACTAACGTCAAAGGAATTGATACCTTTGAGTTAGCCCTTTCACTTGAGCTTGATGTTGTTGTTCCTTCTTGGCTCAAGTTGAAAGCAAGACATGATGAAGTCTTCAAGTAGCTCTCCCATACACAATGTGGAAAGCCTAGCTTATGTATTCATCTTCATTTGTCCACCATGTGAACATCCACAAGAATCAAGCATGTAGTGCTCAGGAATGCTTATCTTGATCTTGTCCTTGTTAGCACACGAGCTTGTCCTTATCAACACATGATCATTAACAATAGTTTCAATGATATATTCGTGTTGATCCACTTGAACTTGCACACCACAATCTTGATGACGATCACCACTTGACGTCATCCTTCATGGGTTGTATGAGATCTTCCTTTTGACGCAAGCCCATGGAAGCACACCTAACCCCCACATAGGACTCTCACAAAGACCATGGGTTAGTACACAAACACATAATGGACAATGCTTACCATACCATGGGATCACTTGATCCCTCTCGGTACATCTTATACGCTTTGTGTGTTGATCATCTTGATTTACTCTTTGTCTGAGATCTTGATCAACCTAGTGTCTCTATGACCATTCTTTGGATAATACCTTGAATACCATCTTGGACATCATATAAGCTCCCTGAACCCAACAGATGGACTTCAAGAAGTGCCTATGGGCAAATCCTATAAATATAACTTAAGGCAACCATTAGTCCATAGGAATTATCATCAATTACCAAAACCACATATGGAGATATATGCTCTAACAAGGGGCTATATGTGGATTGACTGCAGCAATACGAGAAAAGAGAGAGGGGACTAGTCCTATCGAATACTAACATCTTCAGGGGTCCTGAAACAATAGACGAGAGTAGAGCAAGTAACACAATAATAGTCAGAATTTTGCAGCAATTTTAATATGAGGTCACGCCCAAAGATCCTTCCTCGATTCCCTCTAAGAAAGCACTCCCAGAGCAAACATTCTAGTTAAGTAACAGTTGTAGTTGTATAAGATCGGGGCATAACTCCAAATCGTCGTGTAACCGTGGACATGGCTATTCGAATAGTTAATTTCATCCCTACAAGGGTGCACCATAGTACCCAACATGCTTGATAAACTCTGGTCGGACACACTTTCCTGGGTCATGCCCGGCCTCGGAACATCAACACGTTGCAACCCTACCTAGACTCAACAGAGAGGCCAGCCCGTCGGTCAAAATCCTAAGCACGCAGGGGTCATGGGCCCATCACCCTTTGCACTCCTGCATGATGCGTGGGTGGCCGGTGTCAGTCCTGGCACCTCTTAGACAAGAATGATGCTTATCCAGACCGCTCGGGCGCATGCCACTCCATTCCTGACATCTGAAGATCTTCGGTTGATACCACGACGTCGAGTACCCATAACTTCTCCCACATGAAGGTTAGTGCAAAAAGGTTTCCTGACCAACTCGAATCAAATACCCAAATCCATTAGCATATTAATTAATTCATCATCTCATCTATGCGGTACTCCACCCGCAACACACCATTCATCAAGTTCCCAGTAACAAGGTCAAGTAGCTGTGCGGCTGTAACATCAAAGGGGTCCGAGGTATCACCCTCGGTGGATTCCGAACGATGCAACCGTCAAGGTGCCCAGGGAGGAATCACCCTCAATGGGCCACACTTGATGGGTTGTACGACAGAGTCGTTATCGGAGGTGGTGAAGGAGGAATCACCATCCGAGAACCACGGCCGGTCAACTACACTACAACGCTAAAATCAAACTATGTAACAAGGTGTCACCCTCGATACTCGATAGTAGCCGTGCAGCGTCATACAACTAAGGGGGTGTGAGTGTTGTGACGGGTCATGGCTCGTCGGTCAGATGATCGAGACTTGATGAAAAAGCAGGGGCAACTAGACTAAGGGTCAAAGGGGATGATTGCTCCACCTATACTAAACAGTTTTAAGATGTAGCAGAATAAAGTATGAGTTCATCAAAAACAGGCTATGCAACAGATATAGGAGCTAACCACAATAGTATCAAAATTCTCATTCAAGCATGAGGGAGAAAGAATATGGGATATAGGAATGATCAAGGGGGTTTGCTTGCCTTCTTGCTCTACGGCAAAGGGCTGGTTATGAGGTGGGTAATCGTACCCGGCAGCAGCGTCAGCCTCAGGGTCTACTGGTAAGAAGAGGGGAAAGAAACAATAAATATAAAGCACATATGCAACACGATTCATGACATGGTAATATGCACAGCTAGGCATGAGCTAACGCAGTATCATCCGTCATGGACGGATTGGGAAAATATCTGACAATATTTCCCGGGTCTCTAGCTACTACCGAACACGCGAAAACGATGGAAAAGTTCCATGTTTTCTATGATAGGGACGCATGACACACAAACGGATAGTGTATCCTGGTTCGTCTCGTTTTTCTGATCAACTTTCATATACACTGGATTATGGATTATTTTATAATAATTTGTAAAGTTTTATTAATTTTCTAGATTTTTTTACCTATTTACTTTAACACTAAATAACAGAATACATTTTGTACCCACTAGGATCTAGCCCTAGTGGATGACAAGTGGGTCATGGGGTCAACTCTTGACGAGTCAAAGGTCCAGTGAGCAGTCAACTAAGTTGACTGTTGACTGGGTCAAACTAACATGTGGGGGCCACATGTCATTGCCTCACACCTTAACGGCTTTTTATTAGTTTTAAATTATCATAAGGGGTTTACAAGTCATACATTGCTAAAATAAGAGAGTACATAATCAATCTAATTACTCTAGTTAAATTGATTAACTCGATAATTAGGTACTTAATTAATTAGTCAATTACTTTATTATCTAATTATACATTTTCACTTTTTATTTTTTAATCACTTTTTTGTGAGTTAACACTGGTGTTATTGGATTTTTTAGTATTAGGAGGGTTAGCCCCTTAATTAGAAAAAAGGAGGATTTCGGCCCCCATCGGGTAGTGGCGCAGGCCGACTACAGTTGGGCACGCGCGTAGCCTATGGCCGGGGGAGGCCAAGGCGCGGCAAGATCGTCGGCAGGAGGAGGGGCGAGTAGGGCGGGCACGCGGTGCGGTGGCCGGAGGTGTGGTGGCAACGAACAGGCGAGGTGGCGACGGACGCGGGGCATGGCGGCACGGTGCAGTGTGCATCAGAGTAGCTGCAAGAGGAGGCGACAGCGGCGAGCGCGAACACGCGGAGCGAGGGCGCAACAAGCATTGGCGCAGAGCGTCGGGGTGGCTGCGGGGCATCGCAGAGCCGGTGATGGGGCGGCTGCCGGCGGCGGGCACATGGACGGGCTGACATCGGCGCTGACGAGTAAGGAAAGGGTGCCGCCGGAGGGGAAAGGGGGGAGGCAGAAGCCTCACCAGTGCTGCAGGTGTGTGGGTCGGCGAGGTTCAAGGGAGCGGTTCGGGGAAGAGGTGAGGCCATGGGAAGGGGCGCGACGGTGGCATTCCGGCAATGGGGAGGTGGAGCCACCAGCGGACTCGGTGGGAGGGTGGCACGGGGAGGCACTGACGGGGAGGCCGAGTGGCGGAGGGGGAACGCAGGAGGCAACGACGGCCGTCGAGGCGGCGGGGGGGAGGATACGCCTGATCCCAATCGGGTTTGGAGGGAGAGGTGAGAGATGGGGGCGAGTGGGAGGAGTTGAGATTATGGTTCGGGCCACCACGGGAGGTTGTAGGCGCCGACTGGGCTTGTTGAGGTTAAGTGGGCCGAGGAATTCAGCTTGGTGATGCTTGATACGTCTCCAACGTATCTATTTTCTTTACTGTTCCATGCTGATATATTATCATTCTCGGATACTTTTGGGGTATTTATTTACCAATTTATATTATTTTTTAGCACTAATGTATTGACCTACTACCGAGTGCTAGTTGTTGTTTTTGCGTGTTTTTTTTACTTTTTAGGTTTTCCATACGAAACGAAATCCGATTCCCCTGAAACTTTTTGGTGATTTTTTCTGGACCAAAAGAACACCAATGAGCATCGGAAGAAGTCTGAAGGCCTCATGGGGGCCCACAAGCCAACACGACGCGACCTGGGGGCACCCTGATGGTTGTGCCTCCCCCGTGGCCCTACCGATTCCTTTCTTTGGCTTATAAATTCTCATCTACCCTAAAAACACGAGAGTGAGTCTCGAAACACTTTTTACACTGCCGCAAGTCTATATTTTGATGGAAGGCTATCTGGAGCTCCGTTACAACACCTTGCCGGAGAAGGGATTGTTCACGGAGGGACTCTTTGTCAACCTTGCTACCCTCATGATGATGTGTGAGTAGTTCACCATAGACCTACGGGTCCATAGCTAGTACCTAGATGGAAATCTCTCTCCCTTGATCTTCAATACAATGATCGTCGCATATTAGCTTTGATCCACATGATGTAATTCCTTTTCTGCGGTGCGTTTGTTGGGATCCGATGAATTGTGGGTTTATGTTTAGATTATTCATGATAAGTATTTGGTTCTTCTGTGAATACTTATGTGATTCTTATGTGCATGATGATGATAGCTTCGTAATTCTCTCTGACCTACTGAAATAGTTCCGCCAACTAGATTGATCTTTTTTTAGTGAGAGAGGTGCATTGTAGTAGGTTCAACCTGGCGAATTTCTATATCCTACTGACATAAGGGGACAAGACACGTCTTTTTGTTGCTGCTGCTAAGGATAAAACGATGGGGTTTATTCATATTGTTTGAGTTTACTTTGTCTACATCCTCTCATTGTTCTCCATGCATTACTCTATTTTACTTAATACTCTAGATGCATGCTAGATAGCGGCCGATGAGTGGAGTAATAGTATTAGGTGCAGGCAGGAGTCGGCCTATTTCTTTATGGACGTGATGCCTATATACATATGATCATTGCCGTGAATATCGCATAACTATCCGCTTTTCTGTCAATTGCCCAACAGTAATTTTTTACCCACCGTATGCTATTTTTCATGAGAGATGACATTATGGAAAACTATGGCCCCCGGGTCTATTCACAACATATTTATAAAACCTTCAATATCTTGCTGCCATTTACTTGATTTTATTTTATTTTGCCTTCTCCAACTATCTATAATTCTCTACACACCTCACTCGCTTGCAGATAACAAGTACAAGGGGATTGACAACACTCTTGCCCGCGATGATTGCAAGTTGTTTGTTCTTTTGTGTGCAGCCGGTGAAGACGATTGTGGTTGATATTCATATTTGTTCTATAAATGTTGGTTTCATAACTAAGGGAAATACTTACCCACATTGTGTTGCGATAACCCGTTCATCTTCATAGAAAACACAACGCGGATCACAAGTATCATTTGTATCGGGTTGTTTCAATTCTGCTCCACTAACAAGAGATCTCATCCCGAGATCCTAGAGCGAGAAGAGAAAGAGGTAAAACTTAGTTGCTTCTTTGACAAACAAGTGAAACCAACAAAGCTTGAAGGTTGCAAAGAGATGAAGAATGGCATGAGGAACAAGCAAGAATTCAAAATAAATTTGGATAACACCTCGGTAGAAAGAGAGGCAAAACTTGCTAAGATGGAAGAACTTGAAAAGAGAGCCACAACACTTCGGTTAAATGGATAAGCAAGGAAAGAACATGATGTTGATAAAATGAGATGATGGGTTGAAAAGAGCAACATCACAAGGCCTCTGGAACAAAACAATGATAAAAAAAATTGAAGGTTGAAAAGAATAAGATTATGCCCTTCCATGATTTGGATGAGGATTCGCGACAAGATACTTGAGAAAAACATGGATCTATAGAGAAGAAAAGATGAACAACTTAGAATCAAGAATTTGGTATCAACAACAACTCCGGAAGAAGGAATGAAATCACCTTGATGAACCAATAATAAGAATTACATTATGCTTATCCTTCATCAAGTTAAATTGATGACAAGCAATGCATCTAGCATACCACTTTTTCTTCATGAAAAAATTTAAGAGATAATAGCACGAACTTGAAGAAGTCTATTACCATGCATCAAGTCGCAACGGCTGCCAACGAATGTTGTTTCATGACAATAGGTACGTATCGTCACAAATCAACATGTACTGCCACGAACGATTTTGTTGCAATTGACATAGATCCTTGTAGTGACACCGGTAAGAATTAGACGAATGATAATTCTTCGAATGAATGGGGATACATGAGAACAAAGAGACCATAATCTGCCTAGAAGAAACTTCAACAAGGCACCACAATAATTGAGATACGAACGAACAGACGATAATTGAGAAGAATTTGAGAATGAAAGCTAAAAGTGAGGACGGAGAATTCATTGGAAATGATGGCCTTTGGAGAATCGAGAAAAGAAAACCACTCTGAAATGCTCCAGATAGATATGGAACGAATTACTCATGATCGAAAACAATTCAAGAAGATTGTAACAAGTTGAAATGACGAATCTTCATCAGAACGGACCAAGATATAAGACAAACTCTTCTATGGTCTACCATGCAGAGAATAACGGCAAGAAGCACCATCAAGAATTGTTGAGCTCTCCGGAACAATCGATAATGAACGTTCAACCATCAATGAAATTAATTCGAATCAAACTTGGAGAACGAATAGACTGATGGAATGCATACTTACGTCACCCTTGAAAAGGATTAGAGATCTCTGGAAAAGAATAGAAGAGCCAGGTAAGATCATGGGAAAAACTTGTGGGTTATTGGCCAACTAAAAGGAAACACCACTGAAAAGATTGCTTAGGAAGGTGGCACCCTCAAAATAATTGGAAAAGGTTTTCAATGGAAACACGAATCTGTCGAGATATCTTCAACACTCTAGATAGAATATAGAGGGATGAATAAATAAGAGAGATTTGGATAAGAATTTGCAACATGGGAAATCAAACGAATGAAAGGATATGATGAACACCGACATCTTGAATTGACTTCACCGGTAAAGAAAACAAGAATGCAGAATGATGAACTTAGCACTTGAGCACCTTCATAATGAATCACCGGATACAATATGGAAGAAAAGGTAGCGGAAGCTGCTACTTCTTGAGCTTGCATTGGTTTTTCCCTTGAAGAGGAAAGGGTGATACAGTAAAGTAGAGATAAGTATTTCCCTCAGTTTGAGAACCAAGGTATCAATCCAGTAGGAGTATCAAGATGAGGCACCAATGAACCTGCGCAAAAACAAACAAACTTGCACCCAACGCGATAAAGGGGTTGCCAAACCCTTCACGATTACTTGCAAGGTGAGATCTGAAAGTGATGAAAGGTAAATAGATAAAAGTGCAGCAAGGTATTTTTGGTATTTTTGTATGTAGATCTGAATATATGATGTGTAAAATAGACCCGGGGGCCATTGTATTCACTAGAGGCTTCTCTCATGATAGCAAGTATTACGGTGGGTCAACGAATTACTGTCGAGCAATTGATAGAATCGCGCAAAGTCATGATGATATCTAAGGCAATGATCATACATATAGGCATCATGTCCGAGACAAGTAGACCGATACTTTCTGCATCTACTACTATTACTCCGCACATCGATCGTTGTCCAGTATGCATCTAGTGTATTAAGTTCATAACAAACAGAGTAACGCCTTAAGCAAGATGACATGATGTAGAGGGATAAATTCATGCAATATGATATAATCCCCATCTCTTTACCCTTGATGGCAACAACACAATGCGTGCCATGCTATACCTTCTGTCACTAGGTGAGGACATCGCACGGTATGAACCCAAAACCATGCACTTCTCCCATTGCAAGAATTATAGATCAAGTTGGCCAAACGAAACCCATAACTCAAAGAGAATTACAAGGATACCAAATCATGCATATAAGAAATCAGAGGAGACTCAAATAATATTCATAGATAATCTGATCATAAATCCATAATTCATCGGATCTCGACAAACACACCGCAAAAGAAAGTTACATTGGATATATCTCCATGAAGATCATGGAGAACTTTGTATTGAAGATCCAAGAGAGAGAAGAAGCCATCTAGGTACTAGCTATGGACCCGAAGGTCTGTGGTGAACTACTCACGCATCATCGGAGAGGCAATGGTGTTGATGAAGAAGCCCTCCGTGTCTGAATCCCCCTCCGGCAGGGCACCAGAACGGGGAAAGAAGCTTGCGGCGGCGGAAAAGATTTTCGTGGCTCTCTTCTTTGGTTTCGGGATTTTTGGGAATTTATAGGCGAAAGAGGTAGGGAAGAGGAGCTACGGGGGGGGGCCACGAGCCTACTAGGCGCCCCCCCCCTAGGGCACGCCTAGGGGGCTCGTGACCTTCCACGAGACCTCGTGCCTTGGTTCTAAGTGCTCTGCGTATCTTGTGTTATGCAAAAAAATCATCCCGCAGGTTTTATTCCGTTTGGACTCTGTTTAATATTCTTTTCTGAAAAAGGTCAAAAACACGGAAAAAAACAGAAACTGACACTAGGCACTGAGTTAATAGGTTATTCCCAAAAATGATATAAAATGGCATATAAATGCATATAAGACATCCCAAGTTGATAATATAATAGCATGGAACAATCAAAAATTATAGATACATTGGAGACGTATCAGAAGCATCGATGAAAAGAAAGGCACTTGGAGGATAATTTAATCATTGAATAAAAAGTGCGGGAGGGTGGGGAAAACAAAGACAACTTGGGACAGATGAGACAAACTATGGAAAGAAATATGATGGATCTTGCAAATATTGAAAAGGATTGAATTAACTTGAAGAGAAGCACACTGGTTGAAAAAGAAGTTCATGACAACTCTGGTTGGTCCAACAGATTAGTATTCTCGTAGAAATATGAGTACACCATTTATGAAAGATATGAAATCAACTCTTGACATTGAAGCAACTAAAACTACCATACTCCAACAAAACAAAGGATGACGCTTGGAAATTAAGAGAGAAACAAATACATAACCCATTATGTATTTATTGGAAGGATAAATCTAGGTAACTACTTGACTTCTAACCTCAGCACTCCCAAAATCTTCCAGTTATGCAATTGGGTCCATGGATACAAGGAGAAGAACCTCACACAACTCCTAACAAGATACTACGCTCCAATGTATCACATCCATAAACACATAACTAGAGGTCTCCGGAAACTCATCTACCTCAGACGCTTGTAATCACAATGATACCAATTCTGGCAGTACACGTGGATACTCTCCCCGGTACTGGGTGACGCCAAAATCCTCTCGCCACAAATAGTATTAATGAAATTTCGAACATCTGCATCCTGGGATACTAAGGAAATTGAACGGTAACGATGTGTCGAGAACCCCTTGGAGCTCTACTCCTGAGAAAGAGGAGGCACCAAGTACATAATCCCATCACATGGACATCATAGAGGTTCCAAAATATCCGCGTGGTCCTAAAATAAATTGAGTGAGAAGAGGGATAGAATTAAAATTCCTATGTCAGGATTCCTCGCCAAAGCATAGAAGAGGAGTAAAATGAATCCTACTCTCCGATATATAACTATACTCAAAGTAGTTTTTTTACTAGATTCGACTCGGCGAGGTTCGATCAATCAAGGGGGCTCCTATGTCGCACTTCTGTGATACAAACTTGTAACGCCAAATATGTGGTCATGTCCTTACTTTGGCTCAAGGGACTCGATAGGGATGGAAGCGCATCTTGTCGTTTCGTAAGAATGGATATTGTTACAAGTACATGTAAAGAAGAGATGAGTATATGGAATTGGCTTACACTTTCCACAAGCTACATCATGATCATCTCAATACAACAATACAATCAATCACCATATAGAAGAGTACGGTCCGACTACGGATGAAATCAAATGATAAAAGCGACATCCATCCTTGCTAATCCCAAGCTGCCGGCCTCGAACCGATCCTAGATCGATGAAGAAGAAGAAGAACTCCAAATCAAAAAAGCATCGCTCTCACGTCAAATCATTGCTTTACATGTACCTACAACTATTGGTGTATTAATCTGTGAGCTACAAGGACTTAGCAATCTCATGTCCAAATGTATGAGGACTAGAAAGGCTTAATTGGTGAGGTATGGTTAAGTGGTGAGGCTGTCGCAAGCACTAAGAATTTATTTGAGTGGCTAACTTACAAGTACAAGAATAAGATGAGTGATCTACGCATAAACTAGAAATGATCAAGAAGTGATCATGAACACCTACTTACGAGTCAAACATGATCCCACCATGTTCCCTTCTTGGCTCAAACCTCACAAGAATAGATGGTCACGATCACACACACGGTTGGTGTATTTTATTTGAGTTTACTTCAAGTTTGCTATGATAGGATGTTAAACAAGTTTCCAAGTTGCCACATAATCGCGGGAACGGATTTTTGAAAGATTTAACCCTGCAGGGGTGCTCCAACTCATCCATCATAAACTAGCCACAAGCTGCATGGAAAACCTCAACCACAGAAAAATCGTAGTCTCCTCTGAATCCCGATGGAAAACCTCAACCTCGAGATATCCCAAAGTATCCTCATAATCCCGTGCATAAGACGTTCAAGAAAGGTAAAATAAATCCAACAAGACCGCCCGACAGGCCAGATCCCAATAGGAGCTGCATGTATCTCTTTCTCACGGCACTACGAGATGAGCACTACGCACGGTGGCCTGATAGAAATCCCCCGAGTAGCCTCGTGGTGGCCCTGCAAGGGGCTCTATTTTGGACCAACACTCATGAGGGGCACTGGCCCGAGGGTTGACTAATTATCCGCGAGTGTCGATTGGTCCCTATGCATTTTAATTAGTTATTAGCAAATATAGTACCAATGTTGGGCCTTGCCAGAAGAGTTTTATCCCAAAATAAAAATCCACAGGGTCCCCATAACAACCCCAAGCATGTTAGGAGCGCTCAATATGGAACATAACATCGATACACAAGTAACTAGGGCCATAAAGATGGAACAAAACACCGAACAAAAGTGCAAGTGTTCCACCTTTTACCAAGTATATATGTGCATTAAATTAAATAGCATTAATATTGTGATATCCCAAGATATCCATGTTATCACATGAAATAACCTGCACGTGTAACTAACTCCACATTCGAATTATTAAGTTTACTCCCATTTAGGTACATAACAATATTAAATGTTATTAAGCACGACAAGAGGTGAAGCATAAATAAACTATCTATCTATGCATTTAAAATGAGGTCGGAAACCAGTTACAGCATTTCCAAAACGACCACATATGTTAATTTCGAAATTGGTCCAGATCTGAACTAATCATATTTTATAATTATTAAATAGGGAAATTAAATTGCATCATGTGATTCTAAATGTTATTCTAGGCAATTTACATATATGGATCATTCAAAACGGAGCTACGACCTAAAAGATATGACCAACGCAAGATAATATGCCATGGATGAAAAATGCATGCAAACGACAACCAAAACCATTTTCAAATCATGGATGCACAAGATATTATGAAACTACATCGAATTCTAAGCAAGTTCCATACATGGCATGTTCAAAACGGAGCAACGGCTCAACAACTACAAGAACACAAGTTCTAGCTATAATCTGTCCAAAACAACAACATGACATTTTGCACACATCAAAACTACATGCTACCGGAACCTAAAATACGCAAACAAGACAAGGGACAGTATCTAACATGATGCACTATAGTTCATTTCACATGAGCAAATTGATTATAAGAATGCAACAATAGGAAATGAGCTCACAAGATGGCTACTTGAACACACTTTCACACTAGTGAAAATAATACATTTTAACATATCAGTATTATTCTGAAGGCATATTGGCAGCAAGAAAAACACATGCTGCAGGGCATATCATGGCATGAAATTCTACAGGATGATAGAGGACATGATGCACTACAAAACACTCCACATCAGCAACATCAAACCATGCATAGAAACATGGCTAGCATCCACCCAACATGGCAATCTGAACTAAGCACATTCCCAGACTGAGAAAAATTAGCATGGTGCAAGGAACTACAATTTTATCAGACTGACATGTTTGACATCAACATTAACTAGGATGCAAAATCTATATTGAAAACTAATGGCACAAACTAATAGAGGATGACATGCTTCAGTATTCACTCCACTGTACCACCACAAAGGGTTGTCTATTAATGGCAATTCACATGGAAACATAGCAACAAAATATAGGAGATTCTAGGACTAGAATTATTTCGGACCCTCAAAACAGCAACATTTTTATCGAAAGTTCACATGATGAAACTACATCTAAACATGGACATTCATGGCATGGAAAACCTAATAACACCAATTAGACATGGCATACTACAAATCACTCCATTGGCACAAATTCAAAAGAGGCATGGTTTGCTTAATTCGAACTTCGCAAAATTGAACTTAACATTAACATATTAGCAGATCTGACATGATAGCACCTTTAGAGCAACATATTGAGATGATAGAAATGACTTAAATGGCAACCAGAGGCATGTCATCAAAGTAGGTATCACATAGAACAAATCTCATGAAGGATCCATATGCAAAATACCAATGAACTAGATGCAATCATCCATACAAGTTTGAACAAAATAACAGTTTTTAGACTTATTCATGAAGCACTTGCAACACAGATTTGAGCATGTATATGCAACCTATTATACATGCAAATTCCATAATTATGTAGAGCATGAAGAGTAGATGATTTATGATATGAAGTTTATTTAATCCGGAGCTATGTTTATTTAGTTATGAGACAAACCGTTTTAACATGGCAATTATGCGAAATAAATGCAAACAACAAGTTAAACATTTTTAACATGGTTGAAGGTTGGAAATTATTAATCTACAATAAATTCTAAACAATTTTCATACATAAAGTTTTACATGTGATGCACGGTTTGCGAGATATTAAATGCATGAACTCTATGTTTTTTTGTAAAACTGTAATTCCTAGTTAATTGATAAATTTGTAGAACGGAAAAAACGTCCACGGGCCAAAACTGTTAATGGGCTAAAACAGAGCAAGGGCCCAACATAGTTAAACTATACACAGGGCAAGGCATAGCAAGGCGAAGCTCACCACGTGGCCTTGGGCCGGGGGTGTGGATTTCGAGGAGGAGTTTAGGTTTCTTGTTTTGGATGATTGGGTGTCCATTTATAGTCACGTATGGCTATGGGAGGGTTTTTTCCATCGATTCAAGCCGTCCGATCTCGATCGGGCGGCTACAGTCGCAGGGTTTGATAGGTGGGCTGGGTTGGGCCGTGTGGAGTGGTTGGGCTGAGAGAAGACAGTGAAATGAGCAGCATGTGACAGATTTTAAACACCGAAATGCCTCACGAAAAAACCGACTATAGTGTCGCTACATGTTTAACAGTTTGGGTATCAAACGACCTTCGAATGCGACAAAATTTGGCAGGCGGTCTACCTACACTGTATTAAGACCGCACACCAACTTTCAACCCATTCTGAAAAATTTTTGTGACGCCCCGATAAATTAAGCTATAGTAAACCTATGCAAATGGTGTCACGTCATCGGGATTACTACTCGTAATCTCGCATAGCTTCAAACTGATTCAAATTCAAATTTAAAATAAAATCAAAACAAGAAAAGTTTTTGAATCTTAAAATAAAAATGTCGGAGGAGTTATAAAAATTCCCTAATAAATTATAAAAGTGAATCGGGCATTTTTTAAATTATTTAAGACACTTATATAATTAAAACAGAAACTATAAAAATATAACTAATAAGAAAAGGAAAAAAGCCCAAAAGTCCTGCCCCAACTAGGCCAAAGTGGCCCACCCGGCCACACCCCCATTCGGCCCACCCAACTGGAGGTATAAGACCCCTAGGGGGAACCTAGCGTCGGTCCTCCTCCCAGTTCCCTGAAGCGCCACCAAGCAACGAGGGGAACGATATCCATCGTAACCCCCACCTACCCCCGTCGCCCCACCAACCCCACGAGGGAAACCCTTGGTTCCCTCTCCCTCGCGCGCCGCCGCCTCTCCCCAGATCACCTCGGCCCACCTCCTGGCGAGCCCCTCGCCGCTCGCTGTCTCGCCCCACGCCACAGCGCCCACGGCGCCCCTGCCTCCTCCCCCAGCGCCGCGCTCCTCTCCTTCCCTCGAGCGCCTCCTCCTTCATGTCTCCCACCACCACCGTCCGTGCCGCCGTCACCCCGCACCGGAGCCGCACCGGGGCTGCGCCGATGCCCTTGGTCAAACCCCTCCTCCAACACCGACGCCACCTCACCGGGAGCTCCTCCTCGCCGGAACCGAACCGCCTCCCCGTCGCTGGCCTCCTCCACCGTCAGCCCCCTCATCATCTTCTCCACCGGAGTCCCCGTCCTCCTCCTCAACGGCTCCATCGAGCCTCGCCGAACCCGCACCCTACAACATGGGTGAGAACACCACCTCTCCCTCTCCTTCACCCTCCGGTTCCGTTCCGGCGCTCATCGACTCGTTTCGGCGCCGTTCATCTCCTGTTCGTTGAGGAGGTGGAGGTTGCCTCTGTCTCTGTGTTGAAACAGAGAGTAACAGATAGAGGAGCACAGAGTTAACAGAGAGGAATAAAAGAAAAGATAGAAAATTGATATATTAGATGTATCCATGTATGTATGTATTAGATGCATGTATGTATGTATTATGTATGCATGTATGTAGAAAAAAACATTATGTATATGTATAGGTATATGTGTGAATGAAGTGTGTTGTGTATGCGTGTACGTTAGGCCGTTGGGTCACTGCCATGTGGGGCCAACCCCCCCCCCCCCCCACTTCCACTGACACGGAGGCCCCACACGACCCACTGTTAAAAATAAAAAATAAAAATAAATATAAATATATGTATATGATTTTATTAATAAAATATATAAGTAATTAATTAGTTAAGTTAATTAATTAATTTGTCAATTAATTAATTAGATAATTAAGTATTAGTAATAATGATTATGGGTAAATAGATTAATTAGATAATGTGTTAATTAGGATAATTAAATTATCCTATTAGAGTATGACACGTGGGCCCCCACTAAATTAATCTGATTAATTAATAATTAAACCTAATTAAAAATTTGTGTCTATGACACATGGGACCCACTCGTGAGTTGACGAGTCAACTACTGATGTGAGCATGGCATCATGCTGATGTCATATTTGCTTTTAATCAAATTAATTAAATTTGTTTTTAATTCTGAAATATTAATAAAACTTTAAAAATTAATATAAAATAATCCGTTGCTCGGATGAAAAAAATTTCAACATGAAGGTTGATCAGCAGTGCGAGACGAACCTCGATACGCGGTCCATTCGTGTATCTCGCGTCCCAAGCATAGCCAACGTGGAACTTTTCCATCGTTTTGAGTGTGACCGTTAGTAGTTAGAGACCCGGGAAATATCATCTGATATTTTCAAGACCCGTCTATGACGGATGTTACTGCGTTAGCTCATGCCTAGCCTGCATATTGTCATGTCATGCTTAGTGTTGCATTTGTTCCTATTATTTATTGTTTCTTCCCCCTCTTCTTACCGGTAGACCCCGAGACTGACGCTGCTGCCGGGTACATCTACGACCCTGCGGACCAGCCCTTTGGCGCAGAGCAGGAAGGCAAGAAAACCCCCTTGATCATCCCTATATCGCCTATTCTTTCTTCCTCATGCTTGCATTAGAATTTCTCTACTGTTGTAGTTAGCTCCTATATTTGATGCATAGCCTACTTTTGATGAACTGCTACTTTCGGTACCGCACTTTAAACTGTTTAGTATAGGTGGAGCAGTCATCCCCTCTGACTCCGTAGTCTAATTCACCCGTTTTGTTTTCTAGTCTCGGTCCCTGATCGACGAGCCAGACCTGACAGAACACTTACACCCCACCTTAGTTGTACGACGCTACAGAGCTACTATCGGGTACCGAGGGTGACACCTCGAAAAGTACTCATGATGATATGTCTGTAGTGTAGCTAGCCGGTCGTTGTTATCGAGGGCGATTCCTCTTTCACCACTCCCGACGATGTCTCTGTCATGCAACCCCTCAAGTGTGGGACCCTCGAGGGTGATTCCTCTAAGTCCACCTTGACGGTTACATCGTTCGGAATCCAAAGAGGGTGATACCTCGGATCCCCCACGACGTTACAACCACACAGTTACTTGACCATGTTATTGGGATCTCTGATGAATAGATGTTAGGCGGGTGGATTCCCGCGTGTTTGTGTCGATGACATCATTAAAATGATAATGTATTTGTGTATTTGATATGGGTTGGTCGGAGACCTTTTCGCACTAACCGGCTACGGGGGAAGAATTATGGGTACTCGACGTCGCAGTATCAGTCGAAGCTCTTCACACGTCAGCGATGTAGCGTCGCGCGCCCGGGTGATCCCGAGATGCATCGCTCTTGTATTAAGGGGTGATAGGACTGACATCGGCCGCCCTCGCATCGTGCAGGAGCGCGGAGGGAAAGTGGGCCCACGACCCCTTTGTTCTTAGGAGTGACACCGGCGGGCTGGCCTCTCTGTTGAGCTTAGGTGGGGTTGCGACGTGTCGATATTTCGAGGCCGGGCATGACCCAGAAAAGTGTGTCCGGCTAGAGTGTTATCGAGCATGACGGGAAACTTGGTGCACCCCTGTAGGGATGCAAATTAACTATTCGGATAGCCGTGTCCACGGTTACAGGACAACTTAGAGTTGTGCCCTGATCTTATACAACTACAATTGTTACTTAACTGGTATTAGTTGCTACTACTGCGACAATAGACCTTCCCTGGTAATGGCGCCAGGAATCCTGCTGCTATGGGCTACGCCTATAGGGACTTCCTTGGCAAATATGCAAAGGATTTCCCCGCGGCCTTGGAGCCTTGCGTTGGTGTTCCCTTGAAGAGGAAAGGGTGATGTAGCACAGCGGCGGTAAGTATTTCCCTCAGTTTGAGAACCAAGGTATCGATCCAGTGGGAGGATCGCGTCAAGTCACAAGTACCTGCACAAACACAAAGAGCTCGCACCCAACGCTATGAAGTGGTTGTCAATCCCTTATAGATTGTTTGCAAAGTGAGAACTGAAAGCAAAAAGTAAACAAAGCAAAGTAAAAGTGAAAGTGGAGATGATAGTTGTGAATAGACCCCGGGGCCGTAGTGTTCACTAGTGGCTTCTCTCATGAAAGCAAGTAGACGGTGGGTGAACAAATTATTGTCGAGCAATTGATAGAACTGCGCAAAGTCGTGACGTTATCTAAGGCAATGATTATATCTATAGGCATCACGTCCAAAACAAGTAGACTGATACTTTCTGCATCTACTACTATTACTCCACACGTCGACCGCTATCCACCATGCATCTAGTGTATTAAGTCCAAATGAACAGAGTAACGCCTTAAGCAAGATGACATGATGTAGATGGACAATCTCATATCTACGATAAAAGCCCATCTTGTTACCGTTGATGGCAACAACACGATGCGTGCCTTGCTGCCCCTTCTGTCACTGGGAAAGGTCACCACACGGTATGAACCCAAAACCAAGCACTTCTCCCATTGCAGGAATCATAGATCTAGTTGGCCAAACAAAACCCAAGACTCGGAGAGACTTACAAGGATATCAAATCATGCATATAAGAAATCAGCAAAGACTCAAATATAATTCATAGATAATTTGATCACAAATCCACAATTCCTCGGATCTCGACAAACACACCGCCAAAGAGGATTACATCGGATAGATCTCCATGAAGATCATGGAGAACTTTGTATTGAAGATCCAAAAGAGAGAAGAAGCCATCTAGCTACTAACTACGGACCCGTAGGTCTGAAGTGGACTACTCACGAGTCATTGGAGAGGCGATGATGTTGATGTAGAAGCCCTCCAACTCCAAAGTCCCCTCCGGCGGGGCACCGGGAAGGGTCTCCAGATGAGATCTCGCGGAAACGGAAGCTTGCGACGGCGAAAAAGTGTTTTCGTGGATGCCCTGATTTTTTTCTCCGATTTTAGGGAATTTATAGGCCAAAGAGCTAGGGCAGGGGAGCGCCACGGAGGCCACAAGCCTGGTTGCCGCGGGGCCCCCTGGTCGCGGCAACAGGGCTTGCGGGCTCCCTCTGGGCCCGCTGCCTTGGCCCTCAAGCCTCCCGATCTTCGTCTGTTCTGGAAAATTTTATTTCAGGGATTTTATTCCGTTTGGACTCCATTCCAAAATCAGATCTGAAAAGAGTCAAAAACACAGAAAAAACAGGAACTGGCACTTGGCACTGAATTAATAAATTAGTCCCAAAAAAGATATAAAAGGTATATAAAACATCCAAAGTTGACAAGATAACAGCGTGAAACCATCAAAAATTATAGATACGTTTGAGACGTATCAAGCATCCCCAAGCTTAACTCCTGCTCGTCCTCGAGTAGGGAAGTGATAAAGAATGAATTTTTGATGCTTTCATGCTACCTAGCATAGATGTCCTTTGTAACTCCTCTTATGTGACGTGAATGTTCAGATCCATTAGATTCAAAGCAATAGTTCTCTATTGACGTGGAGACAATAATAATTCAGGCAAACTATCAAGGTAATCATGAACTTTCAAAATAACAAGGCCTAAAGAAAGTTATCCCTACAAAATCATATAGTCTGGCTATGCTCTATCATCCTTGCACAACAAATTTAAATCATGCACAACCCCGGTTTTAGCACTATAAGTGGTGTGGAGTGTGATGGAGGTTGCAAGACAAAAAAGGAGAAGATAGTCACATTAACTAGGCATATCAATGAGCTGTGGAGATGCTCATCAATAGATATCAATGTGAATGAGTAGGGATTCCATACAAATGATGCACTAGAGCTAAGAGTATGTGAAAGCTCTTAAAGAAAACTAGTGGGTGTGCATCCAACTTGCTTGCTCACGAAGACCTAAGGCAATTTTGAGGAAGCCTATCATTGGAATATACAAGACAAGTTATATAATGAAAATTTCCCACTAGCTATATGGTGGTGACAAAACGAGAGACTCTCAATCGTGAAGATCATGGTGCTTAATATGCACACGTGTGGAAAGATAGTAGCATTGTCCCTTCTCTCTTTTTCTCTCAGTTTTTTTGGTGGGCTCTTTGGCCTCTTTTTTTATTTTATTTTATTTTTGTGGGCATCTTTTGCCTCTTTTTGTAAATAGGCTTCGCTGGCATCTTTTATTTCCTCACATGGGACAATGCTCCATACATGATGATCATCACACTTACAACTCAAAACTTAGAGCAATGATGACTCTATATGGAATGCCTTCGGTAGTGTATCGTGACAATGATCTAGCATGGCATAGACATCAATGGAAACATCATGCTAGCTATCTTATGATCATGCAATGGCAATGTAGAAGTGGTGGCACATGTCATGGTGGTAGTCGTATGGCAATATATCTCGGAATAGCTTTGAAAAAGCCATAGTAGGTAGGTATGGTGGCTGTTTTGAGGGAGGCTATATGGGTGGTTTTGTGCACCGGCGAAAATTGCACAACACTAAAGAAGATAGTGATGGTGGAAGGTGAAGGTGCATCTAAACCATGGTCTCAACATTACTCATGAAGAACTCATATACTTGTTGCAAAAGTTTTAGTAGTAATCGAAACAAAGCATTCAACACATACTCCTAGGGGAAGGGTTGGTAGGTATAAACCATCGCGCGATCCCGACCGCCACACAAAGGATGATAATCAATAGACTAATCATGCTCAGACTTCATCACATAGCGGTTCACCATACGTGCATGATACGGGAATCACTAACTTCAACACAAGTATTTCTATATCCACAACACGTTACTAATATAACTTCAATATTACCACAACCACAACTCAAAACTAATTGAGATGAATCAAACTTCTCCAACTACTCAATGCACATGAAGGTGGAAGTTTTCATATCCCTTTGGATAACTACCCCTTTTGATACTACTATCATAGCATAAATCAACTAACAATCCATGCACCGTTGTGCTCTAAAAGATATAAGTGAAGCACATAGAGCAAAATCAACTAGCTCAAACGATATAAGTGAAACACATGTGAGCTAAATTGTCTAACCAAAGGATATAAGTGAAGCTCAGCAAAAACATGGTGAGTGCATGTCTCTCTCCCTAGGTGTGCAGAAAGGATGATTGTGACACAACAAAAATAAAAGACTCCTACGATACAAGACGCTCCAAGCAAAACACATAACATGTGGTGAATAAAAATATAGCCCCAAGTAACGTTACCGATGGATTGAAGACGAAAGAGGGGATGCCTTCCCGGGGCATCCCCTAGCTTAGGCTTTTACGGCATCCTTGAATCAACTTGGGGTGCCTTGAGCATCCCCAAGCTTGAGCTCTTGCCACTCTTTATCTCCTTGTCCATAAGAACTTCACCCAAAACTTGAAAACTTCACAACACGAAACTTAAACAGAAACTCGTGATAACATTAGTATAAGAAAGCAAACCACCACTTCCTTAGGTACTGTAGAAAACTTAAATTCTACTCATGTTGATGTTGGGTTACTGTATTTTCAATCTTCCATGGCTAATACACCCCGATACTATCCATAGTTTCATCAAAATAAGCAACCAACTCAACAAAAATAGAATCTGTTAACAGCAGGCCAGTCTGTAGCAATCTGTATACTTCGTATACTTGTGGTACTTCACAAAATCTGTACAATTACGACAGTCTGAAGAATTTGCATAGAAATCAGCAGCAAAAAGAATCAACTCAAAAGCTCTTACATAAAAAAATGAAAATTATTTTTGTGAGCAGAAAGTTTATGTCTTTTCCAGCATGACCAAACGATCATCCCCAAGACTAATCATAACGGTTTTACTTGGCACAAACGCAAAAGAAACACAAAAGACACAATCATAACAGAATTATGAAAGTGTGGAAAACACAAAACAGAAAGAAAAAGTATAGATTCGTTGGGTTGCCTCCCAACAAGCGCTATTGCTTAACGCCCTTAGCTAGGCAAAAGGTGATGGAATCATGTATAGTCATCTTTGGTGCTCAAACCATAAGTAGCCCTCATCACAGATTCATAAGGCAATCTTATTTTCTTTCTAGGAAAATGCTCCATGCCCTTCTATAGGGGAAATTGAAATCTAATATTCCCTTCCTTCATATCGATGATAGCACCAATAGTCCTTAGGAAAGGTCTACCAAGAATAATGGGACATGAAGGATTGCAATCTATGTCAAGTACAATGAAATCCACGGGTACATAGTTCTTATTTGCAACAATAAGAACATCATCGATCCTTCCCATGGGTTTCTTGATAGTAGAATCCGCAAGATGCAAATTAAGAGAACACTCTTCAATCTCATGAAAACCAAGAATATCACATAAAGACTTTGGAATCGCGGAAACACTAGCACCCAAATCACACAAAGCATTGCATTCATAGTTTTTGATCTTGATTTTGATAGTAGGTTCCCACTCATCATGAAGTTTTCTAGGTATAGAGACTTCTAATTCAAGCTTATCTTCAAGAGATTTCATCATAGCATCTATGATATGTGCGGTAAAGGCTTTGCTTTGGCTATAAGCATGTGGAGAGTTTGCAATGGATTGCATCATGGAAATGCATTCAAACAAGGAGCAACTATCATAATTGAATTCCTTGAAATCCAAAGTGGGAGTTTCATTACTACCCAAAATTTTGATTTCTTCTACTCCACTCTCCACACCTTTATCATCAAGATAGGTGGGCTCCGAATCATTGGGGCATTTTCAACCAAAGTGGATTCATATCCAGCCCCTTCATCAATAGGTTCGACACGCGAAAACAAAGATTCAAGAGGAGTCACACCAAGCACTTTAAGATCTTCGTGATTTGCATCACTAGAACGCACCCTTTTAAACCATTCATGCCTAGCGCGAATTTGGGCGGTTCTTTCTTTGCTCTCATTCATGGAGACACGCATAGCTTTTAAAGTTTCACCCAAGTTGACCTTGGGAGGAGCACATCTAACTTTCAAAGCATCAATATCACAAGACATCCTATCAACGCTCTTAGCCAAATCGTCTATTTTGAGTAGTTTTTCCTCTATGGACGCATTGAAAATCTTTTGAGAGTTGATGAACTCTTTGATATTACTCTCTAAATCAGAGGGTAATTTGTTGTGATTTCCATAAGTGTTGTTGTAGGAATTGCCATAATTGTTAGAGGAGTTACTAGGAAAAGGCCTAGGAACATAGTTTGCTCTAAAAGCATTGTTGTTGCCAAAACATTTCCTACCAACAAAATTAACATCCAAACTAGCGTTGCTACTCTCAATCAAGGAAGATAGTGGCATGTCATTAGGATCTAAAGGAGCATTTCTACTAGCAACCAAATTCATCAACTCGTCCATCTTAGCACTAAGCGAGTTAATTTCTTCTATAGCGTGTACCTTTTTGCTAGCAGGTGACCTTTCAGTGTGCCACTCAGAGTAGTTGGTCATGATATTGTCTAGGAGTTTTGTAGCGTATCCTAACGTGATTTCCATGAACGTTCCACCTGAGGCGGAGTCTGAGATATTGCAAGAAGCAAAATTCAAACCAGCGTAAAAGATTTGTATAATCATCCACAAACTCAAGCCATGAGCGGGACAATTTCTAATCATTAACTTCATCCTCTCCCAAGATTGTGCAACGTGTTCATAATCAAGTTGCTTGAAATTCATGATATCGTTACGTAGAGAGATAATCTTAGCCGGCGGAAAATACTTGGATATGTAAGCATCTTTGCACTTATCCCAAGAATCGGTACTATTTTTAGGCAAAGAAGAAAACCAAGTTTTTGCGCGATCTCACAACGAGAAAGGAAAAAAGCTTCATCTTACTCACGTCATTATCCACATCTCTTTTCTTTTGCATATCGCAAAGCTCAATGAAGGTATTGAGATGGGATGCCGCATCTTCACTAGGAAGGCTAGAGAATTGCTCTTTGATAACAAGATTCGGCAAGGCTGCGTTGATTTCATACGATTCCGCACTAGTGGCGGGAGCAATCGGAGTACTAATAAAATCATTATTATTGGTACTCGAGAAGTCGCAAAGTTTGGTGTTTTCAGCCATGATGACTTCAACAAACAAACAAGCACCCAAGAAAGCAAGAAAACCGGCAAAGGAAAACGGCAAAGGCAAAAGAAAACGGCAAAGGAGAAAGGCAAAAAGGCAAATGAAAACGGCAAAGGAGAAAGGCAAATGAAAATGGCAAATGTGAACTGGGGGAGAGGAAAACGAGAGGCAACTGGCAAAAAAGGTAGATGCAAGAGATGAGTTTGTGACACCTACTTGGATAGATCTTGACTTTATCTCTCCTCCCTGGCAATGGCGCCAGAAATCCTTCTGCTACTGCGACAACAGACCTTCCCTCGTAATGGCGCTAGGAATCCTGCTGCTACGGGCTATGCCAATAGGGACTTCCTTGGCAAATATGCAAAGGATTGCCCCGCGGCCTTGGAGCCTTGCGTTGGTGTTCCCTTGAAGAGGAAAGGGTGATGTAGCACAGCGGTTGTCGTGGGTATAAGCCTGACAGTAGATGTGTAGGGTACGAAAGGATGGGCAGAGCCTTAGCTACGGCGAGGTTGTATGAGTTCAGGCCCCTCTACGGTGGAGGTAAAAGCCCTACGTCTCAGTGCTCTTGGGAGCTTGTTGTCGAGTGGAATATGGATTACAGTGAATTGCTAACCCCTGCACCAGTGGGGAAGGGCGGCTTATATAGAGTGCGCTACCCTTCACAACAGTTCGCTGCACAGGGGTGGAGTAGTGGTGAATAACTGCATACGTTATAGGTAACGTATGTCTTAAATGCTAATAAAGGTATATGGAAACATATGACCGTTGCCCTCCAGGGGGGTTACGATGTACAGAGTGGAATACAGTCGGTAAGCTTGATACGCTCCGAATGCTCATCTCCGACTGGATGATGGAGGAATCGTCACCGACTGGATGATGGGAAGTCCTTAATTCAGTCGGAACTCACTAAGGGCCTTGTCCTTTATGAAGGGTAGTCCTTGGGTAGGCTCCACAGGGAAGGCCTATGACCCTACCCTAGGACTATAACCCCATCATTAGTCCCTGAATGGATTGGGGTTGGAACGACGAAGCGATGCTTGGAGTACGGATCCGACTGGTACGGATGCGACTTTGGCGTTGTGTAACATCCCAAATTTTGGAATGTTAAAATAATTATTAGGTTGATTGTTTGTTTGATTGAGTGATTGAAACTTGAGTGAAATTTGAAACTTTTGAAAACTTTTGAATGAGAGGGAATAAAATGACTTTCCCCTTCTCTGATGAATTCAAATTCAATTCAAAAGCAATGAGAGAAGATGACATGACTTCTTCAACTATAAAGAATTTGAAAGGAGTTTTGCATCTGAATTCTTTCAAACTTTTGACCTTGCTTCTTTATTTTTCTTCCCCGAGAAAATGCACCGACAAAATTCTTGCACGCAAGAAAGAGCGGAGGAAAATGATCCTCCAAAATGTGAGGCATTTCTGAAATATTTTGAGCCAAGAAGACCCAAGTTTTATGGAGAAAGTATTTTGCCAAAAGAAAATAAAGCCTTAGGGATTGTTTCTGAAAAAACATTTTTTAAAATTTTTTATTTTGGTGCTGGAAAAATTATAAACGAGTAGAAAATATTTTTCTGAAACTTTTGGTATATAATACCCCATATAAATATTTTTATTTTGTTTCCTTTTATTATTTTTTCTCTTGCTGTTTAAAAAAACGAGAGATATTTTTCTCGGGCCAGATCCCCATCGCTAGGGAACCAGAATCCCTACACCACCGCAGCGCCACCCCATCTTTCCTAAAAAAATTCCCTTTTCTTTTCCTTCTTTTTCTTTTTTCTTTCTTTCCTTCCCTCTTCTTCTTCCTTCCTTCTTTCTTTCTCCCGTGACTTTCCTTCCCCAGCGCCACTGCTCCTTCCATGGTGAGCCCCTGCATGACGGGATCCCTTCCCGATTCCCCCCCCTTCCTTCCCTCGGCCCCCTCTCCCCCTATAAAAGCCGCCACCCCCGAGCCCCCCCTCGACCCCTCGCTCCACGCCGCCTCGCCCCAGCCCCCTGCTGCCTCGCCGGAGCAACACCAGAGAACCACCCCGCCACCCTACCGCGCCATCGCCGCCTCCCCGCCCCAAACGAGACCACCATCGAGTTCCCCTCGTCCACCGCAACTCATTTTTGCCCCTAGCCCAAGCTTTCGCCGCTCCTCGCCACTCCCCTCGCCTCGCCGGAGTTCGGCCGGATAGGAACTCCCCGGGCGCTTCCCCGACCGCCCCGACTCCCCTTCGCTTCGCCGATGACGCCGTTCGACGGAGGAGACTCGCCGCCACCCTCCTCCATCGCACCCCACCCCCACCGGCGACCTCCCCACCTCGCCGGAGCAGCTACCTCGCCGGAGTTCTTCCTCTCTGTCACCCATGGTGAGATTCACGAAATCCCGTATTGCAGTTTTGTTCAGAAAATTCAAATCTTAGCAAATTCATATCTATTAGTCTATAACTCTGAATTAGGTGATTCTTTTCGCGTTGGATCACAAATTTTATGTAGTTTCTGTAGATATATAATTTGTCTATGTTTGGATTTATAAAATTTGAATTAGATCAGATTTGATTTAAAGCTTGTTTTGCTTATACCGGGAGTTTATAAATAGCTTTTAAATTAATTCTTTTTGCTACTGTTTCCTATTGATCATATCTTTCAGTAGTTTAAGTTTCAATTTTTTCTAAATATATTTACTTAGGGTTTTAAGCAAAACAGATTCTGTTTTAGCCTTTTTTGTTTTCTTGCTATTTCTTTTGTATTAATTGTTCTTAATTTGTTTTTTTTGTAATTGTGACAAGTTACATTTTGTTTTTGATATTTACCAGTAACTTTTCAACAACAACAAAATTTTATTTTATTTATTCTTATTTGTTTGCATGGAATCAATTCTAGTTCTATACTAACATGCGAATTGATTGCATTGCTAGTTTGATTTCCTATTTTGAAAATACTTATAAAATAATATTGTTTTGTAAATTTTACTTCTGTTATCTTAGTTATTTTATATTTTGTTTTCTGTTATTTTTTCTATTTTAGTGTTTTATTTTCAGTTAGAACAAAAACTATATAGTGTTTGATGTAGTAGAAGGCTTCCTAGCTTCTTTGAAGTTTCCTTTGGATTTTATCCCCTCTCTCTTATTGATTTTTGATTGCATCAACTTTTATTGTTGTTTGTTAATTGATTGCTAGAATGATTGCTAGTGTGAGTGCTTATGTGAATACTATGTTTGACTATATAGATTTCATCGGAGAGTGACGAATAGTTCTATCACGTATTTCCCGAGAACGAAAATTCTTCTTCGTCAACATCACCAGGCAACTCATTTGATCATGTATCACCTATGTTTTATGCATCGTAGTTCTACCATCCTATGCCCAATTGCATGATGAGTAGGTACATGGAAATTATCATGTGGTAGTATCATGTGGTAGGCACCCAACAACCCTGTTACTTGGACCGGGACGACAAATTTCATATTGCTATGCTTGAGTAGACAGGATTCTGATTGAGAGTTTACCACGAGTGATGCGAGAATAATTTAATGGCCAAGACCGGTTAAGTCAAGACTTTTCAATACCTCGTGATGCAATGCAACTCTGGGTGAAGGACGGTTGATCGGTTCCCTGGAGAAACCAGTGGATGACCCGGGATGCTGGAGACGGCCATGACATCTTGCAGAAAGCTTCACCCAGGCTCAAAGAGACGGACGGATATTTTCAAGACCCAAGGCTTACCTGCACAGCCACAAGTCATTATGGGCTCTGGCTTGGTTGGACAACGCGACGACTCTGGACAGGCGGTGCTAGCAGATGTAGAAGAACGGTAGGATTGGATGGGCACCGACAGGGATTCAGAGGGACCCGTTGAAAGACCATGTTTTGATCATCCGGTCTTCAAACACCCTGAAGTGCGAGGACATACTCGGAGGCGATCAAATCTTGTGGGGAACGTGTGCAAAACTCTGCAGAGTACTCAAACCTAATCGATTAGCCGTGTCCACGGTCATGGACAACTTGAGCCAAAGGAACTGAGGTTATCTGAAATTCTCAACACAAATAATAATATTGATGTGGGTATTATTGACAACATGGGTACGAGAATTGGTTGGCGGAACCATCTCGTTAACAACAAACAACGTACTAACATTTTGCTTTTAACCCTCTCTTGATGTACGAGAAAACTTGCTTTTCGCTAAAAACTTATAGCCCCACGTGCCATATATGCATATAGTATAGATGATTACTTTCCACCCCTCTCTTATGTGACTTGCCGGCATATTCAATATGCTGACCTACACGACTGCAACGTCTTATGTTGCAGATATTTTTCTTCGACGAGTAAGAGTACGATTCAGGGTTACGGTCTACACTCAACTTGCCGTTGGTGTTTATTGGGACTCCACTCCCTTGACTGCTTCCGCTGAGATATTTAAGGTATATATCAGTTCTACGCTATTTACATGTGATTGCACTTTGATATATACATTGATGTACTGTGTGTGCCAGCATACTGATCCAGGGATGGCACAGATACACAGAGGCTTGACTCGTTTTGAGTCGCGTCGCTACAAAAATGGTATCAGAGCACATGTTGACTGTAGTACGTGACCCTTAGAAACTAGAAATTTCTTAGGAAAGGATCTCTCAAAAAATTTCTATTTTTCAAGAACACCTTTTACTTCTCATCTCTTCTGATTTCATCAAACGTTCTATCTCACCTCAAATAGTTAGACAATGCGCTTTCCCCTTTGACCACGTGAAGGATCAACCGACTCCCGCTTCAAAGTAAAGAGGATTTCATCATGCAGTTGAAGCTACACCAACAGTAGACTCTCAAGACCCGAAGAATTCGAAGACCCTGAAGCGTTCGAATATTTATATGACCATTAGAAGTCCAAACCCCTGTTATATACCCACGTTAGATACGATGATTTGTGAGCCGTCATTGGTGTGTGTTTTCCGACAGCCACAAATAAAACATATTCTCAAAAATATTGTTTGTATTGTGTGTATCTCCCTCCTCTCTTACCCGTCTCATCCCCAAAACCTCAACCCTACCAGATGGAGTATGAAGCTAGACTTGTATTCTCTGGGCCAATGACCCAGCTGGAGGATGAAATATGGATTCAGAACATGGAGAACCACTTTGGGAGCAACTTGATCTCAAGGAAGTATGAAGTGGAACACGCTCTCCAGTACTTTACCCAAAGTGCTGCAATATGGTGGAAAATGCACCATGCCATACAAGGATTTAGTGGAGCAGAAACTTGGGACGAATTCAAGAACACCCTGTTAAGATCCCGTCTCATTCGGAAGTGCTATGACAATCCAAAGGAGAAGACTTGTGCATGCAAGATCTGTGGAGAAATTGGACACACCCAGGAAGAACACAAGGATGGATGCACTCATTGTGAAGAAAATCACCCACCTGAGGAGTGCCCGAGTAGTCAGGTGACTTGTTTCCTTTGTGAAGAAACCACCCACTACCCAGTTCAGTGTCACATTTACCCCAAGGTGCAACAAGTTGTCAAGCAGCAGAAAGATGCAGTGAAGGAAACCCTCAAGAAGAAGATTCTAGAAGAACCAGTGATGAACGAAAATATTGAAGACCCTGATGGACAAGGTCTGACCAGATTTTTCTCCAATGCATGCTACTCATGTGGAGAAGAAGGACATTATTCACAGGATTGCACGAAGAGAAGCCAAGAGTATCTGGGAAACTTCCCGACGGAAAAAGTGGAGTTTGATCCACTTGAAATAGAAGAACTGGCCAAAATGAAGGAGTCCAGAAAGAAGAAAAAGTACCCTCAGAAGAGCCAAATCTCTGCAGACATAGACCTGAGTCATGTCAGATGTTACAAGTGTATGGAATTTGGCCACCACAAATACATGTGCTCAGGAAGGAAGCCGGAAACCCAAGGAGCAAAAGCAAACACTAAGACGCCTCGAGACTTGTCAGAACTCATTTGTTTTCGTTGCAAGGAAGCAGGACATTTTGCTAGCGATTGTCCACAAAGGAAGAAAGCTAAGAAGGAGTAGTTAAGTTTTGACCGCGGCAATTAGTGTAATCTGAAGAACTCTTGTTTTTCATGAGATCATGGAGTGAAATTTTTGTAATAGAAGTCCCTGAGATTGTAATAACATCAGGAATAAATGGAATTTATTGTCTCATGATTGCCTATGTTGAAACTGTATGCGTTGTTTCTCTTCGAACAAATATCTCTGACCATTTCGAGGATATGAGAAAATATGGTCTATGCAGATATGAGTATAATTCATTTTTAGTGTGGTAGTAATCGGTAAACCCACAGGATCCACTGAGTAGGAATGTACCATGATTACCAAGGAGACACATACATTCCTCTGAGTACCTATTTACTGACACCTGTAGATGACAACTCTCTACGAGTCATTCCTCAAGGGCCCAGAAACGATCATGACCCTGACCAGTGACCATGATTACCCAAAAATCCTGAAGGACATGATGAAGCACATTCATCTTGAAGGAGATGAAGTCTACAAAGGCTACCCATTCATGGAAAGTGGAGTAGAACTTTGGTATGTGGAAGTACACCTCCACCATGTGAAAGGAGTTTGTCCAAAGACTATGGGGCAATACTTTTTCATTTCACGTGTACCACGAGCAACCTTCTTTGATGCTGTTCGTGAAGCTGTCATGGAAGCCATACGTCAGATTGGAGAAATACTTGAAGCAAGACTCCGTCATACCCAGGAATACCTAAGTGAGATACGTGCGGAGATGATGGAGATGAAGCTCATGATCACCATGATGAAGCGAAAGATGGATGATTTCAAGGAGCACCTCGGAAAGTTCGAGTGGAACTAAAGTACCTCCAAGAGAGACAGATGAATAAAGTTGGCAGAAATGCTTGACCATACCGAACAATGTGGATGGCAGCATTTGTAATAAATTACTTTTGAGTTAGAATTTTGAAGAACGCAAGGATGTAATAAAGGATTGATTATGAAATGAATATGATTTATGGAAGAAGCTATGATGGATCAGCAAACGTTTTCTTAGGAACATACAAAAGCCCGAGAGTTGTGAAGATACGATAGATGTTTTGTTCAGCTTGCAGAACCAATGGATTATCCGAACTTCGTTCGTGGACAAGAGAAATTCTGCAACGCTTGTGAGGATGCCCAAGTGTTAGAATACGAGATTCACTAAGCCTTATACAAGGTAATGATTTCAGTGCGACATGGCTTGGCCACCATGACGACTTACTATTATCATTCTCTCGCTATTTGGAATGGTAAATCTGAGAGACTTACCCATAGTGAGAGACGACGTTCTTTGAAGCTTTTGTTTAAGCCTTAGAATGGTATGATGAACGCCCCATGTACATGGCATTTGTTGTCACGCGTAGGAAATTTTACGGTGAGGATGAAGACAAGACCCCTCTCTCTGCAGGGTAACCACAAATGGTAGAGCACCATGAGAACCATCGATATGTTATTTAGAATTGACCACGAGACTGTCAGTTAAGAAGACCCAGTAATGGAAGAAGCTTATATCAACAGAAGAACTCTCGATTTTGATGGAAAACGTTATGAATATAACGAAAGAGCATCACCAAAGGATTTAATATGAAGACTGTGCGATGTCAGTTGCCAAAACCCCAGAGGATTGTTAAAATCTTAAGGGACCAGTAGCTCTCATTTTAAGTGTGGTAGCATCCCACTTTGCCGGAGGTTGCATTTGTTAGAAGACACCCAAACCCTAACCTTTTCTTTCTAGCCCTTCCGAATCTCGAGGACGAGATTCATTTTAAGTGTGGTAGATTTGTAACATCCCAAATTTTGGAATGTTAAAATAATTATTAGGTTGATTGTTTGTTTGATTGAGTGATTGAAACTTGAGTGAAATTTGAAACTTTTGAAAACTTTTGAATGAGAGGGAATAAAATGACTTTCCCCTTCTCTGATGAATTCAAATTCAATTCAAAAGCAATGAGAGAAGATGACATGACTTCTTCAACTATAAAGAATTTGAACGGAGTTTTGCATCTGAATTCTTTCAAACTTTTGACCTTGCTTCTTTATTTTTCTTCCCCGAGAAAATGCACCGACAAAATTCTTGCACGCAAGAAAGAGCGGAGGAAAATGACCCTCCAAAATGTGAGGCATTTCTGAAATATTTTGAGCCAAGAAGACCCAAGTTTTATGGAGAAAGTATTTTGCCAAAAGAAAATAAAGCGTTAGGGATTTTTTCTGAAAAAACATTTTTTTAAAAGTTTTTATTTTGGTGCTGGAAAAATGATAAACGAGTAGGGAATATTTTTCTGAAACTTTTGGTATATAATACCCCATATAAATCTCTTTATTTTGTTTCCTTTTATTATTTTTTCTCTTGCTGTTAAAAAAACGAGAGATATTTTTCTCGGGCCAGATCCCCATCGCTAGGGAACCAGAATCCCTAGACCACCGCAGCGCCACCCCATCTTTCCTAAAAAAATTCCCTTTTCTTTTCCTTCTTTTTCTTTTTTCTTTCTTTCCTTCCCTCTTCTTCTTCCTTCCTTCTTTCTTTCTCCCGTGACTTTCCTTCCCCAGCGCCACTGCTCCTTCCATGGCGAGCCCCTGCATCACGGGATCCCTTCCCGATTCCCCCCCCCTTCCTTCCCTCGGCCACCTCTCCCCCTATAAAAGCCGCCACCCCCGAGCCCCCCTCGACCCCTCGCTCCACGCCGCCTCGCCCCAGCCCCCTGCTGCCTCGCCGGAGCAACACCAGAGAACCGCCCCGCCACCCTACCGCGCCATCGCCGCCTCCCCGCCCCAACCGAGACCACCATCGAGTTCCCCTCGTCCACCGCAACTCATTTTTGCCCCTAGCCCAAGCTTTCGCCGCTCCTCGCCACTCCCCTTGCCTCGCCGGAGTTCGGCCGGATAGGAACTCCCCGGGCGGTTCCCCGACCGCCCCGACTCCCCTTCGCTTCGCCGACGACGCCGTTCGACGGAGGAGACTCGCCGCCACCCTCCTCCATCGCACCCCCACCCCCGCCGGCGACCTCCCCACCTTGCCAGAGCAGCTACCTCGCCGGAGTTCTTCCTCTCTGTCACCCATGGTGAGATTCACGAAATCCCGTATTGCAATTTTTTTCAGAAAATTGCAATTTTAGAAAATTCATATCTATTAGTCTATAACTCCAAATTAGGTGATTATTTTTGCGTTGGATCACAAATTTTATGTAGTTTCCGTAGATATATAATTTGTCTATGTTTGGATTTATAAAATTTGAATTAGATCAGATTTGATTTAAATCTTATTTTGCTTATACCGGAAGTTTTTATATAGCTTTTAAATTAATTATTTTTGCTACTATTTCCTATTGATCATATCTTTCAGTAGTTTAAGTTTCAATTTTCTTTAAATATTTTTACTTAGGGTTTTAAGCAAAACAGATTCTGTTTTAGCCTTTTTTGTTTTCTTGCTATTTCTTTTGTATTAATTGTTCTTAATTTGTTTTTTTTATAATTGTGACAAGTTATATTTTGTTTTTGATATTTACCAGTAACTTTTCAACAACAACAAAATTTTATTTTATTTATTCTTATTTTTTTGCATGGAATCAATTCTAGTTCTATACTAACTTGCGAATTGATTGCATTGCTAGTTTGATTTCCTATTTTGAAAATACTTATAAAATAATATTGTTTTGTAAATTTTACTTCTGTTATCTTAGTTATTTTATATTTTGTTTTCTGTTATTTTTTCTATTTTAGTGTTTTATTTTCAGTTAGAACAAAAACTATATAGTGTTTGATGTAGTAGAAGGCTTCCTAGCTTCTTTGAAGTTTCCTTTGGATTTTATCCGCTCTCTCTTATTGATTTTTGATTGCATCAACTTTTATTGCTGTTTGTTAATTGATTGCTAGAATGATTGCTAGTGTGAGTGCTTATGTGAATACTATGTTTGACTATATAGATTTCATCGGAGAGTGACGAATAGTTCTATCACGTATTTCCCGAGAACGAAAATTCTTCTTCGTCAACATCACCAGGCAAGTCATTTGATCATGTATCACCTATGTTTTATGCATCGTAGTTCTACCATCCTATGCCCAATTGCATGATGAGTAGGTACTTGGAAATTATCATGTGGTAGTATCATGTGGTAGGCACCCAACAACCCTGTTACTTGGACCGGGACGACAAATTTCATATTGCTATGCTTGAGTAGACAGGATTCTAGTTGAGAGTTTACCACGAGTGATGCGAGAATAATTTAATGACCAAGACCGGTTAAGTCAAGACTTTTCAAGACCTCGTGATGCAATGCAACTCTGGGTGAAGGACGGTTGATCGGTTCCCTGGAGAAACCAGTAGATGACCCGGGATGCTGGAGACGGCCATGACATCTTGCGGAAAGCTTCACCCAGGCTCAAAGAGACGGACGGATATTTTCAAGACCCAAGGCTTACCTGCACAGCCACAAGTCATTATGGGCTCTGGCTTGGTTGGACAACGCGACGACTCTGGACAGGCGGTGCTAGCAGATGTAGAAGAACGGTAGGATTGGATGGGCACCGACAGGGATTCAGAGGGACCCGTTGAAAGACCATGTTTTGATCATCCGGTCTTCAAACACCCTGAAGTGCGAGGACATACTCGGAGGCGATCAAATCTTGTGGGGAACGTGTGCAAAACTCTGCAGAGTACTCAAACCTAATCGATTAGCCGTGTCCACGGTCATGGACAACTTGAGCCAAAGGAACTTAGGTTATCTGAAATTCTCAACACAAATAATAATATTGATGTGGGTATTATTGACAACATGGGTACGAGAATTGGTTGGCGGAACCATCTCATTAACAACAAACAACGTACTAACATTTTGCTTTTAACCCTCTCTTGATGTACGAGAAAACTTGCTTTTCGCTAAAAACTTATAGCCCCACCTGCCGTTGGTGTTTATTGGGACTCCACTCCCTTGACTGCTTCCGCTGAGATATTTAAGGTATATATCAGTTTTACGCTATTTATATGTGATTGCACTTTGATATATACATTGATGTACTGTGTGTGCCAGCATACTGATCCAGGGATGGCACAGATACACACAGGCTTGACTCGTTTTGATTCGGGTTGCTACACTTTGTTTGCCTCGATCCATTTTATCTTCTTGACCAGTGATCCGAGTGGATGTATTTGTGAAACGAACCGTCAGGACCGAGTGCTTCCGTGGTATCTTTTGACGTGACCAGTCAACTGACAGCAGCGGATTTTCCGGGATCCTCAAATTTCGGTTGCCGCGCGCTCGGCGGGGGTGACGACATCGTAATTGAGTAGTATCTGCCGCCTCGATTTCCGTGCCTTCATCTCCTCCACTAATATCGCAGTGACTGGTCGGGGGATAAGATTTCGGGGCCACCTGCTAGTGACCCAGTCGGAACCTTATTTAAACCTCTACAGCGAGGGTTTTTCGTTGCACTCGCCTGATAGCTCGCACTTGCCTCGCTTCTCTCGCCACCTCCTGCGCATCTCAAGCTCTTTCCTTCTCCTTCTCCCCCGCGGGTCTGCAGCCTCCACCATAACAAAGGGGCAGACGAGCAAGCTCGAGGCGCGGAAGAAGAAGGGGAAAGCGGCGGCTCCTGCTCAGCGGCGGCAGTGAGCACTGCGTGCGGGTTGGATCCAGGGGGATTTCCTCCCCTCCACAGTGACGGAGGAGGACATGCTGGAGCTGGTGGAGCACAGCATGATCGAGCACAAGACATGGAGGTTGCCGGCGGAGGGCGAGACCGAGCCGGCGCCCCAGGAGGGGGAGCGCGTCTTGTTGCTCAGTCACGTGCACCGAGGCTTCTCTCTGCCTCCTCATCCCTTCTTCAGAGGTATACACAACCACTTCGGGCCGCAGCTCCACCATTTTCCTCCCAACGCAATAGCCCATCTCTCTGCCTTCGTCGTGCTGTGCGAGTGTTTTATCGGCTGTCCACCCCATTGGGGGCTTTTTAAGCACATCTTCTCTGCTAGATCTCAAACCATCAAAAGGCTGAGCCAGTCGGATGACAAAACTCACCTCCTCCAGCTCTGCGGAGGCTTAGGCTTCCAAAAAAAAGGAAAAGTAGCTATCCCGCTCGTCAGTTGTCTGAATCTGTTAGGAACTGGCAGTCGACTTGGTTTTACTGCCAGGACGTTGCTAGCCCGAATGCCACCACTGCACTACCACCTTTTAGCTTAGACCGACCGGCTCCGCCTAGGCAACTCGCGCTCACGAAGATGGAGAAGATCCAGATCCAGCCTCTGGTCGATGCGCTTGTAGAGGTCGTCCGAAAGGGAGTCACTGGCATAGATTTGCTGGAGGTTTTTCTGGGCCGGCGTATCTAGCCTCTGCAAGCTCGACACCACGCCATGTGGTACTACACGGGGCCTGAGGACTCCACTCGGACTAACCCCGAGTGCGTGACCGGGGAGTTGGTGGCGTCGTGGGTCCTCAACATCACAGGCGCCTGCGATAATCCCAGAGGAGCCTGGCGAGTGAAGCCCTTCCGCGCGGACAACCCTCCTCCGAATGAGGTGATTATAACTTGTCGAGTGCACCCAATTGTCTTAGATTTATCGCTTTTTCTTGTATTACTGTCTGACGTCTGATGTTGTCGACTGTATCTCGTGCAGGCGTGGACCAACTGGTTCTCTCCTGTCTCAAACGGGAATCCGGCCGAGGAGGAGGAAGGCAGCCAGGAGGGCAGCGTGGAGAGCGTCGAGTACGTCTCTGACAGTGGGGAGACGGAGGAGGAGTCCGAAGAAGAAGAGGGGGAAGATGAGGAGCAAAACTCGCCACACCCACCTCCAGAGCCTCGAACCAAACGCCGCCACGAACCCGTGGCTCCGTCGGCTCCTCCAGCGGCCTCGAGTGCCCCGCCAGCCGCTCCTGTGGTTCCGAGTGCCTCGCCAGCTGCTCCCGTGGTTCCGAGTGCTTGGAGCACAAAGAGTACCAGGGACTCTGCTGCTGAGCTCGCGGGCCAGCCCCCTAAGGTGGCCAAACCGAGGGGATCCAAGCCTCGGAAGGCTTTGCCGCGGATGAGGATCGCCGTTTCGTCGCCTCAGCGTAAGTGCATTGTTCTTCCATCTTCTTCCAGTATTTGATTGAACTCATGCTTATCGGTCGAATGAATTTAACTTGACAGAGCTGCCACTTCTGCCACTTCTGTGTTGGGCCAGGAAGACGATCCCATGGATACGGACAATGTTGTCACGTCCCAGCAAGGTACGTCGTGGCGACTCCAAGAGCTTACATTATTGTTTCGCGAATTCCGTCTTTAGTCTTGCCCTTTTTCTATGGTCTCACGTCGTTTGGTCAGGCTTCCTTCAGAGGTGATCCATGTGGAGGACGACGACCAGAAGAGGTCCGAGCAAGCTGCGGCGCCTGTCCTTGAGGCTGTTCCGTCTGTTACTACCCCCGCCATGGACGCGCCGCCAACCGAGACAATGTCGTCGACTGAAACGACGCTTATCAGTGCTGAACCGACTGGAGCAGGCCTTGGGATGCCCAAGGAATCTCTTGTGGTGCCAGGTCCGTGGACTGTCCAGTACGACGCCCGGCGCCTCCCGGAGGATCAGCTGGGAGCTTCCAAGGAGGCCATGGTGCACGCGGGGTTGATGGCGGGTGATGCCAAGAGAGCGTACGACTCCATCGCGTCTGTGTACAAGCGAAGCTTGGAACTCCGGGACGATATCCGAGTAAGTGGGCTAGTAAGTATTTGCTTTCCCCTTGTAACCCACTGGGTGTTTAAGCCAGATACTCGGATACAGAATGATTAGTTTGCGGTGGGTTCACTCTTAGTGAACCCAGTGGGTGTAGTCCCCGAGACTTCTGTCGAGTGCTTGCACCGGCAGTTGTCTTTATATAAATTTTCTTTTAACTTGATCAGATCAAAACTAATCTGTTCGAATGTTACCGGTGGGGGCATTCCAAGTGCATCTACTGGATTAGTCCCCGAGAGTAATTTTACTCAGGTCGGGTAGTAGTAGCCTCATAGGCTTGTTTTTTGTTATGTATCTCAATAGGGAGGACCTGTTTGAGCGTCATGCCAGTGGGGTCACTCTTAGTGAACCCACTGGGTGTAGTCCCCGAGACCGCTGTCGACTGCTTGCGTCGGCAGGGGTCTGAAGAACTTTGAGTATATATTGTTGTCCTTGTTGAATTTGTCTGGTCGTCTCTTCGCGCTGACTTGCAGAAGACTTGCGAGATGGGATCAGCGTACGAAACTCTGAGAGCTGAAAAGATTCAGTTTGCTGCGGAACTGGATGCAGCAATGCTTGCCTTGGCTGGTATGAAGGGTGTTCTCGCTGAACGAGATAAGTCCTTGGAGGAGTCCCGTGAGGCAAACAAGGCATTGGTGGCTGAAGTGGAGAAAATGGGGAAAAAAGAACTGAATTGATGGGACAGATGCAGGTGCTGAACAGGCGGTGCATAGCACAGGAGAAGTACGTCAGTGACTGGGCAAGGCACATGATTGCGCTTCTCGGTGGTAAGTTCTGGTTTTCCGAGTGTTTGTTGACTCCGTAGTTCATTCTGCGCTTACTTGCTGCTCGTCTTGTCTTTGCAGATTTTTGTATGGACGTTGAGGCTGAAGCAGTTGACGTGGAGCGGTCGATTATTCCGAACGTTCCACTCGGCGACGACGCTAATCGAGACATGCTCCGAGCGCATATTCGCCTGGGTAAAGTGGAACCTTTCATCGGCCGACTGAGAGAAGTCGTGGGCCAAATAGACAAGGAGCTATGGCCCGAAGACGAGTCTCGGCAAGAGATGGAAGGTTTGATGACTCGGCTGGAGGAGGTCCCTAACCGAGTGCAGGCATGGAAGAAGTCTGCGGCTCGCTGTGGTGCGGACGTGGCGCTGTCGCTGGTCCGAGTGCTCTGCAAGGAGGCTCGCGAAGAGAAGCTGAAGGCGTTGCAGGTCACAAACACCAAGAAGCTTCGATTCGAAGATTTCATGGAGACCTTCCCTGAGAGCGCCACTCGCATCGCGGACGGGATCGACCTCGACACTTTCGTGGAGCCTGCCAGTCCCAGTGCCAATCCTGATGACTCGTGAGAAAACTTTTACCTCGGCATGCCGAGTGTTAGCTGTATGAAACTTTGGCCACTGCTGTTGGTCGTCACATTCGTGGTTCGGTGTGGATAAGCTTGATCTACACCGAACCAACTATCTTTAGACGAACTTTGAATTTGAATCAAATCTTTTGCTCTTCCTTTGCCAAAGAGTTGTTGACACGATTTTGACTCGTGGTTTTTGTTTGGCGTTTCTTGGTGAAGCCAATGGCAAACATGCGGAGCATGTAATTGTCAGTTGTCTTGACGTCTGCATGAGCATCACTGAGGGTCTGCTGGGTCTCCGAGTGGATCGGTAGGATACACTCGAAGGCAATTGTGTACTTAGGCGATTCGTGATCGCGGCTAAGTCTTCGAGTGCGACTGTAAGGTCGTACTCGGAGCGAGTTGTTACTCATGTAATTGTCAGTTGTCTTGACATCTACATGAGTCTCAATGAGGTTCTGCTACTCATGTAATTGTCAGTTGTCTTGACATCTACATGAGCTTCAATGAGGGTCTGCTGGGTCTCCGAGTGGATCTGTAGGATACACTCGAAGGAAGCTTTTTATTTAGGCGATTCTTGATCACAGACAAGTCCCCGAGTGCGACGTTTAGTGCACATTCGGAGAAAGTTAGTACTTAGGTGATTCTGGATCGCGTCTAAGTCCCCAAGTGCGACGTTTTAGTGCACACTCGGAGAGAGTTTGTACTTAGGCGATTCTTGATCGTAGCTAAGTCCCCGAGTGCGACATTTTAGTGCACACTCGGAGAGAGTTTGTACTTAGGCGATTCTTGATCGCAGCTAAGTCCCCGAGTGCGACGTTTTAGTGCACACACGGAGAAAGTTCGTACTTAGGCGATTCTGGATCACAGCTAAGTCCCCGAGTGCGACGTTTAGCGCACACTCGGAGAAAGTTTGTACTTAGGCGATTCTTGATTGCAGCTAAGTCCCCGAGTGCGACGTTTTAGTGCACACACGGAGAAAGTTCGTACTTAGGCGATTCTGGATCGCAGCTAAGTCTCCGAGTGCGACGTTTAGTGCACACTCGGAGAAGGTTTGTACTTAGGCGATTCGTGATCGCAGCTAAGTCCCCGAGTGTGACGTTTAGTGCAAACTCGGAGAAAGTTTGTACTTAGGCGATTCTTGATCGCAGCTAAGTCCCCGAGTGCGACATTTAGTGCACAGTCGGAGAAAGTTTGTACTTAGGCGATTCTGGATCGCAGCTAAGTTTTTTTTTTGAGACCGGAGTCTGCGACCGCGGAAGAATTTTGAATCGGCAAAAACTCAATCTGCTTTGTATTACTTCAACGATACTTGTTCTTTACATTGCTTCAGTCGACGATCACGTGTAGAAGCGCTTCAGGAGATCTCCGTTCCATGCTCGCGGCTCGTCTGTCTCCCTGTCGAGGTTGTAGAGTCGATATGCTCCGTTGTTCAGCACCTTGGAGATGATGAAAGGGTCCTTCCCAGGCGGGAGCCAACTTGTGAGGTCTCTGCTGATCCACTCGGAGCACCAGGTCGCCTGCTTGGAATGTACGACTCCTGACGTGTCGCGCATGAAAACGCCACAGGTCTTGTTGATAAATGGTTGAGCGAGTCAGTGCCATCTCGCGCTCCTCCTCTAGAAGATCCACTCCGTCTTGCCTTGCTTGCTCTGCTTCAGCTTCGGAGAAGAGTTCAACTCGTGGAGCGTTGTGAAGCAAGTCACTCGGAAGGACTGCCTCTGCTCCGTAAACGAGGAAGAATGGGGATCGCCCTGTAGATCTGTTTGGGGTTGTGCGGAGACCCCAAAGCACCGAAGGCAGCTCGGTGACCCATGCGCCGGCGGCATGGACCACTTCTCGCAGGAGTCAAGGCTTCAAACCTTGCAGAATAAGTCCATTCGCCCACTCTGCTTGCCCGTTTGTTTGGGGATGCGCCACAAATGCAAAATCCACTCGGATACCTTGGCCTGTACAGAAACTTTTGAATCTGTCCGAGTCAAAGTTTGTTCCATTGTCAGTGATTATGTTGTGAGGTACCCCGAATCTGGAGATGATGTCCCTGACAAATTTGATGGCCGTAAGGGCGTTGAGCTTTTTGATGGGCATGGCTTCAATCCACTTTGTGAACTTGTCGACTGCCACCAACAGATGCGTGAATCCCCCTTGGCCTGTCCTGAATGGACCGACTGTATCTAATCCCCATACTGCAAACGGCCAAACAAGAGGGATTGTCTTCAACGCAGATGTTGGTTTGTGGGACTTGTTAGAGTAGAACTGACAGCCTTCACATCGGTCGACCATATCTTACACCATTTCATTTGCCTGCAGCCAAAAGAAGCCAGCTCTGAATGCTTTGGTGACGATTGCCCTTGAAGAGGCGTGATGACCACAGGTTCCCGAGTGAATTTCTTCCAGGATTAACTGTCCCTCCTCAGGAGAGATGCATCGTTGAAGGACGCCTGAAACGCTTTCTTTGTACAACTGACCATCAATGACAGTGAACGACTTTGACCTGCGGACGATCTGTCTTGCTTGGACTTCGTCTTGTGGTAATTCTTGCCTCGGGATGTATGCAATAAACGGCACAGTCCAATCAGGGATGATAGCAAGAATCTCCATGATCAAATCAACCACAGCAGGGACTTCAACTTCAGTCGGATCTGTCGAGCTCTTCGGTTGTACTGGTTCCTCGGTGAAGGGATCTTCTTTAACCGAGGGAAGGTGGAGGTGCTCGAGGCAGACGTCACTCGGGACTGGTCTCCGAGTGGATCCGAGTTTTGCCAACTCATCAGCTGCTTGGTTTTTCAGTCGCGGAACATGGTGGAGTTCCAGACCTTCAAACTTTTTCTCGAGCTTCCTCAATGCATTGCAGTATGTGGTCATGGTGGGGTTCCTGACGTCCCATTCCTTCATCACTTGATTGACCACCAAATCCGAATCGCCATAGACCATCAGGCGACGTACGCCGAGTGCGATGGCCATGCGCAGTCCATAAAGGAGAGCTTCATACTCTGCCTCGTTGTTGGAGGAATCGAAGTGTATCTGCAACACATACTTGAGTTTGTCGCCCTTTGGCGATACGATCACAACGCCAGCGCCGGAGCCATTCAACATCTTGGACCCATCGAAGAACATTGTCCAATGATCCGAGTAGATGTGGGTCGATTGCTGTTGTTCTGCCCATTCTGCTATGAAGTCAGCCAGAGCTTGAGACTTTATAGCTTTCTTGGCCTCGAACTTGATGTCGCAGTATAACATCTCCATTGCCCACTTCGCCACTCGGCTCGATGCGTCCCGATTGTGTAGGATTTCCGACAACGGAGCATCAGAAACGACGGACACCAAGTGGTCTTGAAAATAATGAGCCACCTTCTTCGCAGTCATGTAAATCCCGTAGATAAGTTTTTGATAATGGGGATACCTCTGCTTGGAAGGAGTCAGGACTTCGGAGACATAATACACTGGCCGCTGAACCTTGTATGCTTTGCCTTCTTCTTCTCGTTCGACTGTGAGAACAGTGCTGACGACTTGATTTGTAGCCGTGATGTACAGAAGAAGGGGTTCTTTACTGAGCGGAGCAGTAAGAACCGGCTGGGTGGAAAGTAGGACTTTGAGGTCGTCGAATGCGATTTGGGCCTCGTCTGTCCACTCGAAAGTATGTGATTTCTTCATGAGTCGGTACAGAGGAAGTGCCTTCTCGCCGAGTCAGCTGATAAACCTGCTCAAAGTCGCTAGGCAACCTGTGAGTCTTTGAAGATCATGTATTCTGACCGGCCACTCCATTCGAACGATGGTCCCAATCTTTTCGGGGTTGACATCGATCCCTCGTTCGGAAACGAAGAAACCGAGTAACTTTCCGCTGGGAACGCCGAATGAAAACTTGGCTGGATTGAGCTTGATATCGTACCTACGAAGGTTGGCGAATGTTTCTGCCAAGTCAGTCAGCAGGTCGGAACCTTTGCGTGACTTGACTAAGATATCATCCATATACGCCTCCACATTCCGACCGATCTGGTCGAGGAGGCAATTTTGGATCATGCGCATAAAGGTTGCTCCTGCATTCTTCAAACCAAATGGCATAGTGATGTAGCAGAAGCACCAGAATGGGGTGATGAAGGCTGTTTTTAATTCATCGGGGCCATACAGACGGATCTGATGATAGCCCGAGTAGGCATCAAGGAATGACAACCGCTCGCAACCCGTAATCGAATCGACAATTTGATCGATGCGGGGGAGCGGAAAATGGTCTTTCGGGCAGACCTTATTGAGATGCTTGAAGTCGATACACATTCGGAGCGACTTGTCTTTCTTGGGCACCATGACAACATTGGCGAGCCACTCAGAGTGGTGTACCTCGCGAATGAAGTTGGCTGCCAAAAGTTTAGCCACCTCTTCTTCGATTGCCTTCCTTTTGTGTGCGGCAGACCGACGCAGGCGCTCTCGGACAGGCCGAGCGGCGGGATCCACATGCAGTCGGTGCTCAGCCAACTCCCTGGGTACACCTGGCATGTCAGCGGGCTTCCATGCAAAGATGTCCCAGTTCTCACGGAGGAATTGGGTGAGCTCGGCTTCCTATTTAGGATCGAGGGAGGTGGGGATGTTCGTCGGGGCAGCGGTGTCGTCCGTCGGGTGGATGCTGACCTTCTTCGTCTCTCCCGCCGACTGGAACGCGGACTCCGAAGCTGGCTTCTTCGAATGCATCAAGTCAGCGGGGTCGACTGTTTTCTTGTACTTGTCAAGCTCGAGGACAGCCATCTGCTGATCGGCGATCCTCGACTCCTGCTGCAGACACTCCTCAGCCCGCTGCCGATTGCCTGTGATTGTGATCACACCTTTTGGGCCTGGCATCTTCAGCTTCAGGTACACGTAACATGGACGGGCCATGAAATGTGCATACGCCGGGCGGCCCAGAATTGCGTGGTACGCACTCTGGAAGTCCACCACCTCGAACGTTAGTGTTTCCTTGCGGAAGTTCTTGTCGGAGCCGAAGACGACGTCCAACGCGATCTGGCCGAGTGACTTGGCCTTTCGTCCAGGGAAGACTCCATGGAACTGCATGCTGCTCTCGCTAAGTTTGGACATCGAAATGCCCATCCCCTTGAGAGTGTCAGCGTACATGATGTTCAAGCCACTGCCGCCGTCCATGAGGACTTTGCGCAGTCGGACTCCTTCCACCACTGGGTCGACGACCAGAGCCTGCCTCCCCGGGGTGGGTACGTGTGCTGGATGATCCGACTGGTCAAAGGTGATCGCAGTCTGAGACCATTTAAGGAACGTGGGGTTGGTCGGCGTGGCCATGTTCACCTCCCTGTTCACTAGCTTCAGTCGACTCTTGCTCTCAACGTCAGCAAAAATCATCAGTGTTGCATGGACTTGGGGGAACGGATCCTCCTTGTCCTCCTCATCCTGTTCATTGTCCATTTCACTCGGTTGCCCTTCGCCGAACCGCTGGATCAGGAGGCGACATTGCCGAGTGGTATGCTTCGGATATATGGCGTTGCCCTCTTCATCCATCTTCGTGTGAATTGGACATGGCTGGTCCAGGATAGGGTTCCCGAACTGCTTCTTCTTGGGGGTGAACTGAGCCTTCCCTTTGCCCTTGAACTTGGCATTGGTAACGGCTGCGGCCTCTGCCTGCGGAGTGGACGGAGCTTTCTACTTCTGCTTCCGAGTGCCGTTCCCATCTCCATCGGCGACTGCTTTGTGCTTGCCGCTATGAATGCGGTCCTCTTCTTCGCCATTTGCATAGCGTGCCGCTATCTCCATCATCTTACTCATGAAGATGTCGCCTGTTCGACCGAACTTAAGGTACAAATCTCTGTACCGCATGCCTGCCTTGAAGGCGCAGACTGCTTGGTGCTCTGTGACGTTCTCCACCGTGTGGTAGAGGGTCCTCCAACGCTGAATGAAATCGCGCAGGGGCTCATTCTGCTTCTGGACACAGTGCTGGAGCTCCACAAGGCCAGAAGGGCGTTTGCACGTCCCTTCGAAGGTCCTGATGAAGACTCGGGCCAGATCTGCCCAGCTGTAGATGCTTGAGGGAGCCAACTGGTTCAGCCACGCTCGTGCTGAGCCGTCGAGCATCAGAGGGAGGTGTTTCATGGCGACGTGGTCGTCCCCTCCTCCGATCTGGACTGCCACTCGGTAGTCGTCCAGCGATGTTTCTGGCTTGGATTCTCCTGTAAACTTGCTGATCCCCGTCGCCAATCGGAAGTTGGAAGGGATGTCAGTCGAACGGATGGCTCGACTGAAACACTCGGGGCCAGAGACGATGGTCCTGCTTCCACTCGGACGGTCCATATCGTGACCATCGCGGTGGGCTCGGCCCCTGTCGACCCTCCTCTGGGCGATATGCCCTCTCGCGTCGGGCCTTGGATCATAAGTATCACCGACTGAACGCCGATCATCATGATGTCGGGGCCCATAGGGCCCACCCCGCGGAGGGGTGCATGAGTGGCGACGATCTTCGGGATTCATGGAACGGCTGCCTCCCCTATGTCGCTGATGAGAACCGGGGCTGTGAACGGACCGATGCGTGTTCGCGTGAACAGAACTATTGTGAATCCTGTTGTGCGACTGGGAGACCGCTGAATTTTTCTGCTGCGCCGTGTGCAGCAAGGCACGGATTTGCTCGATCCCTCTGCCAGCCTCTGAATCAGTCAGCTGGAGAGAATCGGCTATCTTGGCGGCGGCAGCCAGGTTGAGGACGGGTGTGTGGTACAACTCCAGGTTGCTCTGCCGAGTGTGCCGACTGGCAGAACGGCGGGGCTGACGGCGAGCGCCGGATGTTTCGCCGACCTCGTGCTCGTTCCGGCCAGTTTGGCAGGGACTTTCATGGGAGTTGGCCATGTGCACTTCAGCTGCAGGCCCGCGACCCAAGTAGTCGGAAGGAAACTCAGTCGGAACTGAGTCCGAGCGCTGGGACGGCGGCGCAACCACAACCGACTCTAGGACAGCCATTTGTGAGGACGCGTTCTGGCGCGCCTAGGCGTGTTGCACCCAACGCTGGACGCGCGATGGTGGCATAGGTCGACACCGGAGCTGACTGCTGGAGAAGAAGAATACCGCGGGCGCCGGCACGGAAGTGCGTAGCCCCGCGACTGGGGAGCGCCTCGACGTCGAGAGGGGCATCCCGAAGCCATGCCGAATCTTCGACGATGAAGGAGAGAGCGCCGAAGAGGATCTCGTGACCCATGCTCAGATCTCCACCGGATGACATGATGAAAAGATGTAGTCGCAAACTCGCCGGAAGTCGCTTAGACGCCTGCCCCACGGTGGGCGCCAACTGTCGTGGGTATAAGCCTGACAGTAGATGTGTAGGGTACGAAAGGATGGGCAGAGCCTTAGCTACGGCGAGGTTGTATGAGTTCAGGCCCCTCTACGGTGGAGGTAAAAGCCCTACGTCTCAGTGCTCTTGGGAGCTTGTTGTCGAGTGGAATATGGATTACAGTGAATTGCTAACCCCTGCACCAGTGGGGAAGGGCGGCTTATATAGAGTGCGCTACCCTTCACAACGGTTTGCTGCACAGGGGTGGAGTAGTGGTGAATAGCTGCATACGTTACAGGTAACGTATGTCTTAAATGCTAATAAAGGTATATGGAAACGTATGATCGTTGCCCTCCAGGGGGGTTATGATCTACAGAGTGGAATACAGTCGGTAAGCTTGGTACGCTCCGAATGCTCATCTCCGACTGGATGATGGAGGAATCGTCACCGACTGGATGATGGGAAGTCCTTAATTCAGTCGGAACTCACTAAGGGCCTTGTCCTTTATGAAGGGTAGTCCTTGGGTAGGCTCCACAGGGCAGGCCTATGACCCTACCCTAGGACTATAACCCCATCAGCGGCGGTAAGTATTTCCCTCAGTTTGAGAACCAAGGTATCGATCCAGTGGGAGGATCGCGTCAAGTCACAAGTACCTGCACAAACACAAAGAGCTTGCACCCAACGCTATGAAGGGGTTGTCAATCCCTTATAGATTGTTTGCAAAGTGAGAACTAGAAGCAAAAAAGTAAACAAAGCAAAGTAAAAGTGAAAATGGAGACGATAGTTGTGAATAGACCCGGGGGCCGTAGTGTTCACTAGTGGCTTCTCTCATGAAAGCAAGTAGACGGTGGGTGAACAAATTACTGTCGAGCAATTGATAGAACCGCGCAAAGTCGTGACGTTATCTAAGGCAATGATTATATCTATAGGCATCACGTCCAAAACAAGTAGACCGATACTTTCTGCATCTACTACTATTACTCCACACGTCGACCGCTATCCAGCATGCATCTAGTGTATTAAGTCCAAAAGAACAGAGTAACGCCTTAAGCAAGATGACATGATGTAGATGGACAATCTCATATCTACGATAAAAGCCCATCTTCTTACCCTTGATGGCAACAACACGATGTGTGCCTTGCTGCCCCTTCTGTCACTGGGAAAGGTCACCACACAGTATGAACCCAAAACCAAGCACTTCTCCCATTGCAGGAATCATAGATCTAGTTGGCCAAACAAAACCCAAGACTCGGGGAGACTTACAAGGATATCAAATCATGGATATAAGAAATCAGCAAAGACTCAAATATAATTCTTAGATAATTTGATCACAAATCCACAATTCCTCGGATCTCGACAAACGCACCGCCAAAGAGGATTACATCGGATAGATCTCCATGAAGATCATGGAGAACTTTGTATTGAAGATCCAAGAGAGAGAAGAAGCCATCTAGCTACTAACTACGGACCCGTAGGTCTGAAGTGGACTACTCACGAGTCATTGGAGAAGCGATGATGTTGATGTAGAAGCCCTCCAACTCCAAAGTCCCCTCCGGCAGGGCACCGGGAAGGGTCTCCAGATGAGATCTCGCGGAAACGGAAGCTTGCGACGGCGGAAAATTGTTTTCGTGGATGCCCTGATTTTTTTTGTGATTCTAGGGAATTTATAGGCCAAAGAGCTAGGGCACGGGAGCGCCAGGGAGGCCGCGGCAACAGGGCTTGTGGGCTCCTTGTGGGCCCCCTGCCTTGGCCCTCAAGCCTCCCGATCTTCTTCTGTTCTGGAAAAATTTATTTCGGGGATTTTATTCCGTTTGGGCTCCGTTTCAAAATCAGATCTGAAAAGAGTCAAAAACACAGAAAAAACAGGAACTGGCACTTGGCACTGAATTAATAAGTTAGTCCCAAAAAAGATATAAAAGGTATATAAAACATCCAAAGTTGACAAGATAACAGCGTGAAACCATCAAAAATTATAGATAGGTTTGAGACGTATCAGTTGCCCTGGGATTGCTTCCTCGAACGGAGTCGAGGGAGGATCTCTGGGCGTGACCTCATATTAATTTTGCTGCAACAATGTGACTATTATTTGTGTTACCTTGCTCTACTCTCGTCTACTACTGCAAGACCCTTGAAGATGCTAGTCTTCGATAGGACTAGGCCTTCTCTCTATTCTTGCTTTGCTGCAGTCAGTCCACATATAACCCCCCCCCCCTTTCTTTGATACTATTGCATACTTAGCATAGTTCTGATATATTGCAAGTACTTTGGATGAGTACTCACCGTTGCTTTGCTCCCCCTTAGCCCCCTTGATCTGTTGATGCGACCAGATGATGGAGCCCCGGAGATGGAGTATCCCGCGGCCGCCGACTGCTACCCCGACGGTGCCTACTGCTACGTGGCGGCCGCCGAAGACCAGGAGTAGTTAGGAGGTTCCCACGCAGGAGGCCTCGCCTCGTTCGATCTTTGTATCTTTTGTGCTAGCCTTCTCTAAGGCACCCCATGTTTTATGTCTATACTCGGATATTTGTTGCTTCCGTTGACTCGTGTGTTTATCGAGCTTCCGTATTCTAGCCCTCGAGCCCCCTGGCTTGTAATATGAAGCTTGTATGTTTTATTTGTGTCTAGAGTTGTGTTGTGATATCTTCCCGTGAGTCCTTGAATTTGATCGTACGCATTTGCGTGTATGATTAGCGTATGATTAAATAGAGGGTGTCACACTTTTGCAAACAATATTTTAATAATGTCGCGGGTGCGTGCGTGTGTGGTTGGTCATGAAACGGTCAACGACAAGAACCAGGAGAACCGACAACTACGAATGGATCCAGGTTTGAAAAAATGACAGCGACGAAGTGCCTAAGCAATGTGGATGATGCACATGATGCGATGATGAATGAGACAACCAAATAAATCACATGGTGATAACAAAATAAAAAAAAGGAATCTTCTGGAGCGTCAGTCTCATGCTGTTACAGGAGACCAGAAGACCTACGGGAGAGCAACGAGCACAAAGGGTTCGCCCTACCCCGAGAGCGTGCCCCTTGAGCCCGTCACTCCCGTGTAACATGTCCTGGCCTAATTCCACCTCTATATATTCTCAAATATTCCCAAAAAAGCAGGGGAGGGGTGAAACACTTTTCAGTTGCTGCAAGTCTCGGTCCCGCCATGATCCATATTGAGGCCTTTTCTGGTACTCTGTCGGAGGGGGAATTGATCATGGAGGTCATCTACATCAACCTTGTTGCCTTCATAATGATGTGTGAGTAGTTCACCACACACCTACAGGCCCATAGCTAGTAGCTAGATGTCTCTCTCTCTCTGACTCACTCTCTCTCTCTCTCCTCTCTCTCCCTCTCTTTAATTTCCAATACCATGTTCTCGTCAATCTTCTTGAAGATATATCCAATGTAATATTCTTTTGTTGTGTGTTTGTTCGGATCCGACGAATTGTGGGTTTATGATCAGAGTATTCAAAACTATGGCCCCCAGGTCTATCCCACATATTTACTTAAACTCCATTTACTTGTTGTAATTTATTTATTGTTTATTAATTTTGTATTTTATCTATTTGTCACTACTAGATTTGATCCTTGCAATTACCGAGTACAAGGGGATTGACAACCCTCTTGTCCACGTTGGGTGCAAGTATTTTCTCTTGTTTGTGTAGTAAATGTTGGGCGTCGATTGCGTGCTTCTCCTATATGATCGATAAACCTTGGTCCTCAATAAGGAAAATACTTTTTGCTACTCTACTACATCAATATTTTCATCTTCGGGGGAAAACAAAACGCATCTACAAAGTAGCATCCCCTCGCACGTTACCAGCAAACATGTCTGCTTTTCTCACATGGTGACTTTAACTTCTTTGAGATCTCTAAGTTTTATCCAATGGCTAATATATAGCTCACTAGAAGTTCCTTCACAGGGAACGTCACCAGATAACATTTCCAATAATTTTTATATACACTTGTTCAAAGTTTGCTAATTTTGACTTTTGAAAAAACTATAGTACTGAAATACTATTTGCTTTTCTTTGTACAAAAGAAACTTCCAAGCTATTTATAATCAATCATGTTAGTATACATGTCCGTTGATCACGTATTGACGACTACAACCATTGGAGCGAGCGGAAGGCGCATTGTCATCTTCGCCCTTGCTCACCAGAGTCGTGTAAACCTTATTGTAACAGACGGTTCGAACAATCGTCATGCTAGGACCCATCGAAAAAGCATAACACAGTAGTAACCATCGCAGATAAGGAGAGTTGTAGATCAAAATGATCAAACATGTGAACACATGAACGATAACTCGATCCAAACAGATACACCAAGCCCTACACTGACTGAAACTCATGAGATCTCACGGAGACACAGCTTCACACACCCTTTGACGAAGTGGGATCGATGGAAGATGGTGACCTAGGAGAGAGTGTTAGACCGGTTTGTGTCATGTACTTGGTATGTGGCTTGGTTGGGGCCTCCGGCTTTAGATGTCAGGATTAGGTGAGAGGTCTGAGTATTCAGCTCAAACTTTCTACACCCCTCCATCAATGGATAGGAGTAGGGACGAATGTTGCCAAGATGGTGACTCGGGCATATTGATGAATTATTTTGTAAGGTTTTTGTGAATAATAAATAAAGAGGCTACATGCATCTCCGAGATGCGGAGGCCGGGAGTCATCCTCCTTTACAAAAAGGAAACCATCGAAACAAGGATCGGAACTGGAAGGCATTAATCCAAATAAGAGACATCGTCGCCGTCACACAATCCCAACTAAAATGATTAACATCACAAGAACGGGAGGGGGAAGGGGGGCTAAGATCATCTACAGTCGGACTTGGCAAATCCGACCCCCTATACGTGTGCGGACGCGTCCGGGCACGCCCGCGGGTGCATCCGGACGACCCCTCATATGTTGCTCCCAGCATCCACATATATCAAATCTAGACTCTCAAATCCATGCAACTCCATGCACGTCGATCATGCATGCCAATGTCTCACGTAAATAACAAATGTTTGGTAGCAAAAATAAATAGTGTTTACATAAAATCTATGTAAAGTGCACAACTCAATCATCAACTCTTTGATTTCCATTGTAGGTCCACACTTGGCCCACACGAACATTGAGTAGAGACGCGTGCACATGATGGTCTCAAAGATTGTGATGCATCTATAGAAAATTCGTAAGGTGAGTTGCATCTTGATCTTTCAGGATTCAAACTTGTTCTCGTGGCGCTTCAAAATCATTGGTTTGGGCATCATCATCACCCTCATCCCCAACAATCATATTATGCAAAATAACACAACATGTCATCAACTGCCACAAAGTATCTGATTCCCACATCATTGCAGCTCCACGAACAATTCCCTAACAAGGTTGAAGCAATCTGAATGCCCTCTCGACATCCTTCCTAGATACTTCTTGCATCTATGCAAAGTTCTTTTGTTGTTGCCCCGTGATTTAGATATGATGTGTTGGGGAACGTCGCATGGGAAACAAAAACTTTCCTACGCGCACGAAGACCTATCATGGTGATGTCCATCTATGAGAGGGGATTTCCGATCTACGTACCCTTGTAGATCGCACAGCAGAAGCGTTAAGAAACGCGGTTGATGTAGTGGAACGTCCTCACGTCCCTCGATCCGCCCCGCGAACCGTCTCACGAACCGTCCCACGATCCGCTCCGATCTAGTGCCGAACGGACGGCACCTCCGCGTTCAGCACACGTACAGCTCGACGATGATCTCGGCCTTCTTGATCCAGCAAGAGAGACGGAGAGGTAGATGAGTTCTCCAGCAGCATGACGGCACTCCGGAGGTTGGTGGTGATCTTATCTCAGCAGGGCTCCGCCCGAGCTCCGCAGAAACGCGATCTAGAGGAAAAACCGTGGAGGTATGTGGTCGGGCTGCCGTGGAAAAAGTTGTCTCAAATCAGCCCTAAAACCTCCGTATATATAGGGGGAAGAGGGGGAGCCTTGCCTTGGGGTCCAAGGACCCCCAAGGACATCGGCCGAGACAAGGGGGGAAGGTCTCCCCTTCCAAACCGAATCCAACTTGGTTTGGAAGGTGGAGTCCTTCTTCCCTTTCCCACCTCCTCCTTTTTTTTCTTTTCTCTTTGATTTTCTTCCTATGGCGCATAGGGCCTTCTTGGGCTGTCCCACCAGCCCACTAAGGGCTGGTGCGCCACACCCAAGGCCTACGGGCTTCCCCGAGGTGGGTTGCCCCCCCCCCCCCCCCCCGGTGAACACCCGGAACCCATTCGTCATTCCCGGTACATTCCCGGTAACTCCGAAAACCTTCCGGTAATCAAATGAGGTCATCCTATATATCAATCTTCGTTTCCGGACCATTCCGGAAACCCTCGTGACGTCCGTGATCTCATCCGGGACTCCGAACAACATTCGGTAACCAACCATATAACTCAAATACGCATAAAACAACGTCGAACCTTAAGTGTGCAGACCCTGCGGGTTCGAGAACTATGTAGACATGACCCGAGAGACTCCTCGGTCAATATCCAATAGCAGGACCTGGATGCCCATATTGGATCCTACATATTCTACGAAGAACTTATCGTTTGAACCTCGGTGCCAAGGATTCATATAATCCCGTATGTCATTCCCTTTGTCCTTCGGTATGTTACTTGCCCGAGATTCGGTCGTTAGTATCTGCATACCTATTTCAATCTCGTTTACCGGCAAGTCTCTTTACTCGTTCCTTAATACAAGATCCCACAACTTACACTAAGTCACATTGCTTGCAAGACTTGTGTGTGATGTTGTATTACCGAGTGGGCCCCGAGATACCTCTCCGTCACACAGAGTGACAAATCCCAGTCTCGATCCATACTAACTCAACTAACACCTTCGGAGATACCTATAGAGCATCTTTATAGTCACCCGGTTACGTTGCGACGTTTGATACACACAAATCATTCCTCCGGTGTCAGTGAGTTATATGATCTCATGGTCATAGGAACAAATACTTGACACGCAGAAAACAGTAGCAAAAAAATGACACGATCAACATGCTACGTCTATTAGTTTGGGTCTAGTCCATCGCGTGATTCTCCTAATGACGTGATCCAGTTATCAAGCAACAACACCTTGTTCATAATCAGAAGACCCTGACTATCTTTGATCAACTGGCTAGCCAACTAGAGGCCTGCTAGGGACAGTGTTTTGTCTATGTATCCACACATGTATATAAGTCTTCATTCAATACAATTATAGCATGGATAATAAACGATTATCATGAACTAAGAAATATAATGACTAATTTATTATTGCCTCTAGGGCATATTTCCAACATGATGTTCACAAACGCAACCCTGTGAGAATAGATGTCATCAGCAAGATAGTATCCTCATTGTAATCACAACCGTTGACGATGTAGTTGCATGATGGTGATTCCCTATTGTAAAGTCTCCTCAACACTTGAGCTCATTGAAGCAAGTTGATGTCGTTGTAAGAACACGGCATTCCAAAGAAAGCATGCCAAACCCATAAGTCATGTGATGCCACCGTTTTTAGTATGATGGTGGTCTCTTTGGTGTGACCTTGATACGTTCCCCGCAAACCTTTGGGGCAGTTCTTCCATTTCCAATGCATGCAACCAACTAACCCGAGCATTCTTCGAAACCCTCTCGCCTTTCCAATCGCCAACAACTTCTTCGTGTCATGCGCATTTGGTTCTCTCACATAATCTGCTCCAAACAGTCGCACCATGGTGTGGGCAAACTTGACAATAGTCTTCAGGCATGTGCTCGTCCCCATCTTGACCATCTCACCAATGGCATTTGTGGCAGTACCAAGTACTAGCATCCTCAGAGAAGCCGTGCACTTCGTCTTAGCACAAAAAGAACGTTGACCGCAACAATAACTTTTGAGCTTGAAGTAGTCATCTTGTGTCTCCGGTCGCTCCATGGTGTTCAAAAACAATGTTTTTCACATGCGAAAATGGTGACGAAACCATGGATCATCCGGGAAAGTTGTGTGCATAGCAAAGTAGCCTTCTGCGCTAGCTTTGCTCCGGATACCCTATCCTGACTGATCACTTTTCTCCCTTTCATTGAGCCCTTGAAATTGAGAATATGATCCACTTGCCGGTTCATTTCGTCTTGCATGCTCATGAGCATGATCATATCCACATCTTCGTCCAAATCCGAGGAATCGAAGAACTCGTCTTGAATCATTTGATCAAGCTTCGCCGGTCCATACTCCTCGTGTGACAACACATCTGAATACATTGTTTCCCAAAAAATATCACAAAAATCTAGGTCGGACAATGTGTCGAACATATAGAGTGCAAGGGGGAGATCGGGAGTTGCGGACATATCACGGTGGCATCCGCGACGGCGACAACATCCTAGAAGACGAAGACGGACGACAGGAATGGTGTGCCCCTGCTAGTGGCGGAGATGCTCGGAATGGATGTGTAGTGTGTGCAGGGGCAAAGTTGTGAGGTGAACGACGCAAAGGAAGAAGAACAGTGGAGAGAGCAAATGGATTCGATGGGTAGAGGGGGTGGATTTTGTGCAATTTACGATGGATTGTGCTCTCGGGTCCGAACTGATGGACACCCGGGCGCCCCCATATCCTCCCCATATTTGGGATGGATATGGTGGGTCCCATCATCCCTGACTTTAAGTATCGTTTAGGGCGTTCGCCTAGGTCAATTTTTTTATAACTGGTCTATAAATGAACGTCCTACCCAAACGTTTCAAGCAGGTTTAGAAGATACAATTGTAGATGCTCTAAGAGCAACTCCAACCGCGCGATCTAAATGGACGCGTGTTTTTTCCTCTTTTTGCAATTTTGGTCGGCATGTCCTCCCCCCTTTTCGTTTGGGTCGGCCGTGCGCCCAACGCGTCGACCCATTGTTCGTCCGCACGGCACGCTTGCGGACATTTTTTATCTTTTTTGTTACATATGTTCAAAAAAATACAAATAAACATTAAATTGTCTCAAATAAATTTTAAAAGTTCAATAAAAATACAAATATTGCTTAGTTTGAGAACCACATAAAACATGTCATAGTTTACAAGCCAAATGAACATTAAATTGCCTCAAATACATTTGAAAGGAAAGGTTGTCGATACATCTATTGGTTGCGGGCATGAATTCACATATGCTCAACCAAATCATTTTACAGTTGCATGTGAGTTTCCCAATCACGCATCTTATGATGAAACTTGACGAACTATGCAAACATTGACCCTTCTACATACTCACGCACAAGATTGTCATCCTGAAAGTGAAACCCTTGATCACACAGACATTCTGGGCGATCATCCTCTATGATCATGTTGTGCATGATCACACAAGTTGTCATCACCTCCCACAACTTTTTGGTGCTCCAAGTTCTAGCGGGATACCGAACGATGCCCCATCAAGATTTAAGAATGCCACCAGAATGCTCTGCATCTTTGTGAATACTCTCTTGCTCTTGGGTAAATCTCTTTCTTTTCTCTCATAGAGGGTTGTGAAATTGTCTTCACAAGAGTAGACCACTATGGATAGATATCGTCAGCTAGATAGTATCAATTCATGTATTGGTGGCCATTGATCTCAACATTGACCTTCGGGCAATTGCATTCTGCCATCCTAGCAAACACCGGAGAACGCTCGAGCACATTGATATCATTGTGAGATATGTCCATGCCGAAGAAAGAGTACCAAATCCAGAGAACTTGGGAAGCCACGGCCTCAAGTATGGCACTGCAAGCTCCGACACGGCCCTTATACTCGCCCTGGCATGCAGAAAGGTAGTTTTTCCACTTCGAGTTCATACAATCTATGCTACCAAGCATCCCCAGAAACCCCGTGCTAGCATTCATCGCCAGCAACTACGTTGTATCAGTAGCAGTTAGCTCTTTCAAGTACTCCGGCCCAAACACAACTATGACAGCTTTGCAAAACCTATACATGGACTCAAGTCATGTGGACCCAGTCATTTGGATGCAGTAATCAATGAGATCACTCGGAACTCCGTATGGAAGCATCTGAATGGCTAGAGTGCATTTCTGATAAGAGAGAAGCCAAGCTTTCCAAGGGCATCCCTCTTGCACTCGATGTAGTTATCGTACTCGACCACCCCTCTCGAATACAGTTGAACACATGCCTAGCCATATGAAAACGGCATCAAAACATGTGGTGTTTGAAGAGCAGCTTTGGTGTCTCGAAGTAGTCCTTCCAGAGTAGGAAATGGCCACTCTTCCGGTTCCGATTGAGTACCAGCGTGTGCCCCGGTATGGAGCCCCTAAATTGTGGCCGCTCCATACTAAGGTGGTCATGGACGATCAACGCAGCTGCCACGATCTCATCATCGTCGGTTGAAGAATCATGTGAATCACAAAGAATGATGTAGAAAAAACTAATCATTGGAGTCCATTTGTACCTTGCAAGCAAAGCGTTGAATAGCTTGCGGGCGTCCTGGAGACGGTGAGAAACCTTGCGCCCCCACCGAGACAAAGTGACAGAGCTGGGCGGCAGCGACGACGGTGAAGGTAGATGAGGCTACCGGGAGGGTGAGTCTACGGGCGGTTGGTTCACGGCGACGGCGGAAGTCGGCGACGGGAGTGGAAGGCGAGAGTGGGAGGCGGAGCGGCTGGGAGTGTTGAAGGGGGTGGAAAAGAAGAGAATGGCGTACGTGCTAGTGGCTGGCAGGCCAGAGGGAAGAGAACAGCGGACGTGTCCGCGCCGACGCAAATCCGACCCAAATTTAAGCCTAGAAGAATCACGGCGAACAAAAAACAAACGTGCGCCCGTTTAGATCTACGTGTTAGGCCGTGTTTTTTGTCCATGACGATTAAAACAAACGCAAGCGAATGAAATGGATCGTCGATTGGAGTTACTCTAGGTCGTCCGCACTTCCATGACAAAAGGCCATCCGCTCGATAGTGTCGATAAGAAATGAAATCTGGACATTTGGAAGACTTTTCTTGCGAAGGAGGAAAGTTGTTTCTTGTGACCCGAAATACATTAGGGCTCCTTTGATTCAAAAGAATTTTATAGGATTTTTGAAGGATTGAAATCCTTAGGAATTTGTCCTATATTGATCCTTTGATTCATTGGATAGGATTCCATAGGATTTTTTTATATGAAATCTTTGATACTACATTTTATAGAAAATCTAACATCCACTCCAACCTTCTTTTATAAATTTTTTTGTTTTTTCTATGACATCAAACACTTCTTATTAAATCGTATAGGGTTTAACTAGCAAAAATGCCCGTGCGTTGCAACGGAAGAAAAACTATCAGGTTATGCAGATGTGATAGATATAAAAAGGTATGAATCCAATGCAACAATGGCATAAGGATTTTTGAAATGTTATTTCACAAAGTATATCTGAGTGATGTCATGATGAGATAAGGCACTTTTAAAATGTAATTTCAAAAAATAAAAATATGATGCTCATCGCGGCTTGATTTGTTAAGGCGTCACAAAAAAATATATTTTTTAGCTGAGCAAACTACAAAACACGGAAACCTTATTTTATCCAACGCGAGGGACTAAATAAAATCATAAAACGACCTCTAGAGGTTTCCTAATAAAACCTTTATGTAAGCGACAATTAGTTTTGTTCATTATTAACATATGTGTTTTAATTTTTACAAACATTTTCTAAAAGTTGATAGACATGTTTTCCAAATTTCTGAATATGCTTTGAATATCGGATCATTTTAAAAATCATGAACATTTTTATTTCATGACAATTTATATGAAATCGTGATTTGTTGTATAATATGTGAGCAATTTTTGAACTCATGAACGTTTTATGACTTGTTCAATATTTTGTAAATACACAAACAGTTTATTGTTTTTTTAATTTTTTCATACTGACAACTTTTAAAAAAAATTGTTGAAATCTGGAATTAATTTAGAGAAGAAAAAACTAAAACAGGAATAAAAAGTAAAGAAAAAAATACTAGACAGGATGCCCTGAGTTGCACATGGGCCGGCCCATGAAAAAAATGGGAAAAGGTAGAGAAAAAGTGGTGCACCAGGGATCAAACCCAGGTCGCTGGCCTGGAGGATCGCACCTCTGACCATCGCGCTAGTCCTGTGTTACTGGTATATCTAAATTCCTGAATATGCTTTGAATATCGGATCATTTTAAAAAATCATGAACATTTTTTATTTCTTAACAATTTATATGAAAACGTGATTTGTTGTATAATATGTGAGCAATTTTTGAACTCATCAACGTTTTATCACTTGTTGAATATTTCGTAAATACACAAACAGTTTATCGTTTTTCTATTTTTTTTAACTAACAACTTTTAAATTTTTTGTTCTTTTAAAATCTGGAATTAATTTAGAGAAGAAAAAACTAAAAAAAAATAAAAAGTAAAGAAAAAAACTAGTAAACAGGATGCCCTGAGCTGCACATGGACCGGACCATGAAAAAATGGAAAAAAGGTAGAGAAAAAGTGGTGCAGAACTCAGGTCACTAGCCTGGAGGATCGCACCTCTGACCATCACGCTAGTCCTATATTACTAGTATATCTATATATCAGTACTTTATAAACACAACACGGGGCGGTGTTTTCTGAAATCCGAAAAGCGAATCGTTTTTATATTTACGGGTGGAATTGATGGGTAATTTTTATCAACTTTAAGGATAATTTTAATGACGGACGACCAGAAACCGAATTTGCTTTATTATTAGAGAGAGATTAGACATGTCGCTTTAATCCTATATATACTTTTCCTATTCATGTGTTTTTAGAATTCCGCGAATCAAAGTGGCCCTTACCGTGCAGTATCTAGGGTTCGAGTCTTGTTATCATTTCTTCGTGGCCACGTGTATGCACCAACAAGCGGCTCAATTGTATTGCACTTGGTGGTACGCTGTCAGATTGTCGATCAAGAGGACCTTCCCGGCCACACGTCCACGCATCACCGTTCACGGTTCACAAGAGTTAACATACATCCGTACCATAAGCAGTATACTTAACTATATCGGCACTATCTTCTCGTGTAAATAGTACAATTAGTATTCGGAGCATCTATAACCGGACTTGGTAAACCTAACCTTTTAAACGTTCATTCATGATGCAAATTAATTTGTGGTTGGATGGTTAAAGGGATCGTTGTCCTAGCTCACTAGAGTTCAAGTCTTCATGCTTGCATTATTATAGAATTTATTTCAGGAATTTCTGACGATACATTTTCAATGAAAGGAGACGTTCTGTCGACTCTTAAGATGACATGTCGGCTCGATCTCTCGGAGGTGCTCATAGGAGTAGGTGTGCATGTATGTATTTATAAGAGTGAGGGTATGCGCATGTATATAAACGCTTGCGTTTGTACTGTATTAAAAAACGTTCACTCATGCGTTTAAATGTGTTTATAACCAATTACCTTTTAAATTTTTATTTTCACAGTCATATCCTTCATGTTTCTTCCGTACCATATACATCTAATTATGAAGAGGAAATAAGAAAAAATATAGACCAGATCCTATGTGAGGATGCATGATCACTCACCGGACTCACCCGAACGCACCTCATATCCATTTCATATATGAGGGCCGGAGTGCTGAACAATCCGGACATTTATAGCATGTATAGTCGGGTGCCTCAAACCCATCTCAAAGGCTCGGACGGACGGCCCGATCAGTGTCCTGTCACCAAAATACGACCTAGACGGACTCCTCAAACGCGCGGACTAACAAGCATCTCTCATACCCTTCCCTAATCTAGGGCTAAATTTTTTAAAATATTGCATTTTTATTCTTTTTGAGAAATATTAGAGAAATTTCAAAATTTTCAAAAATATTGTGGCCTCGGCTTAGGCATGGCCGACTGGGACTAATCGGCCTAGCCAAGACCAATAAGTCCCAATCGGCATTGGATGCATTTGGGGGACTAATCGGCTTTGGCTAGGCCAATTAGTTTCTATCGGCCTAGCCAAGACCAATAAGTCACTATCAGCCTTACCTTAGGCCAATAAGGACTAATTCGTGTTGGCTAAGTCAATAGATGCATGGGATTTTTTTCATCTTAGCTATTTTCCAGGCTTCATTTCACGCCCATATTCCCTCAAACTTTCCCGCCATTTCGTTCCCTCCTTCGTTCCCGCCAATATTTCCACGTCTCCATTCCCGCCAAATTTTTCCCGCCACCTTTCAACTATTTTTTTCCGTGTATCCAACTTTCTAGTCGGGCCTCGTTTCGTAGCTTTGCTCGATGTGGAGGCCTAAGAGAGAGAAACATTCGTCAAATGAATGTATATGTGTACAATATAGAGCTATCTCCAATATTTTTCACATATTACAAGTGATTGTCGAACTTCATATGTATACCTCGCCGGACTTTATTATTTCTTCACCGGCTTCTCCACCGGCTTCTCCATCAGTAGAGCTATCACCTTCTCCGTCATTGGACCTATCTCCTGCCCCATCGGCTTCATCTTCGTGTCGCTCGACCTCCATTCCATATCCGGAGGGGTTTAGATATGACGACGGAGATTCAGCTGGTTCAACGTCGGGGCCGTCTTTGATTATATCTTCGAGAAGTTCTTCCTCTTCGAGGTTCCTGATATGTGGATCCATAGTTCTGCAAAATACGGACATTTGATTAACTAATAAACTAACAAACTATATAAGAGGGGTTGGAAACTTCGAAGTGTCGTTTTATATAGGAGGACCTTTAGTCCCGGGTCTTGGTTAGAACCTAAACTCTAAAATATGTCTAACGGATTCTCTTAACCTTTAAGGATTTAACAAAATGGCGATATTCTAGATGTGTAGAAAATGATCCTATTTTTCCTGATCTCATCTACCCTTCTATATGTCACATTATTCTATCAGGAACTCCGTTCCAAAACAACTTTAGTCTCGGGTCGTGGCTCCATCCGGAACTCCTAGATTTCTGCATAGTATTCAAAGTAGGAGTACTTTTCCAATTTGAGCATTCAATAAGCAAAACCAAATCGTAAAATAAAGTAGTATTCAAATTAGCATGCATTCAATTATAAGCAAGTACATCATCTCTTTTGTCCGTACATCGTCGAATATTATCACTAATACTCCTCGAATACTATCATACATATAGCATATAGCTCCAGTGAGATCCCCGAAGAACCTGTCAGGTATGCTCGAACCTGCCCTCCAACGCAACCATGTAGCGACGGACGTGCTCATCCTCCTCGCTGACACGGTGACGTACCACCTCCGCGGTGTCCGGAAGCCTCGGCACCGTCACTGGCCCACGCGACCGCCACCAAACAAGGATTGGGTCAACGACGGGCTGGCTCCTCACCAACCTACGCCCCCCGGAAGGTAGCACCTCCCAATACCAGCCGGGCGGAGCCCAGTCCCGGACAGGGCCCCTCTGATCAAGCAGGTGTCCTCCGCCGAGTCGACGACGAGGATGCGGGATAGGCATCGTAAAATGAACTAAAAAAATAAACTAGTTCTATTAATTTTCTTGCTAAAAATAAACTATTAACACTTAAGCATATACAATAGCAAAATTAAACTATTAACACTTAAGCATATACAATAGCAAAATTCAGCAATAATCTAAGAAACACTACTAAACGCTTAAGCATATACACTATACAATAGCAAAATTAAATGATAAAAAAATATTTCTTCTTCTTGTAACCCTAAACTAATTTTTCCTCTTCTTCTATTTCTCCTCTTCTTCTACTTCTTCTTCTACTTCTACTTCTCCTCTTCTTCTACTACTTCTCCTCTTCAATTCTTCTACTTCTCCTCTCCTCCTCTTCTAATTTTTTCTCTTCTTCTACTTCTCCTCTTCTTCTATTTTTCCTCTTCTTCTCCTCTCCTCCTCTTCTTATTCTCCTTTTTCTTCTTTTCTTCTCCTCCTCTTCTAATTTTTTCTCTTCTTCTACTTCTCCTCTTCTTCTATTTTTCCTCTTCTTCTCCTCTCCTCCTCTTCTTATTCTCCTTTTTCTTCTTTTCTTCTCCTCCTCTTCTTATTTTCCTTTTTCCTAATCTTATTTTCTTATTTTTGTTCATATTTCTTCTTCTTGTAACCCTAACCTAATTCTAAATATTACTAACCCTAATAATCTAGCACAAACCTAATAGCAATAGGAATTAAATAACAAAAAAATCTTTTTCTTTTTCTTCTTTTCTTCCCATTTTCTTCTTTTCTTCTCCTTTTTCTTCCTTTCTTCTCCTTTTTCTTCCTTTCTTCTCCTTTTTCTTATTTTCTTCTCATTTTTCTTCTTTTCTTCCTCTTTTTCTTCTTTTCTTCTCCTTCCCTTTTTCTTCCTTTCTTCTCCTTTTTCTTCTTTTCTTCTCCTTTTTCTTCTTTTCTTCTCCTTTTTCTTATTTTCTTCTACTGGCCAGAGTGTTGGGGAGGAGGGGGCGGGGGGCTTACGGGTCAGAGGTGTCGACGGCGCGCGGCGAGGAGGACGGCGGCGCGCGGCGAGGAGGGCGGCGCACGGCGAGGAGGACGGGGGCGACGAGGAGGACGACGGCGACGGCGAGGAGGACGACAGGCGACGACGAGGAGGACGGCGGGCAGCCTGACGGCGTCCTCGAGGTCGTCGGTGTGCCGCGCCGGGCAGGAGAACGAGAGGAAGAAGAAGAGAAACGAACGATTTGGGTTGGAATTTTTCTAACTCCCGCTTATATAGGTGGATCTTTAGTCCCGGTTCGTGGCTCGAACCGGGACTAAAGACCCCCCCCCCCTTTAGTCCCGGGTGGAGCCACGATCCGGGACTAAAGGCCTCTTTTCGGGCAGACCAGAAGGCGGGAACCAGGGGCCTTTAGTCCCGGTGCGGAGCTCCAACCGGGACTAAAGGGGGTCTTTAATCCCGGTTGGAGCCACGCACCGGGACTAAAGCCCCTCCTTGGCAGGCGGCAGGCGAGGGGCTTTAGTCCCGGGTCATGGCTCCACCCGGGACTAAAGCCCCTCCTCGGCTGCACGATAAGTTTAGTCCCACCTCGCCCAGCGAGGGGGGCTAACACTTGTTTATAAGCCCCGTCGCAGCTACTCCACCGAGCTCCTCTCTAAAGGAGGCTTACGGGCCTAAACTCACTGTAAATTAAAAAATTGAAACTATATTTAAAATTGTGGAGAAACTTAAACCTGAATTCAAAGTGAGCTCACTTTGAATTTAGGTTTAATTTTCTTTACAAATTCTCATATAGTTTCAATCTTTTTCTATTTTCAATTAAAAACTATGTTTTATTAAAATTCTTTTTGCATATTTGAGAACTTGACAAAACTATGATAATGAAAAGTGTTTGAAATTGAATAAATAATTCAAAACTATTTTCTATTTTCAAAAGTAATTATTTTGACTATCCAAACTATTAACTATTTTGTTATTTTCAATTAAAAACTATGTTTTTTAAAATTCTTTTTGCATATTTGAGAATTTGACAAAACTATGATAATGAAAAGTGTTTGAAATTGAATAAATAATTCTAAACTATTTTATATTTTCAAAAATAATTATTTTGACTATCCAAACTATTAACTATTTTGTTATTTTCAATTAAAAACTATGTTTATTAAAATTCTTTTTGCATATTTGAGAAATTTGACAAAACTATGATAATGAAAAGTGTTTGGAATTGAATAAATAATTCAAAACTATTTTTTATTTTCAAAAGTAATTATTTTGACTATCCAAACTATTAACTATTTTGTTATTTTTGAATAAAAACTATGTTTATTAAAATTCTTTTTGCATATTTGAGAATTTGACAAAACTATGATAATGAAAAGTGTTTTGACTATCCAAACTATTAAGTTTTTTTTGAGCTAGTTGACCCTGAAATTGAAAAGCACTACAAATGAACTCTGAAAATGTTGAAAGTTGGCATGCTATCATCATTTCACCCACATAGCATGTGTTAAAAAGTTGAGAGGGCTACGACAAAAACTGGATGCACTTCGTGTACAAAACGGACAATCTCTCTCGAAGTATTAGGGTTTCGAACGAGAACTCATCTCTTACAAAGGGATTTCATTTTTTTGAACTTATTTGAACTCCATACTTTTTGTGTGTTCAAAATGCACCATTCAAAGGACATCACAAAATTTAAACAATTTCTGACTTCATTTGGTATTCTTCGTGCATTTACTTATTTTTTTTTGAGCTAGTTGACCCTGAAATTGAAAAGCACCACAAATGAACTCTGAAAATGTTGAAAGTTGGCATGCTATCATCATTTCACCCACATAGCATGTGTTAAAAAGTTGAGAGGGCTACGACAAAAACTGGATGCACTTCGTGTACAAAACGGACAATCTCTCTCGAAGTATCAGCGTTTCGAACGAGAACTCATCTCTTACAAAGGGATTTCAATTTTTTGAACTTATTTGAACTCCATACTTTTTGTGTGTTCAAAATGCACCATTCAAAGGACATCACAAAATTTCAACAATTTCTGACTTCATTTGGTATTCTTCGTGCATTTACTTTTTTTTTGAGCTACTTGACCCTGAAATTGTAAAGCACTACAAATGAACTCTGAAAATGTTGAAAGTTGGCATGCTATCATCATTTCACCCACATAGCATGTGTTAAAAAGTTGAGAGGGCTACGACAAAAACTGGATGCACTTCGTGTACAAAACGGACAATCTCTCTCGAAGTATCAACGTTTCGAACGAGAACTCATCTCTTACAAAGGTTTATTAGAATTCTTTTTGCGTATTTGAGAATTTGACAAAACTATGGAAATGAAAAGTGTTTGAAATTTAGTACATTCCATACATGCATTACATAAAAGGTATAATACATTATTACATTGTTGCACCAATATTCCTATCTATTATTTTTGTTTTCTTCTGGGTCGTAGCCATGGAGAATCTTCATCATTCACTAGGATGCTTGGGTCAGTTTTCACTTTGAAGGGCGGAATTTCATGAAACTTACTATAATCTTCTGACATGTCTGTCTTGTCATCTACTCCCACGATGTTTCTTTTCCCTGAAAGAACTATGTGGCGTTTTGGCTCATCGGACGATATCTTCTTTTGCTGATTTCTTTTTCTCGTTTTTCTAGACATGTCCTTCACATAGAAAACCTGAGCGACATCATTGGATAGGACAAATGGTTCGTCCATGTATGCAAGATTGTTGAGATCCACTGTTTTCATGTCGTACTTTTGGTCTACAACTACCCCGCCTCCTGTCAGCTTCACCCATTTGCACCGAAACAAAGGGATCTTAAAAGTAGGTCCATAGTCAAGTTCCCATATCTCCTCTATGTACCCGTAATATGTTTCCAAACAGTGCCCATTCTCGTCTGTTGCATCAAAGCGGACACCACTATTTTGGTTGGTGCTCTTTTTATCTTGGGCAACCGTGTAAAATGTATTCCCATTTATCTCATACCCTTGGAAAGTACATATAGTCGAAGATGGTGGCCTGGCCAAACAGTACACCTGATCTCCAACGGTGTCGTCATTCATGAGATGTGTCTGCAACCAACTGCCGAAAGTCTTCTCGTGTTCCCCTTTAATCCAAGATTCAACCTTCCCCGGGTTTTCGGAGTGTAGAATATTCTTGTATCTCACGATATACGGAGCCACCACGGTGGAATTGTGTAGAACTGTGTAGTGTGCTTGAGAGAAAGAATGTCCGTCCATACATACTTTTGCTTTCCTTCCTAGTGTCCCTTTTCCTGTTAGCCTACCCTCATACCGAGATTCAGGAACACCAATCGGCTTAAGGTCAGGAAGAAAGTCCACACAAAACTCAATGACCTCCTCTATTCCATAGCCCTTGGAGATGCTTCCTTCTGGCCTAGCACGGTTACGAACATATTTCTTTAAGACTCCCATGAACCTCTCGAAGGGGAACATATTGTGTAGAAACACAGGACCGAGAATTCTAATCTCTTCGACTAGGTGAACTAGGAGGTGTGTCATTATATTGAAGAAGGATGGCGGGAACAACAACTCAAAGCTGACCAGACATTGGACCACATCAATTTGTAACCCTGATAGACTTTCTCGATCGATTACCTTCTGAGAAATTGCATTGAGGAATGCACATACCTTTACAATTGCCAGGCGAACATTTTCCAGTAGAATTCCCCTCAATGCAACCGGAAACAATTGCGTCATAAGCACGTGGCAGTCATGAGACTTTAGGTTTTGTAATTTTTTGTCTTTCATATTTACGATTCCCTTTATATTCGACGAGAAGCCAGTCGGGACCTTGATACTGAAAAGGACTTCAAAGAAGATTTCCTTCTCTTCCTTAGTAAGAGCGTAGCTGGCACGCCCTTGAAACTGCCCTGGATGCATGCCATCTCTTCCTTTATGACGTTCTTGGTCCTCCCGTGCTTCCGGTGTATCTTTTGACTTCCCATACAAGCCCAGGAAGCCTAGAATATTCACGCAGAGATTCTTCGTCAGGTGCATCACGTCGATTGCCGAGCGGACCTCATGGACTTCCCAGTAGGGTAGCTCCCAAAATATAGATTTCTTCTTCCACATGGGTACGCGCTTATCCGGGCCGTTAGGAACAGGTTGGCTGCCAGGACCCTTTCCAAAGATTACTTTTAAATCTTTGACCATATCCAATACTTCAGCACCAGTATGGATGACAGGCTTCCCCCGGGGTTCTGCCTTGCCATTGAAATGCTTGCCTTTTTTCTTTAAGGGATGCTTGGGCGGAAGAAAACGACGATTGTATTCTTCCTACATTTGTCCAGATATATACTTTGTGTCTGATCCAAATAGTGTGTGCATGCATTGTATCCCTTGTTTGACTGTTCTGAAATGTTACTAAGAGCAGGCCAATCATTGATGGTTACGAAAAGCAACGCTCGAGGGTCAAATTCCTCTTGTTTGTGCTCGTCCCACACACGTACACCTGGTTCGGCCCACAGCTGTAAAAGTTCATCAACTAATGGCCTTAGGTACACATCAATATCGTTGTCGGGTTGCTTTGGACCTTAGATAAGCACTGGCATCATAATGAACTAATGGCCTTGGGTGTTGTGACTGCAACTTTGCTCCCCAAAAGGATTCATGCCATCTGTACTCATACCTAACCATAAGTTCCTTGCTTCAGCTGCAAATCTCGGGAACTCTCTCTCGATTTTTCTCCACTGCCGACCATTAGCGGTGTGCCTCAACTTATCGTCTTTCATACAATCTTCCATGTGCCATCGCAACAACTTCGCATGATCTTTATTTCTGAACAGACGTTTCAACAGTGGTATTATAGGAGCATACCACATCACCTTGGCAGGAACTAGGGATGAAAATGGAGCGGAAACTTTCCGCTTTTCCGGTAGAAAAACGGAAATGAAGAGGAAAAATGAAATTGGAAACGGAATTTTGTGAAACGAAAACGGAAGTGGAATTTTTTATGCGGAAACGGAAACAAAAATAGAACAGTGTTTTCCGGCGAACAAGTGTGGAAATAGAATTTCCCGTTTCCGCCAATATGGAACTTTCCGTTCTTTATACGATCAAATGTCTATTTATATCCCAGCACATAATAAGACCCTACCCAAGTACATATAGCAGAATAATGGCCCATGTCACAACTTCAACATAACAATACACCGAGTACCCCTAAAAAACATCGAGCAGTGCAGGGGCAAGCAGAATCCCTACCCTAATCACCGCTCAAAATAAAAATTAATCCCTAATCCCAGTTTAAAATATTTACATCATGGATATTTTTCTTGTTGAGTTGAAGTGTGTACTATAGTACTAGTACTATTATTCAAGCTAAGCACTATTTTGATTTGAGTTGCACTGTTTGGTTGATGGATGCCTTCTAAGTTTTTATGTTGCGAAAGTTGAATATTTACGCACAAATGAATATCTAATTATATATCCATAGTATATCCTAATATTTTATAACCATCTTATCCATTTGACAACTTTGTTGGTTTCATTGTGTTTTTGTCTACACTTCAAGGGTTCTTGGTTCCGGTGAACATCTGCTTCTATCTTCGTATCCGTGTTGTGTTTGCTTTGTTTTCGTTTCCGGTAGTATCTGTTTCCGTATTTGTTTCCGGGGTTTCTGTACTCATTTCCGTTTTCGGAAAAATAATATGAAAACAAATGTGGCAGGACCTAGTTCCGTCCGTTTCCGCTCCGTTTTCATCCCTAGCAGGAACCCTCTTCCTGGGTGGCTCGCCCTCAATATCACCAGGGTCATCTTTTCTGATCTTATACCGCAATGCAGTGCATACCGGGCATTTATCCATATTCTCGTGCTTCTCACCGCGGTAGAGGATGCAGTCATTAGGGCATGCATGTATCTTCTGCACGTCTAATCCTAGAGGGCAGACAAGCTTCTTTGCTTCGTACGTGCTGGCGGGCAATTCGTTCTTTCTTGGAAGCATCTTCTTCATCAGTACCAGCAACTTTTCGAATGACGAGTCAGTCACACCGGTCTCTGCCTTCCACTTCAGCAATTCCAGTGTGCTACCCAGCTTCTTCTGGCCATCTTCACAAGTTGGGTACAACAATTTGTTGTGGTCCTGTAACATTTGCTCGAACTGCAACCTCTCCTTTTCTGTGTCGCAACCTCGCCGTGCATCAGAAATGACCCGGCCAAGATCATCAGCGGGCTCATCTGGTTCCCGTTCTTCATCCTGATCTTCTTCTTCATTGTCTTCCATTTTGGTATCAGCATACTCAGGGAACATAGATCGGTAGTTGTCATCATCGTTCTCTTCTTCTTCATCATCGTCTTCCATCATAACCCCTCTTTCTCCGTTCTTGGTCCAAACATTATAGCCCGACATAAAACCGGACCGAAGCAGGTGGCTCTGAATGACTCTTGAGGAAGTGTAATCCTTCTCATTCCGACATTCAACACATGGAAAAAACATATAGCCACCACCATGCTTGTTCGCATCGGCTGCATCTCGAAAAGAATGCACGCCTTCTCTGTAAGCGGTTGTGCGTCGATCACCGTACATCCATGGATGGCTCATCTGTGTTATACGACAGTATATCAAATACAATCACGATCCTAAAAATTAGTACCGCACGGTCTAAACGAGGAAATATAGTTGCTAACCTTTTAGAATAAGTAGAAATAAAGAGGAAGAGGTTTAAGCGTGGCTCGGGCATCTCATATCGTAGTTGTGTTCGGTGAACTGAAGCGGCATCGCTCTAACACACATTTCAACAAACACCTCTAGTGCATAAAAAAAAGTGGAGAGCTAGCACACACCCACAATCCTCCATCCAAGAAAAATGCAAGGAAGAGGGGAGAGGGGGGTTGTGCTATATATAGACAGAGGACTTTATTCCCGGTTTGAGACACAAACCGGGACTAAAGGTAGCGCACATGCGGGCTGCCCACCGCGTAGCCCTTTAGTCCCGGTTTGGGACACGAACCGGGACTAAAGGCTCCTTAAGTGCCGGGACTAAAGCCTCGAGGGAGGCATTGAGAATTGGGATGACGTGGCCGGGCCTTTAGTCCCGGCCCAGAGGCAGGCCGGGACTAAAGGGTCTCGGCCAAAGGCCCGTTTTCCACTAGTGTATGGATCGAGATTGGGATTTGTCACTCCGTATGACGGAGAGGTATCTCGGGGCCCACTCGGTAATACAACATCACACACAAGCCTTGCAAGCAATGTGACTTAGTGTAAGTTGCGGGATCTTGTATTACGGAACGAGTAAAGAGACTTGTCGGTAAACACGATTGAAATAGGTATGCGGATACTGACGATCAAATCTCGGGCAAGTAACATACCGAAGGACAAAGGGAATGACATACGGGATTATATGAATCCTTGGCACCGAGGTTCAAACGATAAGATCTTCGTAGAATATGTAGGATCCAATATGGGCATCCAGGTCCCGCTATTGGATATTGACCGAGGAGTCACTCGGGTCATGTCTACATAGTTCTCGAACCCGCAGGGTCTGCATACTTAAGGTTCGACGTTGTTTTATGCGTATTTGAGTTATATGGTTGGTTACCGAATGTTGTTCGGAGTCCCGGATGAGATCACGGACGTCACGAGGGTTTCCGGAATGGTCCGGAAACGAAGATTGATATATAGGATGACTTCATTTGGTTGCTGCATTATTTATGAAATATTGCACATAGGATGTCAAAACATTGTTTCCTCGATGGTTTCCTTGAGCAAACATTGTATGTGATACAACCAGGAGGTTTTGTCGATCCTAAAGATACTAGCAAGTATGCAAGCTCCAGCAATCCTTCAATGGACTGGTGCAAGCATCTCGGAGTTGGAATATACACTTTGATGAGATGATCAAAGATTTTGGGTTTGTACAAGGTTTATGAGAAACTTGTATTTCCAAAGAAGTGAGTGGGAGCACTATAGAATTTCTGATAAGTATATGTGGTTGACATATTGTGGATCAGAAGTAATGTAGAATTTATGTAAAGCATACAAGGTTGTTTGAAAGGAGTTTTTCAAAGGAATACCTGGATTGCGCTACTTGAACGTTGAGCATCAAAGATCTATGGAGATAGATCGAAAGCGCTTAATAGAAGTTTTAACAAGATGCATGCCTTGACAAGTTTTTGAAGGAGTTCAAAATAGATCAGCAAAGAAGGAGTTCTTGGTTGCGTTGTAAGGTGTGAATTTGAGTAAGACTCAAAACCCGACCCCGGCAGAATAAAGAGAATAGACGAAGGTCGTCTTCTATGCCTTGGCCGTAGAATCTGAAGTATGCCATGCTGGGTACCGCACCTGATGTGTGCCTTGACTCAAAGTCTGTTCAGAGGTACAGAGAGTGATCCATGATTGAATCACTAGTAGCGGTCAAAATTTATCCTTAGTAACTGCTGGACTAAGGATTTTTTTTCTCGATTATGGAGGTGGTTAAAGAGTTCGTCGTAAAGGGTTATGTCGATGCAATCTTTGACACTAATCCGAATAACTATGAGTAGTGAAACCGATTCGTATAGTAGAGTATATATTTGGAGTATTTCCGAATAGCACATAGTAGCAGCATCTATAAGATGACATAAAGATTTGTAAAGAACAGACGGATCTGAAAGTTTCAGAACCGTTAACTAAAACCTCTCTCACGAGCGAGACGTGATCAGAACCCAGAACTATATGGGTGTTAGATTCGTTAGAATCACATGGTGATGTGAACTAGATTATTGACTCTAGTGCAAGTGGGAGACTGTTGGAAATATGCCCCAGAGGCAATAATCAATTATTTATTATTATATTTATTTGTTCATGATAATCGTTTATTATCCATGCTATAATTGTATTGATTGGAACCACAATACTTGTGTGGATACATAGACAAAACACTGTCCCTAGTAAGCCTCTAGTTGACTAGCTCGTTGATCAAAGATGGTCAAGGTTTCCTGACCATAGGCAAGTGTTGTGACTTGATAACGGGATCACATCATTAGGAGAATCATGTGATGGACTAGACCCAAACTAATAGACGTAGCATGTTGATCGTGTCATTTTGTTGCTACTGTTTTCTGCGTGTCAAGTATTTGTTCCTATGACCATGAGATCATATAACTCACTGACACCGGAGGAATGCTTTGTGTGTATCAAACGTCGCAACGTAACTGGGTGACTATAAAGATGCTCTACAGGTATCTCCGAAGGTGTTCGTTGAGTTAGTATGGATCGAGACTGGGATTTGTCACTCCGTATGACGGAGAGGTATCTCGGGGCCCACTCAGTAATACAACATCACACACAAGCCTTGCAAGCAATGTGACTTAGTGTAAGTTGCGGGATCTTGTATTACGGAACGAGTAAAGAGACTTGCTGGTAAACGAGATTGAAATAGGTATGCGGATACTGACGATCAAATCTTGGGCAAGTAACATACCGAAGGACAAAGGGAATGACATACGGGATTATATGAATCCTTGGAACTGAGGTTCAAACGATAAGATCTTCGTAGAATATGTAGGATCCAATATGGGCATCCAGGTCCCGCTATTGGATATTGACCGAGGAGTCACTCGGGTCATGTCTACATAGTTCTCGAACCCGCAGGGTCTGCCCACTTAAGGTTCGACGTTGTTTTATGCGTATTTGAGTTATATGGTTGGTTACCGAATGTTGTTCGGAGTCCCGGATGAGATCACGGACGTCACGAGGGTTTCCAGAATGGTCCGGAAACGAATATTGATATATAGGATGACTTCATTTGGTTACCGGAAGGTTTTCGTGCATTACCGGTAATGTACCGGGAATGACGAATGGGTTCCGGATCTTCACCGGGAGGGGGGACCACCCACCCGGGAGGGCCCAAGGACCTTGGGGGTGGCATACCAAGTAGGTAGGGTCAGCCCAAGGCTGTCTTGCGCAAGAGAGAAAGAAAAAAACAAAAGAAGAGAAAGAAAGAAAAAAGGGAAAGGTGGGAAGGAAGAGAAGGACTCCTCCTTCCAATCCTAGTTGGACTAAGATTGGAGGAGGACTCCAACTCCTCCTTGGTGGCGCAGCCCTTGGGGCTCCTTGAGCCTCAAGGAAAGCCTCCCCTCCCCTCCTCCTATATATATGGAGCTATTAGGGCTGATTTGAGACAACTTTTGCCACGGCAGCCCGACCACATACCTCCACGGTTTTTCCTCTAGATCACGTTTCTGCGGAGCTCGGGCGGAGCCCTGCTGAGATTAGATCACCACCAACCTCCAGATCACCGTCACGCTGCCGGAGAACTCATCTACCTCTCTATCTCTCTTGCTGGATCAAGAAGGCCGAGATCATCGTCGAGCTGTACGTGTGCTGAACGCGAAGGTGCCGTCCGTTCGGCACTAGATCGTGGGACGGATCGCGGAACGGTTCGTGGGACGGTTCGCGGGGCGGATCGAGGGACGTGAGGACGTTCCACTATATCAACCGCGTTTATTAACGCTTCTGCTGTGCGATCTACAAGGGTACGTAGATCGGAAATCCCCTCTCGTAGATGGACATCACCATGACAGGTCTTCGTGCGCGTAGGAAATTTTTTGTTTCCCATGCGACGTTCTCCAACAATAGGAACTAATTGGCCTAGCCAAGGCCGATTAGTCCCCCAAACGTAAGGCTGACAGGCATGTCGGCCTAGCCAAGGCCGATTGGGACTTATTGGCCTTGGCTAGGCCGATTAGTCCAAGTCGGCCACGCCTAAGCCGAGGCCACAATATTTTTGAAAATTTTGAAATTTTCGCAATATTTTTCAAAAAGAATTAAAAAATGCAATATTTAAAAAAATTAGCTAATCTAGGACGGATATGGGACGCCCGGGCACGTCTGCCACGTCGACCATGGGTCCCATACGGAATCACCCGAAAACCCAATGGTCTGACGGTCGTCTCCTACGTCGTCGCGTGGCGCCGCTCCAGCGGGCCGCATCCAACCCTAACCCGTTTGTCGCCGCTGCCACTTTCCGCTCGCCACACGACGCTAAAAGCCCGTCGTCTGTCACTTTCCGGTAGTAGTTATGCCCCACGCGATTAGGCAACTTATCTAACGTCGGAGCACCGGTTGCAGCTCCTTGAGCAGGTCAGGGCAAGACGCGGAGCCCGAATAGCCGTAGGGCTACCTTTGGATGTGAAGGTTCCGGAGGAGGAGGAGGTCGAACTCGAGGACAGGGTGGAGGAGGAGGAGGCGTAGCCGGAGTCAAAGGGGGGTGTGGGAGGTGTTGGGGCCACCGATCTGCAAGCGGAGCAACAAGCGATTCTTGATTCCCTTTGGTCGAAAGCCGTGGCGGGCGCAAAGCGATGACATGTGCAGGAGACGGGGGTGGAGCATGTCACGTGCTGCGTCGAAGCGCCTGCGGCTATGGATGAGGAGGAGGAAGACGAGCCAAAACCCTTCTATGCGCCCATCTACCCGATGCCCGGCACGAAGGTCGTGGACATCTCCGAGGATAAAGCTTAGGCTAGCTTCATAGTATCTAGAAACTCTTTTACATAGTTTATATGGATCTAGGGATGAAATATAAGGTATTTGGATGGATACATTAAGGGCAACTCCAAGGGACATCCCCGAATGGTACAACCCCATTTGTTTAAGGGTAAACGAACAAAACACGTTGTGCGGGAGCAAGTGAATCAATGCCCTTTTTTGTCCGCTTTCGACACATCCCGACGTAAATTTTGGCCAGGCCTAGGTCAAAAAGGACAACGCGCGGACGAGCAGGACGCACGCCCTTGTCCTCCCTTGGCCCGTCCATCGGGGACTCGCCCGCCTACTTTCTCTTCATTTCGTCCAAAACCCTCCCGCGCACCCCCCCCTTCCCTCCCTCCTCCATGGTCGGCAGCCCAACGAATCCTGACAACCCGGACGTGGTTGCGCGCCCCTAGGCAAAGAAGAAGTCTACGAAGAAACCACAATCAAAGCTCACGCCGAAGGAGCTCGCAAAGCTCGACGCCAAATCGGCCAAGAGGAGGAACCAGTGGAAACAGGTGACGGAGAAGAAGGCAGTTGTCGACTATGTCGTCGAGCCGGTCGCGTGCCACCTGGCCGATGTCGACGACAAGATGTTACTCGAGAGGAAGGCTTGGTTCGCGAACCAACAGAAGAAGATGTTCGCCCGCGATAACCTGAACCAGATGAGACCTCGATCGCGGACTATGATCGTTCATTTTAAAGATTGGTCGAACCAAATGCGATCGAAGATGCGGCCGCACGTTGGGAGTACGCCCATTGATCTATAATTCCGGATAAAGACAACTTTAGAGCAACCCCAACCGACCGACCCAAACAGACGACCATTTTGTCCGCTTTTTGTCCATTTGGGTCGACCCAACGGACACCAACGTCTGCTTCGGTGTTTGGGTCGGTGCATGCGTCACGCTGGTCCGACCCATTTTTGCCGGCGAGTGAAAAGAAAGCATTTCCGAAAAAAATAAACAAGCATTAAGTAAACATTAAAAGCCGACCACTATGGCCGGCGAGAGTCCACGCGTCCCTATTACTGTTGGAAATATGCCCTAGAGGCAATAATAAAATGGTTATTATCATATTTCCTTGTTCATGATAATCGTCTATTGTTCATGCTATAAATGTATTAACAGGAAACAGTAATATATGTGTGAATAAATAGATCACAATGTGTCCCTAGCAAGCCTCTAGTTGGCTAGCTCGTTAGTCAATAGATGATCATGGTTTCCTGATCATGGGCATTAGATGTCATTGATAACGGGATCACATCATTAGGAGAATGATGTGATGGACAAGACCCAATCCTAAGCATAGCACTAGATCGTATTGTTCGTATGCTAAAGCTTTTCTAATGTCAAGTATCTTTTCCTTCGACCGTGAGATTGTGTAACTCCCAGATACCGTAGGAGTGCTTTGGGTGTATCAAACGTCACAACGTAACTGGGTGACTATAAAGGTGCACTACGGGTACCTCCGAAAGTGTCTGTTGGGTTGGTACGAATCGAGATCGGGATTTGTCACTCCGTGTGACGGAGAGGTATCTCTGGGCCCACTCGGTAGAACATCATCATGAGCTCAATGTGACTAAGGAGTTAGTCACACGATGACGTGCTACGGAACGAGTAAAGAGACTTACCGGTAACGAGATTGAACAAGGTATTGGTATACCGACGATCGAATCTCGGGCAAGTTCTATACCGACAGACAAAGGGAATCGTATACGGGATTGATTGAATCCTTGACATCGTGGTTCATCCGATGAGATCATAGTGGAGCAAGTGGGAGCCACCATGGGTATCCAGACCCCGCTGATGGTTATTGGACAGAGAGGCGTCTCGGTCATGTCTGCTTGTCTCCCAAACCCGTAGGGTCTACACACTTAAGGTTCGGTGACGCTAGGGTTATAGGGAATTGTCATACGAGGTTACCGAAAGTTGTTCGGAGTCCCGGATGAGATCCCGGACATCACGAGGAGCTCAGAAATGGTCCGGAGGTAAAGATTGATATATAGGACGGATGGTTTCGGATACGGGAAGTGTTTCGGGCATCACCGGTAACGTACCAGGACCACCGGGACCACCGAAGGGGGGCAACGACCCCGGGAGGCTAGATGGGCTAAGTGGGGAAGGGAACCAGCCCCTAGGTGGGCTGGTGTGCCCCCCACCCAGCCCATGCGCACCAGAGAAGGGGGGAAGGGGGAAACCCTAGGCGCAGGTGAGGCCCAAGGCCCACCTAGGGTGCGCCCCCCCCCCCCTTTCCGTGCCCTGGCCGCCGGCCCCTCCCATCTGGTGGCTGCCGCACCACCTAGGGGGAAACCCTAGGGGTGGCGCACCCCCCCTCCCCTCCTCCTAAAAATAGAGAGGGGTTTTGGCCATTGACACACACGGTTTTCTCTCTCTCTCTCGGCGCAGCCCTGCCCCTCTTCCTCCTCCTCTCTGCCGGTGCTTGGCGAAGCCCTGCCGGGAGACCTCGTCTCTCCATCGACACCATGCCGTCGTGCTGTTGGAGTTCTTCCCCAACCTCTCCCTCCTCCTTGCCGGATCAAGGTGCGGGAGACGTCACCGGGCTGCACCTGTGTTGAACGCGGAGGTGTCGTAGTTCGGCACTAGATCAGAATCGCTGCGAGTACGACTCCATCAACCGCGTTCTAGCAACGCTTCCGCTTAGCGATCTTCAAAGGTATGAAGATGCTCTTACCCCTCTCTCGTTGCTGGTCTCTCCATAGGAAGATCTGAATATGCGTAGGAAAATTTTGAATTTATGCTACGTTACCCAACAGTGGCATCCGAGCCAGGTTTTCTATGCGTAGATTCTATGCACGAGTAGAACACAAAAGTTGTGGGCGATGACTTGTCAATTTGCTTGCCGCTACTAGTCTTATTCTTTTCCGGCAGTATTGTGGGATGAAGCGCCCCGGACCGACTTTACACGTACGCTTACGTGAGACTGGTTCCACCGACAGACATGCACACCGTGCATAAAGGTGGCTAGCGGGTGTCTGTCTCTCCTACTCTAGTCGGATTGGATTTGATGAAAAGGGTCCTTATGAAGGGTAAATAGCTTTGGCATATCATCGTTGTGGCTGTCACGTAGGTAAGAAGGCATTCTTGCTAGAAACCCAAATCAGCCACGTAAAACTTGCAACAACAATTAGAGGACGTCTAACTTGTTTTTGCAGGGTTTGACATGTGATGTGATATGACCAAAGTTGTGATGTTGCATGTATGATGTATGAGATGATCATGTTATTGTAATAGGTTTCACGACTTGCATGTCGATGAGTATGACAACCGGCAGGAGCCATAGGAGTTGTCTTAATTTATTGTATGAGATGCAACGCCATGTGCTTACTACTTTTACTTCATTGCTAACGGTTAGCTATAGTAGTAGTGATAGTAGTAGTTGCCGTGACGAATTCACGGAGACACGATGATGGAGATCATGGTGTCACGCCGGTGACGATGATGATCATGCGATTCCTGAAGATGGAGATCGAAAGAGCAAAGATGATAATGGCCATATCATGTCACAATATGATTGCATTGTGATGTTTATGATATTTTACATCTTATTGCTTAGAACGATGGTAGCATAATAAGATGATCCCTCTTAAAATTTCGAGAACGTATTCCCCTAAGTGTGCACCGTTGCAAAGGTTCGTTGTCTCGAAGCACCACGTGATGATCGGGTGTGATAGATTCTAACGTTCGCATACAACGGGTGTAAGCCAGATTTACACACGCGAAACACCTAGGTTGACTCGACGATCTTAGCATGTACAGACATGACCTCGAATACAAGAGACTGAAAGGTCGAACATGAGTCGTATGGTTGAATACGATCAGCATGGAGTTGCTCACCATGGTGACTAGTCCGTCTCACGTGATGATCGGACACGGGTTAGTCAACATGGATCATGTATCACTTAGATGACTAGAGGGATGTCGATTTAAGTGGGAGTTCATACTTAATTTGATTAAATGAACTTAATTGTCATGAAATTAGTCTAAAAGTTGTCTTTATAAATATTGTAGATGGCCAACGTCAACCTCAATTTCAACGCATTCCTAGAGAAAAACAAGCTGAAAGATGATGGTAGAAACTATGCGGACTGGGTTCGCAACTTGAAGCTCATCCTTGAAGCAGCTAAAAAGGCTTATGTCCTTAATGCGCCGCTAGGTGACCCTCCCGCTCCCGCAGCAGCCCAGGACATTCTGAACGTCTGGCAAATGCGGAGTGATGACTACTCTCTGGTTAGGTGTGGCATGTTATACAGTTTAGAAACGGGGCTCCAAATGCGTTTTGAGCAACACGGGGCATATGAGATGTTCCAGGAGCTGAAGCTAGTTTTTCAAGCTCATGCCCGTGTCGAGAGATATGAAGTCTCCGACAAGTTCTTTAGCTGCAAGATGGAGGAGAACAGTTCTGTCAGTGAGCACATACTCAAAATGTCTGGGTTACACAGTCGTCTGACTTCACTTGGAGTCGAACTTCCGGATGATGCTATAATTTACTCAATCCTCCAGTCTCTCCCACCAAGCTACAAAGGCTTTGTGCTTAACTACAACATGCAAGGGATGGAGAAGACCATTCCCGAGTTGTACTCGATGCTCAAGTCTGCAGAAGTAGAAATCAAGAAAGAGCATCAAGTGTTGATGGTCAACAAGACCACTAGTTTCAAGAAAGGCAAGGGTAAGAAGAACTTCAAGAAAGACGGCAAAGCTGCTGCCACACCCGGTAAGCCAGATGCCAGGAAGAAGAAAAAGAATGGACCCAAGCCTGAGACTGAGTGCTTCTATTGCAAGGGAAAAGGTCATTGGAAGCGGAACTGCCCCAAATACTTAGCGGACAAGAAGGCCGGCAACGTTAAAGGTATATGTGATATACATGTTATTGATGTGTACCTTACCAGCGCTCGTAGTAGCTCTTGGGTATTTGATACCGGAGTTGTTGCTCACATTTGCAACTCAAAGCAGGAACTGCAGAATAAGCGGAGACTGGCCAAGGACGAGGTGACGATGCGCGTCGGGAATGGTACAAAGGTCGATGTGATCGCCGTCGGCACGCTACCTCTACATCTACAATCGGGATTAGTTTAAACCTTAATAATTGTTATTTAGTACCAGCTTTAAGCATGAACATTGTATCAGGGTCTTGCTTAATGCGAGACGGCTACTCATTTAAGTCAGAGAATAATGGTTGTTCTATTTATATGAGTGATATGTTTTATGGTCATGCTCCGCTGGTGAATGGTTTATTCTTGATGAATCTCGATCTTGATGTTACACATATTCATAGTGTGAGTACCAAAAGATGTAAAGTTGATAATGATAGTCCCACATACTTGTGGCACTGCCGCCTTGGTCATATCGGCGTTAAGCGCATGAAGAAGCTCCATACTGATGGACTATTAGAGTCTCTTGACTTTGAATCATTTGACACATGCGAACCGTGCCTCATGGGCAAGATGACTAAGACTCCATTCTCAGGAATAATGGAGAGAGCAACCGACTTATTGGAAATAATACATACTGATGTGTGTGGTCCAATGAACGTTGAAGCTCGCGGTGGTTATCGTTATGTTCTCACTCTCACCGATGATTTGAGTAGGTATAGGTATATCTACTTGATGAAGCACAAATCTGAGACGTTTGAAAAGTTCAAGGAATTTCAGAGTGAGGTTGAGAATCAACGTGACAGAAAAATTAAATGTCTACGATCTGATCGTGGAGGAGAATATTTGAGTCACAAGTTTGGCACACACCTAAGGAAGTGTGGAATCGTTTCACAACTGACGCCGCCTGGCACACCGCAATGCAACGGAGTGTCTGAACGTCGTAATCGCACTTTATTAGATATGGTACGATCTATGATGTCTCTTACCGACTTACCGCTATCATTTTGGGGATACGCATTAGAAACTGCAGCATTCACTTTAAATAGGGCACCGTATAAATCCATTGAGACGACACCGTATGAACTATGGTTTGGCAAGAAACCTAAGTTGTCGTTTCTTAAAGTTTTTGGCTGCGATGCTTATGTGAAGAAACTTCAACCAGAAAAGCTCGAACCCAAAGCGGAGAAATGCGTATTCATAGGATACCCTAAGGAAACTATTGGGTATACCTTCTATCTTAGTTCCGAAGGTAAAACCTTTGTTGCCAAGAACAGATCCTTTCTAGAGAAAGAGTTTCTCTCGAAAGAAGTAAGTGGGAGGAAGGTAGAACTTGATGAGGTAATTACACCCCCTCTCGAACAGGATAGTAGCGCAGCGCGGGAAGTTGTTCCTGTGGCGCCTACACCGACTAAAGAGGAAGTTAATGATGATGATCATGAAGCTTCGGATCAAGTTACTACTGAACCGCGAAGGTCCACAAGGGCACGCTCCGCACCAGAGTGGTACGGCAACCCTCTGATGGAAATCATGTTGTTAGACAACGGTGAACCTTCGAACTATGAAGAAGCGATGGCGGGCCCGGATTCCAAATGGCTTGAGGCTATGAAATCCAAGATAGGATCCATGTATGAGAACAAAGTATGGACTTTGGTGGACTTGCCCGATGACCGGCGAGCCATAGAAAATAAATGGATCTTCAAGAAGAAGACTGATGCAAACGGTAATGTAACCGTTTACAAAGCTCGACTTGTCGCAAAGGGTTTTCGACAAATTCAAGGAGTTGACTACGAAGAGACTTTCTCTCCCGTAGCGAAGCTGAAATCAGTCTGAATCATGTTAGAAATTGCCGCCTTTTATGATTATGAAATTTGGCAAATGGACGTCAAAACAGCGTTCCTTAACGGGAACCTTAAGGAAGAGTTGTATATGATGCAACCAGAAGGTTTTGTCGACCCTAAGGGTGCTAACAAAGTGTGCAAGCTCCAGCGCTCCATCTATGGGCTGGTGCAAGCATCTCGGAGTTGGAACATTCGCTTTAATAAGGTGATTAAAGCGTTTGGGTTCATACAGGTTTACGGAGAAGCCTGTCTGTACAAGAAAGTGAGTGGGAGCTCTGTAGCTTTCCTCATACTGTATGTGGATGACATATTATTGATGGGGAATAATATAGAGATGTTGGAGAGCATAAAGGCCTATTTGAACAAGAGTTTTTCAATGAAGGACCTTGAAGAAGCTGCTTACATATTAGGCATCAAGATCTATAGAGATAGATCAAGACGCCTCATAGGTCTTTTGCAAAGTACATACCTTGACAAGATATTGAAGAAGTTCAATATGGAAAACTCAAAGAAAGGGTTCTTGCCAGTTTTGCAAGGTATGAGATTGAGTAAGACTCAGTCGCCGACCATGGCAGCAGATAGAGAGAAGATGAGTTATGTCCCCTACGCTTCAGTCGTGGGCTCTCTAATGTATGCCATGCTGTGTACCAGACCTGATATAAACCTTGCCATAAGTTTGGTAGGGAGGTACCAAAGTGATCCAGGTATGGAACACTGGACAGCGGTCAAGAATATCCTTAAGTACCTGAAAAGGACTAAGGAAATGTTTCTTGTTTATGGAGGTGACGAAGAGCTCATCGTAAAGGGTTACGTCGACGCTAGCTTCGACACAGATCCGGATGACTCTAAGTCACAGACCGGATACGTATATGTGTTAAATGGTGGGGCAGTGAGCTGGTGCAGCAGCAAGCAAGAAGTCGTGGCAGCATCTACATGTGAAGCGGAGTACATAGCTGCTTCTGAAGCAGCTCATGAAGGAATTTGGATGAAGGAGCTCATCACCGACCTTGGAGTGGTTCCAAGCGCGTCGGGTCCAATGACACTCTTCTGTGATAACACTGGGGCCATTGCCATAGCCAAGGAGCCCAGGTTTCACCGGAAGACGAAGCACATCAAACGCCGCTACAACTCCATCCAGGACCATGTCCAGAGTGGAGTGATAGATATTTGTACACACGGATCTGAATATTGCAGACCCGTTGACTAAACCTCTTCCACGAGCAAAACATGATCAACACCACAATGCTATGGGTGTTCGATACATCACAATGTAACTAGATTATTGACTCTAGTGCAAGTGAGAGACTGTTGGAAATATGCCCTAGAGGCAATAATAAAATGGTTATTATCATATTTCCTTGTTCATGATAATCATCTATTGTTCATGCTATAATTGTATTAACAGGAAACAGTAATACATGTGTGAATAAATAGATCACAATGTGTCCCTAGCAAGCCTCTAGTTGGCTAGCTCCTTAGTCAATAGATGATCATGGTTTCCTGATCATGGGCATTAGATGTCATTGATAACGGGATCACATCATTAGGAGAATGATGTGATGGACAAGACCCAATCCTAAGCATAGCACTAGATCGTATTGTTCGTATGCTAAAGCTTTTCTAATGTCAAGTATCTTTTCCTTCGACCGTGAGATTGTGCAATCCCGGATACCGTAGGAGTGCTTTGGGTGTATCAAACGTCACAACATAACTGGGTGACTATAAAGATGCACTACGGGTACCTCCGAAAGTGTCTGTTGGGTTGGTACGAATCGAGATCGGGATTTGTCACTCCGTGTGACGGAGAGGTATCTCTGGGCCCACTCGGTAGAACATCATCATGAGCTCAATGTGACTAAGGAGTTAGTCACACGATGACGTGCTACGGAACGAGTAAAGAGACTTACCGGTAACGAGATTGAACAAGGTATTGGTATACCGATGATCGAATCTCGGGCAAGTTCTATACCGATAGACAAAGGGAATCGTATACGGGATTGATTGAATCCTTGACATCGTGGTTCATCCGATGAGATCATCGTGGAGCAAGTGGGAGCCACCATGGGTATCCAGACCGCGCTGATGGTTATTGGCCAGAGAGGCGTCTCGGTCATGTCTGCCTGTCTCCCGAACCCGTAGGGTCTACACACTTAAGGTTCGGTGACGCTAGGGTTATAGGGAATTGTTATACGAGGTTACCGAAAGTTGTTCGGAGTCCCGGATGAGATCCCGGACGTCACGAGGAGCTCAGAAATGGTCCGTAGGTAAAGATTGATATATAGGACGGATGGTTTCGGATACGGGAAGTGTTTCGGGCATCACCGGTAACGTACCAGGACCACCGGGACCACCGAAGGTGGCCCCGGGGGACCACCGAAGGGGGGCAACGACCCCGGGAGGCTAGATGGGCTAAGTGGAGAAGGGAACCAGCCCCTAGGTGGGCTGGGGTCCCCCCCACCCAACCCATGCGCACCAGAGAAGGGGGGAAGGGGGAAACCCTAGGCGCAGGTGAGGCCCAAGGCCCACCTAGGGTGCGCCCCCCCTTTCCCTGCCCTGGCCGCCGGCCCCTCCCATCTGGTGGCTGCCGCACCACCTAGGGGGAAACCCTAGGGGTGGCGCACCCCCCTCCCCTCCTCCTATAAATAGAGAGGGGTTTTGGCCATTGAGACACACGGTTTTCTCTCTCTCTCTCTCGGCGCAGCCCTGCCCCTCTTCCTCCTCCTCTCTGCCGATGCTTGGCGAAGCCCTGCCGGGAGACCTCGTCTCTCCATCGACACCACGCCGTCGTGCTGTTGGAGTTCTTCCGCAACCTCTCCCTCCTCCTTGCCGGATCAAGGTGCGGGAGACGTCACCGGGCTGCACGTGTGTTGAACGCGGAGGTGCCGTAGTTCGGCACTAGATCAGAATCGCTGCGAGTACGACTCCATCAACCGCGTTCTAGCAACGCTTCCGCTTAGCGATCTTCAAAGGTATGAAGATGTTCTTACCCCTCTCTCGTTGCTGGTCTCTCCATAGGAAGATCTGAATATGCGTAGGAAAATTTTGAATTTATGCTACGTTACCCAACAATTACATCAATTAAACATAAATAAAAAAACTAAACTAGGAGGCAGCCCTAGGCGTCGTCGTCGTTGTCGTCGGGGTCGATGAGGTCAACCAGCGTTCGCGTAGATCCGGCCCACGGGAACGTCGTGTTTCAGAGCGCAGCCGCCTGCGCCTCTGTCATCTGTCCCACCGGTGCGAGCTTTTCTGGTGGGGGTGGCAGCGTAGCACGGGCGCGCTCCTCGTCCTCCATCTCATGCCGTTCCTCCTTCGCCTCCTTCTCCAGCTTCATCTCCTAACGGCCTTCGGCGCGCTCCGCCGTAAGGTGATGCAACTTCCAGTGCAAGAGGTGTGCTTCCTCCTGCTCCGGTGTCGCGCCCAACCAGATGGGCGGCGCGCTGACCCACTCGCCGAGGTAGCCGGTCCACTGGTAGACCTCCCGCTACGGCTCCGTGGGCTCGGTCTTCAGCGGAGGTGGCACGACACAGTCGCGGGCGACGGACAGCGTGATGGCATGTGCGAGCCGCTCCTGGTACGCCGCCTCCTCCTCGTTGGCCTTTCACCGCTCTTCCTCACTCTCGCGGAGAACAGCTGCCAGCGCCGCCCGGTAAGCGGCCTCAGCCTCCTGCTCCTCTTCGCTAACGATGGGCGGGGGCACCGAAGGGCCTCCTCGCTGCACGTCGCGCACGCCACACCGACACTGGCCCTCGTGCTCGATCGCGAACCAGAGCTCCCAATGAGGAGAGTCGGCCGCGTATGCAGGGTTGAGCCGCTGCTCCGGCGTCAGCAGACGCCTACGGCGACTCACCTCCTCTGCGTGCAACTGTGCTGACCGCGACATGGCCGACACCGGGATCCTCTCCGGATCCAGATGCTAGTGATGCGGAGGATGACATCGGGGTACAGCAGCGGGACATGGTGTTCCTAGTGCCACCACGCTTGGTGCACCGGGACGATGAGACGCTGGCGAGGCCGGCGGGAAGACGCCGGCGAAGAGATCGCGCGCGGGTAGACGGGGGGCCTTGCCCTTGTTTTGGATAGAGCTGGCCATGGCACGCGGTGACACGTGGACCCGTGGAGTGCGACCGTCATAAATTATGTTGGTCGTGGATGGTTGAGACGGACACCGAAAAACACGCGTGTCCGTTTCACGTACGCATCGATGCATTTCAGTTTTAAATTTAAACCAAAATGAATGGACACGGACAAAACGGACGCGTTTCGATAACTAATCGATGCGTTGGTCTATTAATTTTGTCCACATGAACCTAAACCAACGACGGATACCACATCAATCGGACGATATCGGGACAAAGAATTTTAGCTCATCCGTTCAAGTTGGCATAAATATAAGGTGTGACCGGTCCGCTGACGCGCCCCGGGTCCTCGACGTGGCCGTGCCGAGCCTCGACAGGCTAACATGGGACGGAAGAGGCGCGGGACTTTTCTAATCCATCGTCGGTCAGTCAGAGAGAGAGAGAAAGAGACAGGACAGCAGCGATCGGCAGTAGCGGCCATATGCACGCCGGTGATCGTGGGCCCAACAAACGTCGCATTAGCAGGGAGTTCCGATGATTTTGTTTGCTCGCCGTTTGGAGCCTTGTTTACGCGGCCGACGTGTGGCGGCTCCTCCGTCGTGCTCCTGCATCCGTCCGGCCGGAGACTTGTGTTCACAGTACACATGATGCATGGAGGCGGATCAGTGCTGCACAGCGCGAGCAGCGTTCGTGAGACCCACTCCGTGGTCATGACGCGACGCCCGGGCCACGTAGTACCTAGGAGCAGTAGGAGTACGATATTGGAAACGATGACGGTGCTTTGCGGGTACGTGGTGAGACGCGGGGCCCGACCGGCCGGGAGTTGTGAGAATGATGGGCAATTAACAAGAGCTCGTGCATGTCATGATCAATCATCACGGCATTAATTTGATCAAGCTTTGCCTTCCCTTTGTTTAACCTTCCTGCTTTCGTGTTCTGTGCCGCGTCTTTGGTTAGACTGCCCTCACCAAGGAGTCCTGGGTGTAGTAGTAGTAGTACGTGTGTACTCCCACCACGAACAAGAAAAGGAAAGGGTCCTGGGCTCCTCCAAAGTTGCAGCCGCAGTTAATTTACTGCGGCGTTCTGTGCATCAGCAGAGCCCAGCGAGATCCATCGAGTATACTATTCAGTCGTGGCGCTGCCCAGCGAGCAGGACCAACGTGCCGGGATATGCGCCGCGCAAAGATCGACGGAGACCGGACCCTTGTCGAGCACCGGCTGCCGCGGCCGCAGATTCGGTGAAAACAGAACAGGCGTCGTCGGCAATGGGCAGGAGCACACTGTCAGTCTGTCACTACTCACAGGCCCCAGAAAATTACTCTACTTTTTTGTCCTTGTTTCCTCTTCGGATCCGCTGACGGGCTAATGGATCCGGCGAGCCGGAGAGCACGGCGTGTACAGCCGGTGGCGTCGGTGCGGCGGCCGGCACGTCACCTCGTGCACAGGGCGCACCGCTCGTTTGACCGGCTGCCGAACGATGGTCGCCGGCACGCGCACGTTTTGGCCGCGGCAGGGCAGCCCGGGAAAGCACCTGCCGTGCTGCCGTCCCGGGTTGTTTTTTGCATGGAAGAAGAACCGTCCGATACGTGTTGTTTATGAGTGCGGATTGTGGAGTGAGGATTTGCAGCACCCGGGCTTCAATATTCTCTATAATTGAACATTTTGAAATTCATGTTTTGGAAGTTTTTAAAAAATATGTTTTTTTGGGATACATATACACATTCTGAATACCCGTGACAAGTTTCGGTAGAAATCTCGTTTTATTTTGGGTTATAGGGAAAAAACTGACAGTGTATATATATAAGAGAAAAAGGTTGTCATTTCTGTCACAAATTTCTCTTTTTGTATTTCCTAAAATACAAAGTATTTCCTTTTTAGATTTTTACCAGACCTTAGGAATATGTGTATGTATTCATGTACTTCCTCTGTTTTAAAAAAGTTACTCAAAAATGACTCAAGTTTGTATTAACTTTAGTTTTAAGTACCACAAATGTGTTTTTAAAAATTCCAAATACATAAAGCTGTGAAGCTAGGTAGCTACAAGCACTTTTCGGCGGCTTGTGCTGCCAAATCTCTACCTTATTTTTCCCGCTAAACACGCTTTCTGAGATTTGCCATGCGTTGCGTACGCACGGCTTGTGCTGCCAAAGTGGCAGAGCATTTGAAACTGAACATGATACACATCTCAAACGCTTGCATAGACGGTCCGATCACTGCCCTATAATAAAAAAAAACGATCAAGACGAACTCCTAAATGGACATCAAACATCCACACATCTTTCATATCTAGCCTAAATATGAGACTGATATAAGGGCAACTCTAACGGGCGATCCAAACGGACGCACGCTTTGTCCGCTTCTCGTCCGTTTGGGTCGTCTGACGGTCTGTCCGTATCCGTTTTTTAAAATGGGTCGGCACATGTGCCAACGTAAAGCAAGTGGGGCAGCAACATTGTAGTATTGTAATAATTGAAGAGAGGTGGGTGTGAGTGGGCCAGCGAATTCATTAAGCAGTCAGAGATAGGTGGCTGATTGTGTGACAAGTAGGCCTGGGCGGCCACATGCAGACACACCAAAGACGCGCGCGTGTCCGCTTCGTATCCGCGCCGACGCATTTCAGTCTCAAATTTAAGCCAGAAATAGATCGATGCGGACGTAAAACGGACGCGTTTTGTAAATGGATCTGCGCGTTGGATCAAGTTAAAATTTTGGCTCCATTTGGACTGCCTACGAAATTCGTCGTTGCGCAATGTCTCCTCTAGCGGTTTGCTTGACACGACTTGGCCATGGGACAGAGAGGTACACGTCTGGTTCACACACAATAGTACGGTACGCTCACGAACACAGCTACCGCTACCAGCAGGCATGGTATTTGACTTCGTTTTTTATTACTAAATGTCATGTCTTTTGACTTACTCGAAGTCACGATCAATGATTCTGAAAGAAAAAAAAGTCACGATCAATGTGCAATGGACCTTGTTTTCTTATATATGCAGAATGTACCCTGCATTTGACTTAACAATTGGATTTAAAAGACGAATACAATTATACATTAACCTTCGGTTGGTACGTTGGGATGCACTCTCTCTGAGTACTCACACGTCAACGCCCGGCCATGGATCATGCCATCATGGATGCTGAAATTTTTGCAGAGACACAAGGATCCGCTTCATTAGTCTTTCCTCTATAATTATTGAATACCTTATTATAAAAGTTTGTGTCAAATTTACATCCATCTAGCCCTCCCCCTATAACTTCTATAGTCCCTAAAAAAACTTTTTATCCCTCAAACCAGCCCTCTTTTGCCTATTTTTGCACTGAAAAGATGAAGTTTTGACACATTCTCTTTCCTCGTGTGACCCTTGCCTTGTTGCGCATGTCCGCAATGACCACCTAACCGTTGGCCTACCTCACCGACCTAAGCCCCGCCTTCGTCTCCCATTGTCTCGAGCTATATTATTTTATTTATTTATTTTTCATCCTCCCCGTCGCCTTTGACTATGGTGGCACTCCTCTTCATCATCGTCTCGGGCCACAAGCACTACAACAAAGAGGAGAATGAGCGCCCGCTGAGGAAAAATCTGATACAAAAGATAAAGATTACAAAAAAACATTACAATCAATCCATGTATTCTAGACCACACCATCGTGCCACTAGGAGGAAGAAGAGAAGATGAACTCGTCGAGAGGAAGAAGTGTCCATACCGTGTCGTGTAGAGGACGAATTTTGCTGACCTTGTTAACTCATTTCTCGCATGCGTACATCGTGCTTAGTGAGCACCTATCAAATTATTTGTGCACATCATCCGCCTTAGGCTCTAGTTTTTTTTTTGAAAAGGAGGTAGAATCCATCGCCTTCTCCATGAGTAATATACACACATCAATTATTATCAATTATAAATTAAAGTACACAACAAAGGCACATGAACCATTATAACGTATGAAATTAACACCTACGACTAGGTCATCTTCTTTCAAAACAACACCTTCAAAAGGAGATAAACGTCCTCGCACAACCGTCACCACGTCCGTTCGTAGAAGGGCCAAATCAAGATTTTCATCCTAGTTGTTGAGACCAGTCAATGCAGACCAACACACAACAAGTAGGCAATGCCTTTAACAAGGTAGGGACGAAAGTTCAACACTGTTGATCCCGACCAACAAATGTCGAGGCAAGAGTTTCCACCCGGACATGAAGTGGTGTTTGAGTCAACATCTTTCATGATGAATTGTTCAATAGTCACATCCGTCGGCACTCCACGGCGGGTGAAAAAGGAACTAGCACATTGGTGTGACATTTTCCCATCTTGGTCCACCGCCATGAACGTAAGAGGACGCCCATTTTCTTTGTGCGTATTTGGTCGATGCCACTCCATACCGGTGTGAGTTGCTAAAAGAGCGCGGATGTTGCCTAGAGGAGGGGTGGATGGGCGTTTTAAAACAATTACGGTTTAGGCTTTTATTTTTTTGTACAACCATCATTTCAGCGTATTTTGCCCTGAAAATTTATGCACATGTGTGTTAGAGAATCTACATCTATACTTGGCAAATTCGTCCCCTATACGCCCATGGGCACAATCGCAGACAGCATCGGACGACCACTCATATGGATTGCCGCACAATGACACACCTCAAATGCAGAACCTCAAATCCATGCAATCCATGCATGTCAATCATACGATACAAATTATCCAAATTCAACAGTTAGAAAGAAAGCAAAGCAAATTATAGTTCAACAATCCTGACATCCCAAAATGAAAATATTTCCTTGGACGTCTTGACCAACAAGATATCCTTAAAAGTTGAGAATGTGATGCCTCTTGACTTGGGCATCTTTCCCATCTTCTTCTTGCTCGTTTTGGGACTAGATGTTGTCCCAACTTCAAATGAAGGGCAAGTTGGATCCTCCAATTCGTAATTGATTTGGGCAGGACCTTCATTTTAATTGATCCTGTCCGATGTGAACACCTCCTAAATGATTATGGTTTTACGAGTATTCATTATGTCCGGTCTATACAAAACGTTAAACGTACTATATGCAAAGTTGAGCGGACATGATCAATCAAACATACTGAGTCTTCTAGTGTCATTCCGTCGAACATGTGATGGGCAGCTCGGGCGCCCACGACGCTCGTGTTTATCTGCGTCAGAACAATCTGCGCCAAGTGACACACATCCACCGACGACATCTGCGTGGGTGGAAAGTTGTCTGGAGTGCCCCAGCCGCCCGTCAGATCCTTGTGTGCCCCAACCTGATCCGCCGATGCAATCCTTATCGACGGACGAGTGGATGGGGTGCGGGGTTCCGTGCGTGGCTGGGGGGACAATTGTTCCTCCATGCCCTCTTCCACTCCCCGTGAAGCCGTTGTCGCCTCTCTCTCTTGCTGCCGGCGGTGCCGGTTCCTTCGGATTATGTTCTTCGGCTTGCAGGACGAAGTCGACGGACGGGGCAGACACAATCTCTATCGTGGCGACCGGGAAGGGGTTGGACGACATCTTGGGCGGCGGATCAGGCCCGACGATGAGGATGTGGAGCAAGGGTGTGGCAAGACGAGGGCTCAGACACGGGAAAGGGAAAGGAGAAGTGGGAGGAGCAGGAAGGGTTTGATGGATTTGGTGCAATTTGTTGTAGGGTAGGCGTGGCGGGAGATGCAGTCGGGCGCCCCATATTAGCCCTAGATTTATGTTGGATATGAGGGGTGGGGGCAATTGGGATGTTTGAGTTCGTTTAAGGTGTCCGCCCGAATGTTTGAGGCTCGTTTGGGCATGGCGCGTAGATGTTCTTATGCCTTCATGTATATTTACATTATTTTTTGAATATTCTGAACCTTAAAAAATATATGAATTTTGATGAATTTTAAATTTTGACTTCATAGGTCTCCATGTAGGCCGAGCTTCAAGAGCAATTTATGATTTTTATTATCCAAGAAAGAAAGAAGATGCCCCCTTTTTCTTTGACACTAAAAGAAGATGATCATTGATTAGTACTTCCTCATTTAAAATTACTTATCGCAAAACACGATAAAAATTAATGTATTTATAAATAAAATACATGAAGATACATTCATTCTTAAATAAGTATTTCCTTCGTTCTGGTGCATTAGGCATCTTAAAAAGTACACTGCAATCTAGACACGGAGAGATTGAGTAGAAGAAAAATAATTAATTTATAAAGGAAAGCCATCACACTATTCCTTTTTCTATTGAAAACGTGCTATTAATTAGGAGACCTCTTTAAATTTAAAAAACGTACCGCATAAATTACATGCATTGATGTTTTAATTAATAGATGATGTCTAATTAATATGTACTCCCTCCGATTCAAAATAACTGTCTTAACTTTGTACTAGCTCTAGTACAAAGTTGTACTAAGGTTAAGACACTTATTTTGGGACGGAGGGAGTATTATACAACTAGTATTGTATTATATTGTATTTTAGCATTTTTGGAATTATTTGATTCTGATAAGCAGTACCTCCCTCCTTCCTTTTTTTTTTTAACTGAACCTCCCTCCTTCCTACCGACACGCCCCCACGCCATGACGCGCATCGAGAGACGGCCGGCCGCCACGTCTTGCCCACATTTATTCCCTCCCCCGTCTTCCCACTCCGGCATCATCCCGTCCCAAAAATAAGACGGCGTTCAAACCCCCAAATCCCACACCGGCCGCGACCAAAAGCTCCGCCGATTCCCGTTCCCAGCGATAATACGACCCCTCTCCCCCCCTCCCCCCTCCCTAAACCAAAACCAAAACCAAAACCTTTCCCCCCCGAGCCCGACCCGTCGATCCGCTTCTCCCGCGGCGATTCCCGAGCCCCGCCCCCTTCGCGCGCGCCTGTGGGGGTCTCGGGGCTGCTCCGGCGGCGGCGCTGGCCTTCGGCTGCGAATCCGGTGTCGGCGCGGCGAAGGCGCGTGCGCGGGCGGGCCGGGCGGCGCCTGCGGCTGCTGCAATGAGGCGGCGCTCCGTGCTGCCGTCGCACCACGACGACGCGGAGAAGGGCGGCGGGAAGCCGCCGCAGTCGCGGCTCTGCTTCCTCGCCACGCTCTGCGTCATGTTCTGGGTCCTCATCTTCTACTTCCACTTCTCCGTCCTCGCCCCCGACGCCGACGCGCAGCCCGTCGCCGTCGCCACCCAGGCCCGCATTGCCCGCGCCGACCTCCCGGACCGCGTCTCCTCCGTCCCCGCCCTCGCCTCGGAGCCGCCTCCCGCCACCCTCCCCAAGGAGGAGAAGGAGCCCGTGGCCCTCCCGAAGGAGGAGGAGCCCGTCCCCGCCGTCCTTCACCAGGAGGAGCCGCCAGCGGCCGTGTCGACCGTCGCCGGCCAGGAGGAGGCTCCTGCTGCCGCGTCGACCGTTGTCGGTCCGGAGGAGGCGCCTGCGGCCGTGTCGAACGTCGTCGTCCAGGAGGAGGCGCGTGCGGCCGTGTCGACCGTCGCCGGCCAGGAGGAGGCCCCCCCGAAGGAGTACCCGTTCCAGCGGGCGCTCAAGACGGCGGAGAACGCGAGCGACCCGTGCGGCGGCCGGTACATCTACGTGCACGAGCTGCCGCCGCGCTTCAACGAGGACATGCTCCGGGAGTGCCAGAGGCTCAGCCTCTGGACCAACATGTGCAAGTTCATGATCAACGACGGTCTCGGCCCCCCGCTGAGCAACGAGGACGGTGTTTTCTCCAACGACGGCTGGTATGCCACCAACCAGTTCGCCGTCGATGTGATCTTCGGCAACCGGATGAAGCAGTATGAGTGCCTCACCAAGGACTCGTCCATCGCCGCGGCAGTGTTCGTGCCCTTCTATGCCGGGTTCGATGTCGCGAGGTATCTCTGGGGGTATAACATTACGATGAGGGACGCCGCGCCACATGATCTGGTGGATTGGCTGAGGAAGAGGCCTGAGTGGAATGTGATGGGTGGGCGTGACCATTTCTTGGTTGGGGGAAGGATCGCGTGGGATTTCAGGCGGTTGACGGACGAAGAATCTGACTGGGGCAACAACCTTCTGTTCATGCCGGCTGCAAAGAATATGTCAATGCTGGTGGTGGAGTCAAGCCCATGGAATGGCAATGATTTTGCAGTGCCATATCCGACTTACTTCCACCCTGCCAAAGACGAAGATGTTTTCCTTTGGCAAGATAGAATGAGGAGCCTGGAGAGGCCGTGGTTGTTCTCATTCGCCGGGGCTCCTCGTCCTGGTGATCCCATGTCTATCAGAGGGCAGCTCATTGATCAGTGCAGGACATCAAATTACTGTAAATTGTTGGAGTGTGACCTTGGAGAGAGCAAGTGCCACTCCCCAAGCGCAATCATGAAGATGTTCCAGAGCTCTTTGTTCTGCTTGCAGCCCCAGGGTGACTCCTATACTAGAAGATCTGCCTTTGACTCAATGCTGGCTGGCTGCATACCTGTTTTCTTCCATCCTGGTTCAGCATATGTCCAGTATACATGGCATCTTCCGAAGAATTATACGAGGTACTCTGTCTTCATCCCTGAAGGTGGCGTTCGGAGTGGAAATGTCAGTGTTGAGGAGATACTAAGAAGTATCCATCCAGACGTTGTCAAGCAGATGAGGGAAGAGGTTATCAATCTCATACCAAAGGTGATATATGCTGATCCAAGGTCGAAACTGGAAACGCTAAAGGACGCGTTTGATGTTTCGGTTTCGGCAATCATCAACAAAGTGACACAATTGAGAAGAGATATCATCTCCGACAGCGAAGATAAAGATTTTATTGAAGAGAATAGCTGGAAGTATGAACTGTTAGGACAGCGGACAATCGGACCTCATGAGTGGGATCCATTCTTCTCGAAGCCCAAGCCCAAAGACATGGGTGCAGATTCTGGTAATTCATCAGCTGAAGCAGCCAAGAATTCTTGGAAAATCGAACGAGGAGACCAGAATTAGACCGCACAACTGGCTGCTCTTAGAGATGAGATGAAGGGAGCAACACAGCTGTCCTCGCTGACGGTGCTCTGATGCAAATCCGCGGTAAAGAGTCCTTAGATGCTGTAGTCTTGGTGATCATGTATGTCCTTGATGATCCAGTCCCTACAGCAGGTGTAAGAAGTGGTACCACCAAAAGTCCTTGAGAGAATATGACACATGGCCTTTGCTTTGCCTCCACATATATACTTTCTCATACTAGAATTTTCATTTGTTTTGTTTGCTCAATAACGATATGTAAATCCTTGCAAGATTTAGTGGTATATCAATTTTGTTGCTGTCCTGTTTTCAGTGCTCTTTTTGTTTTGTCACTCTAGCCGCATGACTTGGGATTTACTGCATACACCATCTTTTTACATGTCCAGTTTAGCAAAGAACTGGGAGCCGCGGGCTGACAAGTGACTGGATCGAGCCTTGCTCCATCATCGTCAATGTGTTCCTGTTCATGGTGATGTAGGCTGTCTGCCTGAATCATGTGAGAAATTAATGTGGCCATGTGGGACTAGTTTTCTCTTCACCTGTTTGCGAAGCAGAGTAGAGCTCTGCCATTGTGATCTCACTGTCCTGCTTCCTCTGATTGTGGTTTCATCAGGCTGTGCGAGTCAGAGCTCGGCCATTATTGAGAGGACAGTTAGCTGATTTTCACCAAGATACAGTAATGTTTCATGCTTTGCTCATGGCAGTCGGAAAAGCGTCTTCCGGAAACAACAAGAGGAGCATATTCATATGCGTAGTGGATTCTGCAGAGTCTGAAGGATGAGACGAAACAGAGCCGGCTGCTCCTCAACATCAGGTATATGCTTGTTCTCTGAAGCCCTTCTTTGCTGCTAAAAGTTAGAATTGACAATTGAAAATTCCAGTAATGCGCTATTTAGTCCATATAACAATGCAGTTTTTCCTTCCCTTTGTCTCTTGTTCTGAATGTGGCTATTTTTCTCGGTGTGGTGGACAGTGGTCCTTTTGCTGACATAAATGGGAGCAGATTTGGGATTAGGTCAGCATATAGTACCACACGTTGTACTACTATACTGAACTAACCGTGCCTTGTACTGGCAGGAAATCCGGGTGTCGTTCTCTTTGGGGAGGAAATTGAGGCCTTCATCATGTGGAAACAATCCAAGTTGCTGTCAAGTCCCAAAGGCCAGCCAAGTCCGTGAAAATGGTTAGATTGGACCTTTTTTCGAAACTTCAGCATAAAATGAGCCGATCTAATTCTTTTAACCCATTTTCATGACGCCGGTTCATTTTGTGCTAAAGTTTCAGAAAAGGCTCAGACCTTCTTTGGTTTAGAGGAATCTTGTAGGAATTTCAAAGGATATAATATCTTTAGGAAAAATTTCTTTAGAGCCCTTTGATTGGTAGGAGCAGAAGGAATTCTTCCTGTCCTCCACATTTCATAGGAAAATAAACATTAGTCTAGACTCACTGAAAAAAATTCTATGATGTGAATAAAAGGGCACCTTTTTTCTTAATCCTATTCAAAGGATATGAGATACATGCATCTCATTTTTTATGATTTTCATATTCCTATTGTTTTTCTACCCTATGAACCAAAGAGCCAAGAGGCCTCAATTCTGTCTCTACTTTCACGCCAAGTCCATCAGCAACAGGGAGCGAAAGCAGGTATAGTAGTACTGCACTGCACGTTTGCTCATGAAGGGCGGTTTGGCGTGAAAAAGCGCGGCACGGTCCCGGCCTTAGGGATCTCGGAGTTGGGGTCCCTGCAAGCAAAGAGATGGTGGTGTCGCCTCGAAGCATGGAATCCAATCCATTCCAATCATCTGCGGGAGGTCGTGGCATGGAAGCACGTATGGGGTTTATTATATTGGGCGTGGCGAAGCTTTTGAGCAGCATCTTCTGTTGCTTTAAGCTTTCGAGTCCGATGAGATTTTTGTTGAGGAAGATTGTGACAAAGCTGATGGGTGTTGCTAATGCTAGTAGTTCATGTCGTTTTGGAACATAGTCATATTTTATATAACATTTAACTGATATGAAACCATAAGCTTGGATCTAGTACTACCTTCGTGTGGGTTCACTCGTCATCATAGTATTTTGAGTCAAAGTTTGATCATATATTTAATTAACAAAATATTAATGCATGTTATTAAAAGTTATATTGCTGGATTTGTGTTTGGATTTAAGTTTCCGGTAATATTATTTTACTTTCAAACCGTGTCTCTCGCTAAAAAACCAACAGAAAACACATTTTTCTGTTTATTAGAGGCAAAACCGTGCCTCTCGCGAAAGCAAAACCGTGTCTCATAAAAAAAATATGTTTTTTTCATTTCCGAAAGGTACGACCGTGCCTCTAGCGAAAGCAAAACCATGCCTCTCGGAGAAGCAAAACCGTGTCTCCCACAAAAAAAATAAAATAAATAGAAAATACATTTTTTCCATTGCAGAGAGAAACGTCCATGTCTCTCGAGAAAGCAAAACCGTACCTCTCTAAGAAGTAAAACCGTGTCTTTCGAAAAAAAACAACAACAGAAAACACATTTTTTTCGTTTTAAAGAGGCACATCCGTGCCTCTCGTGAAAGCAAAACTGTGTCTCTATAAAAAACGAAAAACACTATTTAAAAAATTTTGATTTTTTGGTTGAAAAGCTAAGAAAGATGGTGAAAAACCAAAACACCAAAAAACCCCGAAAAAAATCAATCTATAAAACTGAAAACACGTGTGAAAAAGTTAAAAAAACAAAGGAAGCGCTCAAAACGCGACACGTGGTGGCGACTACGAACGCACCAAATACACGTGAGAGTGATCATTGGGAGGCTCGTGAAGAAGTGCTCCTAACTAGTTGCTCTACGTGATAGCGAAAACCCTACATAAACCTGTGGCAAGATGGGTTGGGCATTTGACAAAAGTGGGCGTGTCAAATGTGACATAGTACTACCTTCGTGTGGGTTCACTCGTCATCATAGTATTTTGAGTCAAAGTTTAATCATATATTTAATTAACAAAATATTAATGCATGTTATTAAAGTGTTTGGATTTAAGTTTCCGGTAATATTATTTTACTTTCAAACCATGTCTTTCGCTAAAAAACCAACAGAAAACATTTTTTTCGTTTACGAAAGACAAAATCGTGTCTTTCATGAAAGCAAAACCGTTTCTCTCACAAAAAAATAATGCGTTTTTTCATTTTCGAGAGGTACGACCGCGTCGCTCGCGAAAGCAAAATCATGCCTCTCGAGGATGCAAAACGTGTCTCCCACAAAAAACATAAACTAAATAGAAATTACATTTTTTCCATTACCCAAAGAAACGTCCAAGCCTATCGAGAAAGCAAAATTATACCTCTCAGGGAAGCAAAACCGTGTCTCTTGAAAAAACAACAACAGAAAACACATTTATTTCATTTCGGAGGGGCACATCCTTGCCTCTAGTGAAAGCAAAACCGTATTTCGTTGAAAAGCTAAGAAAGACGGTGAAAAACCAAAACACAAAAAAAATCTAGAAAGCTGAAAACGCGTGCGAAAAAGTAAAAAAAAATAAAATAAATTCAAAGGAAACACTTAGAGTGAGACACGTGGCGGCGACTGAGAATGCGCCAAGTAGCGACACGTGGAAGTGATCGTTGAAAGGCTCATGAAGAAGTGCTCCCTAACTAGTTGCTCTCCGTAAAAACGAAAACTCTACATGAAGCCTGTGGCAAGATGGGCCGGGCATTTGACACAACCGGGTGTTTTTCTTTTTTATCTTTTTCCCTGTATAGCTTTTGGTTTCGATTTTCTGTTTCTTGTTTTTGTTTTACGTTTTTATTTCTACTCTTTCAATTTTTTTCCTGTTTTAAAATATATGAAAAACATTTTTACAATATACTGAACATTTATTTCAAATACGACAATATTTTTTAACATTGATCTCTTTTTAGTATAGGTTTTTTTTTAAATTGACATTTTATAACACATAAAAATTGTTTTTAAATTGGGTACTGCTAGGCGTCGGTCAACGGATCTTTTTAAAAGATCCGCCGCCTTGCGGGCCGTTGGATCTAACGGGATGACTATTTTCTCTACTTTGCAACAAAGATTTTATTGTAGAAACATTTAAAATAGAGATTGCGTTGCAGATTTTTTGTGCAACAGAGGTTGCGTTGCAGTATTTTTTACAATATTTGTGTTGTTTTGGCAAAAACAATTGCAACACCGACAATGTTGCAATAAATATTTGTAGTTTTTTTTGTTTATATTTTTTTGCAACATGAGTGTTGTTGCGGAAGGTAATTTTGTAACACACATTGGGCTGGTCGTAATGGAAGTATCGTAGATAGTATCATGCATGCTAATTAGGCAATTTTGATGAGGTAACTTATAAATTAAATGAAGAAAAAGAGGGTTGAATATCATATTATGATACCGTATCATATTAAATATTGTGCTACTATCTGTCATTCATGACAATAAATAAACTATTCTATGATATTAACATATAATACTATGCATTACGAATGTATTATCACACACTAGTGTCATATGCATGATACTAGTATATGATACTTCCCAACACAACTAGCTTAATATTGCAGGAGGCTGCGGCGGATCGCTCACGTGCGATTCGCCGGCTAAAGGTAAGTGTTTCCCTTTTTTCATATACATTGAAATTTTTATTCACTTAACTTAACACATGCTAAAATTTTGAAAATATATACTTTTAATAAGTTTGCAAAATATCTAGGAGTAGCTTCTAACAAACAGTACCCTTTTTTTGGGTGACAACCCGACTAAAAACCAAAAATAAATTAAATAGAAAACCAGGTCACAGGCATAGTGGGCCAGCCCATTTGCTCTGGCCTTCAGCGAGCCCATTTGCCCACGGGCGTCATACACGAGTCCTCGTCTGAGAGCAGTGTCTGAAGGTAGACTACAAATCGCCCACACAAACCGTTCCAGCAATTCCTCAAAAACACAAAAAGACTCCTCAAAGTTTAACAACCTATTGGACAGTATATTTGGCCCGACGGCGGTGGTTCGACTAACTCAAAACCTTTTTTTTAGGGGAGACTAAGAGCCTGTTTGGGACTGCTCTGCTTCAGAAAATTCAACTCCGCTCTAGAAAACGTAATCCAAACGGGGTAGCTCCACGATATACCGCTTCGCAAAAAAACTAGAATCTGGGGTCCAACTCCTTGTTTTTTGTGAAGCTCTCTAGGAGGTGCTTCATAAAATTATAGAAGCTGGAGTTGGAAGAAAATTACCCACCACTGCCATCAGTAAGTGGATACCCCTTCGTTTCTTACCTCTCATCCAATCAAATAGATTCTGAAGCTGTAGCTAAATGAGAGCCAAACATTCTCTTGAAATGGTTACAACTTCTATATGAAACTGCTTTAAAGTGGATTTGGTGAAGCGGAGCTGATTTTGATGAAGCAAAGCAGTCCTAACTTCAAAACTAACATGGCCTCTATCAGCAAGTCCGACGTCGTGCTTTCATATCGCGGTTACTCGGGGTCAGATAATTTGTGCTTCTTTGTGGGGCGTGATACGTACAGCTTTTTTGTTCTCACATTTACTTGCGATCAGCCCTATCTGCATTCCTTCTTTGCCTTCTTCTGCAAACAGAGCAGATTCGTAATTGCGAGATGGCCATCCAACTTTCCTCGATACACCGTAGCCGCAGCTCGTGCTCGAAAATGTATAGGTTAAAATAACTGGACAAGATTTTGTAGCAAAGCGTAGAACAGCAAAAGCGGCGTTACCTTTGAGGGCATGGCCACCATGTCAGCAACCTCGTTATCGCCACTGGTGGTCATGGCAGGCTCAGATGGAACTGCAGTGTTCTCCTGAAACAGAAACAAGCAGTGTTTAGTAACTAGGAGTCTAGGACAAGCTAGTATTAATTACACAGTAGGCAATGAAGCCAACATTTTCAGTTTTAGCTGCTACAATACCCACACAGTACAAGGAAAACATGCAAAATCTACATAGCTTGTGGATTGTTGTTTATTACTAATTCAAGTAACATGTTGTGAACTGCACTAATCAAACAAATTAACATGGAATGAATTATATGGTCAGCTGCACTGATGTAGGATGGCCAGCTCGAACGGAATCACAAAGTTGCATCACAGGACTGCCAAACCACCATAGCAGTTAATGAATTGGTGAAAAAAACTGTATACCAAAAACTGCAAAATAACTGTAATAGCATGCGCTAGAAACCAAAAATAAATTGAGTTCACCTTGCTAGGCTGCTGCGGAGATGGAAAGGTTGTGTATGGCTTCTTGTTCAGTTTGATATCCTCCCTAGAAAACAGCAAGCAAGAGGAGGCATAAGATGCAACACCTACTTTTCAGTATCGAATGCGGTGCAAATTCCTTAGTTCTCATACTTTGGTAGAATCCTGCCCCAGCTTTCATTGGCCAGGGCAGGTTTTTTGGCCGGCTCACGTTCGTTTTTGAGTTCCTGATTAGTTAACAAAAACAGGTAAGTAATCTCTGGCAACAGGCATACACCTTAACAATACACATGTGGTAAAACCAAACCAGTCACCTGAATGTGATCCAGTGGACCCTTTATGTTATTCATGCAATCCTCTGCGATCCTTCTGACTTGTTTTAGTCCGCTTCCGTCAAGGGAACCGATGGCAGCAACAGTGTTTCCCTTTAATGATAGTCAATATTTAAGTCATAAAGAGTAAAAAGTGCTGGACCTGTAGATCTATACTGTAACTTTGATGAAGTACTAAGGTTGAAACTATGGAAAAACCTGAACTAAGATGTAGCAGCCAGTCAAATTCTCTATGGCCTGTAGTGCACAAAACAAACATGTGAACACAGGAGTACATTAAAAGAGACACAACCACATGACAAGAACCATATGAGGGTGGTACCTTAAGGGTAGACATATTAGGTCCTAACAGACGCTCCCTCCGTTCAGAAAACCTTTTCTGTATAGGGTACATTATTACTGGACTGAGTAAAAGCTAAAGTCATCAAGAGCAGCAAAAGAAAACGATCTAAGGTCTAATTTAAGAAAACACCATAATCTAAATCTCACCAAAAAGAGAAATAGTACTCCCTCCGTCTCATAATATAAGAGCGTTTTTAATACTAGTGTAGTGTCAAAAACGCTCTTATATTATGGGATAGAGGGAGTATTAGATTTTATGTAGAATACAGAACTAGTATTTTTGTAATTGGATTCATGAAACTGTTATGGAGGAAACAGAGTACAACACATGCAATTATCAAGTAGGTGAAACACAGTATATATATAAATATCTCCAGTAAATCTATAAAATGTGAGCATATGTCAAAAGGCAACACTGGAAACTACAGTGACCTTGTAAAATTTAGTTATAAGCACAATTATCCGAAGTAAGAGGAATTTAGGGGTTTATCATAAAAATGGACAAAACAAAGTAAAATCAATACAACACACAGTGCATATAACAGGTGAAAAACTTCCTAACACAATTAAATGGTAGTCCCACTGTTCACAAATATAAGATGTTTGGATATTTCAAATATAGACTACATACGGACTTTAATGAGTGAACAAACACACTAAAATGCGTTTATATACGTCCGAATCAGAAAAGAGTTAGAATATCTTATAATAGTGAATGGAGGGAGTAGTAAGTAATTCTGAAACAACAAAAATGCAATAAAGCATCCAGAGTCTGGAAAAGGGAATAGTTAAGGGTTATCTAATGTCTAATACGGAGTATATAATTATTTGATTAATTCTGCAACCTACTTTGACAATTAAAATTTCCTTTACTTTCTTCCTGTTGAGATATCTGATAGCTAGCAGAGAACCACAGCAGCAATGATCATGGTAAAGTCAAAGCATTCTGTCAAACTGCACACAGAGCTGAAGTTCAAGAATGAAAGAGTCTTACCCTATTCCGTATGAGGTCACCAATCTTAATAATATCGCAGGTCATGTCATCGTTGAGTATTTTAATCGCCTGCAAAAATCAGTACAAGTTTAATCAGGGATGAACAACTCCCACAAAATATGATCAAGAGGTCTCAGTGTCAGCGACTCAAGAATATGAATGGCACATCATTACATATAAGGAAATGTTTTTTTCTTTTCTTTTCATTATGGAGTGAGTACTCAAATACTCATCCGCTAGATACTTGCCGAATGAATCAGATGGCAAAAATTTAGACACCAAGGACAACCGCGAGTTAAACAAAAATCTCCATAATGCATAGATGCATAACACATGTCAGACAGAGTTGCACAAAAGCTGAAGTGCTCGATCGATCAACAAAACACATGTATGTGTACCTGATGTACAGGGACACCCCGTGACAGCAGTTTGGTCAGGTCCCTGGCCTTGACAACAATGTAGGGGTCACTGGTCTTCCTGGTGGTCGAAACCGTCATGGATCCCTCACTCTGTACACGCACGTATGTACAACGTCATGTGACCGATCCCAAATTTTGGATATTAATCTATCAATTGGTTGAAGAAAAAACCCAAACAGGTGATCAGCGTACCAAACTGAGCTTGCACGAGACCCCCTGCTCCTTCAGTGCGCCCTTGACGATCGGCCACGCCTCCAGCAGATACTCCTCTGTGCACCCGAACACACGAACGAGCAAGCAATGCACCTCGTCAACAATCACATACGCCTAAAATTCCATTGAATCGCAGGAGGGGGGAGGGTTGAAGGGAGCGGGAGTGAGTGGTCGGTTGCATGCCTCTGTCTTTGGCGAAGGTGGTGGAGAAGGAGGTGGCTTCGAGCAGGGCGCCCTCGTTCGAGGAGGGCTCCAACTTCTCCGCCTTCAAGAGGTTGCTGCTGCCGGGGTCATCCTCGTCCGAAGGCCTCCCCTTCCGACGCCGGCTCTTCCCCAACGTCATCGCCGCCGCCGCCGCCGCTGCATCGGTATCGCCCTCCGACGCCATACCGGAGATGCTAGCTTAGCTAGGGTTTAGTTGGATTTCGAGATTCGAGGGATTGGAGCGCGAGGAGGCGGTGGGTTTGGGAAGCCGGGACGAATTTGAGTCGGCGAAACGTCAGTGCGTGCTGCGTGTTAAGAAAAATGTTTTTTTTTTAAATTTACTAGCAAAGGGTCTGTGCGTTGCAACGGGAGAAAAACAATTAAAATCTTCAATGATGCTGATCATATCATGTATTTAAAATTTTATGACATTTCATGAAATGCATGAATATTTTTGAATTAGTAAATATTTTTTTTAATTGCACCCAAAAAGTAATACATAATTTTTTTCTTAAATCATGGACTTTTCTTGTTTTCACCAACATTGTTTTCAAAATTATGAGCATTTTTCTGAATATGCGAATATTTTTACAAAAATCCCGAGCATTTTTTGAATTCACAAACATTTTATGTTTTCTTCAAACTTTTATTTCAAAATTCTCAGTTTCATAAATTGCAAAAGTTTTCCAGAGTTCTAAATTATTTAAATTAAAAAATGGAACAGAAAAATGAAAATAGAAAACGAGACTAAAAACAGAGACACGAACTGTTTTTAAGATTTTTACAAGGACTTTTGTTTACAATCATTGATTTTTTTATTTTTATGGACATTTTCTCAAAATTTAAACATTTATTTGTATATGCAAACATTTTTCGAAACTCCTGAGTAGTTTTTGAATTCTCAAAAAATTTACTCCCTCCGTCCGAAAATACTTGTCCTAGAAATGTATAAAATGGATGTATTTATAACTAAAATAAGTCTAGATACATCTACTTCTAGGACAAGTATTTCCGGACGGAGGGAGTATGTTTTTTGAATATTTTATCTCGAAATTCTCAGTTTCTTAAAATTAAGAAAAGTTATTTGAAGTTATAAATTATTTAAGGTACAAAAAAAAAATGGAACTGAAAATAAAATAAAAAAACTAATCCAAAAAAACAGGCGCCCACGTATGGGCCGGCCCAAACAGGTGTACTGCATCTTTTTCCAACACCCAGGGCGTAATATAGGAGTTGCCTACATGGGCCGGCCCAGTCCAGAGATTTTCCTGTTTGAAACGGTTTCTATGACTTATAGGTGACATTGGTGGGTAATTCTAGTCAACTTTAGGGGCAATTTGAAACCAACTTATATTTTGGACTGCACCGGACTGGGACTGCGGGTTAGTTTCGATTAAATATAGGGGGTTTTATGTAAAATGTGAAAAAAACGATTCGTTCTCTCACTTAAATCTGGACTACGGGTTGATTTCAGGAAACGTCAGGGGCTTTTTTTATAAAAGTGGCATGACGGACTACAGAAGCAATAAGTGCTTTATTAGTAGGGAGGAGAGAAAAAAAATAAAAACATTTTTTAAGACAAATAAAAAAGGAAAGCACTAGCAATGAGACTACTGATGGTAGCTTCCCATGAGACTAGTCTTGCATCGTTGGATGAAAGCATCCTGAAACGTCTGATTACAGATGTGGGCCTACGAAGATTGCATGTGGTGCACTAATTAAGATTTGTTTCCATTAATAACTAATATAAAAACGCATCAGACGCATTAACTGCCTTTTTACTGCTCCGTCATTGTTTATTTTTGTGTGGATTGCTTTCTCCATGTTTCAAAATCTGCAGTATGTGAAACCGGGTGTATCAAAATCTGCAGTATGTGAAACCGGGTGTATCTGATGCATTCATGTTCTATTAGTGGAAGCATATCAAGTCATTTTCCTTCTATCGGCCAACAAATTAGCTTTCATATTAACTGTATATTGCTTCTATATATGGTGACATTTTTGACCAACATGAAAAATAATTTTGCATTGTCAAATCTCAATGCAGACACCATGCTTCCAACATTACAAATGCATGCTTCCATCAAACATAATGTTTTTCATTGTTATAGACTCTTTCAAAACAAAATTGGAACTTGTCCTCTTAATAATCTCGTATCTACATCCGAATAAAAAGGGATTTGCTTCCACAGAATTTTGAATTTGCATCCAAAGAAATGAGTATTTGCATCCATAGAATTCGCAATCTGGAACATCTTTTCTACCATTGTTACACACTCTTACAAACAAATTAAATTGGAACTTGTTCTTCAAAGAATCTAGTATCTACAAGAATTGCTTCCATAAAAATATAGATTTTTTAAAACTAAAAAGAAAAAAAATGGGGAGAGTTTCCCTCGTGACAATCATGCGTCTCCGTTAACCATAGAATTTGCTTCTTTGATGGTCAGTAAGCTCCCCACCATCTACCGCGGTGATACACACTGCAATCAAAAGAGTGAGGACCTTGTCCCTTGCACCATCGCCATGCAGACATATGTCATGCTTCCTCCTAACTTATGTGCTTCCTGCAACAAAAGTACATAAACATGTGACGGATTTAGCAAAATCTGATGAACAAATCCAAGAGAAGGAGAAGAAACTTACAACTACAATGCTTCAAATAATGCAAATATTGCTCACATGGGCGATTGACACACTAACCTTCAACTCCCATTAGGGGCTCTTTAAAGAGGAGAACACCAGAGTCCACTGCTTGTTGTTCGACCTTCTGGTGCTACATGGCATGGGAGGTGATACGTCTCCATCGTATCTAATTTTCCAAACTCTTTTGCCCTTGTTTTGGACTCTAATTTGCATAATTTGAATGGAACTAACCTAGACTGACGTTGTTTTCAGCAGAATTGCCTTGGTGTTATTTTTATGCACAAATCAAAGTTCTCCAAACGTCCTGAAAATTTACGGGGAGCAGTTTTGGAAAATAAGAAAAATACATGCGCCAAGTTCCACCTCAGGGGGTGGGCCAGTGGGCCACAAGCCCTGGCTCCGTCACCACCCCCTGGTGGCGGTGGGCAGGCTTGTGGGGCCCACACGGCTCTACCGCCCCCAATCTCAGGTCTATAAGATCCCTTTCGTCCCAGAAAAAATAAAAAGAGAAGTTTTCGTCGCGTTTTCGATACGGAGGCGCCGCCACCACCTGTTCTTCATCTGGAGGGCAGATCTGGAGTCCGTCTTGGGCTCCGGAGAGGGGAAATCGTCGCCATCGTCATCATCAACCTTCTTCCCTCTGCAATTCCATGAAGCTCTTAGTCGTTTGTGAGTAATCTATTCGTAGGCTCGCTGGGCAGTGATGAGTAGGATGAGATCTATCATGTAATCGAGTTAGTTTTGATGGGGATTGATCCCTAGTATCCACTATGTTCTGAGATTGATGTTGCTACTACTTTGCCATGCTTAATGCTTGTCACTAGGGCCCGAGTGCCATGATTTCAGATCTGAAATTATTATGTTGTCACAAATATATGTGTGTTTTAGATCCGATCTTGCAAGTTGTAGTTACCTACTATGTGTTATGATCTGGCAACCCCGGAGTGACAATAACCGGAACCAGTCCCGGTGATGACCATAGTTTGAGGAGTTCATGTGTTCACCAAGTGCTAATGCGTTGGTCCGGTTCTTTATTAAAAGGAGAACCTTAATATCCCGTAGTTTCCTTTTGGACCCCGCTGCCACGGGAGGGATGGACAATAGATGTCATGCAAGTTCTTTTCCCTAAGCACGTATGACGACACACGGAATGCATGCCTACATCACATTGACGAACGGGAGCTAGCCACACATCTCTCCGTGTTATAGCTGTTGCATGATGAATATCATCCAAACAAATCGCCGACCCATTGCCTACGAGTTTGTCCTACTGCTGTTACTTGTCTTGCTCTGCTGCTGCTGCTACTACTGTTGCTACTGCTGTTACTTGTCTTGCTCTGCTGCTGCTACTACTGTTGCTATTACTGTCGCTTGCTACTGTTGCTACTTGCTACTGCTGTCACTACTGCTGTTCCTTGCCGTTACTATTGCTCGTTACACTGCTGCTACCTGCTACAATCTTGGTTCGCTGGACATTGACGGGAACTGACAATTTCCGTCGACGGGCAAGTTGGCGCCATTGATACAATCGTTAGGAATAGTCTGCCGTCAACAGATCGTTTCTGACACCGTTGTTATCATACTACTTTGCTGTTACTACTGTGCTTGCAGATACTAATCTTTCAGGTGCGGTTGAATCTGACAAATTCAGCTGCTAATACTCAAGAGTATTCTCTCACCTCCTGTCTGGTAAACCAACAAATTGGGTCGAATACTCTACCCTCGAAAACTGCTGCGAACCCATGCGCTGGTGGGCCATCAACAACATTCTTCTAGTTTCATTACCGGGGAGTGCTAGCAGCATTCTTTTGGTGCCGTTGCAGGGGAAGGTTTGTTGTCATCAGCATTCGTCTAGCCATCACCAGAGATTGCAATCAGGAGGTAACCCGTCAAAGCATCGATCAAGGAGGCGAAGTTGGGCTCGACCATGTGATGTCAGTAAGGCACACCTGCAATGTTGCCGGGTGGGGCATCGATGAGGAGGAAAATGGGAGGAGTCGAATGGATCTGGACCGTGAGGTGGGGAGGAGTGGAGGTGCAGATCTCATCAGGCGATGGGCGGCGTAATTGTAGAGGAAATGAGTATCGCGGTCGGTGTGGAGCTAGGGAGGTTCGTGCGAGGGGGTCTCTGGATGGATGAACGGGCGAGTGATTAACGAGATATGATTATGCGGCACATGTGGGTGGTTTGTAACGAGGCGCTGTTATTTTAAACAGCCAAAGAGATAAGAAGTATCGGCCGTTGGATTATGCTAGAATGGATGGTAGTCTTATGCTAGAATGGATGGTAGTCCATCGGTCTGACACGGTGCTTCTAATCAGACTATAGATTAGAAATGTTTCCCAATAAAAAATGTTGCGTGCTTGTTTTGGGTCCGCCGGGCAAAGGTGATGGAATTGGGCCTTTCGGCTCACAAATTCGGTAGATGAGGGCATATGGGCCGGGCTCAGTACATAGCTGGCCAAACGGGTCAGACTAAACAGGCCGTCATGCGAGCCCGCCAGCACGACACGTCATGGGCTGGGCACGGCACGACTTAAACAGGTCTGTGCCAGGCACGCAGCTCGCCTCGGATCGTGCTTGGACCTGAAGGCTAGGCACGCGGGCCGACACGGCACGACTTGTTTACATTTTTTATTTTTTTATTTACATATTTTTATATATACACAACGTATAAAATAGCCAATAGATCAAAATCAGCTCAAAAACCACCTAAAAGAGGCCTAAAATCGTGCTTAGCGTACCGACAAGCCAGTCCGTTTAGCCCCGTGTCGTGCCTGGACCGGGAGGCTGCGCACATGGGCCGGCACGACATGGCCCGGTTAATATTCGTGCCTGGGCGGGTCGTGCCGTGCCGGCCCATTTGGCCAGGTATATCTTAGTAGTCTGTTCTTTTTGATATCTCAGTAATCTGTTCTGTTATCATAGCAGCTTATTTAAGTTTCCAAAAGAAAGCTTATGTAAGTGCACTTGGTCAAAGTAGCTTCCAGGTTCTCTCATTCCACGCGATCATATGGCTTGATCACATTTATGTTTCAGTGGACATTTGTTTTTTCGCGTTATTCCTCTTCATAAAATGGAGATGCTAGTAAGCAGAGATCATGTTATCTGTTGTTATAGCACTTCTTAATATATATAAACATGAAGGTTTATTTTCATATTGAGTATGCTATTTTCAACAGATGGTCATTTTTTCACATACAAAATATATTTGACGATGTAACCAAGTGTCACGGCCAGTTTTTCGAAATATAAAATTCCCAACAAATGACCGTTGTGTTCATCAGCCCAAGGATTACTATTAGCTGGCGGGCATTTCCCTGATACAAAATTTCCAAGCAATTACATGGTTTGGAGTACAAGACCATGGCGGTCCCTGGAGTACAACCAAGATTTCTACTGGCTAGTGACGGAAACGGTTCGTGGATCTCCAGCGTCTATGGGACTCCATTCCCACAGAAACAACTAACCTGGGTAATCCCTATCTCGCACGACAGCTATCCTTGATGCCTAAGTTGCGGGGATTTCGTCACGACGCTCCTCTACAAATACGCGATCTGGCCAAGACAATAGAGAGAGACAAGCCAATGAATACGTTTGAATGTATTCGCAAACATCATCAAAACAGATATAACACGGCGGTAATTTATATGCACTGAGGTTTAATGATTATTTAATTCGTCATAAGATAAATTCATGAATGCAAGTGTGCATGTAATTATCCATATCGAGAATAAATAAATAGTCAAGGAAGGAGAATAAAAAAAACATCAAACATCGGCATTAGTCCTCCTGAAAATTCCAAGAAAATAAAATGGTCCAATCGGATGTTTGAAGCGACACATTGAAACAAAAAATATAGAACATGCCTCAGTTGCGCGTCTAAGCGACACCACATAAAGGACTTATAAGAAAATAATAAGAGTTTTCACAGTCGGATGTGTGGAACGACACCATGTAAAGGGCTTAGAAAAAAGCAATAATAATAATTGCCACAGTCGAGCATCTGAAGCAACGTTAAATAAAGGGTTTATATTGAAAATATTCATAAGAGTATCCAGATGGCAAACCTTCGGAGGGACACTCAAAAACTCATATACCAGAAGAGGTTAATCCATAATTTTTTTTATAGTAGTGATCATTCATCCCGGTTCATATTTAACATCATAGTTTAATTAATTTCTCCGAAGACTGACACTAAATCGACACTTGACCTATCCCAGATCATAGTTCTTAAGGACACACCTATTTAAATAGATGTTATACTCTATAGAGGGTGTACTCTTTATCCACGAATAACGAATTTCTTATTATAAATTGACACATCAGATTGGATTAACACTCTATACATATAATTTCTTATTATAAATTGACGAGAGCTAGTCACACACATTCCTTTACTCCTATAATAATCTCTAAAAATATGATTTGAATTTGAAGAGACCAATTCCTTTACATCCTAATAAATTTGTAAGTATAAACATTGTTTACATTGGTTCCTCGTCCCCCCAACTAACCAAGTATAACCCCAAATTCAAAACTATGTGAAAAAAGTAGTGTAGTACCAGTCGATTACATGAGCGACGTACAATACAAAACATACACGTCGTTGAATTTTGGTCACGTCTCCGAGCCTCCGGTACGTGATAACACGTAATTAACTACAGGTAACCGGAGTCCGGCGACGTGCTAAACACCGGCTTGTCCTTGTCGACGACGGTGGCGACCACGGTGGCGCTGCTGCTCTTCCGGCGTGGCTTGGCCTCCGCGAGCATGGTCACCACGTCGCGCATGGTCGGCCTGTCCTTGGGGGACTTGGCCGTGCACAGCACCGCGATCCGCAGCACCAGCAGCATCTCCTCCCGAACGTGGTCGACGCGCCCCCCGACGCCGGCGTCGAGCAACTCCTCCACGCCAGTGTTTGTGCGCAGCCGCTCCCTGATCCACCCGACGATGTCGATGTTGCTCTCGCCGTACTCCGGCTCGATGGGTCGCCGCCCCGTCAGCAGCTCCATGAGCACCACTCCGAAGCTGTAGATGTCGCTCTTCTGGTCCACCTTCAGAGTGTATCCGTACTCCGGCGCGATGTAGCCGTACGAGCCGGCGACGACGGAGACGGTCTCGTTGGGCCGCGCCATGACGCGGGCCAGCCCGAAGTCGGCGATCTTGGCCTCCATGTTGGGGTCCAGGAGCACGTTGCTGGACTTTACGTCGCGGTGGATCACCGCCGGCCGGCAGTCGTGGTGCAGGTAGGCCAGCCCGGCGGCGACGCCCGCCGCCACGTTGTACCGGGACACCCAGTCCACCAGCTGCTTCCCCTTCCCTCGCCCGTGCAGCGCCTCCCACAGGCTGCCGTTCACCATGTACTCGTACAGCACCATCGTGTCGACGTCGTTGCTCACGTACCCCAGCATGCGCACCACGTTCCGGTGCCGGAGCCGACCAAGGAGCTTCACCTCCGCAGCGAACTCGCCTCCGGCCGCCGCCTCCACGTCCACCGTGCCCTCCTGATCGGGGCATCCCGCCGCGCGCCACAGCTTCTTGACAGCGACCACGGCGTGGTGTCGCGGCATCTCGGCGCGGTACACAACCCCCATGCCGCCCATGCCGACGATGTTGTCCTCCTTGATGCAGGCGAGTACCTCTGCGCTGGTGAAGCTCAGCCGCTGGAATGCAGTGAGTCGCCATGGCCACGAGCCGCTCCCGTCTTCGTCCACGGCGTCGTCGCAGCATCCATGGACGTACCATCGCTGGTACAGCAGCTTGCCAAGGAAGGCAGCACCGCAGGCCAGGAGCGCAATCGAGATGCCGATCGCCCACCCGGCGGCAATGTGCTTTACGTGCGAACGCTGAAGGCCCGAGGCTTCCGACGACGAAGCCCGCAGAGCGTTGGCTGAGCACGGCGGCAGGACGCCGCCGCACAGGCCCGGGTTCCCGGCAAGGTCGTCAGGATTAATTGTCCTCAACAGCCCCGTCGCCGGCATGGGACCGGTGAGGTTGTTGTACGCCACGCTGAGCATCTCGAGCGCCGGCGAGCTGCCGAAGTTGCTCGGTATCTCGCCGGAGAGGAAGTTGTTGGAGAGATCGAGGATGGACAATGTCGGCATCATGGCGACCGCCCCGGGAATTTGGCCAGTGAAGCGGTTGCTCCGAAGGCTCAGGGATACGAGCCGCTGGCAGGACGCGAGGCTGGTCGGTATCGCGCCGGAAAGCCGGTTGCTCGATAGGTCGAGGGCGGAGAGTGACCGGCAATCGCCGAGCTCATCAGGCACCCCCCCGATCAGCTCGTTGTCCGCCGCAGCGAACGTCTGCAGCGTCGGGATGGAGAGAATGTTCGATGGCAGCGCCGACCGCAGCTGGTTGTGCGAGAGGTCGATGAAGGAGAGCGACGTCGAGAGCGCCAGGTCGTCTGGGATCTCGCCGGAGAGCTCGTTGCCCGCGAGCTCCAGGCGTTGAAGATGCGGAAGCCGCCCGAGCCCTGCTGGCACTGCGCCGTTAAGCCTGTTGTTGTGCGCGCGCACACGTACCAGCGACGAGCACTTGGTGAGGCTCGCCGGGATCGGGCCCGTGAAGACATTGTTGAACAATATCAGCTTGGTCAGGTTGCCGCTGTCGCAGAGGCCGGCAGGCACCGGCCCGGATAGCGCGTTTGTCGACACGTCGAGCCACTGCAGAGGCTGCGCGGCACCGAGCGACGGCGGCAGAGGGCCGGTGAGGGAGTTGTTCCACAGCTCCAGCACCTCCAGCTTGGGGAGCTCGCCGACGCCCGCCGGGACGCTGCCCTTGAGCCGGTTGCACATGAGGTTGAGCAGCTGCAGGTTGGTGAGCTGCGCCAGCTCTGGCGGGATCGCGCCGGTGAGCGCGTTGTCGGAGAGGTCGAGCATGACGAGGGACGACAGCTTGCCGAGCTCCTTGGGTATCTTGCCGCCGATGTTATTTTTGTAAAGGAAAACCGTGTCGAGCTCCTGCAGCCGGCCGAGCTCCGGTGGGATGGGACCTTCCAGGCCACCGATTGCCATGTCAAGGTACTGGAGGTTCTTGAGCTTGCCAATGGCTGACGGGATTGGGCCGGTGAACTCGTTGTAGCCAATGATGATCTGCTCCAATGCCGTGAGCTCGAATAGCTCAAGCGGGAGAGCGCCGTTGAGGTTGTTGCCCGAGAGTCCCAAGAACTTGAGCTTCTGGAGCTTGCCGTAGCTCTTGGGGATCGTGCCGGAGAAGAAGCCGCCCCTGACGTCGAGCGCCTCGAGCTCGGTGGCATTGCCGATGTCGGCGGGGAGCGGGCCGACGAAGTTGTTGCCCGACGCGTTGAAGTACGTCAGTGAGGCGCACGCGCCAAGGCCGGCAGGGAACCGGCCGGTGAAGCCGTTGTCACTAACATCGAACTCGCGGAGCGTAGGCATTGACACCAGCGCCACTGGCAGGTCGCCGACAAACGCGTTGCTCTGAAGGACGATCGAGGTGAGCGCGGTGAGGCCGAGGACGTCGTCCGGGATGGTGCCGCTCAGGTTCATGCTGGCGAGGTTGAGTCCGGTGACCGCGCCCCGGGCGTCGCAGCTCACGCCCTTCCAGCCACAATGCGGCGCGGAGCCCCACCCCCGGAGCTCCCCCAGCGGGTCGACGAGCGAGGCCCTGATGGCCAGCAGCGCCGCCGCCTCGTCGCCGGCGGCATTGGACACCGCGACGCAGCACAGGAGCGACAAGGAGAAGGACAGGGAGAAGAAGAACCGCGCAGTGCTACTCAGCCCAGTAGCACTCGTCGCCATGCTCGGCTCTCCTCTGCTCCCCTTCTCCTTCTCCACTCCTCGGTGCCGCTCAGCTGGTGTCTCTGATGGATGATCACTAGCTACGTACTAGTTGTGTGTGCTTCCATTGATTGCCTTGGTTTGAAGCAATAGAGAAATGGAGGGAAACTCCTAGGAAAGTATATAGGAGGGAGTGTCTATGATTAGGATGAGATTAAGCCATTAGTTTAAGGTCCCTGATAACTCATAATGTACTCCTTTTTTGACATGAATAAACTAATTAGCAGTGCTTGGTAGCATTTGTGATACTAGTGTGTGTGTGTGTGTTGGTGGGTGCATGTGTTGTAGTGTTAGGTATACACATGGCTAGCGATTAGTGAGCTTATTAGGTAGCTAGCACAAGAACAGCTCGGCATGAGAGTGTAAAGGTTAGGAGGCGGCATGGACATGGGCTGGAAAATGCTCTTGGAATTATTGGGAGATTGGGGAGACATGGCCCATGTGGTGAAGGGGAATGTGGGGAAAAGAAGGCTTTGGTTATTGGAGAGAGGATTTTGTCTTGATGGTTTATACTATGCTGAGCTGCAATCATTTCTTGACACCCAGAACATGGAGGCCTAAGATGGATGTAGTTGATTCCCTGTTGATTTCTCTGCGTTAATTAGTGTGGACAAATTTGTTTTTGCGGTTAGAAGAAAGGTTATTCTACTCGAAGGGGGGCTATGGTACATATGGAAACAATTACTTGTACTAGTGTTCACCCTGTCCTGCATTGGATGGACATACTAAATTTCCAGCAAATATGTGATCAATGTAAAGCATAACATATTTCCTTTTCCCATAAAGTTTGTTCTTGAAAGAAGAAGGTTTTTACAAAGTGAAAGGAAATCATGAACAATCTTGAGCTCATTAATGATTCAGTACAGTTTGAGATTATCATCTTCAGTGCCATTCTGAACAATCTGAAGTTTACTAATCTAAAGTTTACTAGAGTTGACATGCATGGTTAGCAACAGGATTACTTTAGTTGCCAGGTACTGAAAGAGAGGTAGAGGAAGAGTAACAAGCGTGTTGTGGGTCTTAAACAAATGATTGGTTCTGAAACTAATCCTATCCTGCAAGTTACATGGGAGCTTTTGCCAGTGATCCCTGACAGAGGCAAATCTACATGGACTGTAAGATTCGCTTCCAGGTTTGATAAATAGTTCATATTTTAGTGCCTACTAATACCATGAGTAAAAAGTTACATGAGACTACTTTATAATTCTGATTTCATTAGGCTTGACTCTCAGGAAGAATCTTTTGCTTAGTGTCTGAACAATGATCCATCATTAGCACTTAGCAGTGTTTTGTGGCAAAGGCTTAGCTCTTGGATACTGAGAAGAGAATTCCTAATAAATGCACCATAGCAAAATAAAACAACGGCCAGCATTTACGAAGAACTATGTTGGACTGCTTCTGTTGGAACTCTGTTGTGATGTGATATTCGAATTTTGAACCGTTAAATTTCTTAGATTGCAACATTGTTATATTTTCCATAAAAATATACGAATGTAAACAGTGAAGGAATATACATATGAATTTTGTTGTTCGATATAACATTTTTATAGGGGTGGAAAAGCGTATACACAACTTGGCCACGGCACATTATTCCCAACACATGGAAGCCATATTCTTCTCCTTGATTAGATTCCTGAGGACAATCATGCTTTATCTTCCTGTAGCACATTGATGGTACGGCATTGTCAAATGCAAGATAATGATTCTTAAAGCAATGCACTATTCTCTTGGAAATATTTTTTACATTGCTTGCTTTAGTTATCTGAACTCATACGAAAGTAAGAAGTCTACTTTAAAATGACTGAAGAAGAAGTGCAACCTACTGCAAATATGGCAAGGTTCCGACTTCTCTCTGCAAACAAGTTTTCGCCCCACTTTGTAAGTAACCAAACAGTCGAACCAATACAAAAAGATACAAAAACCTCTCATACAAAGCATATGGAAGATAAAGCATGAGCACAAGAGTAGCCACACCCCACCAAGGAACAACATAGACCACCGAGTAGATTCCGACTTCTGAGAAGGTTGATGAGTATGAAGTGCATACGTTCATCCTACTGGACCCGCATACGACTGATATTCTCAGAATTCAGCTCACTAACTAGAACTCCTATGACTACTTAATAATCATCATCAAATAGATTTGATTTTTTTTGCCTGTTTGTATAGATCGAGTAAGGCAGACAATAATCATAGCAGGCTGTCCTTACAATATGGTTTTTTCGAAAAGGGCATTGGCATTCAAGGATGCACACCATCATTTTTATTATATCATTCAACAGAGTCTAACAAAACAGGTACATTGATCATCCAAAACCATCTTTCTCGCGACCCCACCAAAGTCCAAAACACACCATCTAACCTGACCAGGCCGTCCCATGGCGAGCCGAGAGCAGACCCTCAACTGACATCGCAGGTGCACGCTCTAGAATCCACCGCCATCATCTTCCGTTGTCCCATTTTCAAGAGGAATCAAAGCTGACCTTGCCACGCTCAACTCCCGTCGATGCTACCACGAGCCAGACATCGTCACCATCCCGCGCTTCTCCATCAACATGCGTTCATTGCGGAGGCTCAATTACCCATAATACCTGATAAATGGACCCATTTTTGGAAAAACCCATATCAGATTAGAACTTGGAAATGATTTATTTATCACTAACTATCATTGATCACTCGAAGACATGCAGAGATACATGATCACCACGACTCCGTCAGCCACAAAAGATCATCAAGTAAGGAAGTGATGCGAGCACTGCGGTATTGAGGCCGGTACCCCGATAATCCAATGCACGTGTCGCAACGACAGGCGGCCCTTGCGACACACTTGACCGATCGGGCATTAAATGCCTGCCCAAGCTATGAATCATAGCCCGCTGCACGCCTATGAAAGTAGGCAATCACCATGAATATTGAGTTGGGCGGGCGCCTGCGGTCGATCAGGCGCTTGCCTAATGTGACAACCCGAGACCGACGCTCAGTAGATTCCCTTTTGATTCCGTTTTCGTCGTGTGGTTTATTTTATTTGTCACATCATCATCGCATCATGCGCATCATCTGCATCGCATCGGCACTCCGTTGCCGCCAGTTTTCAAAAACTTGCATCCGTTATTAGTTACCGGCTCTCGTCGTTGTCCGTTTTGAGCCCGATCACACTCGCACGCGCCCGCGGCATCGTTCGAATGTTGTTTTTTAAAAGTGTGTGTAAAACTTTCTCTGATTGGGTTGAAACTTGGCGTCCGGTCTTATTTTAACATAGGTAGGCCGCCTGCCAAATTTCGTCGCAATCGGAGTCCGTCTGGTATCCGAATGGTCGACCGTAGCGGCACCGTATTTGGTCTATCGTCGGACGTTTTTTGATGTTTTAAAATTACGTTGCCGGGTGCCGTTTCCCTCTCATCTCCGGCTAACCTACTCTACACGGCCACTTAGCCCGTCCCCGCGTGCGAAACCGTCCGATTTAGATCGCGCGGTTGGATCCGGGACGAAATTCTGCTAAACCTAGCCCCCCAGTGTTATAAATAGGACCCCAATGCCATGTTTAGACAACCATCCCCTCTCTCCTCGAAATCTGTGCCACGCCGAAACCCTAACTTCCAGCCTCTCTCCTCCCCTCCTCCCGCGGGCCCGCCAGGCCTAGACCGGGCCCGGTCGAGTCCATCGCGCCGCCGCCTCTCCGGCCTCCTCCCGAGCTCCTTCCCGCAGCTACCCAGCCGCCACACTGTTGGGGAACTTCGCATGGGAAACAAAAATTTTCCTACGCGCATGAAGACCTATCATGGTGATGTCCATCTACGAGAGGGGATTTCTGATCTACGTACCCTTGTAGATCGCACAACAGAAGCGTTAGTGAACGCGGTTGATGTAGTGGAACGTCCTCACGTCCCTCGATCCGCCCCGCGAACCGTCCCGCGATCCGCCCCACGATCTAGTGCCGAACGGACGGCACCTCCGCGTTCAGCACACGTACAGCTCGACTCTGATCTCGGCCTTCTTGATCCAGCAAGAGAGACGGAGAGGTAGATGAGTTCTCCGACAGCGTGACGGCGCTCGGGAGGTTGGTGGTGATCTAATCTCAGCAGGGCTCCGCCCGAACTCCGCAAAAACGCGTGGAGGTATGTGGTCGGGCTGCCTTCAAAAAGTTGTCTCAAATAAGCCCTAATAGCTCCATTTATATAGGAGGAGGGAGGGGAGGCTTGCCTTGAGGCTCAAGGAGCCCCAAGGGCTGCGCACCAAGGGGAGGAGGAGTCCTCCTCTAATCCTAGTCCAACTAGGATTGGAAGGTGGAGTCCTTCTCTCCCTTCCCACCTCCTTTTTTTTTCTTTTCTCTTTGATTTTCTATCTATGGCGTATAGGGCCTTCTTGGGCTGTCCCACCAGTCCACCAAGGGCTGGTGCGCCACCCCCAAGGCCTATGGGCTTCCCCGGGTGGGCTGCCCCCCCGGTGAACACCCGGAACCCATTCGTCATTCCCGGTACATTCCCGGTAACTCCGAAAACCTTCCGGTAATCAAATGAGGTCATCCTATATATCAATCTTCGTTTCCCGACCATTCCGGAAACCCTCGTGATGTCTGTGATCTCATCCCGGACTCCGAACAACATTCGATAACCAACCATATAACTCAAATACGCATAAAACAACGTCGAACCTTAAGTGTGCAGACCCTGCGGGTTCGAGAACTATGTAGACATGACCCGAGTGACTCCTCGGTCAATATCCAATAGCGGGACCTGGATGTCCATATTGGATCCCACATATTCTACGAAGATCTTATCGTTTGAACCTCACTGCCAGGGATTCATATAATCCTGTATGTCATTCCCTTTGTCCTTCGGTATGTTACTTGCCCGAGATTCGATCGTCAGTATCCGCATACCTATTTCAATCTCGTTTACCGGCAAGTCTCTTTACTCGTTCTGTAATACAAGATCCCGCGACTTACACTAAGTTACATTGCTTGCAAGGCTTGTGTGTGATGTTGTATTACCGAGTGGGCCCCAAGATACCTCTCCGTCACACGGAGTGACAAATCCCAGTCTCAATCCATACTAACTCAACGAACACCTTCGGAGATACCTGTAGAGCATCTTTATAGTCACCCAGTTACGTTGCGACGTTTGATACACACAAAGCATTCCTCCGGTGTCAGTGAGTTATATGATCTCATGGTCATAGGAACAAATACTTGACACGCAGAAAACAGTAGCAACAAAATGACATGATCAACATGCTACGTCTATTAGTTTGGGTCTAGTCCATCACGTGATTCTCCTAGTGGCGTGATCCAGTTATCAAGCAACAACACCTTGTACATAGTCAGAAGACCCTGACTATCTTTGATCAACTGTCTAGCCAACTAGAGGCTTGCTAGGGACAGTGTTTTGTCTATGTATCCACACATGTATATAAGTCTTCATTCAATACAATTATAACACGGATAACAAACGATTATCTTGATACAGGAATTATAATAATAACTATATTTATTATTGCCTCTAGGGCATAATTCCAACAGTCTCCCACTTGCACTAGAGTCAATAATCTAGCCCTCACATCACCATGTGAATTACATTGTAACATACAGTTCTGGTGTTGATCATGCTTTGCCTGTGGAAGAGGTTTAGTCAGCGGGTCTGCTACATTCAGATCCGTGTGCACTTTGCATATATTTACGTCCTCCCCTTCGACGTAGTCGCATATGAGGTTGAAGCGTCGTTTGATGTGTCTGGTCTTCTTGTGAAACCGTGGTTCCTTTGCTAAGGAAATGGCACCCGTGTTGTCACAGAACAAGGTTATTGGATTCAGTGCGCTTGCCACCACTCCAAGATCCGTCATGAACTGCTTCATCCAGACACCCTCCTTAGCCGCCTCCGAGGCAGCCATGTACTCCGCTTCACATGTAGAATCAGCTATGACGCTTTGCTTGGAACTGCACCAGCTTACCGCACCCCCATTAAGAATAAGTACGTATCCGGTCTGCGACTTAGAGTCGTCCGGATCTGTGTCAAAGCTTGCATCGACGTAACCCTTTACGGCGAGCTCTTCGTCACCTCCATACACGAGAAACATCTCCTTAGTCCTTTTCAGGTACTTCAGGATATTCTCGACCGCCGTCCAGTGATCCACTCCTGGATTACTCTGGAACCTGCCTGCCATACTTATGGCCAGGCTAACGTCCGGTCTAGTGCACAACATTGCATACATGATAGATCCTATGGCTGAAGCATAGGGGACGGTGCTCATATGCTGTCTATCTTTATCAGTTGCTGGGCACTGAGTCTTACTCAATCTCGTACCTTGTAAAACTGGCAAGAACCCTTTCTTGGACTGTTCCATTTTGAACCTCTTCAAAACTTTATCAAGGTATGTGCTTTGTGAAAGTCCTATCACGCGTTTCGATCTATCCCTGTAAATCTTAATGCCTAGAATGTAAGCAACTTCTCCTAGGTCCTTCATAGAGAAACTTTTATTCAAGTAATCCTTTACGCTCTCCAAAAACTCTACGTTGTTTTCAATCAGCAATATGTCATCCACATATAATATTAGAAACGCCACAGAGCTCCCACTCACTTTCTTGTAAATACAAGATTCTCCAACCACTTGTATAAACCCAAATGCTTTGATCACCTCATCAAAGCGTTTATTCCAACTCCGAGATGCTTGCACCAGTCCATAAATGGATCGCTGGAGCTTGCATACCTTGTTAGCATTTTTAGGATCGACAAAACCTTCGGGTTGCATCATATACAACTCTTCCTTAAGGAAACCGTTAAGGAACACCGTTTTAACATCCATCTGCTAGATTTCATAATCGAAAAATGCAGCTATTGCTAACATGATTCTGACGGACTTAAGCATCGCTACGGGTGAGAATGTCCCATCGTAGTCAACTCCTTGAACTTGTGAAAAACCCTTTGCCACAAGTCGAGCTTTATAAATGGTCACATTGCCGTCAGCGTCCGTCTTCTTCTTAAAGATCCATTTGTTCTGAATAGCCTTGCGGCCCTCAGGTAGTACTTCCAAAGTCCACACTTTGTTTTCATACATGGATCCAATCTCGGACTTCATGGCCTCCAGCCATTTGTTGGAATCTGGGCCCACCATTGCTTCTTCATAATTTGCAGGTTCATTGTTGTCTAACAACATGATTGGCAAAACGGGATTACCGTACCACTCTGGAGCAGCACGTGGTCTCGTCGACCAGCGTGGTTCGATAGGAACTTGAACCGGAGTTTCATGATCATCATCATTAACTTCCTCCTCAACCGACATCGCAACGACAGGGGTTTCCCCTTGCCCTGCGCCACCATCCAGAGGGATGAGAGGTTCGACAACCTCATCAAGTTCTATCTTCCTCCCACTCAATTCTCTCGAGAGAAACTCCTTCTCGAGAAAAGCTCCATTTTTAGCAACAAACACTTTGTCCTCGGATTTGAGATAGAAGGTGTACCCAACCGCCTCTTTTGGGTAACCTATGAAGATGCACTTTTCCGCTTTGGGTTCCAGCTTTTCAGACTGAAGCTTTTTGACATAAGCATCACATCCCCAAACTTTAAGAAACGACAACTTTGGCCTTTTGCCATACCACAGTTCGTATGGTGTCGTCTCAACGGATTTTGATGGTGCCCTATTTAAAGTGAATGCAGCTGTGTCTAATGCATAACCCCAAAACGATAACGGCAAATCGGTAAGAGACATCATAGATCGCACCATCTCTAATAAAGTACGATTACGACGTTCGAACACACCATTACGCTGTGGTGTTCCAGGCGGTGTCAACTGTGAAATAATTCCACATTGTCTTAAGTGAGCACCAAACTCGAAACTCAGATATTCACCCCCACGATCAGACCGTAGGAACTTGATCTTCTTGTTACGATGATTTTCAACTTCACTCTGAAATTGCTTGAACTTTTCAAATGTTTCAGACTTGTGCTTCATTAAGTAGACATAACCATATCTACTCAAATCGTTAGTGAAGGTGAGAAAATAACGATATCCGCCGCGTGCCTCCACGCTCATCGGACCGCACACATCGGTATGTATGATTTCCAACAAGTCACTGGCACGCTCCATTGTTCCGGAGAACGGAGTTTTAGTCATCTTGCCCATGAGGCATGGTTCGCACGTGTCAAGTGACTCCAAAAGTCCATCGGTATGGAGTTTCTTCATGCGCTTTACACCAATATGACCTAAGCGGCAGTGCCACAAAAACATGGCGCTATCATTGTTAACTCTAACTCTTTTGGTCTCAATGTTATGTATATGTGTATTATCACTATCAAGATTCAATATGAACAATCCTCTCACATTGGGTGCATGATCATAAAATATGTTACTCATAGAAATAGAACAACCATTATTCTCTGACTTAAAAGAGTAACCGTCTCGCAATAAACAAGATCCAGATATAATGTTCATGCTCAACGCAGGCACTGAATAACAATTATTCAAGTTCATAACAAATCCTGATGGTAACTGAAGTGAAACTGTGCCAACGACGATTGCATCAACCTTGGAACCATTTCCTACGCGCATCGTCACTTCATCTTTCGCGAGCCTTCGCCTATTCTGCAGTTCTTGTTTCGAGTTGCAAATATGAGCAACAGAACCGGTATCGAATACCCAGGCACTACTACGAGAGCCGGCTAAGTACACATCAATAACATGTATATCAAATATACCTGATTTTTCTTTGGCCGCCTTCTTATCAGCCAAATACTTGGGGCAGTTGCGCTTCCAATGACCCATACCCTTGCAATAGTAGCACTCTGTTTCAGGCTTAGGTCCAGCTTTGGGTTTCTTCGTCGGATTGGCAACAGGCTTGCCGCTCTTCTTTGAATTACCCTTCTTCCCTTTGCCGTTTCTCTTGAAACTAGTGGCCTTATTCATCATCAACACTTGATGCTCTTTACGGAGTTTAGACTTTGCGACTTTCAGCATCGCAAACAACTCGCCGGGTGACTTGTTCATCCCTTGCATGTTGTAGTTCAACACAAAGCCCTTATAGCTTGGCGGCAGTGATTGAAGAATTCTGTCAGTGATAGCCTCTTGCGGGAGTTCAATCCCCAGCTCAGCTAGAAGGTTTGAGTACCCAGACATTTTGAGCACATGTTCACTGACAGACGAATTCTCCTCCATCTTGCAAGCATAGAATTTATCGGAGGTCTCATACCTCTCGATCCGGGCGTTCTTCTGAAAGATAAACTTCAACTCCTGGAACATCTCATATGCTCCATGACGCTCAAAGCGACGTTGAAGTCCCGGCTCTAAGCCATACAAGACTGCACATTGAACTACTGAGTAGTCCTCCTTACGTGTTAACGAAGCGTTCTTAACATCCTGGTCAGCCGTAGCGGGTGGTTCATCTCCTAGCGCAGCATTAAGGACATAATCCTTCTTCCCAGCTTGTAAGATCAACTTAAGATTACGAGCCCAGTCTACAAAGTTGCTTCCATCATCTTTCAACTTAGCTTTCTCTAGGAACGTATTAAAATTCAGGGTGACTGTCGCGTGAGCCATGATCTACAACACAAATATATTCAAAGTGGACTTAGACTATGTTCAAGATAATTAGAGTTTAACTTAATCAAATTACTTGCTAAACTCCCACTCAAAAAATACATCTCTCTAGTCATTTGAGTGGTTCATGACCCACTTACACTAGCTCAAGTCCGATCATCACGTGAGTTGAGTATAGTTTCAGTGGTAAGCATCCCTATGCTAATCATATCAACTATATGATTCATGATCGACCTTTCGGTCTCATGTGTTCCGAGGCCATGTCTGCACATGCTAGGCTCGTCAAGCTTAACCCGAGTGTTCCGCGTGTGCAACTGTTTTGCACCCATTGTATGTGAACGTTGAGTCTATCACAGCCGATCATCACGTGGTGTCTCGAAACGACGAACTGTAACAACGGTGCACAGTCGGGGAGAACACAATTTCGTCTTGAAATTTTAGTGAGAGATCACCTCATAATGCTACCGTCATTCTAAGAAAAATAAGGTGCATAAAAGGATTAACATCACATGCAATTCATAAGTGACATGATATGGCCATCATCACGTGCTTCTTGATCTCCATCACCAAAGCACCGACATGATCTTCTTTGTCACCGGCGCCACACCATGATCTCCATCAACGTGTCGCCATCGGGGTTGTCGTGCTACTCATGCTATTACTACTAAAGCTACATCCTAGCAATATAGTAAACGCATCTGCAAGCACAAACGTTAGTTTAAAGACAACCCTATGGCTCCTGCCGGTTGCCGTACCATCGACGTGCAAGTCGATATTATCTATTACAACATGATCATCTCATACATCCAATATATCACATCACATCGTTGGCCATATCACATCACAAGCATACCCTGCAAAAACAAGTTAGACGTCCTCTAATTTGTTGTTGCATGTTTTACGTGGTGACCATGGGTATCTAGTAGGATCGCATCTTACTTACGCAAACACCACAACGGAGATATATGAATTGCTATTTAACCTTATCCAAGGACCTCCTCGGTCAAATCCGATTCAACTAAAGTTGGAGAAACCGACACTTGCCAGTCATCTTTGAGCAACGGAGTTACTCGTAGCGATGAAACCAGTCTCTCGTAAGCGTACGAGTAATGTCGGTCCAAGCCGCTTCAATCCAACAATACCGTGGAATCAAGAAAAGACTAAGGAGGGTAGCAAGACGCACATCACCGCCCACAAAAACTTTTGTGTTCTACTCGAGATTGCATCTACACATGAACCTAGCTCATGATGCCACTGTTGGGGAACTTCGCATGGGAAACAAAATTTTTCCTACGCGCATGGTCCGGAACCCATTCGTCATTCCCGGTAACTCCGAAAACCTTCCGGTAATCAAATGAGGTCATCCTATATATCAATCTTCATTTCCGGACCATTTCGGAAACCCTCGTGACGTCCGTGATCTCATCCGGGACTCCGAACAATATTCGGTAACCAACCATATAACTCAAATACGCATAAAACAACGTCGAACCTTAAGTGTGCATACCCTGCGGGTTCGAGAACTATGTAGACATGACCCGACTGACTCCTCGGTCAATATCCAATAGAGGGACCTGGATGCCCATATTGGATCCCACATATTCTACGAAGATCTTATCGTTTGAACCTTAGTGCCAGGGATTCATATAATCTCGTATGTCATTCCCTTTGTCCTTCGGTATGTTACTTGCCCGAGATTCGATCGTCAGTATCCGCATACCTATTTCAATCTCGTTTACCGGCAAGTCTCTTTAGTCGTTCCGTAATACAAGATCCCGCAACTTACACTAAGTTACATTGCTTGCAAGGCTTGTGTGTGATGTTGTATTACCGAGTGGGCCCCAAGATACCTCTCCGTCACACGGAGTGACAAATCCCAGTCTCGATCCATACTAACTCAACGAACACCTTCGGAGATACCTGTAGAGCATCTTTATAGTCACCCAGTTACGTTGCGACGTTTGATACACACAAAGCATTCCTCCGGTGTCAGTGAGTTATATGATCTCATGGTCATAGGAACAAATGCTTGACACACAGAAAACAGTAGCAACAAAATGACACGATCAACATGCTACGTCTATTAGTTTGGGTCTAGTCCATCACGTGATTCTCCTAATGATGTGATCCAGTTATCAAGCAACAACACCTTGTACATAGTCAGAAGACCCCTACTATCTTTGATCAACTGGCTAGCCAACTAGAGGCTTGCTAGGGATAGTGTTTTGTCTATGTATCCACACATGTATATAAGTCTTCATTCAATACAATTATAGCACGGATAACAAACGATTATCTTGATACATGAATTATAATAATAACTATATTTATTATTGCCTCTAGGGCATAATTCCAACACGCACTTCTCGCCGTCCCTCTCATGCCCCGCCTCCGCACCCAGCGGTGACCTCCGTCGCCTTGCCGCTCCGCCGCCAGGACGCGCCCCGTCACCGTGGCCCGCCTCGCCGTGGCCTGCCTCCGCCTCGAGCTCCGTCGTCGCCAATCTTCTCAACTGGTCCGCCTGCGAGCTCCTCACCACCAGGAACGGGACCCCCGAGGCCGGATCCGTCGATGCCCGGCCTCGCCGCCCCTCGAGCCTCGCCGGAGCGCCAACTCCCGCCGGTGAGCAGTCGCCGCCACATGGAGTTGCCCTCGCCTCCCTACGAGCGGGTCAGAGACGGGCAGCTCCATGGGCCGAGGCTCGCCAGCGCCTCACTCATGGGCCTCCTCCGCCCGCGTGGCCAGGCGTCCCCAAGGCCCAGCCAAGCCGACCAGGCCACCTCTCCAGACCGACCTCCTCCTCCTCTCCAGGCCAGCCCAAGAGGCCCCAAGGTGAGCCTTTCCCCCTGAGCCCACTATTCCTCGCCCAGGCGTAAAATAGCTATGTTGCGCCTCTTAGTTCGGCCTGTTTAGTATTTAGGATATTATCCCTGCGAATTTAATAATTTCAGGGAATTGGGTATATTTCAAACGCGTGTAACTTTTTAACCGTGACTTGGATCGCGACATATTGTATATGTAACTTGAGTAGTTTTTCGCGTAGATTAATATTTTGCAACGTGCATGCATGTTTGAAGTGATTTGACTTGCCATATGCCTAGTTTAGCATGCTATCCCAATAAGGGATTGTCCCGTATTAATTTCCGTGCGTGTTCGGATTGCTCGAATCCCGTAGTTCAAATGCTCATGTTTTTAGGGACATCTTGCCATGCATTTTAGAGTAGTTGTTTGTATTTTTGCATGTAGGATTCCGTCGCTAGTTTATTATACCGTGTCTAGGACATATTCTCGCATATACGTGTGGCGTTATTTTTATTTTGCAACCCCTCATATTATACATGTTTTCGGGGTAGAAAAATCCATAGAATTTAACTGTGCATTTAGTTTTAGCTTTTGAGAAAGTTAGTGCGCATATATTTTGCCATGTTACCCTTTTGTTTATTTTGTGGGATTTATTCCGTGCATAATTTGAAGGAGTTGTCAACTAGAGATATGCCCTTGGATGTGTAGGCTAGCCTCTGGTAATTTTGGTTGCAATAGAAATCCATGTTTAGGTGAGGTTTGCTTGTTCTCAACTTGCTAGGAAATAGTGTTGTTTTGGAGATGCTGAAATATTTCTAAGTTTGAAATCTATTATGTTTTGTTGCTGTCTTGTCATGAGTTTATCTGGTGATCTATAGCTCTTTTGAGGTTAATGCAATGGAGTTAGTTGTAGACTTTAAGACTCTCTAGCATGCTGTCAATTTTCATGCCATTTGGAGTCCTGTAGCTTATGATTTTGCTGCTGTCAATATGCCTTCAGATCGAAAACTGCACTTCATAAACTGTGTTTTTCACTAAGTCTGAAATTGTGTGTGAGATGCTATTTTGTGAGCTCTTTTCCTAGTGATCCATGCTTACATGCTAGGTGTTATTGGTTGTAGGTTGTAGTGCTTCTTGCCCTCTACTGTCTCATGCCTTGGTTGAGCATATTGGATTTGTGTAGCTCGTAGTTGTGGGGTGTAGAAAATGCTATGTGGCTGATTTTGGCAGATTGTAGTGATTTCTTGTTTAGGTCGTAGTTGTTGAACCACTGCTCCGTTTTGTTCGTGTTCTATATGAAACTTGCTTAGAATCTCGTGTAGTTTCATATTATCTTGTTGGTTGTGTGTTTTGAAATGCTTGTGACTTTCGTTGCACACATTTTGCATTCATGCCATCATATCTTGCAGTGTTCGTATCTTTTGAACCGTAACTCCGTTGGAGATGTTCTCTATGTGTAAATTGGTTGAAATGATGTGTAGTTTCACGTGAACCTATTTATTTTGCTGTTTAACAAATATTTAAATGTGTTAGTTTAGATCTGTACAGATTTATAAATTAACGCATGAGGTCATCTCGGAGATGCTATATGTCATTTCCGACCTTATTTAAAATGCCTAGATAGGTATATTAATTACGCTTCACCTCTTGCCATGTTTACCCACATTTAATATTACCGTGTACCTAATCGGGATAGAACTAAATAAGTCGTATGTGGAGTTTCGTCAATATGCAACTTGTTGGATATTGAACTTCACTTAATGTGTAGTGTTTGATTGTTGTGAATTGGCATGCCATGTCTTGCATATATTCTTTTGTTCATGCATCATATGTGATGTGCATCTTGTGGTGAATATCGTGTGTTGATGCTTGTTTCTGGTTTCCTTTGTCTCGAATAGAGTCCGCAAGCGTGTCGGAAAGTGAGGACCCGTTCGACTACATCGGTTCGTCTGCTTCACGGAGTCATTCTTCTTCCAAGCGGGATCTCAGGCAAGATGACCATTTTCCCAGATACCATTACTATCATTGCCATGCTAGTATTATCGTTTCTTTCGCTATGTCTCGTTGCCTACCACATATTAAATATCAGTCTCCCAACATTGCCATGAAAACCTTCAACCTGTTCACAACCTAGAAAACCACTGATTGGCTATGTTACCGCTTGGTTAACCATGTGTTAGCATTGCTAGTTGCAGGTGCAGTTGCTTCCATGTGACAACATGGGTTCCTTGTTATATCACCATATTAAATGCTATTTATTTTAATGCACCTATATACTTGGTAAAAGGTGGAAGGCTCGACCTTTCTAGCCTGGTGTTTTGTTCCACCTTTTCCCCCTTAGTTTCGGCTACCGGTGTTATGTTCCATAATTGAGCGCTCCTAACACGATCGGGGTTGTTATGGGGACCCCCTTGATAATTCGTTTTAGATTAAAGCTGGTCTGGCAAGGCCCAACATTGGTACTACGTTTGCCCAACATAATAATTTTGTTAATACTGAAAGCATAGGGCGTCATGAACCCGAGGAGTAATTCTACATAATACATGGAGGGCCAGTGTTGATGGTGCTGGTCCAAAACAGAGAAGCTTACTAACGCTACCCGGGGAAACTCGACGTCTGGCGTGGTAACCATCGCTCATCCGTCGTGTCCTGAGAACGAGATACGCGGCTCCTATCGGGATCGCCGACATGCCGGGCGGCCTTGCTGGATTAGTTTTACCTTTGACGAATGTCTTGTGCATCGGGATTCCGGTGATGCTTTGGGTAATCTCAGAGTTGAGGTTTTCCACTAAGGAGTCCGACGAGATCGCGAGTTTCGTGATCGAGGATTTCTATGCGGCTTGTGGTAATTTATGATGGATTAGTTGGAGCACCCCTGCAGGGTTAAATCTTTCGGAAAGCTGTGCCCGCGGTTATGTGGCAACGTGGAAACTTTGTTTAACACTGGTTCTAGATAACTTGAAGTTAACTTAATTAAAATATGTCAACTGAGTGCGTAACCGTGACTGTCTCTTCCGTGAGTTCCTTCTCTGATCGAGGACACGGTGGGGTTATGTTTGACGTAAGTAGGTGGTCAGGATCATTCATTTGATCATCAGTAGTTCACGTCCGTTGTGCGTATAAAATCCCCGTCTTATTCTTGTACTCGTAAGTTAGACACCTCCTATATTGCTTAGTCACTTGCTGCAGCCTCACCACTTAACCATACCTCACCCATTAAGCTTTGCTAGTCTTGATACCTTTGGAAATGAGATTGCTGAGTCCCCTGTGGCTCATAGATTACTACAACACCAATTGCATGTACATGTAAAGGTTACTTGACGCGAGCGCGTTGATTGTTCATTTGGAGTTGCTTCTTCTTCTTCTTCATCGATCTAGGATGGGTTCCACGCCGACAACCTGGGATAGCAAGGATGGACGTCGTTCTCTTTTCTCGTTTGTTTTCGTCCGTAGTCGGACCCTGCTCTTCTTCGTGATATTTATGTATTGTACTGATGTGACTCTGATGTAGCTTGTGGCGAGTGTAAGCCAATTCCATATACCTCATCTTTTCAGTATATGTACTTGTAACGATATCCATTCTTGCGAAACGACGAGATGTGCTTCTATCCCTGACGAGGCCCTCGTGCCAAATTAAGGATAGGGTCGCATCTTGGGCGTTACACCTAATCAGTCAGATGGACGTGACCAGGCCCTGACCCATCCACTGACCAAAGATTGACGTTTTATCGCATCACATCAAACTGGACTATGACATGGAAGCACTCGAGTACCTCACGCACCGTTGTATCAGATCATCTATCGACTGAACAGAGAACAAGTTGCATGGAGTGCCTACAATCTTGACAACCCATTCACACACGCTAAAATGAGAAATGTGGTGCCCCTGGTCTATATAAGGGGGGAGGTCTCTCAGGAGGACACAAATACACAACACACTAGCATACACCCACAAATCCTAAGGAAAACACGAGTAGTAGTTCTACCCCGAAGAATACGAGAAGACTGTAGTTAGTAGTGTTCGAGCACTCTAGCTAGGACCCCAACCACCACTGGTCGCACCCTGCCCACCTCCTTTGGAACACTACAACACTTGTACCCCTCCAATTCATATCAATAAGAAAATGGTGCAGAGTTTTATGCTACCATGGCGGTTCGAACCTGTATAAAAATCATTGTGTCTTGTGTGATCCCTTGCCCATGGAAAGAGAAAGTGTTTTAGCCCCTCGACGAACTCATAAATAACAGGTTGGCCTCAATCCCTCGTGTTTTGAGTACGCACTTTGACAGCCACACTGCCAAGACCAGTCGTCGTCGATGCGAAAGATGCAACACCGCTCCACCTCTTGGTCCCTCCAGGCAACCCCTACTCCAAAAGGATGCCCACGGGATGGAGAATGGCCCTCAAGGTGTCATCATCATCCGATCTAGGAGACCTAGATGAAGGATTTCCCTCGAAGCATCCAAAGCAAGGTGACGACGATTGCACAGATGGTGCCATCAACAAGGAAACGACGTAAAAGACTCTCCATCACCCATCATGACCAAAATCGACACCTTTTCATCGACAGTCGCACCAATACAAACCAGTAATTGAATCCATGAGGAGCCGCTGTTAGGGCATATTTCTCCCTTAGTGATTTAGGTGATTGATGACAATGCAATTTTTGGACTAGCCGTGTGCATTGAGCATTTCAGATTTTATGTCTTAGCACGAGACAATTTGTACCCCTCGGTGATAGAGTGAAGACGGTTGTCTTTGTCGATTTATTCATCGGTCGCTTTGAGTCATATGACAATTGTACTATTACGTGGGGGTCCGCGTTGGAAAGGTATGGATGAAATCAACACTTACACAACCTCATATGCACCCACATTTCCTTTTCCGCAACATGGCGCTAGTCCTCTGTTTTCTATAGGCAGTTTGGTGTCACACAAGAGGTAGTACCGCTCGTGTCTACAATAGTACCGCTCCGACGGTAGTACCGTTGGGCACTACCGCGTTATTGCGGCTTGGGGTTCCTGCATGTGCAACTTTCTGTTGTCTATTGTTAACGGTACTAGCATGGTAGTACCGCTCGAGCTGTACTTCCGGTTATTACTACCGATGCCAGTACCGCTTGAAGGGATCCTGGTGTGTGACTTTCTATTTCCATTTTGCCCTAAGTGGTAGTAGGGCGGCACTAGAACGGAGTACCACTTGTGGTGGTACTGCCACCCTAGTTCCTTGTACTATTGTTGCCTACCCTGGTCACGTGACCCTAAGCCATAGTACCGCTGGGGTGGACGGTACTACCACTCCGACGACACTACCGGCCCTACACTCTATGTAGTCCTTGGCCTGTACCTGTTAGTACCGCTTAGCTGTGGCAAAGGGCGAAAAAATGTTGGATTTCTTCCCACAATATGTAGGGGGTTTTCTTCCCCCAAGAAGACCTACCTCTTATCCCTCAAGCTCCATTGTTGCTCCTAAGCTCATCTTTGACCGATCTCTCTCCATAGCATCAAAACTTGTTGATCTTCTAGGTTTTGGAGGAGAAGGCCTCGATCTACACGTCCATCTAGAGAAATTTGATCCCCCACTAATCCCTTGCAGATCTAGTTACTCTTGGGTGTTTGAGTACATGTCACCTCGAAGCCATAATCCATTGTGGTGAAGCTTCGTGGTGTTGTTGGGAGCCTGCAATTAATTTTGGAGATTGCCCCAACCTTGCTTGCAAAGATTCGGTTGTCGCCTTCAAGAGTGCCACTGGTGGGATCACGACATCTTGCACTGTACGAGGGCGTGAAAATAATACGGTGGCCTTAGTGTCTTCTTGGGGAGCATTGTACCTCCACACCGCCCCAACAGAGACGTACTTCCCCTCAAACGGAATGAACTTCGGTAACACATCCACGTCTTAACCGGCTCCACTTGTGGTTACTTTTTACCTTTACTTTGTGTAAGCTTCTATTGTTCTATATTCTTTGCTTGCTTATGTGGTTGTTGTTGTTAGCATCATATAGATTGTTCACCTAGTTGCATAACTAGACAACCTTTGTGTTGCTAACCCTAATTTGTTTAAAAGAGCTAAAAATTGGTAGTTACCTATTCACCCCCCTTTAGTCAATCGTATCGATCCTTTCAGCCATGTCGGGGAGGCGCATGCATCCGCCAAAATGCCGATAGGGAACCCCAACATCCCTCGCCGACCCTTCTTCACACCATCGGCTCGCCATGAGCCAGACCGATGATGGACTCGGGAGGGAATCAAATTGACAAAACACTGCTGGCAACCACCGCCAGAGAAGCACCCCAGAGCTCCTAACAAGCCATGGAGGCGACGACCACCGTCGCACAACCAGAGGATACCGCACTGGCTGATGCGTGCGATCTCCATGTTCGCACAGTCCAAGCGACACCGATGGGCCGCCGTCACAATCAGGTGCCCAGGTACCTTCAGCATTGGGCCCACCGCTGCAGCAGCCAACGCCGACGGTAGTGGCGGAAGAGGGCTTCAAGTTCGGCGACTTCTGGTGGCTCGCTAGGGTTGGGACCCTAGCGTGCGATGCGAGGGGTATGCATAGGAGGAGTAGGAGATCAAAGGAGGGCGGCCATGGTAGGTCTTAGGGGGGGGGGGAGAGGAGGAGGAGACTCTCGCGGTTATAGGTTTTCTCCTGGCCTCTCGCTACTCGGCGTTTTCATGGAGGACCAAACAATCTTTATGACCAAACAATCCTATTTGGCCTGTATGGTCCGAATGATCTGTCCCGAAAAGTTCCCACTCTTGGAAGCTGTCATGACCAAGCACTCGGGTGTACTCCCTCCGTTCCTAAATATAAGTCTTTTAAGAAATTTGACTAGTGGTCTACATACGGAGTAAAATGAATGAATCTATATTCTAAAGTATGTCTATATATATCCGTATGTAGTCCACTAGTGGAATCTATAAAAAGACTTATATTTAAGAACGGAGGAAGTAAATTACTGGTTGTTAATGTTGAGGCAAAGCTTGCTCCCAAGCGAGTCCAAGAACCCCAATCAATACCATACTCTCTACCTTTCTTTTGTACAAACTTGGAAACTCACAGCATTGAGCAATCCAAACATGTAATCAATCAAACAACAAAACCAATCGCTGGAGATGTTCCTGAGACGAGTCATAATTAGTCACGAGTTCATCTTTCACACTGTGAGCGAACTACATATTTTTCTGTAGCAATATTATCTTGTGGATCAGGGGAACATCCAGGTAATAAACAACCTGAAAAGTAGAGGCAGCAACAGGACCCTTGTCCTCCCCTCTTGTAAAAAGTCAGCCCAACCGACTCAACTGTTTCCACCTTTATCAAGTGCCCTTCACTTAAGAAATAGAAAAGGAGTGTACTGTACTGTCCTGATAGAAAACTAATCCTCTCTCTGTGTGTAGGGTGTAGCTCAATGGCGCAACAAATAACATGATCCCCAGCTTAGCTCCAATCACTCGACCTGGATGAGACTCTTTCTTCAGAACCTTCCCATGTTAGAGCTGGAGATGGGCGACGAATTATTGGGCCCACCTGGTTGGCATACTACGTGATACGCCAATGGATCCCCTGCACATGCCTGCCATGTTGCAGTATTTGCACTGCCCAAATTTTGGTGAATGATTCAGCGTGTCCTGGTTAGTAGAGAAGATAATTGGGACGGGAGATAATGTGTCATGTTGCATTTGATTTTGCAGTGCCCACCTTAAGTTGGGTAGAATCCAGTGTAGTTTGGCTAATAGATGGAGAAAATATGTGATATGCGCGATAGCTGGACCCGATGGTTGAGGCTGTTCATCATCAGTCCGAACGCCTAGAAAGTGCCATTTTCGCCCATCTACTTTTCTTTTCTGATAGAATCTAGATAGAACATAGGACAAACTGGATAAATTCACACTGTGTATTTAGTTTAGGCAGAGGAGAGCTAGCTCAGGTGGGGTGGCAAAGTGTTTTCTCCGGCTCAACGGTAGGAAGAAGGGGCATGGCAGACGGAGGAGGCAAGAAGGTGGCCATGCATGCATGCATGCATGCATCCCACCCAACCGCAATCATGCATGCATTGCAGGGGAGAGGACGCGGCCACCAACTGCAACTGCATGCGGTGCGATTAGCTGCCTCGATCGCTTCCAAGTTGCAACTCGGTTGCTAGCCCACATGCACGCACACATGGCCTCCCTGCCTCGCAAGCCACCGTTTCAAACCGAGAGAAATACCAGTACTATATTGTGATAAAAATGAACATGGCCTTGGCCTCTCTGTGTGCGTACTTGCTTCTTCTCTTCGATCTCCGCTTTGTTAATTGGTGGCCATGTGGAGTGAAGTATGCATGCATGCAGCTTCTGAAAGAAATTCTTTCTGCCAGGAATTATTTGGGCATTCTGTGGTAGTTACTTCTTGACATATAATAGAGGTAACATGTACTACGCGTTTAAAAAAAGCATATTCTCGTTTGATTACTGGAGAGAAGGGGTCAGTAGCACATATCAAGGATACGTGATACATTTAGAGCCTGTTCGGATGCCCTCCCACTCCGTGGATCCTTGGCTCCACTCCCCGCTCCTAGGTTGCTGGCTCCACACGACAAATCAGGAGTTAGGGCCTGTTTGGGACTGCTTCAATTCATCAAAATCAACTTCACTTCATCAAATTCACTTTGAAGCAGTTTCATACAGAAGCTATAGCACTATTAAGAGAATGTTTGGCTTCCATCTAGCTCCAGCTTTAAAAATAGAAAATCTGGTGGAAAGAATCTATTTGATTGGTTGAGGGGAAAGAAATGAAGGGGTATCCACTTACTGGTGGCAGTGGTGGGTAATTTCCCCTCAACTCCAGCTTCTAGAGTTTTTTGGAGTACCCTTTGAGGACCTTCATAAAAACTTTGAAGTTCTATCCCAGATTTTAGTTTTTTTGCGGAGCGGCATATCGTGAAGCTACCCCGTTTGGTTTGTCTTTTCTGGAGCACAGCTGGATTTTAAAGAGCAGAGCAGTCCCAAACAGGCCCTTAATAATTTGTTTGGCAACAAACTCCACTCCACACTAGCTTCCCACGACACGTCGAGCTGGTTTAACACCGCGTCCTGCGGAGTTATGCGGAGCTTGGTTTTAACAGCTCCGTCAGATTGAGCAGCAATCAGCTCCGCTCCATTCTTTGGACTCTGTGGAGTTGTAGCGTTCGATGCTGCTCCCCCAGATCCCAGAGCGGAGTTGCGGAGCAGAGTCTCTCCGAACGGGTTCTTAGTCTACATGCGTACTCCTGGCACCAGCAACAGCGTACATGTATATATGTGCTGCTTTACTTGGCGGGTTGTTCAAATATTTTGAGCGTGTGCCTAACTAGAGAGATCGAACGCTTTTGCAGTTGGGTACGTTCTCTTGTTTTGTTAGGCTCTTCGGTGTATCAGGCTGCTTCCAGAATCCTAGATTTGGTCCGTCAAACGTTTGCGGACGCGTTCGGTCAATGTTCGGATGTGTCTATTTTAATTTTTTATTTGTCCGTCTATGCAGTCATGTGTTTCTTTTCTTTTCTTATACGTCTAGTCACATCCCTGTAATTGATGAATAAGGAGAGAAACAAACTAAAGAGAGAGAGAAAAAAACTTTGTGGTGGGCCAAATCTTATGTAGGAGACACATGAGCGGATAGAAAATATCTACGGTAAGCACGTCCTCCTCCCTCCCTCCCTCCCAACCCCAGCTGCCTCCCCCTCACCCTCCCTTCCTCGCCGTCGCCTGAGGCAGCCGCCGGGCAAACCCGGGGCGTCAAGGATGGTGGCGGCGGGGCCTAGGCTGCTCTGCCTCTGCGTGGGGAGCACCGGATTTGAAGCGACGGCTCCGTTGGCGAGGCACGGCAGGCTAGCAGCCGTGCGGGCAGTGGATTTGGCGTCTCGGCCGCGCGGGCGGCGGGACCTGTCATGGAAATAAACCTGACAGTAGAGGTGTAGGGTACGAATGGGGAGGGCAGAGTCCTAGCTACGACAAGATTGTACGCAAGATGTATGAGTTCATGCCTCTCTCTTGGAGGTAATAGCCCTACGTCTCAGGTGCTCAGGAGCTCTTGCAGGGTGGTTTGTGTAGTACAGGGGGTGCGGACCCTTGTGCAGAGGGGAGGGGTGGCTTATATAGAGTGCGCCACCTCTCATCAATACCTTAGCATCTAAGGGCTCGATCAATATGAGTTAAAGATATACGTTACTGATAACGTAAGCGGGTAATAAATGCTACTAAAGACCATTGTTTGAACGTGTGTCCGTTGGTCGTCGTGGGTGACTTCTGATCTTCAGTACCGACTGGAATCTTTCCGAGTGCCTTTGGGTTGTCGAGTCGATGTAAATTTAATCCGAGTGACTTCGTACCGAGTGAATTTTAAATACCATCTTCCTCCAGTCGGAGTCTTCTGTCTGGCCATTGTCCTAATAATGAGGTGCCCTTGGGTAGGACATATAGGTCAGGCCTATGACCCTACCCTAGGTACATATCCCCATCATTAGCCCTCGAATGGATCGGGGTTCGAGTGAGGAAGGGGTCGACGTGAGTTCTTGTCGAGTCGCTCTAATCTTGGTCCTTTTACTGAGATTGACATAACTTTGGGTCGACTGAAATCTTCGTCATTCGCCTTGATCGATTCTGTTCTGAAGTTTGCGTGAGTGGTTTCGGATGCTTGGGCTTACTCCGAGTGACTACTGGTATCTTTTGATATGACTAATCACTGCGGGAGGTCCGGATCTTCCGGGATTCAAAATTTCGATTTCCGCGCGCCTCGCGGTGATGATGCAACTGTCAGGCAAGTTGAGTAACGACGCCTCGATTATTGCGCCGTCATCATCGCCATGCGGCACGTCTCCATTGACAGCGGGATACGTTGAGATCTGGAGGTCCCACCAGTCGGTGACTCAGTCGGTTGCTTATATAAATGTAACCGTGGCTAGGGTTACGATCGCGCCTTGATCTTTCCTTGCTCTTCTTCCTCCTTAGCCTCGCCAGCCTTGCTCAATCTTCTCCTCGTGGCCACAACAATGACGAAAGCCAAGACCTCCAAGCTTGAGCGTGCCAAGAAGGGCGGCAATCCGAAAAAAGCCGGTCGGACCGCATTGCCACCAGGGTGGATAAAAGGGGATTTTCTCCCGTCCACTGTGATGAGGGAAGATGTTTTGGATCTCGTGGAACACAGGATCATGGCGGAGAAATCCTGGAGACTGCCTGAGGGGGAGCTTGAGCCCACACCTCGTGAGGGGGAACAGGTCCTCCTCAGCACTCATGTCGAGCGAGGTTTCTCTCTTCCTCCACATCCTTTCTTTCGTGCTTTCCTCTTCTATTTTGGGATTCAACTCCATCATCTCCCTCCCAACACTGTTGCATATATCTCCGCATTCATCACCTTGTGTGAGTGCTTCTTGGGCTGCCCTCCTCATTGGGGTTTGTTCAAGAAGATATTTCCTGCCCGGTCTCAGACGGTGAATAAAGCGAATCCGGGGACACCCGGACCAACGTTATCCAATTGTGCGGTGGCTTGGGAATTCAGAAGAGGAATAGGAGTACCTATCTTCCGATGACTCTCCCTGAATCGGTTAGGAACTGGCAGGCGTCATGGTTCTACTGCAATGATATTGCCTCCCCAAACATGTCGACTAGCCTTCCGCCCTTTACCTTAGATCGTCCGACTGCCCCTAGGGTATTGACCGTATTCGAGGATGAAAAGGTAGAAGTGGAGATGTTGGCGGGGGAAGTGATCAACTTGGTCAGAAAGGGGCTGACTGGTTTGGACCTGCTGGAAACATTTTTCAGTCGGCGCATCCAGCCTCTTCAAGCAAGGGACCATGCCATGTGGCATTACATTGGTTCCGAAGACTCAACTCGGTCGCACCCATAGGAAGTCGATGAGGAAACGGTAAGCCAGTGGATCAAAAGCATCACTGGTCCTTGCGTCAACCCCATGGGATCTAGACGAGCCGCGTCCTATTCTGCTAAGAATAAGCCGCAGAAGCTAGTATATTGCCTCTTTTCTGATTGTATTTGTGTCTTTGTCGAGTGACTTTGTATTCGTCCGACTGACTCTGTTACCTTTGAACTTTGCAGGAATGGACCAACCTGCACTCTCCTGTGCCCAACGGGGATCAGTTTGACCTTGGAGGAGAAAGTGAAGGTGGGAGTGCTGATAGTGAAAATGCAGATGACACCGAAGAGAGAGAAGACGTTTCAGAAGACAGTGAGGAAGAAGAACAATCTTCTCCACGTCGAGAACCACGAACCAAGCAACGCCATGATCCATCAGCTGCACCAAGTAAAACAGTCGCCTGTAGCAGCAAAAGCATGAAGCGGGACCGAGCCGTCGTGCCTGACTCTGTGGAGAAGACCACAAAGCAGCCGAAGCCTGATACACCGAAACTCCGGAAGGCTTTACCGTGAATGAGAATCGCCGTGCCAGTTACCTCAGTGTAAGTGCTTGTCTTTTTTATCTTGCCATGGTGTCTTTTCAAACTTCTGTTGACTGAGTGCAATTCATATGTCACTGCTGCTACCTCGGTGTCGACTCCTGTCGAGATGGGAGAGGACCATATGGACCTGGACGCAGTGGATCAGCCCGCGCCTCGACCATGTACGATCAACCTTAGCCTCACTCCATTTCATATATCAGATTAGGACTGATTGGGCCATCACCATTTTAGCTTCGGGTGTCATTTTCTTGGATGACGATCCAGAGCCTCAACATACAGCTATGGAACACACTCCTGCTGAGCCAGTTACAACTGCATTGGGGATGCGTGTGATGCCTGCGTCGACTACTCCTCCAGTCGGTTCAGGTGCTATGGCGACGGCCCCTCCGATTGGATCAACTGTCCTGACGACCGTGCTGAGTGCTCCTCAGGTAACCCAAGCTACCCCTGTCGTGATGCCCACTTCTTCATCAGTTGCATTCCCTATGCATCACGTCCCAGAGGACCAAACTGGTGCTTCCAAAGAGGCGATGATCCAGGCCAATCTGATGCTGCAACGCACAAAGGAGGTGTTTGAGGCCAGCAAACTAGCGTATGACGCCAGCTCGGCACTTGAAGCAAACATTCGAGTAAGTTGCACTGTAAGTTATTTTCCGATCGAGTCTCGTTTGTCAATCCAATTGGAATGTTGTCGATCTTGTCAATATTTCTTTATTACTTTACACCCACTGGGGGTTTGCCATGTAGTAGATTGTCTTTACTCCAGTGGGGGCATGCTTAGTGAACCCACTGGGTGTAGTCCCCGAGATTGTTGTTGAATGCTTGCATCATCAAGAGTTTGAAGTTTAAGATGTATACTCTATTTTTCACTCAGCCAGGTCGGACCTGGTCGAGTGTTTTTGTCTTCCAGTGGGGGGACTTTTAGTGCACCCACTAGGTGTAGTCCCCGATACCGTTGTCGAGTGCTTGCCTTGGCAATGGTCTTATTGAGAATTAACAAATACATGACTCAGGCAAACTGGTCTGGCCGAGTAATTTTGTATCCAGTGGGGGAACGCTAAGTGCACCCACTGGGTGTAGTCCCCGAGACTAGTGTCGATCGTTTACGAAGGGAAGTAGTATGAAGAACTTGGGTGGGTGCGGCGGGCCGCTAATGTCGAATGACTTTTATTTTTCGCTCGGGTGTAGAAAAACAGTTGTGTCGAGTGACTTGTATTTCTCCACTCGGAAGTAGAAAAATACTTGTGTCGAATGACTTGACTTTTCCACTCGAATGTTTTTTAGAAGGCTTGCGAGATTGGGTCGAAGTACACCCAGATGGAATCTGAGAAGAACCAACTGAAGCTGGAGTGTGAGGCGATGAAAAAGGTGCTGGAGGACAAGGATATAGTCCTTACCAAGCTGAAGGAGAAGTCCGAAGCTGATGAACTGAAGCTTGCGGACTTTGATAAGTTGATGGCAGAAAATGAAAAGATGAAGAAAGAAAGAGACGAATGGGAAAAGAAGCTTAACTCCATGGCAAAAAGGGGAAATGCCCTAGAAAGTTTTGTAAAAGATTTCCTGGCGAAGATGCTTGAGTCCCTCATTGGTATGTTCTCTTTGTCTAGTGGGTCTTAGCATTTTTCGTCGACTGACATGCAGCTCACATTTCATTTTTCTTCTTCTACGGAATTCTATCCTGATTTCGAAAAAGAGTCCTTCGAGGTGGAGCCATACTTGGATTCCATCAGGTTTCCTATTCCCGATGACTTGGCCCTGAGCATGTATCGCCTCAACTTCCGCCTTGTGAAAGTCCAAGGATACTTCACTCGATTGCGAGCTACTGTGGGAAGAATCGACAAAGAGCTATGGCCTGAAGACACGTTCGTCGTCGGTTTGGATGGTGTGATGGAGCGGCTGGGTTGGGTTCCTGAGAGAGTCCAAGCGTGGAAGAAATGAGCCGCTCAGTGTGGGGCTCATGCCACTCTTTCTCTCGTCAGGGTCCACTTTAAGGAGGCGAGGGAGGAAAAACTGAAGATGCTCCAAGTAGCAAATACCAAGAAGCTCCAGTTCAAAGATTTTATGGAGACTTTCATCAATGCTGCGACTCGCATCGCTGATGGAACCGATCTCGATACCTTTGTCGAGCCAGAAAGTCTCGGAGGTCCTTGAAGATAAAAACTGCTGTTATTCTTAAAAACTTCAAATTTGCCTCGGTATGCCGAGTGGTTGATGTATCGCTTAAACTTTGTTCGGGTGCTGATCCCGAGTACTTTATGGCTGCACGAATAACTTTGATCCGTGTTGAGCTCTTTTGAATTTATCTGTGTTTGATATTTGCAAGATATGTTGGGTTTCCTTCATGTAAATAGATTGCTATTCATTCGGAACAAAGTTCTTCACTTAGGTGAATCATGTCCAGCTGAGTCCCTGAATGTAAGAGTTGCTCTTCACTCGGAGTATGTTTCGTACTTAGGCGAAGACTGGTTCGCGGCTAAGCGTCCGAGTGGATAGTTTTTATTCACTCGGAAGAGATTGTTAACTTAGGTGAATTTTGTTCGCAGTTAAGCCCCCGAGTGGGAGGATCGTTCTCCACTCGGAGTATGTTTCGCACTTAGGCGAATACTGGTTCGCAGCTAAGCGTCCGAGTGGATAGTTTTTATCCACTCGGAAGAGTTTGTTAACTTAGGCGAATCTTGTTCGCAGCTAAGCCCCCGAGTGTGAGGATCGCTCTCCACTCGTAGTACGTTTCATACTTAGGCGAATACTGGTTCGCAGCTAAGCGTCCGAGTGGATAGTTTTTATCCACTCGGAAGAGTTTGTTAACTTAGACGAATCTTGTTCGCAGATAAGCCCCCGAGTGTGAGGGTCGCTCTCCACTCGGAGTGCATTTCGTACTTAGGTGAAGACTTGATCGCAGCTAAGCGTTCGAGTGGATAGTTTTTATCCACTTGGAGGAGTTTGTTAACTTAGGCGAATCTTGTTCGCAGCTAAGCCCCCGAGTGTGAGGATCGCTCTCCACTCGGAGTACATTCTTTGGGCGCGTAGCCACTCGACCAGAATCGACTAAAACCAAGGAAGTTATGACATGGACAAGCAACTCTATTCAGCAAACTTTGTCTGTTACATCGAATAAACCGGTAATCAAGCATAAAAACGCTTTAGTAGATCTGCATTCCATGCACGCGGTTCGTCAGTCCTCTTCTGAAGATTGTAGAGTCAGTAAGCTCCATTGTTTAACACCTTTGTTATGATGAAGGCCCCTTCCCAAGCAGAAGCTAACTTATGAGGCCGTTGCTGATCCACTCGGAGCACCAAATCTCATTCATGGAATGCCCGACTCCTTACATGCCTTGAGTGAAAACGCCGCAAGTCTTGTTGATAAACCGTGGATCAAACCAACGCCATCTCGCATTCCTCCTCCAGAAGATCTACTCCATCTTGACGTGCTTGTTCGGCTTCAGCTTCTGAATATAAATCCACTTGGGGGAACTGTGAATCAAGTCACTCGGTAGAACAGCTTCGGCTCCCTAGACCAAGAAGAAAGGAGTTCACCCTGTCGACCGGTTCGATGTTGTCCTCAAACCCCAAAGGACAGAGGGTAGCTCAGTCACCCAAGGACCTACGGCATACTCAAGGTCTCACATGAGTCGAGGCTTTAATCCTTGCAAGATCACACCATTTGCTTGCTCTGCTTGACCGTTGGTTTGCTGATGAGCAACAGATGCATAATCCACTCGGGTCCCTTGGTTGGTGCAGAAACGTCTGAATTCGTCTGAGTTGAAGTTTGACCCATTGTCTGTGATGATGTAATGCGGGACTCCATACCGGAATGTAATTTCCTTCACAAGCTTGATGGCTGTGCGGGAATCCAACTTCTTGATCGGCTTGGCTTCAATCCATTTGGTAAACTTGTTGACTGCGATGAGCAAGTGTGTGAAACCACTCTGGCCTGTCCGGAAAGGTCCGACCATGTCCAAACCCCAAACGACAAACGGCCAAATGAGAGGAATCGTCTTCAGGGCTGATGCAGGTTTCTGAGACAAGTTGGAGTAGAACTGACAACCTTCACAACGGTCGACGAGGTCTTTGGCCATTTCATTAGCACGAGGCCAGAAGAATCCAGATCGGTATGCTTTGGCAACAATGGTCCGAGAGGACGCATGATAACCACATGTCCCTGAGTGGATTTTTCCAGAATCAGTTGGCCCTCCTTAGGGGAGATACATCGTTCAGCTACGCCGGTCGCACTTTCTCTGTAAAGTTGATCACCCATTACTGTGAAGGCCTTTGACTTACGGACAATCTGTCGGGCTTCTTCTTCATCTTCTGGCAACTCTCGTCTTAAAATGTATGCAATATATGGTACTGTCCAGTCGGGGGCAATCACCAAAACTTCCATGATAAGGTCAATGACTTTTGGAACATCGACTTTAGTCGGATCAGAAGTACTTGTTGGTGGTGGGGGCTCTGTAGTGAAGGGATCCTCTTGCACAGACGGAGTGCGCAAATGTTCCAAACACACATTGTTGGGTATAGGATTCCGAGTAGATCCGATCTTAGCCAATTCATTAGCTGCATGGTTCTTCAATAGGGGTACATGATGGAGTTCTAAGTCTTCAAACTTCTTCTCCAGCTTCCTCACTCATTACAATAACCTGTCATGGCAGGGTTCCGGACGTCCCAGTCCTTCATCACCTGATTGACCACTAAGTCCGAGTCGCCGTAGACCATCACGCGTCGGACGCCGAGTGAGATGGCCATACGCAACCCGTAAAGGAGAGCTTCATACTCAGCCTCATTGTTGGATGAATCAAAGTGGATCTGAAGAACATAATTAAGCTTGTCGCTTTTTGGAGACACCAATACCACACCAGCACGGGACCCATTTAACATTTTGGATACATCAAAGAACATAGTCCAATGCGCCGATTGAATTTGTGCAAGCTGTTGTTGCTCCACCCACTCGGCTATAAAGGCAGCCAAGGCCTTAGATTTGATGGCTTTCTTTCCTTCAAACTTGATATCCAAATACAACAACTCCATAGCCCATTTGGCCACTCGGCCCGTTGCATCCAGATTGTGAAGGATCTCTGATAGGGGAGCATCACTGACGACCGCTATGGAGTGATCTTAAAGTAATGTGCCATTTTCTTTGCTGTCATATATATTCCATAAAGAAGCTTCTGATAATGGGGATGCCTTTGCTTCGAAGGACTCAACACTTCTAAAATATAATAGACTGGACGTTGAACCTTGTGGGCTTTGCCCTCTTCTTCTCTCTCGACTGTCAGGACTGTACTAACGACTTGATTGGTGGCTGCGATGTATATGAGCAGTGGTTCTTTGCTGTGCGGAGCAGCAAGCACTGGCTGGGTGGAATGCACAGCTTTGAGCTCTACAAACGCTGCTTCTGATTCATCATTCTAGTCGAATACATCCGACTTCTTCATCAATCGGTACAAAGGCAGTGCCTTCTCACCGAGACGAGATATAAAGCGACTCAATGCTGCCAGACATCCTGTAAGTTTTTCCACATCATGCACTCGCACATGGCTCTGCATTCCGAAGATGGCGCCAACGTTCTCAGGGTTAACGTCGATCCCTCATTCGGAAACGAGAAAACCAAGTAACTTTCCCCGAGGAACGCCACAAGTGCACTTAGCTGGATTGAGCTTGATGTCATATTTTCTTAAATTGGCAAATGTTTCTGCCAAGTCACTCAACAGGTCGGAACCTTTGCGCGACTGACAACAATATCATCCATGTACACTTCAATATTTTGACCAATCTGGTTGAGCAGACACTTCTGGATCATGCGCATGAAGGTTGCACCAACATTCTTTAGATCGAAAGGCATAGTGATGTAATAGTAACACCCGAAAGGGGTGATGAAGGCTGTTTTTTATTTCATCTGGACCAAACAGACATATCTGATGGTAACCAGAGTAAGCATCCAAAAAAGACAAACGCTCACATCCCGCAGTTGAATCGATAATCTGATCAATGCAGGGGAGCGGAAAGTGGTCCTTCGGACATACCTTATTAATGTTTTTGAAGTCGATACACATGCGAAGTGAATTATCTTTCTTGGGAACCATGACAACATTCGAGAGCCACTCGGAGTGGTAAATCTCCCGAATGAATTTGGCTTCCAAGAGCTTCGCTACCTCCTTGCCGATTGCCTTCCTCTTCTGTGACGCAGATCGTCGCAGGCGCTCTCTGACTGGCTTCGCCTTCGGATCCACTCGCAAATGGTGCTCAACCAGCTCCCTGGGTACACCCGGCATGTTAGCACGCTTCCATTTGATTTTGTTGTTTCAGGTGAGTTTCGTCATCTATAACGCAGTGTTTTTGGGCCTCAGGTCGATTTTTAATGCTCAATGAACCATGTGCACGGCTATCGAGACGTCGTAGAAACTCGTTGTTTTTGTCGATCTAGCCAGTTCCGTAGGCTATAGGGCACTGTTTTGTGGTCCCTGGTTGATTTTTATGTTGCACGAAACCTGTGCACGGCTATCGAGATGTAAAAAAAAACTCATTGTTTTTGTCATTTCGTGCGAGTTACGTGGGCTATAACGCACTGTTTTGGGGCCACATATTGATTTTTCATGCTCCATGAAATCTGTGCACGGCTATCGAGAAGTCACAAAAGTCGGTGTTTTTGTCGTTTCGGGCCACTTTCGTAAGCTATATCGCATTGTTTTGGGGCTTCGGATCGATTTTTTATGCTCCATGAACCCTCTGCACAGCAATCGAGACGTCGCAAATACTCGGAGTTTTTGTCGTTTCGGGCGAGTTTCGTGGGCGCATTGTTTTGGGGTCCCGTGTCGATTTTTGATGCTCCATGAACCATGTGCACGGATATAGAGACGTCGCAAATGCTCGTTGTTTTTGTCATTTCAGGCCAGTTTCGTGGGCTATAGCGCACTGTGTTGGGGTTCCTGGTCAATCTTTGATGCTGCACGAACCTTGTGCACGGCTATCGAGACATCGCAAAAACACGTTTTTTTGTCATTTCGGGCCAGCTTCGTGCACTATTGCGCTTTGTTTTGGGGTCCCGGGTCGATTTTTGATGCTCCATGAACCCTGTGCATGGCTATCAAGACGTCACAAAAACTCTATGTTTTTGTCGTTTCGGGCGAGTTTCGTCGGCTATAACACACAGTTTTGGGGTCCCGGATTGTTTTTTCATGCTCCATGAACCGTGTGCACGACTATCGAGACGTCGCAGAAACTCGTTGTTTTTGTCGATCATGCCAGTTTCGTGAGCTATTGCGCACTATTTTTTGGTCCCTGGTCGATTTTTATGCTGCATAAACCATGTGCATGGCTATCGATACGTCGCAAAAACTCGTTGATTTTGTCGTTTCGGATTAGTTTCGTGGGCTATAGCGCACTAATTTGGGGTAAGAGGTTGATTTTTGATGCTTCATGAACCCTGTGCACAGTTATCGAAACATCGCAAAAACTTGGTTTTTTGTCGTTTCGAGCTTATTTCATGTGCTATAGCGCAATTTTTGATGCTCCATGAACCCTGTGCACGGCTATCAAGACGTCGCAAAAACTTGGTGTTTTGTCATTTCGAGCCTATTTCGAGCGCACTCTTTCGGGGTCCCGGGTCGATTTTTGATGCTCCATGAAGCTTGTGCACGACTAAAGAGACGTCGCAAAAACTCATTGTTTTTGTCATTTTGGACCAGTTTCGTGGGGCTATAGCGTCGTGTTTTTGGGTCCTGGGTCGATTTTTGATACTCCATGAACCCTATGCACGACTATCGAGACGTTGCAAAAACACGTTGTTTTGGTCATTTCAGGCCAGTTTCGTGGCGCATTGTTTTGGGGTTCCGGGTCAATTTTCGATGCTGCACGAATCTTGTGCATGACTATCGAGACGTCGCAAAAACTCGTTGTTTCTGTCGTTTGGGGCAAGTTTCATCGGCTCTAACGCATTGTTTTGGGGTCCCGGGTCGATTTTTGATGCTCCATGAACCGTGTGCAAGGCTATCGAGACGTCACAAAAACTCGGTGTTTTTGTCGTTCCGGACTGTTCCGTGGGCTATAGGGCAGTGTTTTGGGTTCCCGGGTAGATTTTTGATGCTCCATTAACCCTATGCATGGCTATCGAGACGGTGCACAAACTCGTTGTTTTCGTCGTTCGGGCCAGTGTCATGGGCTATAGCGCACTGTTTTGGGGTCCCGAGTCGAATTTTGATGCTCCATGAACCCTGTGTGCGGCTATCGAGACATTGCAAAAACTCGTTGTTTTGTCGCTTCGGGCGAGTTTCGTGGGCTATAGCACACTGTTTTGGGGTTCCAGGTCGAATTTTGATGCTCCATGAACCGTGTGGATGACTATCGAGACGTCGGAAAACTCATGTTTTTTGTCGTTTCGGTCCAGTTTCGTGGGCATAACACACTGTTTTGGGGGCCCCGAATTAGTTTTTTAAGCTCCATGAACCGTGTGCACGGCTATCGAGACGTCGCAAAAAACTCGATGCATTTGTCGTTTGGGCGAGTTTCGTGGGCTATAACGCACTGTTTTGGGGTCATAAATCGATTTTTGATGCTCCGTGAATCGTGTGTACGGCTATAAAGACATCACAAAAACTCGGTGTTTTTGTCGTTTCGTGGGCTATAACGCACTGTTTCGGGGTCCCGGGTCGATTTTTGATGCCCCATGAACCGTGTGCACGACTATCGAGACGTCGTAAAAACACGTTGTTTTTGTAATTTCGGGCCAGTTTCGTGGGCTATAGCGCATTGTTTCGGGGTCCCGGGTTGATTTTTGATGCTCCATGAACCCTGTGTAGGGCTATCAAGACGTCACAAAAAGTCGTTGTTTTTGCCGTTTCGGGTGAGTTTCGTCGGCTATAACGCAGTGTTTTAGGCCCCGAGTCGATTTTTGATGCTCCATGAACCATGTGCACGACTATCGAGACGTCACGAAAACTCACTGTTTTGATCGATTAGGCCAGTTTCTTGGGCTATAGCGCACTGTTTTCTGGTCCATGGTTGATTTTTATACTGCATGAACCCTGTGCAGGCTATTGATACTTCGCAAAAACTCGTTGTTTTTGTCGTTTTGGGTCAGTTTCGTGGGCTATAGTGCACTATTTTGGGGTCCCGGGTCAATTTTTGATTCTCCATGAACCCTGTGCACGGCTATCGAAACATCGCAAAAACATGGTGTTTTTGTCGTTTCGAGCCTATTCGGTGGGTTATAGCGCATTGTTTTGGGGTCCCGGGTCGAGTTTTGATGCTCCATGAACCGTCTGCACGGCTATCTATACTTCGCAGAAACTCGTTGTTTTTGTCGTTTCATACCACTTTCGTGGGCTATAACACACTGTTTTGGGGTTCTGGTCTGATTTTTGATGCTCCATGAACCATGTGCACGGCTATCGGGACATCGGGAAAACTCGGTGTTTTTATCGTTTTGGGGCCACAAAACTCGCCCGAAACGAAAACTCGTTTTATCGATTTTTGATGCTCTGTGAACCATGTGCACGGCTATTGAGACGTCACAAAAACTCGGTGTTTTTTCATTTCGGGCCAGTTTCGTGGGCTATAACGCAACGTTTTGGGGCCACAAATTGATTTTTGATGCTTCCTAAACCCTGTGCACGGCTATCGAGACATCACAAAAAGTTGGTGTTTTTGTCATTTTAGGCCATTTCCGTGAGCTATATCGCACTGTTTTGGGGCCCCTGAGCAATTTTTTATGCTCCATGAACTGTGTGCACGTCAATCGAGACGTCGCAAATACTTGGTGATTTTTCGTTTCGGGCGAGTTTCGTGGGTGCATTGTTTTGGGGTCCCGTGTCGATTTTTGATGCACCATGAACTATGTGCACGGCTATAGAGGCGTCACGAAAGCTCGTTGTTTTTGTCATTTCTGGTCAATTTCGTGGGCTATAGCACACTGTTTTGGGGTCCCGGGTCAATTTTTGATGCTCCACGAACCTGTGCACGGCTATCGAGACGTTGCAAAAACTCGTTGTTTTTGTCGTTTTGAGCGAGTTTCATCGGCTATAACGCACTGTTTTGGGGTCCCGGGTCAATTTTTGTTGCTCCATGAACCGTGTGCACGACTATTGAGACGTCGCAAAAACTCGTTGTTTTTGTCGTTCTGCACAGTTCCGTGGGCTATAACGCATTGTTTCGGGTTCCCGCGTCGATTTTTGATGCTCCATGAACCCTATGCACGGCTATCGAGACGTTGCACAAACTAGTTGTTTTTGTCATTTTGGGCTAGTTTCGTGGGCTATAGCGCAATGTTTTTCGGTCTGAGGTCGAACCCTGTGTAGGGCTATCGAGACGTCGCAAAAAATCATTGATTTTGTTTTTTCGGGTGAGTTTCGTCGGATATAACCCAGTGTTTTTGGGGCCCGGGTCGATTTTTGATGCTCCACGAACCATGTGCATGGCTATCGAGACGTCGTAGAAACTCGTTGTTTTTGTTGATCTCGCCAGTTCCCTAGGCTATAGCGCACTGTTTTGTGGTCCCTCGTCGATTTTTATGCTGCACTGAACCTGTGCACGGATCCGAGACGTCAAAAAAACTCGTTGTTATTGTCGTTTCGTGCAATTTTCGTGGGCTATAACGCACCGTTTTGGGGCCACAGATTGATTTTTGATGCTCCATGAACCCTGTGCATGGCTATCGAGACATCACAAAAAGTCGGTGTTTTTGTCGTTTCGGGCCACTTTCGTGAGCTATATCGCACTGTTTTGGGGCCCCAGATAGATTTTTTATGCTCCATAAACCCTTTGCACGGCAATCGAGACGTCACAAATACTCAGTGTTTTTGTCGTTTCGGGCGAGTTTCATGGGCGCATTGTTTTGGATTCCCGTGTCGATTTTTGATGCTCCATGAACCATGTGTACGAATATAGAGACGTCGCAAATGCTCATTGTTTTTGTCATTTGAGGCCAGTTTCGTGGGCTATAGCGCACTGTTTTGGGGTTCCGGGTCAATTTTTGATGCTGCACGAACGTTGCGCACGGCTATCGAGACATCGCAAAACACGTTTTTTTGTCATTTCGGGCCAGTTTCGTGGGCTGCGCATTGTTTTGGGGTCCCGGGGTCGATTTTTGATGTTCATAGAACAATGTGCATGGCTATCGAGATGTCGCGAAAACTTGGTGTTTTTGTCGTTTGGAGCCTATTTTGTGGGCTATAACGCACTGTTTCGGGGTCCCGGGTCGATTTTTGATGTTCCATGAAGCTTGTGCACGGCTAAAGAGACGTCGCAAAAACTCATTATTTTTGTCATTTTGTGCCACTTTCGTGGGCTATAGCGCAATGTTTTGGGGTCCTCGGTTGAGTTTTGATGCTTCATGAACCCTATGCACTGCTATCAAGACGTTGCAAAAACAAGTTGTTTTGGTCATTTCACACCAGTTTCGTGGGCTATAGCCCATTGTTTCGGGGTCCCGGGACGATTTTTGATGCTCCATGAAACATGTGCACGGCTATCGAGACGTCGCAAAAACTCTTTGTTTTTGTCATTTCGGGGCAGCTTCGTGGGCTATAGTGTATAGTTTTTGGTTCCCGAGTCGATTTTTTATGCTCCGTGAACCTTATGCACAGCTATCGAGACGTCGCAGAAACTCGTTGTTTTTATCGTTTCACGCGAGTTTGGTGGGCTATAGCGCATTGTTTTAGGGTTTCGGGTTGATTTTTGATGCTCCATGAACCCCGTGCACTACTATCAAGACGTCGCCAAAACTCGGTGTTTTTGTCGTTTCGGGCGAGTTTCATGGGCTATGGCGCAGTGTTTTCGGTCTTCAGTCAATTTTTGTTGCTCCATGAACCATGTGCACGGCTATCGAGACATCGCGGAAACTCGTTGTTTTTGTGGATGGGACAAGTTTTTGGGCTATAGCGCACTGTTTTGTGGTCCCTGGTTGATTTTTATGCTGCATGAACCTTGTGCAGGCTATTGATACGTCGCAAAAACTCGTTGTTTTTGTCGTTTCAGGCCAGTTTCTTGGGCTATAGCGCACTGTTTTGGCATCCAGGGTCAATTTTTGATGCTCCATGAACCCTGTGCACGGCTATCGAAACATCACAAATGGTGTTTTTGTCGTTTCGAGCCTATTTCATGGGCTATAGCTCACTGTTTTGGGGTCCCGGAGCGATTTTTGATGCTCCATGAACCCTGTGCATAGCCATCGAGACGTCGCAAAAACTTGGTGTTTTTGTCGTTTCGAGCCTATTTTGTGGGTTATAGCGCATTGTTTTGTGGTCCCGGATCGAGTTTTGATGCTTGATGAACCCTGTGCACGGCTATCGAGTCATCCCAAAAACTCGGTGTTTTTGTCGCTTCGAGCCAGTTTCGCACTCTTTTGGGGTCCCGGATCGATTTTTGATGCTCCTTGAAACATGTGCATGGCTATTGAGATGCCGCAAAAACTCATTGTTTTTGTCATTTCGGGCGAGTTTCGTGGGCTATAGTGTATTGTTTTGCGGTACCGGGTCGATTTTCGATGCTCCATGAACCCTCTGAAGTGCTATCGATATGTATCAAAAACTCGTTGTTTATATCGTTTCGGACGAGTTTCGTCGGCTCTAACGCTGTATTTCGGGGTCCCGGGTCGATATTTGATGCTGCATGAACCGTGTGCACGGCTATCGAGACGTCACAAAAACTCATTTTTATTGTCGTTTCGGGTGAGTTTCGTCGGCTATAACGCATTGTTTTTGGCTCCCTGGTCGATTTTTGATGCTCCATGAACCATGTACATGACAATCGAGACGACGGAAAAACTCGATGTTTTTGTCGTTTCGGGCCAGTTGTGTGGGCATAACACACTGTTTTGGGGGTCCCGAGTTGATTTTTTAAGCTCCATGAACCCTGTGCACGGCTACCGAGACGTGGCAAAAACTCGGTGTTTTTGTCATTTTGGGCAAGTTTCGTGGGCTATAACGCACTGTTTTGGGGTCACGGATCGATTTTTTATGCTCCGTGAATCGTGCGTACGGCTATCGAGACATGAACCCTGTGCACGGCTATCCAGACGTCGCAAAAACTCGTTGTTTTGTCATTTCAGGCTAGTTTCGTGGGCTATAGCGCATTGTTTTGGGGTCCCGAGTCGATTTTTGATGCTCCATGAACCCTGTGCAGGGCTATCAAGACGTCACAAAAAGTCGTTGTTTTTGCTGTTTCGGGTGAGTTTTGTCGGCTATAACGCAGTATTTTTGGGTCCCGAGTCGATATTTGATGCTTCATGAACCATGTGCACGGCTATCGAGACGTCGCGGAAACTCGTTGTTTTTGTCGATTGGGCGAGTTTCTTGGGCTATAGTGCACTATTTTGTTGTCCTTGGTTAATTTTTATGCTGCATGAACCCTGTGCACGCTAATGATACGTCGCAAAAACTCATTGTTTTTGTCGTCTCGGGTTAGTTTCGTGGGCTATAGCGCACTGTTTTGGTGTCCCAGGTCAATTTTTGATGCTCCATGAACCGTGTCACGGCTATCGAAACATCGCAAAAACATGGTGTTTTTGTTGTTTCGACCCTATTTCATGGGCTATAGCTCACTGTTTTGGGGTCCCGGATTGATTTTTGATGCTCCATGAACCCTGTGCATGGCTATCGAGACGTCGCAAAAACTCGGTGTTTTTGTCGTTTCAAGCCTATTTTGTGTTATAGCGCATTGTTTTGGGGTCCTGGGACGAGTTTTGATGCTCCATGAACCCCGTGCACGGCTATCTAGGCTTCGGAGAAACTCGTTGTTTTTGTCGTTTCGGACCAGTTTCGTGGGCTATAGCACACTGTTTTGGGGTTCCGGGTTGATTTTTGATGCTCCATGAACCCTGTGCACGGCTATCGAGACGTCGGGAAAACTCGGTGTTTTTGACGTTTTGGGCAAGTTTCATGGGCTATAACACAATGTTTTGGGGTCCCGGGTCGATTTTTGATGCTCCATGAACCGTGTGAACGGCTATCGAGGCATCCCAAAAACTCGGTGTTTTTGTCGTTTCGAGCCAGTTTCGCACTGTTTTGGGGTCCCATATAGATTTTTGATGCTCCCTGAACCCTGTGCATGGTTATCGAGACGTCGTAAAAACTCATTGTTTTTGTCATTTCGGGGGAGTTTCGTGGGCTATAGCGCATTGTTTTGGGGTATCGGGTTGATTTTTGATGCTCCTTGAACCGTGTGAAGTGCTATTGAGACGTCACAAAAACTCGTTGTTTATATCATTTCGGACGAGTTTCGTCGGCTATAACGCTGTATTTCGGGGTCCCGGGTCGATTTTTGATGCTCCATTAACCATGTGCACGGTTATTGCGACGTCGCAAAAAATCGTTGTTTTTGTCGCTCGGGCCATTTTCGTGAGCTATAGCGCACTGGTTTGGGGTCCGGCTTCAATTTTGGATGCACCATGAAACGTGTGCACGACTATCGAGATGTCGGAAGAACTCGTTGTTTTTGTCGTTTCGGGCCAGTTTCGTGGGCTATAACACACTGTTTTGGGGGTCGACAGTTGATTTCTTATGCTCTATGAACCATGTGCACGACTATCGAGACATCACAAAAACTCGGTGTTTTTGATGTTTCGGGCCAGTTTCGTGGACTATAAACGCACCGTTTTGGGGCCATAGATTGATTTTTGATGCTCCATGGACCCTGTGCACGGCTATCGAAACATCGCAAAAAGTCAGTGTTTTTGTCGTTTCGGGCTACTTTTGTGAGCTATATCGCACTGTTTTGGGGCCCCAGATCGATTTTTCATGCTCCGTGAACCCTGTGCATGGTAATCGAGACGTTGCAAATACTCGGTGTTTTTTTGTTTTGTGCGAGTTTCGTGGGCGCATTGTTTTGGGGGTACCGTGTCAATTTTTGATGCTTCATGAACCATGTGCACGACTATAGAGATGTCGTGAAAGCTCGTTGTTTTTGTCATTTCAGGTCAATTCCGTGGGCTATAGCATAATGTTTTGGGCTCCCGGGTCAATTTTTGATGCTCCACGAACCCTGTGCAGGGCTATCGAGACGTTGCAAAAACTCGTTGTTTTTGTCGTTTCAAGCGAGTTTTGTCGGCTATAACGCACTATTTTGGGGTTGCGGGTCAATTTTTGATGCTCTATGAACCATGTGCACGGCTATCGATACGTCGCAAAAACTCGTTGTTTTTGTCGTTCCGCAAAGTGCCGTGGGTTATAGCGCATTGTTTTGGGTTCCCGCGTTGAATTTTGATGCGTCATGAACCCTATGCACGGCTATCGAGACGTCGCACAAACTAGTTGTTTTTGTCATTTCGGGCTAGTTTCGTGGACTATAGCGCTTTGTGTAGGGCTATCGAGCCATCGCAAAAAAATATTGATTTTGTTGTTTCTGGTGAGTTTCGTCGGCTATAAGACACTGTTTTTGGGTCCCGGGTCGATTTTTGATGCTCCATGAACCATGTGCACGGCTATTGAGATGTCGTAGAAACTTGTTGTTTTTGTCGATCTGGCCAGTTTCGTGGGCTAAGCGTACTGTTTTGTGGTCCTTGGTCGATTTTTATGCTGCACGAAACCCGTGCACGGATCCGAGACGTCAGAAAAACTCGTTGTTTCTGTCATTTCGTGCCAGTTTTGTTGGCTATAACGCACCATTTGGGGCCACAAATTGTTTTTTGATGCTCCATGAACCACGTGCACGACTATCGAGACATCACAAAAAGTCGGTGTTTTTGTCATTTCGGGCCACTTTCGTGAGCTATATCGCACTGTTTTGGGCCCTCAGATCGGTTTTTTATGCTCCAGAAACCCGGTGCACGACAATCGAGACGTCGCGGATACTCGGTATTTTGGTTGTTTCGGGCGAGTTTCGTGGGCGCATTGTTTTGGGGTCCCGTGTCGATTTTTGATGCTCCATGAACCATGTGCACGGATATAGAGACGTCGGAAATGCTTGTTGTTTTTGTCATTTCAGGCCAGTTTCGTGGGCTATAGCGCACTGATTTGGGGTTCCGGGTCAATTTTTGATGCTGCATGAACGTTGTGCACGGCTATCGAGACATCGCAAAAACACGTTTTTCATCATTTCGGGCCAGTTTCATCGGTTATTGCGCATTGTTTTGGGGTCCCGGGTCGATTTTTGATGCTCCATGAACCATGTGCATGGCTATCAAGACGTCGCAAAAACTCAACGTTTTTGTCGATTTGGGCTAGTTTCTTCGCCTATAACTCACTGTTTTGGGGTCCCGGGTCGATTTTGGATGCACCATGAACCGTGTGCACGGCTATCGAGACGTCGCAAAAACTCATTATTTTTGTCATTTTGGGCCAGTTTCGTGGGCTATAGCGTACTGTTTTGGGGTCCTGGGTCAATTTTTGATGCTCCATGAGCCCTATGCATGGCTATCGAGACGTTGCAAAAACACGTTGTTTTGGTCATTTCAGACCAGTTTCGTGTGCTATAGCGCATTGTTTCGGGGTCCCGGGTCGATTTTTGATGCTCCATGAATCCTGTGCACGACTATCGAGATGTCGCAAAAACTCTTTGTTTTTGTCATTTCGGGCCAGTTTTGTGGGCTATAGTGCATAGTTTTTGTGTCCCGGGTCGATTTTTTATGCTCCATGAACCTTGTGCACAACCATCGAGACGTCAAACAAACTCGTTGTTTTTATCGTTTCACGCTAGTTTCGTGGACTATAGCGCACTGTTTTGGGGTTTCAGGTTGATTTTTGATGCTCCATGAAACCAGTGCACGGCTGTCGAGACGTCGCCAAAACTCGGTGTTTTTGTCGTTTCGGGCGAGTTTCTTGTGCTAGCGTACTGTTTTGGGGTACCGGGTCAAATTTTGATGCTCCATGAACCATGTACACGGCTATAGAGATGTCGCAAAAGCTCGTTGTTTTTTCATTTTAGGTCAGTTTCGTGGGCTATAGCACACTGTTTTGGGCTCCCGGGTCAATTTTTGATGCTCCACGAACCTAGTGCAGGGCTATCGAGATGTCGCAAAAACTCGTTGTTTTTTTCGTTTCGGGCGAGTTTCATCGGCTATAGCGCACTGTTTTGGGGTCCTGATACGTCCATTTTGCATCATGCTTTTATGTTGATATTTATCGCTTTATGGGCTGTTATTACACTTCACGGTACAATACTTATGCATTTTATCTCTTATTTGATAAGGTTTACATGAAGAGGGAGAATGCCGGTGCTACAATAACAAAAGTCCTTCTTTGGCGCTAGGAACTTCTTGCTACTTCTCTTGATTTGCGTCAGTTTTTCCCTTGAAGAGGAAAGGGTGATGCAGCACATGAGCAGTAAGTATTTCCCTCAGTTTGAGAACCAAGGTATCAATCCACAAGGAGGGCCTCGTCAAGTCCAGAGTACCTGCGCAAATACAAACAAGCTTGCACCCAACGCTTCAAAGGGGTTGTCAATCCCTTCAAGATTGTTTGCAAAGTGAGATCTGAAGGCGGAAAGTGCAACCAAGTAAAAAGTGTAAGGTTGAAAATATGGTGTGTAGTAGACCCGGGGGCCATAGTGTTCACTAGAGGCTTCTCTCAAAATAGCAAATATCACGGTGGGTGAACAAATTACTGTCGAGCAATTGATAGAACCGCGCAAAGTCATGACGATATCTAAGGCAATGATCATACATATAGGCATCACGTTCGAGACAAGTAGACCGATACTTTCTTGATCTAATACTATTACTCCACACATCGGCCGCTATCCAGCATGCATCTAGTGTATTGAGTTCATGATGAAGAGAGTAACGCCTTAAGCAAGATGACATGATGTAGACGGATAATCTCAAACCAATGATGAAAGCCCCATCTTTTTACCCTTGATGGCAACAACATGATGCGTGACTCGCTAGCCCTTCTGTCACTGGGTGAGGTCACCGCACGGTATGAACCCAAAACCAAGCACTTCTCCCATTGCAAGAATCATAGATCTAGTTGGCCAAACAAAACCCACAACTCGAAGAAAATTACAAGGATATGAAATCATGCATAAGGGAGATCAGAAGAAACTCAAATAAGATTCATAGATAATCTGATCATAAATCCACAATTTATCGGATCTCGAAAAACACACCGCAAAATAAGATTACATCGGATAGATCTCCATGAAGATCATGGAGAACTTTGTATTGAAGATCCAAGAGAGAGAAGAAGCAATCTAGTTACTAGCTATGCACCCGTAGGTCTATGGTGAACTACTCACGCATCATCGGAGAGGTCGTGGTGTTGATGAAGAAGCCCTCCGTGTCCGAATCCCCCCTCCGGCAGGGCACCAGAACGTGCCCCAGATGGGATCTTGCAGAGACAGAAGCTTGCGGCGGTGAAAAAGTAATTTCGATGATCTCCTGATTGTTTTGGGATTTTTAGGGAATATATAGGCGCAACCCCTAGGTCAGAGGGCGCCCAGGGGGACCCACAAGCCTGTGGGTCGCGGCCTACCCCCTGGCCGCGGGGTGGGGGCTTGTGGGCCCCCGAGGCTCCCCTGCCTTGGCTCCCAAGCTTCCCGATCTTCTTCCGTTACAGAAAAAATCCTTTCGGGGATTTTCTTCCGTTTGGACTCTGTTTCAAAATCTCGTGTGAAAGGGGTAAAAAACATGGAAAAAACAAGAACTGACACTTGGCACTGAGTTAATAAGTTAGTCCCAAGAATATATAAAAGGCATGCATAACATCTAAAGTTTGATAAGATAATAGCATGAAACCATCAAAAATTATAGATACGTTGGAGACGTATCAAGCATCCCCAAGCTTAACTCCTGCTCGTCCTCGAGTAGGGAAGTAATAAAGAATGAATTTTTGATGTGGATTGCTACCTAGCATAGTTGTCCTTTGCAACTTCTTTCACGTGACATGAATGTTCAGATCCGTAAGATTCAAAACAATAGTTTGTTATTGACATGAAAACAATAATACTTCAAGCAAACTAGCAAGGTAATCATGAACTTTCAAAATAACAGGGCCAATGAAAGTTATCCCAACATAATCATATAGTGTGGCTATGCTCCATCATCCTCACACAACTAATCCAAATCATGCACAACCCCGGTATAGGCCAAGTAATTGTTTTCGCACTCTTACTTTCTCAAAATTTTTATAACTATCACGCAATACATGAGCACGAGCCATGGATATAGCACTATAGGTGGAATAGAGTGTGGTGGTGGTTGTGAGACAAAAAAGAGGAGATGGTCACATTGACTCGGCGTATCAATAGGCTATGGAGATGCCCATTAATAGATATCAATGTGAATGAGTAGGGATTGCCATACAAGAGATGCACTAGAGCTATAAGTATGTGAAAGTTGAAAAGGAAGACTAGTGGGTGTGCATCCAACTTGCTTGCTCACGAAGACCTAGGGCAATTTTGAGGAATCCCATCATTGGAATATACAAGCCAAGTTACATAATGAAGATTCCCACTAGCATATGGTAGTGACAAAGCAAGAAGCTCTCAATCATGAAGAACATGGTGCTATTATGAAGCACAAGTGTGGAAAAGGATATTAGCATTGTCCCTTCTATCTTTCTTTTCATTTGGGCTCTTAGGCCTCTTTTTTTTCTCTTTTTTTTGTTTTTTGTTTTTGGGCTCTTTGGGATCTTTTTTTTTTATTTCCTCACATGGAACAATGCTCTAATAATGATGATCATCAAACTTTTATTTTACTCACAGCTCAAAGATCACAATGATGATGACTCCATAGGAAATGCCTCAGGTAGTGTACCGGGATGTGCAACGATCTAGCATGGCGTATGACGTTGAAACATCTCGCTAGCTATCTTACGATCATGCAATGGCAATATGAGAGTGACGGCACAAGTCATGAGACGGAACAGTGGGAGTTGCATGTCAATATATCTTGGAATGGCTATGAAAATGCCATAGTAGGTAGGTATGGTGGCTGTTTTGAGGAAGGAATTTGGTGGGTTTGTGCACCGATGAGAATTGCGCGGCACTAGAGAAGCTAGCAATGGTGGAAGGTGAAAGTGCATCTATACCATGGACTCACATTAGTCATGAAGAACTCACATACTTGTTGTGAAAGTTTTATTAGTAATCGAAGCAAAGTGCTAAACGCATACTCTGAGGGGAAGGATTGGTAGGTGTTAACCATCGCGCGATCCCGACCTCAACACAAAGGATGACAATCAATAGATCAATTATGCTCCGACTTCCTAACATAGCGGTTCACCATACGTGCATGCTACGAGAATCACTAACTTAAACACAAGTATTTCTAGATTCACAACACCCTACTAACATAGCTCTTAATATTACCAAATCCACGTCTCAAAACTATTTGAGAGGAATCAAAACTTCTCTTTCTATTCAATGCACATGAAGATGGAGGTTTTTGCATCCTCTTTGGGTACCTATCATATTTGGGACTACTTTCATAGCATAAGCCAACTACCAAATCACGCACTTCCGTGCTCTAAAAGATATAAGTGAAGCACTAGAGCAAAAGTATCTAGCTCAAAAGATATAAGTGAAGCACTATGAGCATTCTAACAAAATCACAATGAGTGCATGTCTCTCTGTCTGAAAAAGGTGTGCAGCAAGGATGATTGTGACACAACAAAAAGAAAAGGCTCCTAAGATACAAGACGCTCCAAGCAAAACACATATCATGTGGTGAATAAAAATATAGCTCCAAGTAATGTTACCGATGGATTGAAGACGAAAGAGGGATGCCTTCCCGGGGCATCCCCAAGCTTAGGATTTTTGGTGTCCTTGAATTTGGCTTGGGATGCCTTGGGCATCCCCAAGCTTGAGCTCTTTCCACTCCTCATCTCATCGTCCATGAGAACATCACCTAAAACTTGAAAACTTCACAACACAAAACTTAAACAAAAACTCGTGATAACATTAGCACAAGAAAACAAACTACCACTTCTTTTGGTACTATAGAAAACTTGAATTCTATCTATATTGGTGTTGGGCTCCTGTATTCTCACTTTTCCATGGCTAGTACCCCCTGATACTAACCATAGTTTCATCAAAACAAGCAACCAACTCAACAAAAACAAAATCTGTCAAAAACAGACCAGTCTGTAGCAATCTGTATACTTCGTATACTTCCGTCACCTCAAAAAATCTGAAAAATTACGACGGCCTGGGCAAAAAGAATATCAACCAGCAGCAAAAAGAATCAACTCAAAAGCTCTTTCTAAATAAAAGTGAAGAATCATCTCGTGAGCAAAAAGTTTCTGTCTTTTTCCAGCAGGATCAAACAACCATTACCAAGACTAGTCATAAAGGTTTTGCTTGGCTCAAAAACAAAAGGAAACACAAAAAACACAACCACAACATAATTGTGATGGTCTGGACGCAACAAAACAGGAAGAAAAATATAAATTCATTGGGTTGCCTCCCAACAAGCGCTATTATTTAACGTCCTTAGCTAGGCATAAAACCGATAGAATCACGTATCGTCGTCTTTGGTGCTCAAACCATAAGTGGCCCTAGGCAATCTTATTTTCTTTCTAGGAAAGTGTTCCATGCCCTTCCTTAAAGGAAATTGACATCTAATATTCCCTTCCTTCATATCGATGATAGCACCGATAGTCCTTAGGAAAGGTCTACCAAGAATAATAGGGCATGTAGGATTGCAATCAATGTCAAGCACAATGAAATCCATGGGTACATAGTTCCTATTTGCAATAATAAGAACATCATTGATCCTTCCCATGGGTTTCTGATAGTAGAATCAGCAAGATGCAAATTAAGAGAACACTCTTCAATCTTATTAAAATCCAGAACATCACATAAAGACTTTGGAATCGCAGAAACACTAGCACCCAAATCACACAAAGCATTGCACTCATAGTTTTTTATTTTGATTTTGATGGTGGGTTCCCACTCATCATGAAGCTTTCTAGGGATAGAGACTTCCAATTCAAGTTTCTCTTCAAGAGATTTTATCATAGCTTCGACGATATGATCGGTAAAGGCCTTGTAGATGGACTCCGAATCATTGGGGCACTTTTCAACCAAAGTGGATTCATATCCAGCCCCAAAGTCATTAGGTTTGACACAAGAAAACTAAGATTCAATGGGAGTCACACCAAGCACTTTAAGGTCTTCGTGATTCTCATCACGAGAACACGCCTTTTTAAGCCATTCATGTCTAGCACGAATTTGGGCGGTTCTTTCTTGGCTCTCAATCATGGAAACACACATAGCTTTCAAAGTTTCATCCATGTTGATTTTCGGAGGAGCACATTTAACTTTCAAAGCATCAATATCAGTAGACATTCTACCAACGCTCCTAGCCAAATCTTCAATTTTGAGTAGCTTTTCCTCTATGGACGCATTGAAAATCTTTTGAGAGTTGATGAACTCTTTGATATTGCTCTCTAGATCAGAGGGTAATCTATTGTAATTTCCATGGGTATTGTTGTAGGAGTTGCCTAAATTATTAGAGGAGTTACTAGGAAAAGGCCTAGGAACATAGTTTCCTCTAAAATCATTGTTGTTGCCAAAGTTATTCCTACCAACAAAATTAAAGTTCAAGCTAGCGTTGCTACTCTCAATCAAAGAAGACAAGGGCATATCATTAGGATCCAAAGGAGCACTTCTACCAGCAACCAAATTCATTAACTCGTCCATCTTAGCACTCAACGAATTAATTTCTTCTATAGCGTGTACCTTCTTACTAGTAGGTGACCTTTCAGTGTGCCACTGAGAGTAGTTTGTCATGATGTTGTCTAAGAGCTTTTTGGCTTCTCCTAACGTGATTTCCATGAACGTTCCACCTGAGGCGGAGTCCAAGATATTTCTAGAAGCGAAATTCAAGCCAGCGTAAAAGATTTGAATAATCATCTAAAGACTCAAGCCATGAGCGGGACAATTTCTAATCATTAATTTCATTCTCTCCCAAGATTGTGCAACATGTTCATGATCAAGTTGCTTGAAATTCATGATATCATTACGAAGAGAGATGATCTTAGCCAGCGGAAAATACTTGGGTATATAAGCATCTTTGCACTTATCCTAAGAATCGATACTATTTCTGGGCAAAGAAGAAAACCAAGTTTTTGCGCGATCTCGCAACGAGAAAGGAAAAAGCTTCAATTTAATCACGTCATTATCCACATCTCTCTTCTTTTGCATATCGCAAAGCTCAATGAAGGTATTGAGATGGGATGCGGCATCTTCACTAGGAAGGCCAGAGAATTGCTCTTTCATAACAAGATTCAGCAAAGCGGCATTGATTTCGTATGACTCCGCACTAGTGGCTGGAGCAATCAGAGTACTAATAAAATCATTATTATTAGTATTCGAGAAGTCACAAAGTTTGGTGTTTTCATTCATGGTGACTTCAGCAAGCAATCAAGCAGACAAGCGAACAAAGAGCAGGCGAGAAAAAGGGCGGACGAAAAGGGCGAACGAAAAAGGCAAACGAAAAAGGTAAATTGCTGAAGTGGGGGAGAGGAAAACGAGAGGGAACTAGCAAACAAAGTAAATGCAAGAGATGAGTTTGCGACACCTACTTGAATGAGTTCTTGACTTGATCTTCCTCCCCGGCAACGGCGCCAGAAATTCTTCTGCTACGGTAACAAAAGTCCTTCCTTGGCGCTAGGAATTCTTCTTGCTACTTCTCTTGATTCGCGTCGGTTTTTCCCTTGAAGAGGAAAGGGTGATGCAGCACAGGAGCAGTAAGTATTTCCCTCAGTTTGAGAACCAAGGTATCAATCCAGAAGGAGAGCCTCGTCAAGTCTAGGGTACCTGCGCAAACACAAACAAGCTTGCACCCAACGCTATAAAGGGGTTGTCTTGGGGTCCTCGGTCGATTTTTGATGCTCCATGAACCCTATGCACGACTATCGAGACATTGAAAAAACACGTTGTTTTGGTCATTTCAGGCCAGTTTCGTGGGCTATAGCGCATTGTTTCGGGGTCCCGGGTCGATTTTTGATGCTCCATGAATCCTGTGCATGGCTATCGAGATGTCGCAAAAACTCTTTGTTTTTGTCATTTCGGGCCAGTTTCGTGGGCTATAGTGCACAATTTTTGGGTCCCGGGTCGATTTTTTATGCTCCATGAACCTTGTGCACAACCATCGAGACGTCGCACAAACTCGTTGTTTTTATCGTTTCACGCCAGTTTCATGGGCTATAGCGCACTTTTTGGGGTTTCGGGTTGATTTTTAATGCTACATGAAACCAGTGCACGGCTATCGAGACGTCGCCAAAACTCGGTGTTTTTGTCATTTCGGGCGAGTTTCTTGTGCTAGCGTACTGTTTTGGGGTACCGGGTCAATTTTTGATGCTCCATGAACCATGTACACGGCTATAGAGACATCGCAAAAGCTCGTTGTTTTTGTCATTTTAGGTCAGATTCGTGGGCTATAACGCATTGTTTTGGGCTCCCGGGTCGATTTTCGATGCTCCACGAACCTAGTGCACGGCTATCGAGATGTTGCAAAAATTCGTTGTTTTTGTCGTTCTGGGCGAGTTTCGTCGGCTATAACGCACTGTTTTGGGGTCCTGATACGTCCATTTTGCATCATGTTTTTATGTTGATATTTATCGCTTTATGGGCTGTTATTACACTTCACGGTACAATACTTATGCATTTTCTCTCTTATTTTATAAGGTTTACATGAAGAGGGAGAATGCCGGTGCTACGGTAATAAAAGTCCTTCCTTGGCGCTAGGAATTCTTCTTGCTACTTCTCTTGATTCGCGTCGGTTTTTCCCTTGAAGAGGAAAGGGTGATGCAGCACATGAGCAGTAAGTATTTCCCTCAGTTTGAGAACCAAGGTATCAATCCACAAGGAGGGCCTCGTCAAGTCCAGAGCACCTGCGCAAACACAAACAAGCTTGCACCCAACGCTTCAAAGGGGTTGTCAATCCCTTCAAGATTGTTTGCAAAGTGAGATCTGAAGGCGGAAAGTGCAACCAAGTAAAAAGTGTAAGGTTGAAAATATGGTGTGGAGTAGACCCGGGGGCCATAGTGTTCACTAGAGGCTTCTCTCAAAATAGCAAATATCAGGGTGGGTGAACAAATTATTGTCGAGCAATTGATAGAACCGCGCAAAGTCATGACGATATCTAAGGCAATGATCATACATATAGGCATCACGACCGAGACAAGTAGACCGATACTTTCTGCATCTACTACTATTACTCCACACATCAACCGCTATCCAGCATGCATCTAGTGTATTGAGTTCATGACGAACAGAGTAACGCCTTAAGCAAGATGACATGATGTAGAGGGATAATCTCAAACCAATGATGAAAACCCCATCTTTTTACCCCTGATGGCAACAACATGATGCGTGCCTCGCTACCCCTTCTGTCATTGGGTGAGGTCACCGCACGGTATGAACCCAAAACCAATCACTTCTCCCATTGCAAGAATCATAGATCTAGTTGGCCAAACAAAACCGACAACTCGAAGAGAATTACAAGGATATGAAATCATGCATAAGGGAGATCAGAAGAAACTCAAATAAGATTCATAGATAATCTGATCATAAATCCACAATTCATCGGATCTCAACAAACACACTGCAAAAGAAGATTACATCGGATAGATCTCCATGAAGATCATGGAGAACTTTGGATTGAAGATCCAAGAGAGAGAAGAAGCCATCTAGTTACTAGCTATGGACCCGTAGGTCTATGGTGAACTACTCACGCATCATCGGAGAGGTCATGGTGTTGATGAAGAAGCCCTCCGTGTCCGAATCCCCCCTCCGGTAGGGTACCAGAACGTGCCCCAGATGGGATCTTGCGGAGACAGAAGCTTGCGGCGGCGGAAAAGTAATTTCGATGATCTCCTGATTTTTTTGGGATTTTTAGGGAATATATAGGTGCAACCCCTAGGTCAGAGGGCGCCCAGGGGGCCCAAAAGCCTATGGGCCACGGCCTACCCCTGGCCGTGGGGTGGGGGCTTGTGGGGCCCTTGAGGCTCCCCTGCGTTGGCTCCCAAGCTTCCCGATCTTCTTGCATTACGGAAAAAATCTTTTCGGGGATTTTCTTCCGTTTGGATTCTGTTTCAAAATCACCTCTGAAAGGGATCAAAAACATGAAAAACAGGAACTGGCACTTGGCACTGAATTAATAAGTTAGTCCCAAAAAATAGATAAAAGGCATGCATAACATCCAAAGTTTGACAAGATAATAGCATGAAACCATAAAAAATTATAGATACGTTGGAGACGTATCAGCCGACAGCTGGAGTTCTGGTCTGAAAAGGGAGCAAGTTTGAGATACCTATTCTGCGCAACTCCAAAAGCCGTGATAATCAACAAGGAAATATTTTGGATTTTATAAAAAATACTAGGCGGAAGAAGTACCAGAGGGGAGCCACCAGGAGGCCACAAGCTTGCCAGGCGCGGCCTACCCCCTGGCCGCGCCTAGGTGGCTTGTGGGCCCTCTGTTACCCCTGTGGCTCCCATCTTTTGCTATAAGGAGGGTTTTGTTCCAGAAAAAAATGAGGAGGAGGCTTTCGGGAGGAATCGCCGCCGCCACGAGGCGGAACTTGAGCAGAACCAATCTAGAGCTCCGATAGGGCCGTCCTGCCGGGGAAACTTCCCTCCCAGAGGGGGAAATCGTCGCCATCGTCATCACCAAAACTCCTCTCATCGGAGGGGACTCATCACCATCAACATCTTCATGAGCACCATCTCATCTCCGAACACTAGTTCATCTCTTGTAACCAATCTCCGTCTCGCGACTCCGATTGGTACTTGTAAGGTTGCTAGTAGTGTTAATTACTCTTTGTAGTTGATGCTAGTTGGATTACTCGGTGGAAGATTATATATTCAGATCCTTGATGCTATTCAATACCTCTCTGGTCATGAACATAATTATGCTTTGTGAGTAGTCACTTTTGTTCCCGAGGACATGGGATAAGTCTTGCTATAAGTAGTCATGTGAATTTGGTATTCGTTCGATATTTTGATGCGATGTATGTTGTCTTTCCTCTAGTGATGTTATGTGAACGTTGACTACATGCCACTTCACCATTATTTGGGCCTAGAGGAAGGCATTGGGAATTAGTAAGTATATGATGGGTTGCTAGAGTGACAAAAGCTTAAACCCTAGTTTATGCGTTGCTTCGTAAGGGGCTGATTTGGATCCACTAGTTTAATGCTATGGTTAGACTTTGTCTTAATTCTTCTTTCATAGTTGCCGATGCTTGCGAGAGGGGTTAACCATAAGTGGGATGTTTGTCAAAGTAAGGGCAGTACCCAAGCACCGGTCCACCCACATATCAAACTATCAAAGTAGCGAACGAGAATCATACGAACATGATGAAAACTAGCTTGACAGAAATTCCCATGTGTCCTCGGGAGCGCTTTACCTCCTATAAGAGTTTGTCCAGGCTCGTCCCTTGCTACAAAAGGGATTGGGCCACTTTGCTGCACCTTTGTTACTTGCTACTTGCTACGAATCATCTTACCACACAACTATCCGTTACCGATAATTTCAGTGCTTGCAGAGAATACCTTGCTGAAAACCACTTGTCAGTTCCTTCTGCTCCTCGTTGGGTTCGACACTCTTACTTATCAAAAGGACTACGATAGATCCCCTACACTTGTGGGTCTTCAATACTCCTTTCTGGTGCCTTGTATAGTGTGCTGAAATTTTCTGGCGCCTTGTATAGTGGAATTTGGTAAGGAAACATTTATATAGTGTGCTGAAATTTATTGTCACTTGTCACTATGGAAACTAATACTTTGAGGAGCTTGTTCGGGGTATCTTCACCTCGAACGGAAGCACAAGGAGTTGCTCCTCAACCTGCTGCACCTACTGAAAATATTTGTTATGAAATTCCTTTGGGTATGCTAGAGAAACTGTTGGCTAATCCTTTTACAGGAGATGGAACATCACATCCCGACTTGCATCTAATCTATGTAGATGAAGTTTGTGGTTTATTTAAGCTTGCAGGTTTGCCCGAGGATGAGGTCAAGAATAAGGTATTTACCTTATCTTTGGGGAATATATCATTGACATGGTATAGTCTATGTGATGATACTGGATCATGGAACTACAACCGATTGAAATTGGAATTTCATCAAAAGTTTTATATTATGCATTTGGTACATCGTGATCGGAATTATATCTATATTTTTTGGCCTCTTGATAGAGAAAGTATCGCTCAAGCTTGGGGGAGGCTTAAATCAATGTTATATTCATGCCCCAACCATGAGCTCTCGAGAGAAATTATTATTCACAACTTTTATGCTCGGCTTTGTCATGATAATCGCACCATGCTTGACACTTCTTGTACCGGTTCTTTTATGTAGATAGATATTGACTTCAAATGGAATTTATTTGAAAGAATTAAACGCAACTCTGAAGATTGGGAGTTTGATGAAGGTAAGGAGTCAGGTATGAATCTCAAGTTCGATTGCGTTAAATCCTTTGTTGAAACAAATACTTTTTGTGATTTTAGCGCTAAACATGGACTTGACTCTGAGATAGTAGCTTCATTATGTGAATCATTTGCTTCTCATATTAATCTCCCCAAAGAGAAGTGGTTTAAATATCATCCTCCCTTAGAAGTCAATGTGGTTAAACCCAATCCAGTTGAAGAGAAAGTCATTGCTTATAATGATCCTATTGTTCCTAGTGCTTACATTGAGAAACCACCTTTCCCTGTTAGAATAAAAGATCATTCTAAAGCTTCAACTGTGATACGTAGGGGCTACATTAGAACACCAACACACCCCCTGAGAAAATTAGAGATGAACCTAGCATTGCTATTATCAAAGATCTCCTGTCCGACAATGTTGATGGGCATGATATTCACTTCTGTGAAGATGCTGCTAGAATTGCTAAACCTCATGCTAGAGACAAACATAGGCCTGTTGTTTCTGTTAAGATAGGAGATCATTGTTATCCTGGTTTATGTGACGTGGTTGCTAGTGTTAGTGCAATACCTCGATCTTTATATGATGAAATTAAAGACGAGATTGCACCTGTCGAGATGGAACCTATTGATGTCACTATTCAGCTTGCCAATAGAGATAATATCTGCCCTTTGGGAATTGTTAGAGAAGTTGAAGTCTTGTGTGGTAAAACTAAGTATCCTGCTGATTTTCTCGTTCATGCTACCACACAAGATAACTTTTGTCCCATCATATTTGGCAGACCTTTCCTCAATACTGTCAATGCTCATATTGACTGTGAGAAGCAAACTGTCACTGTTGGCTTTGAAGGAGTGTCACATGAGTTCAATTTCTCCAAGTTTGGTAGATAACCTCATGAAAAAGAATTGTCTAGTAAGGATGAAATTATGGCTCTAACTTCTATTGTTGTGCCTCCTACTGATCCTTTAGAGCAATACTTGCTTGAGCATCAAAATGATATGCATATGGATGAAAGGAATGAGATAGATAGAGTTATCTTTGAACAACATCCTATCCTTAAGAATAATTTGCATGTTGAACTGCTTGGAGATCCACCCCCACCAAAGGGTGATCCTGCGTTTGAGCTGAAGCAGTTACCTGATACTCTTAAGTATGCTTATCTCGATGAAAAAGAGATATATCATGTTATAATTAGTTCTAGCCTTGCAGAGCATGAAGAAAAGAAGTTATTAAAAACTCCGAGGAAGCACCGTGCTGCTATTGGATATACTCTTGACGATCTTAAGGGCATTAGTCCCACTCTATGCCAGCACAAAATTAAAACCGATCCTGATTCCAAACCAGTTGCCGATCATCAACGGAGATTGAATCCTAAGATGAAAGAGGTAGTGAGAAAAGAAATACTGAAGCTCCTGGAAGCAGGTATTATCTATCCTGTTGCTCATAGTGATTGGGTAAGTCCGGTGCATTGCATCCCTAAGAAGGGAGGTATTACCGTTGTCCCTAATAATAAAGATGAATTGATCCCACAGAGGATTATTACTGGCTATAGGATGGTGATTGATTTTAGGAAATTGAATAATGCCACCAGGAAAGATCATTACCCTTTGCCTTTTATTGACCAAATGCTAGAAAGATTGTCTAAACACACACACTTCTGCTTTATAGATGGTTATTCTGGTTTCTCCCAAATACCTGTTGCACAATCTGATGAGGAGAAAACCACTTTTACCTACCCTTTCGGTACCTTTGCTTACAAACGTATGCCTTTTGGCTTATGTAATGCACCATCTACCTTTCAAAGATGTATGATGGCTATATTCTCTGACTTTTGTGAAAAGATTGTTGAGGTTTTCATGGATGACTTCTCCGTTTACGGGCCTTCTTTTGATGATTGCCTCAGCAACCTTGATCGAGTTTTGCAGAGATGTAAAGATACCAACCTTGTCTTGAATTGGGAGAACTGCCACTTTATGGTTAATGAAGGCATCGTCTTAGGACATAAAATTTCCGAAAGAGGTATTGAAGTCGATAAGGCTAAGGTTGATGCGATCGAGAATATGCCATGCCCTACAGATATCAAAGGTATAAGAAGTTTCCTTGGTCATGCTGGTTTCTATAGAAGGTTCATTAAGGACTTCTCTAATATTTCTAGGCCTCTTACCAATCTCTTGCACAAGGATATTCCTTTTGTTTTTGACGATGATTGTGAGGAAGCCTTTGAAATACTTTAGAAGGCCTTAATAACTGCACCTATTGTTCAACCACATGATTGGAACTTACCTTTTGAAATTATGTGTGATGCTAGTGATTATGCTGTTGGTGCTGTTCTAGGACAAAGAGTTGATAAGAAGTTGAATGTTATTCACTGTGCTAGGAAAACTCTAGACAGTGCCCAAAGAAACTATGCTACTACTGAAAAGGAATTTTTAGCAGTTGTGTTTGCATGTGAAAAGTTCACATCTTACATTGTTGATTCCAAGGTTACTATTCACACTGATCATGGTCCTATTAAGTACCTCATGGAAAATAAAGATGCTAAACCTAGACTTATCAGATGGGTTCTCTTGCTACATGAATTTGATTTGCATGTTGTTGATAGGAGGGGTGCTGAGAACCCCGTAGCAGATAACTTGTCTAGGTTGGAGAATGTTCTTGATGACCCACAACCTATTGATGATAGCTTTCCTGGTGAGCAATTGATTGTCATCAGTGCTTCACGTAGTACACCGTGGTATGCTGATTATGCAAATTATATTGTTGCCAAATATATACCACCTAGTTTCACTTACCAGCAAAAGAAGAAGTTCTTCTTTGATTTGAGACATTACTTTTGGGATGATCCTCACTTTATAAGGAAGGAGTAGATGGTGTTATTAGACGTTGTGTACCTGAGCATGAACAGGGACAAATCCTACCGAAGTGTCACTCCGAGGCTTACAGAGGACACCATGCGGGAGATAGAACTGCACACAAGGTATTGCAATCAGGTTTCTATTGGCCTACTCTCTTCAAGGATGCCCGTAAGTTTGTCTTGTCTTGTGATGAATGTCAAAGAATAGGTAATATCAGTAAACGTCAGGAAATGCCTATGAATTATTCACTTGTCATTGAACCATTTGATGTTTGGGGTTATATGGAACCTTTTCCAAAGTCCAATGGGTATACTCATATCCTAGTTGCTGTTGATTACGTTACTAAGTGGGTAGAAGCTATCCCAACTAGTAGTGCTGATCACAACACCTCTATTAGGATGCTTAAAGAAGTTATTTTACCTAGATTTGGAGTCCCTAGATATCTTATGACCGATGGTGGTTCACATTTTATTCATGGTGCTTTCCGTAAAACGCTTGCTAGGTATGATGTCAACCATAGAATTGCATCTCCCTATCATCCTCAGCCCAGTGGTCAAGTAGAGCTAAGTAATAGAGAGATTAAACTAACTCTGCAAAAGACTATTAATAGATCTAGAAAGAATTGTTCTAAGAAGCTTCATGATGCACTGTGGGCTTATAGAACTGCTTAAAAGAATCGCATGGGCATGTCTCCGTACAAAATGGTTTACGATAAAGCATGTCATTTACCTCTTGACCTAGAGCATAAGGCTTATTGGGCAATCAAAGAGCTCAATTTTGATTTCAAACTTGCTGGTGAGAAGAGGTTATTTGATATTAGCTCACTTGATGAATGGAGAACTCGGGCATATGAAAATGCCAAGTTGTTCAAAGAAAAGTGTTGGGTAACGCAGCATAAATTCAAAATTTTCCTACGTCATATTCAGATATTCCTATGGAGAGACCAGCAACGAGAGAGGGGTGAGTGCATCTTCATACCTTTGAAGATCGCTAAGTGGAAGCGTTACTAGAACGCGGTTGATGGAGTCGTACTCGCGGCGATTCAGATCGCGGTGTGTCGGGGGGATAACCCCGGGGTAGGCTCATCAAGCATGTTCCTTCATTTCCGGCCCAATGGACATGAATGTATATAGATTCCCAAGGACCAAGTCTTCTGGCCGGCTTGGCAGCACCTACCGGCTAGAGGACGAGGCGGCCATCTCTCTGGCCGGCCAAGCAACCCCTGCCAGCTAGAGCCGAGGCGGCCTCCTCTTCGGAGCCGGCCTGACCGCGTCAGCCGGGCTAGGGAGGAGGCGGCTGCACATAAGCCGGCTAGCCAAGCAGGCAAGCCGGCCGAAGATCACAAGTCACATCAGATCGTAGGTCAGGATAAGACCTTACGATTAAAGGTAGCTACGCGTCAGCAAAGGTACTAGATCGGGGCGCCCGGCTGGTACGAGCGTCGGCGGCCACGCTGCTGACCTACCCTGACTCTTATCCATCACCTAGCATAGTGTCGGACCGTCACATTCCCACTCCATTACTGCACTCGGCGTGGGCGACAGTCGAGGCGGTCGTACTACCTGCCCATGACAAATCTTGCGGGAAGACGCTTGACGTACAACGCGTGCTCAGCGAGAGCCTCACGCGAGATCCTCATTGGCCAGCCGGCGGGTCCCATTGCCAATCGAGACCATGCAGCGGGCATGCCCCTTAAGCGATAAGACAAGACTCTCGTGGGCCCCTGGCCAGCCGGCGGGGCTGCCAGTCGGGTCCCACCCTTGTACCCTTTATCCATATTGTAGGCTGGCGGGTTCGTCTATAAAACCCCCCGGTCGCCCTCCATGCAGGGGGGCCGATCATTCACCAGTCATACAACACATCATACTCACCAACCACAGAGAGAGAGGTAGAGACGAGCCGACTGCTCCCCTCTTCCTCCTCCCGACACCCCTCGTGGAGCAACATTGTACTCTGTTCATATACATCAAACACTCCGGCTGGATTAGGGGTACTAGTCGGCAACCCGTGCATTCGCACAGGCTATTTTTTAAAAAAAAATTACAAAAGTAGTTAAACATTGAATTACATTCCATATTATCATAGATAGTAGCAGTTTTAAATGTATAGGAACTGGAAATGCAAATTTTAACATCTCACAACTAATTCAAATATTATGTTACCAAATATGAGATAATAAAACTGGAAATTTGAAAATAAAATATGAATTTTGAGGGAAATTTTAGAAGGAACTACTTGTTGAACCTAGCTTGTTGGTTGTACATATATTGCACGGGAGAAATCACGGTATCATGCATGGTTAATATACATAAAGTACATTGAAGAATGGCAAATTTATGTGTCCTCAACTTGAAGCTGAAGGTTGTGGATGAGTGCAATAGTTGGCTATGAATAAGCATCATAAGAAAAATACTAATTCGATTATAATAGAAATATTTGGACATATATATACCTACTTACATAGTAAAACTAAAATTATTAAGGTGTAACTTACTCGAGATATTTATAGTCATGCAGAAAGGTGTTAAAATAGTAGTGTTCTATACATCAATAGCAAGACCTAATATGCATTTCGACATAACTTCAGTGGCACTCGCTACAGAAGCTTTATACGACTAGTATATATCATGTTACCAATTGCTTTCACGGGATCTATCCACATGCATAACAAAAGCATGTTGTTTGAAACAAAACCTGAACAACGTAAAATCCCGGACAATGCAAAATCTACGGTAAAGCTAGCTGAGCACAACCGAACTGATACTTCCGTAGTTCATCCAATTTCTGACAATTTGTTTTCCATTTACCTTCCAAAAGTTGTTGATTGCTAAGTTTTTAACAAAATTGCTCATGCATGCATGCAGGACGGAATATCTAACAAAGTTTAGATATAATGGAAATATCTTAGTCTTGTATCATGATACCTTTTAATTTTATTTTCGAAGAAGAATTGCAACCAAATGTTGTGACGTTTGCCAATATGACCCCTTTTCTAACATATTGGTTTTGTGTAAGCATAAGTAATAAGTTTATAATTATCTATGCTTGAATAACATGTTAATTAAGTTATGTACTATTGCTACTCAAAACATGCATTATTCTAGTGTAGGTGGTTACCTAAGAATGCGAAAAAGTCATATGCATCTACTATACCATGGTGTGTCGTTACATCATACTGAGATTTTTACTACCAATATTTCACCGGCAATGACTTGATTGGAAAATGTTTTAGTGATTTGATTTATTTATTTTACATGCACATACATATTGGCTGCTTGAGCATATTTAGTTCAAAGATAACATTTTCAGAACTAATATTTGTTAGGAGAAAAATTATCGTGTCTCGGAATGTGGTCTACGACATCCATAGCCATAACTAATCTATCTAACATTAGGAAAAAATTGTACGACATATGGGCCCTAGGAAAATCCGTGTATGACAATAACAATCTTTGGAAAACACAACACGTGAGTCACAAATTGTGAACTTAGAATCTATTATATGATTTCACTTGTATATAGATGAATACATTATCCAGATAAATGGCTTGCATATTCTGCCTGTGTTTAGGGGTGTGTTGATATTTTTTTTCTATTTTCCACAGTGAATAAGAATGAGATCTTAAGAAGAACATCCTTTGTTAGTACTCCCTCCGTTCCTAAATATAAGTTTTTAAAGAGATTTCATTAGTGGACTACATACGGATGTATATAGACATACTTTAGAGTATAGATTCACTCATTTTGTTCCGTAAGTAGACTCCTAGTGAAATATCTTAAAAGACTTATATTTAGAAACAGAGGGAGTAATATATTATTATGTGGACATGGGAGGCAGAAAATCGTTCGCATATGTGTACGAAGACCATGCATGTAAAAATGTGAGAGAAACTGATGAGTGGATGAGGAAACGACCTGTATATGACGGAGCTGATCAGTGTCAGCAGCGTTGCGCATGAAGATTGCTTCTTCTCAATTGTTGTGTCTATTTCCATCATTTCACCATCACCAGTCCATGACAGGCAACTCTGTTGGTCCATATTTAGCAAAATCAGCCGTACATTAGAGTCTGACGGCTCTCTTTTGTTCCTCTGGAGTATATTACTTTAACTCGAAGCAAATAACTAACCAAGAGAAATTTCTCATGGCCATCGTCCCCTGCACAACAGAAATCACCCACGGCCATCGTCCCATGCACATTAGAAATCACGGTTTCCATTGCCTCAAAACTCGTACTTGAGCTTTCCGACGTTGTCGATGCCAGCTTGATCTATATGTACGTGTTGTGTGCTGGTGCCGAGCATCATCCCTATGAGATTGCCCATGTACAAATTGGGGTTTGATTTAACAGAAAAATTAAGGAACAACGAAGAAAGCCTTTAAATTACCTGGCCAGTGTGCCGCCACACTCGATCTTGATGAGTTGCACTGCGCCATGGTATAGACCCTGCTGTTAGCTGGTGTTGAAGAAGCCGCTACTTGTACAGGCTCCCCCTGAGCTACGTGAAGGCAATGTCCCAACACATCTCAAAGTCGTCAACCCTAGAGTTGCAGTTCAGGAGTCGTTGAGCTGCGTGAAGGCAATGCCCGAGCACATCTCGCCGGTCCTGCAGTTGGAGGTCATGAATTGTTGAGCTGGATCCGGTGCCACGGCGGGGTTGCCATAGAGGTCATACATGATGGGAGATGCAGGAGGCTGCAGCACCAGGATTTTGCGGGATAAAAAAAGATAGAATTTTTTATTTTGTCTTTTGAAAGGAGGCAGTTAGAGTATATGAGTAGATAGAGTTTTTTTGTTGAAGAGATATAGATTGTTTTTATTATGGGAGGAAAGATCGATAGATTAATAGTTAATGTTAAACAAAAGTATTGGTAAATTAATAGTTGCATCGTGTGGGCTCTTGCATCATGTGGACTGTTTTACAACGGACACAGCCCAATCACGTGCCTTGAAGCCATATTTTAACCAAAAATTATAAGCTCATCTACGCCATAATAATTTGGCCCCATCAGATTAACGGCTCATAATTACTGATTAACGTGGTAATTTCTTGGGAGTCTCTAATTAGTAGAAGAGTATAGATTATCTCTACGGAGAGCCTTGAACCTGGGTACATCGTGCGTCCCATGCGTGTACCAACCTCGTTCCCAGCGTCCACCTTTGTCCCTTCGGTTCTCACCGACTTTAGCCTTCCTATGGCATATGTTATGAGTATTCACCAATATTTGGCGCCCACCGTGGGGCCGATCGCGGCATCGGCTGGCTTTATGGGCTCGGCAGGGCCCCGCACCTACACCACCGGATGCATCGCGTCCGGATCAGTTTGCATGCCCGTGATGATCGACGTCCCCGTCCGCCATGCGGATTCAGACGAAGATTCTGACGACGAGGCACTCCCTAGCATTGTCGTCGCTGTTATGGAGAACCACAACGTTCTCTTCAGCTACCTTCGTCTCAACAACGGCCTGCGCTACTTCGGCGAGGACTGTAACGTTGAGGCGCTCTGCGCCAGCATCAGTAGGCTCTCTATCGCTGAGATGCGTGCCCACGACGTATATCCCAGCAACGTCCTCATCTTCGACGGCCCTCCGCCGTCGGTGGGGTTCTTCACCCCATACCACGTTGCTGCCGTCTCCAACACCGTGGAGGTGATGGTTGTCGGTGCCGGCACCAGCACGGCTCCCGGCAAGGCTTCGGCAGGCGCTGGCGAGCCCGCTGCTGCCGCCGCCGATACTCTTCGGGATGCCATCGCCGGCCTGAAGACACCCGTCACCGCTTCCGCAAACCCTGCTGACGCTCGGGCCTCGTTGGAGGAGGCTCGCAAGCGTATCCTGGAGGAGGGCATCGCCGTAGCTTCGGCGAAACGTCGGTTGGAGGCTACGCAGCGCGAGTATAACTCCGCATGCGGCCTTACTCCAATTTCCGAGGCCCCTAGCCGGCTTGGATCAGTCCGCAGCCGCGGCCGGTTCATTGCCGAGGTCCTAGGCGGCGACCTGCCCACCTACGAGACTCCTGCGGCCAACATGCGAGCGGCGCACGCAGCTATGGAGGAGATGGCAAGCCTGGAAAGCGAGGAGTGCGCTTTCGAGGAGAAGCGGGTCAAGAACCTCCTTGACACCGCCAACCAGTAACACGCACGGCTTGACCCCAGTCAGGCTCAATCGGAGTCCCCGGGACCCAACTCCGGGGCACGCCGTAACCCTAGCGGTTAGCATCACGCAGAAGGATCTTCCTCGCATCACCCTTCCGAACGGAGGGGTGAGGGAAGCCAAGACCGACGCTCTCAGCGCCAGAGCGAGCACACTTCGGGCTTACGTCGCGGAGGCGACGAGGGCGATTCAGAGTGTGAGATTCTTGCCCCGCGAAGAACTCACGTCTCTGGCTCACGAGGCGCCTCCCCTCTCGCCACCAGGGCTGGCGCTCATGCCACCCAGGATGAGCGGGATGCCCGCCGGCGTCTCATCGTCCCGGCCCAGTCAGCCCTCCTAGAGGAAGACGGACCCGTCGGTCCGGCATGCTTCGGCCCCCGGATCCAAGGGGAGCCGTTCCCCTGAGGTTTCACTCTACCTCGGGACACGCCAAAATACAATGGCACGGCCAAGCCAGAGGACTGGCTAATTGACTATACCACAGCCGTCGGCATTGCCATGGGCAACAAGCGCGTAGCAGTCCGCTACGTGCCACTCATGTTGACCGGCTCAGCCCGGACTTGGCTTAACAGCCTCCCGGCCGGCAGTGTCAACTCCTGGGTGGACTTCGTGGAGGCGTTCGTCCGCAACTTCACTCGTACCTACAAGCACCCTGGCCGGCCCCGCGAGCTGGCCATGTGCGTCCAAAAGGCCGACGAACCCCTTCGCGACTACGTCACCCGGTGGACTGAGCTCCGCAATTCCTGCGAGGGGGTGCATGAGGTACAAGCCATCCAGTACTTCATCGACTGTTGCCGAGACGACACCCTCCTCAAGCACAAGCTCATGTGCACCGAGCCCACCTCTCTGGCGGTGCTCATGGCCAAGGCGGACAAATACGCCATGGCCGACTCAGCGATGCATGTCAAGGTGACCGCCTCGGACAAGGTTGTGCCTACGCCGGCTACTCCCAAGCCGGCTGGGGACAACCGAGGCAGCCAGAACAACTACAAGCGCAAGGCGGATCAGATGGATCCCCACTCCAACAGCAAGTTGGTGGCCAGCATGGAGGGCGAAGCATCGGCTCCTCAAGCCGGCCCTCCACGAAAGCGTCCCAACAGAAGCAACACCAACTGGCTGCCCAAGCAGTCCTTTGAGGAGCTGCTCGACGCCCCCTGCAAGATACATTCTGGGGTGCATCCGTCTTCCCACACCCTTCGATAGTGCAGCTTTGCGTGCCGGCTGTCGGAAGGGGATGGCTTGCCGGCTCCTCCAGGTGCGCAGGCGGCCCCTCGTGCACCGGCTCCCAACCACGCTCCGGCTCCACCGCCGCCGCCTCGCGATGACGGTCACCACCAAGACGACTACCCTCATCAAGATGGAACGTTCGTCGTCTTCACCAGCGAAGGAAACGACAAGCACAGCCTGCGCCAGAGGCGGCGTGAGGTAAACGCTACTGTCCCCCCGGTTCCCCTGTACATGCATTGGTCTGACAAACCAATCACATGGAGCCGGTGGACCATCCTGCGGTGATGCCCAACCCGGGATCATGCGCACTCGTCCTCGACCCCACCTTCGCCTCCAAGAGGCTCACCTGCCAATTCTCCCGGGTGCTGGTCGACGGCGGCAGCAGCATCAACATCCTCTACCTCGACACTCTCCTCAAGCTCGGATTAAAGGAGACAGACGTCCTACCGAGCAGTACTGTCTTCCACGGCATCGTGCCTGGGCAGTCCTGCTCGCCCATCGGCAAGATCCAGCTGGACGTCCTCTTCGGCGACAAAGCCCACTTCCGCCGTGAGTCCATATGGTTCGAGCTAGTGGATCGCTGTAGCCCGTATCACGCGCTGCTAGGAAGACCGGCTCTGGCCAAGTTTATGGCTATTCCGCATTATGCCTACCTGAAGATGAAGATGCCGGGTCCCAAGGGCATCATCACTGTTGTTGGCGACTAAAGGAAGTCGCTCGAGTGCGCCCAAGATAGCAGCCGCCTCGCCGACGCCTTGGTGATTGCTGAGGAGAAGCGACAGATCGACCGGCTCGTGGCCCAGGCTATCGAGCAGCTGGCGATTCCTTCTCCTCCGTCCCAATCGGCCGGCGAGGGCTCTTTCAAGCCGGTTAAAGAGACCAAGCAGGTCCCACTCGACCCTGCCAACCCGAAGCAGTGCGTCACCATCGGGGCTGGCCTCAGCCCCAAATAGGAAGGCGAGCTCGTCGACTTCCACCGTGAGAATCAGGACATCTTTGCATGGTCCCCCAAGGACATGCCAGGTGTTCCAAGGAAGTACGCCGAGCACAAACTTCACGTGCGACCGGATGCAAAGCCGGCGAAACAACCCCTGCGCCGCTTCGCCAAGGGGAAGCGGCGCACGATCGGAGAAGAAATCACCAGACTCCTTACAACCGGCTTCATCATGGAGGTTTTCCACCCCGACTGGCTGGCTAACCCAGTCCTGGTGCTTAAGAAGAACAACACATGGCGAATGTGTATTGAGTACACTAGCCTGAATAAGGCCTCTCCGAAAGACCCTTTCGCGTTGCCTAGGATAGATCAAGTGATCGACTCAACTGCAGGCTCCGAACTGCTGTCGTTTCTGGATGCTTATTCAGGCTACCATCAAATCAAGCTGGATCCAGCTGATCGCCTGAAGACCTCCTTCGTCACGCCCTTCGGGGCCTACTGCTACACCACCATGACGTTCGGTCTGAAGAACGCAGGTGCGACATTCCAACGCTGCATGCAGCAGTGCCTACTGCCACAGATTGGTAGAAGCATCCACGTCTATGTGGATGACATCGTCGTCAAGACGAAGCAGCACTTCAGCCTCCTCGACGACCTGCGGGAGACGTTCGCCAATCTGTGCGAATACAAGATCCGGCTCAACCCTGAGAAGTGCGTCTTTGGGGTTCCAGGCGGCAAGCTCTTGGGGTTCTTCGTGTCCGCCCGCGGCATCGAGGCGAACCCTGAGAAGATCGGCACCATCGAGCGGATGGTGCGGCCGGCTCGAATCCTCGACATCCAGAAGTTCGCCGGGTGCTTGGCATCTCTTAGCCGGTTCGTCAGTCGGCTTGGCGAGAAGGCCCTTCCACTCTACCAACTCATGAAGAAGACGACGAAGTTCGAGTGGAATGACCAGGTGAACGAAGCCTTCCGCGACCTCAAGCGGGTAATCTCGAGCCTGCCGATCTTGGCAGCACCATCTGAAAGGGAACCCATACTCATATACATCGCGGCGACCACTCGCTTGGTTAGCGTAGTGTTGGTAGTTCAGCGTAAAGAGGAGGGCAAGGCCCTGCCAGTGCAGCGCCCTGTCTATTGAAAGGATCGATATGGTTGACTAGAGGGGGGGTGAATAGGCAACGACCACTTTTAAATTAATCTTAGCAAGTTAGGGTAAACAACATACGGGTTCACAAATATAACAACAATGGGGTGAACCGTAAGGAAGCTAACAACGAGAGCTACTAAGACAAGTAAGAGAAAGACAACAACATAGGCATACACAAAGTAAAGGTTAGAGATAACCAGAAGTGGAACCAATGAAGACGAGGATGTGTTACCGAAGTTCCTTCCCTTTGACAGGAAGTACGTCTCCGTTGGAGCGGTGTGGAGGCACAATGCTCCCCAATAAGCCACTAAGGCCACCGTATTATCCTCACGCTCTTGCACGATGCAAGGTACCGTGATTCCACTATAGGTGCCCTTGAAGGCAGTTCGTGGGTATAAGTCTGACAGTAGATGTGTAGGGTACAAAAGGATGGGCAGAGCCTTAGCTATGGCGAGGTTGTATGAGTTCAGGCCCCTCTACGATGGAGGTAAAAGCCCTACGTCTCAGTGCTCTTGGGAGCTTGATGTCGAGTGGAATATGGGTTACAGTGGAAAGCCAACCCCTGCACGAGTGGGAAAGGGCGGCTTATATAGAGTGCGCTGCCCTTCACAATGGTTCGGTGCACATGGGTGGTGTATTGGCGAATAAATGCCTACATTATAGGTAACGTATGCCTTAAATGCTAATAATGGTACATGAAAACGTATGACCGTTGCCCTCCAGGGGGGGTTACGATATACAGAGTGGAATCCAGTCGGTAAGTTTGATACGCTCCGAATGCTCATGTCCGACTGGATGATGGAGGAATCGTCACCGACTGGATGATGGGAAGTCCTTAATTCAGTCGGAACTGACTAAGGGCCTTGTCCCTTAATGAAGGGTAGTCCTTGGGTAGGACCTATAGGGCAGGCCTATGACCCTACCCTGGGACTATAACCCCATCATTAGTCCCCGAATGGATCGGGGTTGGAACGACGAAGCGATGCTTGGAGTACGGATCCGACCGGTATGGATGCGACTTTGGCTTTGTTTGCCTCGATCCATTTTATCCTCTTGACCAGCGATCCGAGTGGATATATCTGTGAAACGAACCGTCAGAGACCGAGTGCTTCCGCGGAATCTTTTGACGTGACCGGTCAACTCACAGCGGCGGATTTAGTGGGATCCTCAAATTTTGGTTGCCGCGCGCTCAGCGGGGATGACGACATTGTCATCGAGTAGTTTCTGCCGCCTCGATTACCGCGACTTCATCTCCTCCACTAATATCGCAGCAACCGGTCGGGGGATAAGATTTTGGGGCCACCTGCTAGTGACCCAGTCCGAACCTTATTTAAACCTCTCCAGCGAGGGTTTCTCGTTGCACTCGCCTGATAACTCACACTCGCCCCGCTTCTCCCGTAGCTCCCTGCGCACTCCACGCCTCCTCCTTCCTCTCCTCCCTGCGGATTTGCAGCTCCCACCATGACGAAGGGGCAGACGAGCAAGCTCGAGTCGCAGAAGAAGAAGAAGAAGGCGGCGACTCCTGCTCAGCGGCGACAACATGCTATGCCGGTGGGTTGGATCCAGGGGGATTTCCTCCCCTCCACGGTGACGAAGGATGACCTGCTGGAGCAAGGTATGATCGAAAACAAGTCGTGGAGGCTACCGGCGGAGGGGGAGACGGAGCCGGCGCCCCAGGAGGGGGAGCGCGTCTTGCTGCTCAGTCATGTGTACCGAGGCTTCTCTCTGCCTCCTCATCTCTTCTTCAGAGGTATCATGAATCACTTCGGGGCGCAGCTCCAGCATTTTCCCCCCAACGCAATAGCTCATTTTTCTGCCTTCGTAGTGCTTTGCGAGTGCTTTATTGGTTGTCCTCCCCATTGGGGGCTCTTTAAGTACATATTCTCCGCTAGATCCCAGACTGTCAAAAAGCTTAGCCAGTCGGATGATAAAACCCATCTCCTCCAGCTCTGCGGGGGCTTAGGCTTCCAAAAGAAAACGAAGAGTAGCTACCCCCCTCTCCAGTTGTCCGAGTCGGTTAGGAACTTGCAGTCGACGTGGTTCTACTGTCAGGACATAGCTTGTCCGAATGCTGCAACTGGGTTGCCGCCCTTTAGTCTAGACCGACCGGCTCCGCCCAGGCAGCTCGCGCTCACGAAGATGGAAAAGATCCAGATCCAACCTCTGGTTGAAGCGCTGATAGATGTCGTCCGCAAGGGAGTCACCGACACGGATCTGCTGGAGACTTTTCTGGGTCGGTGCATCCAGCCTCTGCAAGCTCTACACCACGCCATGTGGCACTACGCGGGGCCTGGGGACTCCACTCGGACTCATCCCAAATGCGTTACCGGGGAGGTTGTGACGGCGTGGGTCCACGGCATCACAGGCGCCTGCGATAACCCCACAGGAGCCCGGTGAGTGAAGCCCTTCCGCGCTGACAACCCTCCTCCGAATGAGGTGAGCATATCTTGCCGAGTGCTTACAATTCTCTTAGATTTGCCACTTTTTCTTGCATCACCGTCTGACGTCTGATGTTGTCAACTGTATCTTGTGCAGGCATGGACCAACTGGTATTCTCCTGTCTCGAACGGGAATCCGGCTGAGGAAGAGGAAGGCTGCGTGGAGAGCGTCGAGTACGTCTCTGACAGTGGGGAGACAGAGGAGGAGTCCAAAGAGGAGGAGGGGGAAGATGGGGAGCAGAGCTCGCCACCCCCACCAACAGAGCCTCGAACTAAGCGCCGTCACGAACCCGTGACTCCGTCGGCTCCTCCAGCGGCCCCAAATGCCCCGCCAGCTCCGCCTGTGGCTCCGAGCGCCTTGCCAGCTACTCCCGTGATTCCGAGTGCTCGGAGCACAAAGAGGACCAGGGACGCTGCCGCTGAGCCCGTGGGCCAACCTCCCAAGGTGGCTAAACCGAGTGGATCCAAGCCTCGGAAGGCTTTGCCTCGGATGAGGATCGCCGTTCCCGTTGCCTCAGCGTAAGTGTCTTGTCCTCCTATCTTCTTTCAGTTTTTGATTGAACTCATGCTTATTGGTCGAGTGGATTTTACTCGACAGAGCTGCTACCTCCGCCACTTCTCCGCCACGCCACGAAGACGATCCCAGGGATACGGACAACGTTGCCACATCCCAACAAGGTACGTCGTGACGACTCCGAGAGCTTACATTATTGTTTCGCGAATTCAGTCTTTGATCATGCCCTTTTTTCTGTGGTCTCACGTCGTTCAGTCGGGCTTCCTTCAGAGGTTATTCATCTGGAGGTAGACGACCAGAAGAGGTCTGAGCAAGCTTCGGTGCCTGTCCTTGAGATTGTTCCATCTGCTACCACTCCCGCCATGGACGCGCCGCCAACCGAGACGATGCCGTCGACTGAAACGGTGCTCATCGCGGTTGAACCGACTGGAACAGGACTTGGGATGACCAAGGAGTCTCTTGTCGCGCCAGGTCCGTCGACCGTCCAGTACGACGCCCAACGCCTCCCGGAAGATCAAGTGGGAGCTGCCAAGGAGGCCATGGTGCAGGTGGAGTTGATGGCGGGTGATGCCAAGAGCGCGTACGACTCCATCGCATCTTTGTACAAGCGAAGCTTGGAACTCCGGGACGATATCCCAGTAAGTGCGCTAGTAAGTATTTGCTTTCCTCTTGTAACCAAGTGGGTGTTTAAGCGATATACTTGGATACAGTAGGATTATTTTGTAGTGGGTTCACTCTGAGTGAACCCAGTGGGTGTAGTCCCGAGACTTCTGTCGAGTGCTTGCACCGGCAGTTGTCTTTATATACATTTTCTTTAACTTGATCGGATCAAAACTAATCTGTCCGAATGGTACCGGTGGGAGCACTCCGAGTGCACCTTTTGGAAGTAGTCCCCGAGAGTAATTTTACTCAGGTCGGGTAGTAGTATCCTCGTAGGCTTGTTTTTGTTATGTAGCTCAATAGGGCGGACCTGTTCGAGCTTCATGCCAGTGGGGTCACTCTTAGTGAACCCACTGGGTGTAGTCCTTGAGACCACTGTCGATTGCTTGCGTCGGCAGGGGTCTGAAGAACTTTGAGCTTTTATTGTTTTCCTTGTTGAATGTGTCTGATCTTCTCTTCACGCTGATTTGTAGAAGACTTGCGAGATGGGATCAACGTACAATGCTCTGAAGGCTGAAAAGATTCAGCTTGCTGCGGAACTGGAGGCAGCTATGCATGACTTAGCTAGTGTGAAGGGTGCTCTTGCTGAACGAGAGAAGTCCTTGGAGGAGTCCCGTGAGGCAAACAAGGCATTGGTGGCCGAAATTGAGAAAATGGGGAAACAAAGAACTGACTGTTGGAATTATGCCCTAGAGGCAATAATAAATGTATAGTTATTATTATAATTCCTGTATCAAGATAATAGTTTATTATCCATGCTATAATTGTATTGAATGAAGACTCATTTACATGTGTGGATACATAGACAAAACACCGTCCCTAGCATGCCTCTAGTTGGCTAGCCAGTTGATCGATGATAGTCAGTGTCTTCTGATTATGAACAAGGTGTTGTTGCTTGATAACTGGATCACGTCATTGGGAGAATCACGTGATGGACTAGACCCAAACTAATAGACGTAGCATGTTGATCGTGTCATTTTGTTGCTACTGTTTTCTGCGTGTCAAGTATTTATTCCTATGACCATGAGATCATATAACTCAATGACACCGGAGGAATGCCTTGTGTGTATCAAACGTCGCAACGTAACTGGGTGACTATAAAGATGCTCTACAGGTATCTCCGAAGGTGTTAGTTGAGTTAGTATGGATCAAGACTGGGATTTGTCACTCCGTATGACGGAGAGGTATCTCGGGGCCCACTCGGTAATACAACATCACACACAAGCCTTGCAAGCAATGTAACTTAGTGTAAGTTGCGGGATCTTGTATTACGGAACGAGTAAAGAGACTTGCCGGTAAACGAGATTGAAATAGGTATGCGGATACTGACGATCGAATCTCGGGCAAGTAACATACCGAAGGACAAAGGGAATGACATACGGGATTATACGAATCCTTGGCACTAAGGTTCAAACGATAAGATCTTCGTAGAATATGTAGGATCCAATATGGGCATCCAGGTCCCGCTATTGGATATTGACCGAGGAGTCTCTCGGGTCATGTCTACATAGTTCTCGAACCCGCAGGGTCTGCACACTTAAGGTTCGACGTTGTTTTATGCGTATTTGAGTTATATGGTTGGTTACCGAATGTTGTTCGGAGTCCCGGATGAGATCACGGACGTCACGAGGGTTTCCGGAATGGTCCGGAAACGAAGATTGATATATAGGATGACCTCATTTGATTACCGGAAGGTTTTCGGAGTTACCGGGAATGTACCCGGAATGACGAATGGGTTCCGGGAGTTCACCGGAGGGGGGGCAACCCACTCCGGGGAAGCCCATAGGCATTTGGGGGGTCACACCAGCCCTTAGTGGGCTGGTGAGACAGCCCACCAATCCCCTATGCGCCAAGAGAGAAAAAAATCAAAGGAAAGGAAAAAAAAAGGAAGAAGTGGGAAGGGGGAAGGACTCCCTCCCACCAAACCAAGTAGGACTCGGTTTGGGGGGGGGGGAGAGTCCTCCCCCCTGGCTCGGCCGACCCCTTGGGGATCCCTTGGACCCCAAGGCAAGGTCCCCCTCCCTCCTCCTATATATATGGGGCTTTTAGGGCAGATTTGAGACGACTTTCTCACGGCTGCCCGACCACATACCTCCATAGTTTTTCCTCTAGATCGCGTTTCTGCGGAGCTCGGGCAGAGCCCTGCTGAGACAAGATCATCACCAACCTCCGGAGCGCCGTCACGCTGCCGGAGAACTCTTCTACCTCTCCGTCTCTCTTGCTGGATCAAGAAGGCCGAGATCATCGTCGAGCTGTACGTGTGCTGAACGCGGAGGTGCCGTCCGTTCGGTACTAGATCGTGGGACTGATCGCGGGATTGTTCGCGGGGCGGATCGAGGGACGTGAGGACGTTCCACTACATCAACCGCGTTCTCTAACGCTTCTGCTGTACGATCTACAAGGGTACGTAGATCACTCATCCCCTCTCGTAGATGGACATCACCATGATAGGTCTTCGTGCGCGTAGGAAAATTTTTGTTTCCCATGCGACGTTCCCCAACAGTGGCATCATGAGCTAGGTTCATGCGTAGATGTCTTCTCGAGTAGAACACAAAAGGTATTGTGGGCGGTGATGTGCATTTTGCTGCCCTCCTTAGTCTTTTCTTGATTCCGCGGTATTGTTGGATTGAAGCGGCTTGGACCGACATTACTCGTACGCTTACGAGAGACTGGTTTCATCGTTACGAGTAACCCCCTTTGCTCAAAGATGACTGGCAAGTGTCGGTTTCTCCAACTTTAGTTGAATCGGATTTGACCGAGGAGGTCCTTGGATGAGGTTAAATAGGAACTCATATATCTCCGTTGTGGTGTTTGCGTAAGTAAGATGCGATCCTACTAGATACCCTTGGTCACCACGTAAAACATGCAACAACAAAATTAGAGGACGTCTAACTTGTTTTTGCAGGGTATGATTGTGATGTGATATGGCCAACGATGTGATGTGATATATTGGATGTATGAGATGATCATGTTGTAATAGAAATATCGACTTGCACGTCGATGGTACGGCAACCGGCAGGAGCCATAGGGTTGTCTTTATACTAACATATGTGCTTGCAGATGCGTTTACTATTTTGCTAGGATGTAGCTTTAGTAGTGATAGCATAAGTAGCACGACAACCACGATGGCAACACGTTGATGCATGATCATGGTGTGGCGCCGGTGACAAGAAGATCGTGCCGGTGCTTTGGTGATGGAGATCAAGAAGCACGTGATGATGGCCATATCATGTCACTTATGAATTGCATGTGATGTTAATCCTTTTTTGCACCTTATTTTGCTTAGAACGACGGTAGCATTATGAGGTGATCTCTCACTAAAATTTCAAGACGAAATTGTGTTCTCCCCGACTGTGCACCGTTGCTACAGTTTGTCGTTTCGAGACACCACGTGATGATCGGGTGTGATAGACTCAACGTTCACATACAACGGGTGCAAAACAGTTGCGCACGCGGAACACTCGGGTTAAGCTTGACGAGCCTAGCATGTGCAGACATGGCCTCGGAACACATGAGACCGAAAGGTCGATCATGAATCATATAGTTGATATGATTAGCATAGGGATGCTTACCACTGAAACTATTCTCAACTCACGTGATGATCGGACTTGGGATAGTGTAAGTGGATCATGAACAACTCAAATGACTAGAGAGATGTACTTTTTGAGTGGGAGTTTAGCATATAATTTGATTAAGTTGAACTCTAATTATCTTGAACATAGTCTAAGTCCACTTTGAATATATTTGTGTTGTAGATCATGGCTCACGCAAGTGTCATCCTGAATTTTAATACGTTCCTAGAGAAAGCTAAGTTGAAAGATGATGGAAGCAACTTTGTAGACTGGGCTCGTAATCTTAAGCTAATCTTACAAGCTGGAAAGAAGGATTATGTCCTTAATGCTGCGCTAGGAGATGAACCACCTGCTACGGCTGATCAGGATGTTAAGAACGCTTGGTTAGCACGTAAGGAGGACTACTCAATAGTTCAATGTGCAGTCTTGTATGGCTTAGAACCGGGACTTCAACGTCGCTTTGAGCGTCATGGAGCATTTGTGATGTTCCAGGAGTTGAAGTTTATCTTTCAGAAGAACGCCCGGATCGAGAGGTATGAGACCTCCGATAAATTCTATGCTTGCAAGATGGAGGAAAACTCGTCTGTCAGTGCACATGTGCTCAAAATGTCTGGGTACTCAAACCGTCTAGCTGAACTGGGGATTGAACTCCCGCAAGAAGCTATCACTGACAGAATCCTTCAATCACTGCCGCCAAGCTACAAAGGCTTTGTGTTGAACTACAACATGCAAGAGATGAACAAGTCTCCCGGCGAGTTGTTTGCGATGCTGAAAGTCGCAGAGTCTGAACTCCGTAAAGAGCATCAAGTGTTGATGGTGAGCAAGACCACTAGTTTCAAGAGAAACGGCAAAGGCAAGAAGGGCAATTCGAAGAAGAGCGGCAAGCCTGTTGCCAATCCGCCGAAGAAACCCAAGGCTGGACCTAAGCCTGAAACAGAGTGCTTCTATTGCAAGGGTATGGGTCACTGGAAGCGCAACTGCCCCAAGTATCTGGCAGATAAGAAGGCGGGCAAAGAAAAATCAGGTATATTTGATATACATGTTATTGATGTGTACTTAACCGGCTCTCGTAGTAGTGCCTGGGTATTCGATACCGGCTCTGTTGCTCACATTTGCAACTCGAAACAGGAACTGCGGAATAGACGAAGGCTGGCGAAAGACGAAGTGACGATGCGCGTAGGAAACGGTTCCAAGGTTGATGCAATCGCTGTCGGTACAGTGTCACTTCAACTACCATCGGAATTAGTGATGAACTTGAATCATTGTTATTTAGTGCCTGCGTTGAGCATGAACATTATATCTGGATCTTGTTTATTGCGAGACGGTTACTCTTTTAAGTCTGAGAATAATGGTTGTTCTATTTCTATGAGTAACATCTTTTATGGTCATGCACCGAATGTGAGAGGATTGTTCATATTGAATCTCGATAGCGATACGCATATACATAACATTGAGACCAAAAGAGTTAGAGTAAACAATGATAGCGCCATATTTTTGTGGCACTGCCGCTTGGGTCATATTGGTGTAAAGCGCATGAAGAAACTCCATGCTGATGGACTTTTGGAGTCACTTGACTTTGATTCACTTGACACGTGCGAACCATGCCTCATGGGCAAGATGACTAAGACTCCGTTCTCCGGAACAATGGAGCGTGCAAGTGACTTGTTGCAAATCATACATACCGGTGTGTGTGGTCCAATGAGCGTGGAGGCACGCGGCGGATATCGTTATTTTCTCACCTTCACTGACGATTTAAGCAGATATGGTTATGTCTACTTAATGAAGCACAAGTCTGAAACATTTGAAAAGTTCAAGCAATTTCAGAGTGAAGTGGAAAATCATCGTAACAAGAAGATCAAGTTCCTACGGTCTGATCGTGGGGGTGAATATCTGAGTTTTGAGTTTGGTACTCACTTAAGACAATGTGGAATTGTTTCACAGTTAACACCGCCCGGAACACCACAGCGTAATGGTGTGTCTGAACGTCATAATCGTACTTTGTTAGAGATGGTGCGATCTATGATGTCTCTTACTGATTTGCCGTTATCTTTTTGGGGTTATGCATTAGAAACAGCTGCATTCACTTTAAATAGGGCACCATCAAAATCCCTTGAGACGACACCATACGAACTGTGGTATGGCAAAAGGCCAAAGTTGTCGTTTCTTAAAGTTTGGGGATGTGATGCTTATGTCAAAAAGCTTCAGCCTGAAAAGCTGGAACCCAAAGCGGAAAGGTGCGTCTTCATAGGTTACCCAAAAGAGACGGTTGGGTACACCTTCTATCTCAAATCCGAGGGCAAAGTGTTTGTTGCTGAGAACGGAACTTTTCTCGAGAAGGAGTTTCTCTCGAGAGAATTGAGTGGGAGGCAGATAGAACTTGACGAGGTTGTCGAACCTCTCATCCCTCTGGATGGTGGCGCAGGGCAAGGGGAGACCTCTGTCGTTGCGACGCCGGTTGAGGAGGAAGTTAATGATGATGATCATGAAACTCCAGTTCAAGTTTCTGTTAAACCACACAGGTCGACGAGATCACGTGCTGCTCCAGAGTGGTACGGTAATCCCGTCTTATCAATCATGTTGTTAGACCACAATGAACCTGCAAATTATGAAGAAGCAATGGTGGGCCCAGATTCCAACAAATGGCTAGAAGCCATGAAATCCGAGATAGGATCCATGTATGAGAACAAAGTGTGGACTTTGGAGATACTACCTGAGGGCCGCAAGGCTATTCAGAACAAATGGATCTTTAAGAAGAAGACGGACGCTGACGGTAATGTGACCGTTTATAAAGCTCGACTTGTGGCAAAGGGTTTTTCACAAGTTCCAGGAGTTGACTACGATGAGACCTTCTCACCCATAGCGATGCTTAAGTCCGTCAGAATCATGTTAGCAATAGCTGCATTTTTCGATTATGAAATCTGGCAGATGGATGTCAAAACGGTATTCCTTAATGGTTTCCTTAAGGAAGAGTTGTATATGATGCAACCCGAAGGTTTTGTCGATCCTAAAAATGCTGACAAGGTGTGCAAGCTCCAGCGATCCATTTATGGACTGGTGCAAGCATCTCGGAGTTGGAACAAGCGCTTTGATGAGGTGATCAAAGCATTTGGGTTTATACAAGTGGTTGGAGAATCTTGTATTTACAAGAAAGTGAGTGGGAGCTCTGTGGCGTTTCTAATATTATATGTGGATGACATATTACTGATTGGAAACAATGTAGAGCTTTTGGAGAGCATAAAAGGTTACTTGAATAAAAGTTTCTCTATGAAGGACCTAGGAGAAGCTGCTTACATACTAGGCATTAAGATCTATAGGGATAGATCAAAACGCCTGATAGGACTTTCACAAAGCACATACCTTGATAAAGTTTTGAAGAGGTTCAAAATGGAACAGTCCAAGAAGGGGTTCTTGCCAGTGTTACAAGGTACGAGATTGAGTAAAGACTCAGTGCCCAGCAACTGATGAAGATAGAGAGCATATGCGCTCCGTCCCCTATGCTTCAGCCATAGATTCTATCATGTATGCGATGCTGTGCACTAGACCGGATGTTAGCCTGGCCATAAGTATGGTAGGTAGGTTCCAGAGTAATCCAGGAGTGGATCACTGGACGGCGGTCAAGAATATCCTGAAGTACCTGAAAAGGACTAAGGAGATGTTTCTCGTGTATGGAGGTGACGAAGAGATCGCCGTAAAAGGTTACGTCGATGCAAGCTTTGACACAGATCCGGACGACTCTAAGTCGCAAACCGGATACGTATTTATTCTTAATGGGGGTGCAGTAAGCTGGTGCAGTTCCAAGCAAAGCGTCGTAGCAGATTCTACATGTGAAGCAGAGTACATGGCTGCCTCGGAGGCGGCTAAGGAGGGTGTCTGGATGAAGCAGTTCATGACGGATCTTGGAGTAGTGCCAAGTGCACTGGATCCAATAACCTTGTTCTGTGACAACACTGGTGCCATTGCCTTAGCAAAGGAACCAAGGTTTCACAAGAAGACCAGACACATTAAACGACGCTTCAACCTCATCCGCGACTACGTCGAGGAGGAGGACGTAAATATATGCAAAGTGCACACGGATCTGAATGTAGCAGACCCGCTGACTAAACCTCTTCCACGGCCAAAACATGATCGACACCAGAACTGTATGGGTGTTAGATTTATTACAATGTAATTCACATGGTGATGTGAGGGCTAGATTATTGACTCTAGTGCAAGTGGGAGACTGTTGGAATTATGCCCTAGAGGCAATAATAAATGTATAGCTATTATTATAATTCCTGTATCAAGATAATAGTTTATTATCCATGCTATAATTGTATTGAATAAAGACTCATTTACATGTGTGGATACATAGACAAAACACCGTCCCTAGCATGCCTCTAGTTGGCTAGCGTTGATCGATGATAGTCAGTGTCTTCTGATTATGAACAAGGTGTTGTTGCTTGATAACTGGATCACGTCATTGGGAGAATCACGTGATGGACTAGACCCAAACTAATAGACGTAGCATGTTGATCGTGTCATTTTGTTGCTACTGTTTTCTGCGTGTCAAGTATTTATTCCTATGACCATGAGATCATATAACTCACTGACACCGGAGGAATGCCTTGTGTGTATCAAACGTCGCAATGTAACTGGGTGACTATAAAGATTCTCTACAGGTATCTCCGAAGGTGTTAGTTGAGTTAGTATGGATCAAGACTGGGATTTGTCACTCCGTATGACGGAGAGGTATCTCGGGGCCCACTCGGTAATACAACATCACACACAAGCCTTGCAAGCAATGTAACTTAGTGTAAGTTGCGGGATCTTGTATTACGGAACGAGTAAAGAGACTTGCCGGTAAACGAGATTGAAATAGGTATGCGGATACCGACGATCGAATCTCGGGCAAGTAACATACCGAAGGACAAAGGGAATGACATACGGGATTATACGAATCCTTGGCACTAAGGTTCAAACGATAAGATCTTCGTAGAATATGTAGGATCCAATATGGGCATCCAGGTCCCGCTATTGGATATTGACCGAGGAGTCTCTCGGGTCATGTCTACATAGTTCTCGAACCCGCAGGGTCTGCACACTTAAGGTTCGACGTTGTTTTATGCGTATTTGAGTTATATGGTTGGTTACCGAATGTTGTTCGGAGTCCCGGATGAGATCACGGACGTAACGAGGGTTTCCGGAATGGTCCGGAAACGAATATTGATATATAGGATGACCTCATTTGATTACCGGAAGGTTTTTGGAGTTACCGGGAATGTACCGGGAATGACGAATGGGTTCTGGGAGTTCACCGGAGGGGGGGCAACCCACTCCGGGGAAGCCCATAGGCATTTGGGGGGTCACACCAGCCCTTAGTGGGCTGGTGAGACAGCCCACCAATCCCCTATGCGCCAAGAGAGAAAAAAATCAAAGGAAAGGAAAAGAAAAAGGAAGAAGTGGGAAGGGGGAAGGACTCCCTCCCACCAAACCAAGTAGGACTCGGTTTGGGGGGGGGAGAGTCCTCCCCCCTGGCTCGGCCGACCCCTTGGGGATCCCTTGGACCCCAAGGCAAGGTCCCCCTCCCTCCTCCTATATATATGGGGCTTTTAGGGCAGATTTGAGACGACTTTCTCACGGCTGCCCGACCACATACCTCCATAGTTTTTCCTCTAGATCGCGTTTCTGCGGAGCTCGGGCGGAGCCCTGCTGAGACAAGATCATCACCAACCTCCGGAGCGCCGTCACGCTGCCGGAGAACTCTTCTACCTCTCCGTCTCTCTTGCTGGATCAAGAAGGCCGAGATCATCGTCGAGCTGTACGTGTGCTGAACGCGGAGGTGCCGTCCGTTCGGTACTAGATCGTGGGACTGATCGCGGGATTGTTCGCGGGGCGGATCGAGGGACGTGAGGACGTTCCACTACATCAACCGCGTTCTCTAACGCTTCTGCTGTACGATCTACAAGGGTACGTAGATCACTCATCCCCTCTCGTAGATGGACATCACCATGATAGGTCTTCGTGCGCGTAGGAAAATTTTTGTTTCCCATGCGACGTTCCCCAACAAGCTGATGGGTCAAATGAAGGTGATGAACAGTCGGTGCATATCGCAGGAGAAGTACGTCAGTGACTGGGCGAGGAAGATGATTGCGCTGCTCGGTGGTAAGTTTATTCCGACTGCTTGTTGACTTTGTATTTCATTCTGCGCTTACTTTTTGCTCGTATTGTCTTTGCAGATTTTTGTATGGATGCTGAGGCTGAAGCAGCTGACGTTGAGCGGTCGATTATTCTGAACGTTCTAATCGGCGACGCAGCCAATCGAGACATGCTCCGAGCGCACATTTGCCTTGGCAAAGTGGGAGCTTTCATCGTTCGCCTGAGAGAGGTCATCGGCCAAATCGACAAGGAGCTGTGGCCCGAAGACGAGTCCCGGCGGGAGATAGAAGGGTTGATGACTCGGCTGGAGGACGTCCCGAACCGAGTGCAGGCGTGGAAGAAGTCTGCTGCTTGCTGTGGTGCGGACGTGGCACTGTTGCTGGTCCGAGTGCACTGCAAGGAAGCTCGCGGAGAGAAGCTGAAGGCGTTGCAGGTCGCCAACACCAAGAAGCTTCGATTTGATGATTTCGTGGAGACCTTCCTTGAGAGCACCACTCGCATCGCAGACGGGATCGACCTCGACACTTTCGTGGAGCCTGCCAGTCCTAGTGCCAGTCCTGACGACGCTTGAAAAACTTAACCTCGGTATGCCGAGTGGTATTTGTATCAAACTTTGGCCACTGCTGTTGGCCGTCATATTCGTGGTTCGGTGTGGATAAGCTTGATCTACACCGAACCGACTATTGTTGAACCAACTTTGAATTCGAATCGAATATTTTGCTCTTCCTTCGCCAAGTTTATTTTCTCACACGATTTGAGCCCGTGGTTCTTGTTTGGCTTTTTCTGACACCAAGAAGCTTTTTTACTTAGGCGATCCTGGATCGCAGCTAAGTCCCCGAGTGCGGCATCTCGTGCGCACTCGGAGCAAGTTGATACTCATGTAGTTGTCAGTTGTCTTGACATCCACGTGAGTCTCGATGAGGGTCTGCTAAGCCTCCGAGTGGATCTCGAGAATACACTCGAAGGAAACTTTTTTACTTAGGCAATTCTGGATCGCAGCTAAGTCCCCTAGTGCGGCATCTCGTGCACACTCGGAGCGAGTTGATACTCATGTAGTTGTCAGTTGTCTTGACATCCACATGAGCCTCGATGAGGGTCTTCTAAGCCTCCGGGTGGATCTGGAGGATACACTCGAAGGAAGCTTTTTATTTCGGCGATTCTGGATCGCAGCTAAGTCCCCGAGTGCGGCATGTCATGCGCACTCGGAGCGAGTTGATACTCATGTAATTGTCGGTTGTCGTGACATCCACATGAGCCTCGATGAGGGTCTGCTAAGCCTCCGAGTGGATCTAGAGGATACACTCGAAGGAAGCTTTTTACTTAGGCGATTCTGGATCGCAGCTAAGTCCCCGAGTGCGGCATCTCGTGCGCACTCGGAGCGAGTTGATACTCATGTAGTTGTCAGTTGTCTTGACATCCACATGAGCCTCGATGAGGGTCTGCTAAGCCTCCGGGTGGATCTCGAGGATACACTCGAAGGAATCTTTTTACTTAGGCGATTCTGGATCGCAGCTAAGTCCCCGAGTGCGGCATCTCGTGCGCACTCGGAGCGAGTTGATACTCATGTAGTTGTCAGTTGTCTTGATATCCACATGAGCCTCGTTGAGGGTCTGCTAAGGCTCCGAGTGGATCTCGAGGATACACTCGAAGGAAGCTTTTTTACTTAGGCGATTCTGGATTGCAGCTAAGTCCCCGAGTGCGGCGTCTCGTGCGCACTCGGAGCGAGTTTGTACTTAGGCGATTCTGGATCGCAGCTAAGTCCCCGAGTGCGATTTCTAGTGCACACTCGGAGAGAGTTTGTACTTAGGCGATTCTGGATCGGAGCTAAGTCCCCGAGTGCGACGTTTAGTGCACACTCGAAGAAAGTTTGTACTTAGGCGATTCTGGATCGCAACTAAGTCCCCGAGTGCGATTTTTAGTGCACACTCGGAGAAAGTTTGTACTTAGGCGATTCTGGATCGCAGCTAAGTCCCCGAGTGCGACGTTTAGTGCACACTCGAAGAAAGTTTGTACTTAGGCGATTCTGGATCGCAGCTAAGTCCCCGAGTGCGACGTTTAGTGCACACTCGGAGGAAGTTTGTACTTAGGCGATTCTGTATCGCAGCTAAGTCCCCGAGTGCGACATTTAGTGCATACTCAAAGAAAGTTTGTACTTAGGCGATTCTGGATTGCAGCTAAGTCCCCGAGTGCGACGTTTAGTGCACACTCGGAGGAAGTTTGTACTTAGGCGATTCTGGATCGCAGCTAAGTCCCCGAGTGCGACGTTTAGTGCACACTCGAAGAAAGTTTGTACGTAGGCGATTCTGGATCGCAGCTAAGTCCCCGAGTGCAACGTTTAGTGCACACTCGGAAGTTTTTTTTTGTTGAGACCGGAGTCTGCCAATGCGGAAGAATTTTGAATCTGCAAAAACTCAATCTGCTTTGTATTACTTGAACGATACTTGTTCTTTACATTGCTTCAGTCGACGGTCACGTGTAGAAGCGCTTCAGGAGATCTCCGTTCCATGCTCGTGGCTCGTCCGTTTCCCTGTCGAGGTTGTAGAGTCGATATGCACCATTGTTCAGCACCTTGGAGATGATGAAGGGTCCTTCCCAGGCAGGAGCCAACTTGTGAGGTCTCTGCTGATCCACTCGGAGTACCAGGTCGCCTGCTTGGAATGTACGACTCCTGACGTGCCACGTGAAAACGCCGCAGATCTTGTTGATAAATGGTTGAGCGAGTTAGTGCTATCTCGCGCTCTTCTTCTCGAAGATCCACTCCGTCTTGCCTGGCTTGCTCTTCTTCGGCTTCGGAGAAGAGTTCGACTCGTGGAGCGTTGTGAAGCAAGTCACTCGGAAGGACTGCCTCTGCTCCGTAAACGAGGAAGAACGGTGATCGCACTGTAGATCTATTTGGGGTTGTGCGGAGACCCCACAGCACCAAAGGCAGCTCGGTGACCCATGCGCCGGCAGCATGTCCCACTTCTCGCAGGAGTCGAGGCTTCAACCCTTGAAGAATAAGTCCATTCGCCCGCTCTACTTGCCCGTTTGTTTGGGGATGCGCCACAGATGCAAAATCCACTCGGATACCTTGGCCTGCACAGAAACCTTTGAACCTGTCTGAGTCGAAGTTTGTGCCATTGTCAGTGATTATGATGTGCGGTACTCCGAATTTGGAGATGATGTCCCTGACAAATTTGATGGCCGTAAGGGCGTCGAGCTTCTTGATGGGCTTGGCTTCAATCCACTTTGTGAACTTGTCGACTGCCACCAACAGATGTGTGAATCCCCCTTGGTCTGTCCTGATTTGACCGACTGTATCCAATCCCCATACTGCAAACGGCCAGACAAGAGGGATTGTCTTCAGCGTGGATGTTGGCTTGTGAGACTTGTTCGAGTAGAATTGACAGCCTTCGCATCGGTCGACCATTTCCTTCGCCATTTCATTCGCCTGCAACCAGAAGAAACCAGCTCTGAATGCTTTGGCGACGATTGCTCTTGAGGAGGCATGATGACCACAGGTTCCCGAGTGAATTTCTTCCAGGATTAACTGCCCCTCTTCACGGGAGATGCATCGTTGAAGAATGCCTGAAACACTTTCTTTGTACAACTGGCCATCAATGACGGTAAATGACTTCGATCTGCGGACGATCTGTCTGGGTTGGACCTCATCTTCTGGTAATTCTCGCCTTAGGATGTACGCAATGAACGGCACAGTCCAATAGGGGATGATAGCAAGAATCTCCATGATCAGATCAACCACAGCGGGGACCTCGACTTCAGTCAGATCTGTCGAGCTCTTTGGTTGTACTGGTTCCTCTGTGAAGGGATCTTCTTTAACTGAGGGAAGGTGTAGGTGCTCGAGGCAGACATCACTCGGGACTGGTCTCCGAGTGGATCCAAGTTTCGCCAACTCATCAGCTGCTTGGTTTTTCAGTCGCGGAACATGGTGGAGTTCCAGACCTTCAAACTTTTTCTCGAGCTTCCTCACCGCATTTCAGTATGTAGTCATGGTGGGGTTCCTTACGTCCCACTCCTTCATCACTTGATTAACCACCAAATCTGAATTGCCGACCATCAGGCGACGGACGCCGAGTGCGATGGCCATGCGCAATCCATAAAGGAGAGCTTCATACTCCGCCTCGTTGGTGGAGGAATCGAAATGTATCTGCAACACATACTTGAGCTTGTCACCCTTTGGCGATATGATCACAACGCCAACGCCGGAGCCATTTAACATCTTGGACCCATCGAAGAACATTGTCCAATGAGCCGAGTAGATGTGAGTCGGTTGCTGTTGTTCTACCCATTCTGCTATGAAGTCAGCCATAGCTTGAGACTTTATAGCTTTCTTGGCCTTGAACTTGATGTCACAGTATAACATCTCCATTGCCCACTTCGCCACTCGGCCTGATGCGTCCCGATTGTGGAGGATTTCCGACAACGGAGCATCAGAAACGACAGACACCGAGTGGTCTTGGAAATAATGAGCCACCTTCTTCGCAGTCATGTAAATCCTGTAAATAAGTTTTTGATAGTGGGGATACCTCTGCTTGGAAGGAGTTAGGACTTCTGAGACATAATACACTGGCTGCTGAACCTTGTATGCTTTGCCTTCTTCTTCGCGTTCGACTGTGAGAACAGTGCTGACGACTTGATTTGTAGCCGCGATGTACAGGAGAAGGGGTTCTTTACTGAACGGAGCAGTAAGAACCGGCTGGGTGGAAAGTAGGACTTTGAGGTCGTCGAATGTGATCTGGGCTTCGTCTGTCCACTCAAAAGTATCTGATTTCTTCATGAGTCGGTACAGAGGTAGTGCCTTCTCGCCGAGTCGATTGATAAACCTGCTCAAAGCCGCTAGGCAACCTGTGAGCCTTTGAACATCGTGTATTCTGACCGGCCGCTCCATTCGGACGATGGTCCCGATCTTTTCGGGGTTGACATCGATCCCTCGTACGGAAACAAAGAAACCGAGTAACTTCCCGCTGGGAACACCGAATGAACACTTGGCTGGGTTGAGCTTGATATCGTACCTTCGAAGGTTGGCGAATGTTTCTGCCAAGTCAGTCAGCAGGTCGGAACCTTTGCGTGACTTGACTACGATATCATCCATATACGCCTCCACATTTCGACCTATCTGGTCAAGGAGACATTTTTGGATCATGCGCATAAAAGTTGCTCATGCATTCTTCAAACCGAATGGCATAGTGATGTAGTAGAAGCACACGAATGGGGTGATGAAGGCTGTTTTTAATTCATCGGGGCCATACAGACGGATCTGATGATAGCCCGAGTAGGCATCAAGAAATGAGAAACGCTCGCAACCCGCAGTCGAATCGACAATTTGATCAATGCGGGGGAGCGGGAAATGGTCTTTCGGGCAGACCTTATTGAGATGCTTGAAGTCGATGCACATTCAGAGAGACTTGTCCTTCTTGGGCACCATGACAACATTGGCGAGCCACTCGGAGTGGTGTACCTCGCGAATGAAGTTGGCTGCCAAAAGCTTAGCCACCTCTTCTCCGATTGCCTTCCTCTTGTGCGCGGCGGACCGACGCAGGCGTTCTCGGACAGGCCAAGCAGCGGGATCCACATGCAGTCGGTGCTCAGCCAACTCCCTGGGTACACCTGGCATGTCAGCGGGCTTCCATGCGAAAATGTCCCAGTTCTCACGGAGGAATTGGATGAGCTCGGCTTCCTATTTTGGATCGAGGGTGGTGGAGATGTTCGTTGGGGCAGCGGTGTCGTCCGTCGGGTGGATGCTGACCTTCTTCGTTTCTCCCGCCGACTGGAATGCGGACTCCGAAGCTGGCTTCTTGGAACGCATCAAGTCAGCGGGGTCGGCTGTGTTCTTGTACTCGTCGAGCTCGAGGACAACCATCTGCTGATCGACGATCCTCGATCCCTGCTGCAGACACTCTTCGTCCCGCTGCCGATTGCCTGTGATAGTGATCACACCTTTGGAACCTGGCATCTTCAGCTTCAGGTATATGTAACACGGACGGGCCATGAAACGCGCATACGCCGGATGGCCAAGAATCGCGTGGTATGCACTCTGGAAGTCCACCACCTCGAATGTCAGCTTTTCCTTGCGGAAGCTCTTGTCGGAGCCAAAAACGACGTCCAACGAGATCTGGCCGAGTGACTTGGCCTTTCGTCCTGGGACGACTCCGTGGAACTGCATGTTGCTCTCGCTAAGTTTGGACATCGGAATGCCCATCCCCTTGAGAGTGTCGGCGTACATGATGTTCAAGCCGCTGCCACCGTCCATGAGGACTTTGCGCAGTCGGACTCCTTTCACCACTGGGTCGACGACCAGAGCCTGCCTCCCTGGGGTGGGCACGTGTGCTAGATGATCCGACTGGTCAAAGGTGATTGCAGTCTGAGACCATTTGAGGAACGTGGGGTTGGTTGGGGTGGCCATGTTCACCTCCCTATTCACCAGCTTCAGTCGACTCTTGCTTTCCACGTCAGCAAAAATCATCAGTGTTGCATGGACTGGGGGGAACGGATCCTCCTTGTCCTCCTCATCCTGTTCATTGTCCTTTTCACTTGGCTGCCCTTCGCCGAACCCTTGGATCAGGAGGCGACATTGCCGAGTGGTATGCTTCGGAAATACGGCGTTGCCTTCTTCATCCATCTTCGTGTGGATTGGACATGGCTGATCCAGGATGTGGTTTCCGAACTGCTTCTTCTTGGGGGTGAACTGAGCCTTTCCCTTGCCCTTGAACTTGGCATTGGTAACGGCTGCGGCCTTTGCCTACGGAGTGGACGGCGCTTTCTGCTTCTGCTTCCGAGTGCTGTTCCCATCTCTATCAGCGACTGCTTTATGCTTGCCGCTACGAATGCGATCCTCTTATTCGCTGTTGGCATAGCGTGCTGCTATCTCCATCATCTTGCTCATGGAGATGTCGCCTGTCCGACCGAACTTCAGGTACAGATCCTTGTACCGCACGCCTGCCTTGAAAGCGCAGACTGCTTGGTGCTCTGTGACGTTCTCCACCGTGTGGTAGAGGGTTGTCCAATGCTGGATAAAGTCGCGCAGGGGCTCATTCTGCTTCTGGACACAGTGCTGGAGCTCCACGAGACCAGCAGGGCGTTTGCACGTCCCTTCGAAGGTCCTGATGAAGACTCGGGCCAGATCTGCCCAGCTGTAGATGCTTGAAGGGGCTAGCTGGTTCAGCCACGCCCGTGCCGAGCCGTCGAGCATCAGGGGGAGATGTTTCATGGCGACCTGGTCATCTCCGCCACCGATCTGGACTGCCACTCGGTAGTCGTCCAACCACGTTTCTGGCTTGGATTCTCCTATAAACTTGCTGATCCCCATCGCCAATCGAAATTTGGGAGGGATGTTAGCCGAACGGATGGCCCCACTGAAACACTCGGGACCAGAGACGATGGTCTTGCTTCCACTCGGACGGTCTCTATCGTGACCATCACAGTGGGATCGGCTCCTGTCGACCTTCCTTTGGGCGATGTATCCTCTTGCGTCGGGCCTTGGATCATAAGTGTCACCGACCGAATGCCGATCATCATGATGTCGGGGCCCGTAGGGCCCACCCCGCGGAGGGGTGCGTGAATGGCGACGATCTTCGGGATTCATGGAACGGCTGCCTCCCGTGTGTCGCTGATGAGAATCAGGGCTGAAAACTGACCGATGCGTGTTCGCGTGAACAGAACCGTTGTGGATCCTGTTGTGCGACTGGGAGACCGTCAAATTCTGCTGTTGCGCCGTGTGCAGCAGAGCACGGATCTGCTCGATCCCTCTGCCAGCCTCTGAATCAGTCGGCTGGAGGGAATCGGCTATCTTGGCGGCGGCAGCCAAGTTGAGGACGGGTGTGCGGAACACCTCCACATTGCTCTGACGGGTGCGTCGACTGGCAGAACGGCGGGGTTGACGGCGAGCACCGGATGTCTCGCCGACCTCATGCTCGTTCCGGCCGGTTTGGCGGGGACTTTCATGGGAATTGGCCATGTGCACTTCGGGTGTAGGCCCACGACCCACGTACTCGGAAGGCAACTCAGTCGGAACTGAGTCCGAACGCTGGGACGGCGGCGCAACCACAACCGACTTGAGGACCGCCACTTGAGAGGACGCGTTCTGGCGTGCCTGGGCGTGTCGCACCCAATGCTGGAGCCGCGGACGGCGAGACCGCTTGTTGCGGCGCGTGACGGGGGCGAAGATCGACACTGGAGCCGACTGCTGGAGAAGAAGGATGCCGTGGGCGCCGGCACGGAAGTGCGTAGCCCCGTGACTGGGTTGCGCCTCGACGTCGAGAGGCGCATCCCGGAGCCATGCCGAATCGTCGACGATGAAGGAGAGTGCGCCGAAGAGGATCTCACGACCCATGCACAAATCTCCACCGGACGACATGACAAAGGATGTAGTCGCAAACTCGCCGAAAGTCGCTTAGACGCCTGCCCCACGGTGGGCGCCAACTGTCGTGGGTATAAGTCTGATAGTAGATGTGTAGGGTACGAAAGGATGGGCAGAGCCTTAGCTACGGCGAGGTTGTATGAGTTCAGGCCCCTCTACGGTGGAGGTAAAAGCCCTACGTCTCAGTGCTCTTGGGATCTTGATGTCGAGTGGAATATGGGTTACAGTGGAAAGCCAACCCCTGCACCAGTGGGAAAGGGCGGCTTATATAGAGTGCGCTCCCCTTCACAATGGTTCGGTGCACATGGGTGGTGTATTGGCGAATAAATGCCTACGTTACAGGTAACGTATGCCTTAAATGCTAATAATGGTACATGAAAACGTATGGCCGTTGCCCTCCAGGGGGGGGGTTACGATATACAGAGTGAAATCCAGTCGGTAAGTTTGATACGATCCGAATGCTCATGTCCAACTGGATGATGGAGGAATCGTCATCGGCTGGATGATGGGAAGTCCTTAATTCAGTTGGAACTGACTAAGGGCCTTGTCCCTTAGTGAAGGGTAGTCCTTGGGTAGGACCTATAGGGCAGGCCTATGACCCTACCCTGGGACTATAACCCCATCAGGCGGCGACCGAACCTTTACAAACATGGTTGGGGAAAACTCCACACAAAGCTTGGAGGCTCCCAACAAGACCACGAAGCTTCACCATAATGGAATGTGGCTTCGAGGTGACCTCAACCGTCTAGGATGCTGAAACACCCAAGAGTAACAAGATCCGCAAGGGATTGGTGGGGCATCAACTTTTCTCTTGGTGGAAGTGTGGATCTAGGCCTTCTCAACCAATCCCTAAAGAATCAACAAGTTTGATTGGCTAGGGAGAGAGATCGGACACTTTTGAGCTTAGGGAGCAACAATGGAGCTCGGGAGGGTAAGAGATAGGGTTCCACAGCTAGAAGAACCCTTTATATAGTGGGGGGGGGGATCCAACCGTTTTCCCACTCACACCCTGTGCCTAGCGGTACTACCGCTGGATGCAGCGGTACTACCGCTGGCACTCCAGCTGTACTACCGCTGGCTGCGGCGGTACTACCCCTGGGCCCCTGGTAGTGCATAAGCACTACCACCGCCAAGAAAGTCTTCACAAAAAGGTTCGTCCACGTACAACCGCTAGGCAGGCGGTACTAAGCTCCTGGAGCGGTACTACCGCTGACCAGGGGCGGTACTACCGCTAGCTAGCGGTACTAACGCTGGCTGCAGCGGTACTACCGCTAGCACTCATGCGGTACTACCGCTAGGGCCAGCGGTACTACCGCTAGGCCCAACGGTACTACCGTTGGGGGACCATTTGCAAAGAAGAAAGAAACACCAAGGCGGGAGCCACTCCAAAGTTGCCGGCAAGGGGGAAAAGAGGTGAAGTGTGCGAGTGCAAGATTGATTTCACCCAAACCTTTCCACTACGGTTCCCCTCTTAATAGTACGGCTTTCCTATAACTCAAATAAAGAGAATCATAGAGAACACCGTGCTTCTGTTCCACGAAAGAGGGGGCGAGTCGTCTTGTGCCGTTGACGTGTGTTATCTGAAATCTTAACACACACGGTTAGTCCTTTGCGGTACTGTCATCAATCACCAAAATTACTTAGGCATAAACTATGCCCCAACAATCTCCCCCTTTTTGGTGGATTGATGACAATACCGGATTTGCACAGAGAATAATATGAGAACAAAAAGATAGAGATATATGAAAATAGGGAGCATATGACTCACAACATATGATGGAAATAAATCTCACACAAGTTCATGTCTCACGTCACACAAAGCAAAGATAGCAAAATAGAAGCAAACCAAGTTCGAAGCAAAACACGAAAGATAAGCAAAGCTAAGCAAAGTTCAACTCTCAAAGCAAATCCAGCTCCTAGACTCTCTCCCCCTTTGGCACAAGACACCAAAAAGGGGCACACCTAACGCCACAGGTGGTCACTCCTTATCCTCATCATCGCCAGACTCGTCCGTAGCATCCGTATCGTCCTGCTCCTCTTCATTGTCCTCCTCCTCCTCTGCACCAGACCACTGGTAACCTTGAGCCTGCATCCACGCAGACTCTGGAGTGATGTCGTCCTCTGATCCGCTGGAGATGTCAACGTCAAGTGTCCTCAGGACAAGCTTGTGCCTCTAACGGTTCTCCTTCTGAGCCACGTGCGTCTGATACTGGCCCTTTGTTGGAAATATGCCCTAGAGGCAATAATAAATTATTTATAATTATATTTCTTTGTTCATGATAATCGTTTATTATCCATGCTATAATTGTATTGATTGGAAACACAATACTTGTGTGGATACATAGACAAAACACTGTCCCTAGTAAGCCTCTAGTTGACTAGCTCGTTGATCAAAGATGGTCAAGGTTTCCTGACCATAGGCAAGTGTTGTCACTTGATAATGGGATCACATCATTAGGAGAATCATGTGATGGACTAGACCCAAACTAATAGACGTAGCATGTCGATCATGTCATTTTGTTGCTACTGTTTTCTGCGTGTCAAGTATTTGTTCCTATGACCATGAGATCATATAACTCACTGACACCGGAGGAATGCTTTGTGTGTATCAAACGTCGCAACGTAACTGGGTGACTATAAAGATGCTCTACAGGTATTTCCGAAGGTGTTCGTTGAGTTAGTATGGATCGAGACTGGGATTTGTCACTCCGTATCACGGAGAGGTATCTTGGGGCCCACTCGGTAATACAACATCACACACAAGCCTTGCAAGCAATGTAATTTAGTGTAAGTTGCGGGATCTTGTATTACGGAACGAGTAAAGAGACTTGCCGGTAAACGAGATTGAAATAGGTATGCGGATACTGACGATCGAATCTCGGGCAAGTAACATACCGAAGGACAAAGGGAATGACATACGGGATTATATGAATCCCTGGCACTGAGGTTCAAACGATAAGATCTTCGAAAAATATGTGGGTTCAATATGGGCATCCAGGTCCCGCTATTGGATATTGACCGAGGAGTCACTCGGGTCATGTCTACATAGTTCTCGAACCCGCAGGGTCTGCACACATAAGGTTCGACGTTGTTTTATGCGTATTTGAGTTATATGGTTGGTTACCGAATGTTGTTCGGAGTCCCCGATGAGATCACGGATGTCACGAGGGATTCTGGAATGGTCCAGAAACGAAGATTGATATATAGGATGACCTCATTTGATTACCGGAAGGTTTTCGGAGTTACCGGGAATGACGAATGGGTTCCGGGTGTTCACCGGGGGGGGGGGGGGGGCAGCCCACCCCGGGGAAGCCCATAGGCCTTGGGGGTGGCGCACCAGCCCTTGGTGGGCTGGTGGGACATCCCAAGAAAGCCCTATATGCCATAGATAGAAAATCAAAGAGAAAAGAAAAAAAAGGAGGTGGGAAAGAAGAGAAGGACTCCACCTTCCAATTCTAGTTGGACTAGGATTGGAGGATGACTCCTCCTCCCTTGGTGGCACAGCCCTTGGGGCTCCTTGAGCCTCAAGGCAAGCCTCCCCTCCCCTCCTCCTATATATATGGAGCTATTAGGGCTGATTTGAGACAACTTGTGCCACGGCAGCCCGACCACATACCTCCACGGTTTTACCTCTAGATCGCGTTTCTGCGGAGCTCGGGCGGAGCCCTGTTGAGATTAGATCACCACCAACCTCCGGAGCGCCGTCACCCTGCCAGAGAACTCATCTACCTCTCCATCTCTCTTGCTGGATCAAGAAGGCCGAGATCATCGTCGAGCTGTACGTGTGCTGAATGCGGAGGTGCCGTCCGTTCGGCACTAGATCGTGGGACGGATCGCGGGACGGTTCGTGGGACGGTTCGCGGGGCGGATCGAGGGACGTGAGGACGTTCCACTACATCAACCGCGTTCACTAACGCTTCTTCTGTGCGATCTACAAGGGTACGTAGATCGGAAATCCCCTCTCGTAGATGGACATCACCATGATAGGTCTTCGTGCGCGTAGGAAATTTTTTGTTTCCCATGCGACCTTCCCCGTCTGTCGCATCATGAGCTAGGTTCATGCGTAGATGTCTTCTCGAGTAGAACACAAAAGTTTTTGTGGGCGGTGATGTGCGTTTTGCTGCCCTCCTTAGTCTTTTCTTGATTCCGCGGTATTGTTGGATCGAAGCGGCTCGGACTGACATTACTCGTACGTTTACGAGAGACTGGTTTCATCACTACGAGTAACTCCGTTGCTCAAAGATGACCGGCGAGTGTCGGTTTCTCCAACTTTAGTTGAATCGGATTTGACCGAGGAGGTCCTTGGAGGAGGTTAAATAGCAATTCATATATCTCCGTTGTGGTGTTTGCGTAAGTAAGATGCGATCCTACTAGATACCCATGGTCACCACGTAAAACATGCAACAACAATTAGAGGACGTCTAACTTGTTTTTGCAGGGTATGCTTGTGATGTGATATGGCCAACGATGTGATGTGATATATTGGATGTATGAGATGATCATGTTGTAATAGTTAATATCGACTTGCACGTCGATGGTACGGCAACCGACAGGAGCCATAGGGTTGTCTTTAAACTAACGTTTGTGCTTGCAGATGCGTTTACTATATTGCTAGGACGTAGCTTTAGTAGTAATAGCATGAGTAGCACGACAACCCCGATGGAGACACGTTGATGGAGATCATGGTGTGACGCTGGTGACAAGAAGATCGTGCTGGTGCTTTGGTGATGGAGATCAAGAAGCACATGATAATGGCCATATCATGTCACTTATGAATTGCATGTGATGTTAATCCTTTATGCACCTTAACTTTCTTAGAACGACGGTAGCATTATGAGGTGATCTCTCACTAAAATTTCAAGACGAAATTGTGTTCCCCCCGACTGTGCACCGTTGCGACAGTTCTTTGTTTCGAGACACCACGTGATGATCGGGTGTGATAGACTCAACGTTCACATACAATGGGTGCAAAACAGTTGCACACGCTGAACACTCGGGTTAAGCTTGACGAGCCTAGCATGTGCAGACATGGCCTCGGAACACATGAGACCGAAAGGTCGAGCATGAATCGTATAATTGATATGATTAGCATAGAGATGCTTACCACTGAAACTATTCTCGACTCACGTGATGATCGGACTTGAGATATTGGATTTGGATCATGTACCACTCAAATGACTAGAGAGATGTACTTTTTGAGTGGGAGTTCTTAAGTAATATGATTAATTGAACTAATTTTCATGAACATAGTCTAATGGTCTTTGCGAACTACGAGGTAGCTTGCGCTATAGCTCTATTGTTTTTATATGTTCCTAGAGAAAATTTAGTTGAAAGTTGATAGTAGCAAACTTCGCAGACTGAGTTTGTAAAACCGAGGATTGTCCTCGTTGCTGCGCAGAAGGCTTATGTCCTTAATGCACCACTCGGTGTGCTGCACCTCGAGCGTCGTCTGTAGATGTTGTGAACATCCAACATACACGTTTCTGATGACTACACGATAGTTCAGTACAAAATACTTAAATGGCTTAGAAGCAAGGCGCCGAAGACGTTTTGAAACGTCACGGAACACAAGAGATGTTCTAAAGAGATGAAATTGTGATTTCATTCTTGTGCCCTTGTTAAGAGGTATGAGACCTCCGACAAGATTCTTTGTCCACAAAGTAAAGGAGAAAAGCTCAATCGTTGAGCGTGTGCTTAGATTATCTGAGTACGACAATCACTTGAATCAAGTGGGAGTTGATCTTCCAGATAAGATAGTGATGGTTCTCAAAAGTCACTGCCACCAAGCTATGAGAGCTTCGTGATGAACTACAACATATCAAGGATAGATACAATGATCCTTGAGCGATTCACGATGTTTGACACTGTGAAAGTAGAAATCAAGAAGGAGCATCAATAGTTGATGGTTGGTAAAACCACTAAGTTTCGAGAAAGGAAAGGGCTAGAAGGGATACTTCGTGAAACGGCAAAGGAGTTGCTGCACTAATGAAGAGACCCCAGATTAAACCCAAGCCCGGGACTAAGTGCTTCTGTTATGAGGGGAACGGTCACTGAGGCGGAGTAACTCTAGATACTTGGTAGATAAGAAGGCTGGCAAAAGTCGAAAGAAGTATATTTGATATACATGATGTTGATGTGTACTTTACTAGTACTCCTTGTAGCACGAGGGTATTGGATACCGGTTCGGTTGCTAAGTGATTAGTAACACGAAATGAAAGCTACGACATAAACAGAGACTAGTTAAAGGCGAGGTGACGATACGTGTTGGAAGTGTTTCCAAGGTTGATATGATCAAACGTCGCACACTCCCTCTACCATCGGGATTGGTGTTAAACCTAAATAATTGTTATTTGGTGCTTGCGTTAAGCATGAACATGATTGGATCGTGTTTATTGCAATATGATTATTCATTTAAAGATAATAATGGTTACTCTATTTGCTTGAATGATCACCTTCAATGGTTTATTGAATCTCGATCGTAGTGTTACACATGTTCATGATATTGGTGCCAAAAGATACGAGGTAATTATGATAGTACCACTTACTTGTGGCACTGCCGCTTGAGTCATGTTGGTATAAATTGCATGAAGAGGCTCCATGCTGATGGATCTTTATACTCACTTGATTTTGAATCACTAGTGACATGCAAATCATACCACATGAGCAAGGCCTTGTTTTCATTGAGATGAAACAAGATAGTAAATTGTTGGAAGTGATACATTTTGATGCATGCAGTCCAATGGGTGCTGAGGCACGCAGTGGATATCATTATGTTCTTACTTCAATGACGATTTGAGTAGATACAAGAGTATTTACTTAATGAATCACAAGTCTGAAATATTGAAAAGTTTAATTCTCTTTCGGAGTGAAGTTCGTTGTAACAAGAGGATAAACTGTCTACGATATGATCATATAAATGAATATCTGAGTTACGAGTTTTGGTACGCAGTTAAGACAATGTGGAAATTGTTTCGCAGTTCATGCCACCTGGAACATCATAGTGTGATGATGTGTCTGAACGTCATAGCGAAGCACTATTTGGTATGGTGCATGCTATGATGTCTCTTATCGAATTACCACTATCGTTTATGGGTTATGCATTAGAGACAACCGCATGCACTTTAAATAGGGCACCGTGTATTTCCGTTGAGATGACACAGTATAGACTGAGGTTTAGAGAAATCTAAACTGTCGTTTCTTGAAAGTTTGGGGCTTCGACACTTGTGTGAAAAAGTTTCAGTCTGATAAGCTCGAACCCAAAGCGGATAAATGCATCTTCATAGGATATCCAAAACAGTTGGGTACATCTCCTATCTCAGATCCGAAAGCAAAGTGTTTGTTTCTAGAAAAGGATCCTTTCTCGAGGAAAGGTTTCTCTCGAAAGAATTGAGTGGGAGGGTGGTAGATCTTGATGAGGTTATTGAACCATCACTTCAACCAGTGTGTAGCAGGGCGCAGGAAGTTGTTCCTGTGGCGCCTACACCAATTGAAGTGAAAGCTGATGATGGTGATCATCGAGCATCAGGATCAAGTTACTACAAACCTCATAGGTTGACAAGGTCGCGTACTACTGCAGAGTGGTACGGTAACCCTGTCTTGGAGGTCATGTTGTTGAGAAACAGTGAACCTACGAGTTATGGAGTAAGCAATGGTGGGCCCAGATTCCGACAAATGGCTGGAGGCCATGAAATCCGAGAGAGGATCCATGTATGAAAACAAAGTGTAGACTTTGGAAGAACTACTTCATGGTCATAGGACTATTGAGTAAAGATGGATCTTTAAAAGGAAGACAGACGATGATGGTGATAAGTCACTATTAAGAAAAGCTCGACTTGTCGCAAAGATGTTTCCGACAAGATCAAACAGTTGACTATGATGAGACTTTCTCACTCGTGGTGATGCTAAAAGTTTGTTAGAATTATGTTAGTAGTTGCTGCATTATTTATGAAATATTGCACATAGGGTGTCAAAACATTGTTTCCTCGACGGTTTCCTTGAGCAAACATTGCATGTGATGCAACCAGGAGGTTTTGTCGATCCTAAAGATACTAACAAGTATGCAAGCTCCAGCGATCCTTCAGTGGACTGGTGCAAGCATCTTGGAGTTGGAATATACACTTTGATGAGATGATAAAAGATTTTGGGTTTGTACAAGGTTTATGAGAAACTTGTATTTCCAAAGAAGTGAGTGGGAGCACTATAGAATTTCTAATAAGTATATGTGGTTGACATATTGTTGATCAGAAGTAATGTAGAATTTCCGTGAAGCATAAAAGGTTGTTTGAAAGGAGTTTTTCAAAGGAATACCTTGATTGAGCTACTTGAACGTTGAGCATCAAGATCTATGGAGATAGATCAAAACGCTTAATAGAAGTTTCAACAAGATGCATGCCTTGACAAGTTTTTGAAGGAGTTCAAAATAGATCAGCAAAGAAGGAGTTCTTGGTTGTGTTGTAAGGTGTGAATTTTAGTAAGACTCAAAATCCGACCCCGGCAGAATAAAGAGAATAGACGAAGGTCGTCTTCTATGCCTTGGTCGTGGAATCTGAAGTATGCCATGCTGAGTACCGCACCTGATGTGTGCTTTGACTCAAAGTCTGTTGAGAGGTACAGAGAGTGATCCATGATTGAATCACTAGCAGCGGTCACAATTTATCCTTAATAACTGATGGACTAAGGATTTTTTCTCGATTATGGAGGTGGTTAAAGAGTTCGTCGTAAAGGGTTACGTCGATGCAAGCTTTGACACTAATCCGAATAACTATGAGTAGTGAAACGGATTCGTATAGTAGAGTAGATATTTGGAGTATTTCCGAATAGCACATAGTAGCAGCATCTATAAGATGACATAAAGATTTGTAAAGAACACACGGATCTGAAAGTTTCAGAACCATTGACTAAAACCTCTCTCACGAGCGAGACGTGATCAGACCCCAGAACTATATGGGTGTTAGATTCGTTAGAATCCCATGGTGATGTGAACCAGATTATTGACTCTAGTGCAAGTGGGAGACTGTTGGAAATATGCCCTAGAGGCAATAATAAATTAGTTATTATTATATTTCTTTTTTCATGATAATCGTTTATTATCCATGCTACAATTGTATTGATTGGAAACACAATACTTGTGTGGATACATAGACAAAACACTGTCCCTAGTAAGCCTCTAGTTGACTAGCTCGTTGATCAAAGATGGTCAAGGTTTCCTGACCATAGGCAAGTGTTGTCACTTGATAACGGGATCACATCATTAGGAGAATGTTGAATGGACTAGACCCAAACTAATAGACGTAGCATGTTGATTGTGTCATTTTGTTGCTACTGTTTTCTGCGTGTCAAGTATTTGTTCCTATGACCATGAGATCATATAACTCACTAACACCGGAGGAATGCTTTGTGTGTATCAAACGTCGCAACGTAACTGGGTGATTATAAAGATGCTCTACAGGTATCTCCAAAGGTGTTCGTTGAGTTAGTATGGATCGAGACTGGGATTTGTCACTCCGTATGACGGAGAGGTATCTTGGGGCCCACTCAGTAATACAACATCACACACAAGCCTTGCAAGCAATGTAACTTAGTGTAAGTTGCGGGATCTTGTATTACGGAACGAGTAAAGAGACTTGCCAGTAAACGAGATTGAAATAGGTATGCGGATACTGATGATCGAATCTCGGGCAAGTAACATACCGAAGGACAAAGGGAATGACATACGGGATTATATGAATCCCTGGCACTGAGGTTCAAACGATAAGATCTTCGTAGAATATGTGGGATCCAATATGGGCATCGAGGTTCCACTATTGGATATTGACCGAGGAGTCACTCGGGTCATGTCTACATAGTTCTCGAACCCGCAGGGTCTGCACACTTAAGGTTCCACGTTGTGTTATGCGTACTTGAGTTATATGGTTGGTTACCGAATGTTGTTCGGAGTCCCGGATGAGATCACGGACGTCACAAGGGTTTTCGGAATGGTCCGGAAACGAAGATTGATATATAGGATGATCTCATTTGATTACCGGAAGGTTTTCGGAGTTACTGGGAATGTACCGGGAATGACGAATGGGTTCCGGGTGTTCACCGGGGGGGGGGGGGAGCCCACCCCGGGGAAGCCCATAGGCCTTGGGGGTGGCGCACCAGCCCTTGGTGGGCTGGTGGGACAGCCCAAGAAGGCCCTATGCGCCATAGATAGAAAATCAAAGAGAAAAGAAAAAAAAGGGAGGTGGGAAAGAAGAGAAGGACTCCACCTTCCATTCCTAGTTGGACTAGGATTGGAGGAGGACTCCTCCTCCCTTGGTGGCGCAGCCGTTGGGGCTCCTTGAGCCTCAAGGCAAGCCTCCCCTCCCCTCCTCCTATATATATGGAGCTATTAGGGCTGATTTGAGACAACTTTTGCCACGGCAGCCCGACGACATACCTCCACAGTTTTACCTCTAGATCGCGTTTCTACGGAGCTCGGGCGGAGCCCTGCTGAGATTAGATCACCACCAACCTCCGGAGCACCGTCACGCTGCCGGAGAACTCATCTACCTCTCCGTCTCTCTTGCTGGATCAAGAAGGCCGAGATCATCGTCGGGCTGTACGTGTGTTGAACGCGGAGGTGCCGTCCGTTCGGCACTAGATCGTGGGACGGATCGCGGGACGGTTCGTGGGACGGTTCGCGGGGCGGATCGAGGGACGTGAGGACGTTCCGCTACATCAACCGCGTTCACTAACGCTTCTGTTGTGCGATCTACAAGGGTATGTAGATCGGAAATCCCCTCTCGTAGATGGACATCACCATTATAGGTCTTCGTGCGCGTAGGAAATTTTTTGTTTCCCATGCGACGTTCCCCATCACCCTTAGCCTGCATACAGAAGAGAGTCTTCATCTTATCCTGCAGTTTCATGGCCCAAGATGGCATGGCAGAAGAGCGGGACTGAGAAGCGGTTCCTCTGTCAGCAGCAGTCTCTGTGTCAGTGTCCATGTGCTGAGATGAAGTTGATGGGTTGGCCCATTTGTCCTTGACGCGAAGCTTGATAGGATCGTGCACAAAGTAGTCAGCCTGAATGTATAACTCCTCCTGCGGATAGGTGTCTTGCCACTTCTGACGGATATAAGCAAACAAGTAGGGCCCGTAGATGGGAACCTTGCGCATCATGATGCAGTTCCAGAGCTCAGTGAACATCACATCAGAAATATCAAGAGGGGTAGACTCCTTAGTCATAGCCTCCTCACAGATCAGTATCATCTCAACCAGAGAGCCATGTACCTCGTCGAAGTTGCCAATGCAAGGAAAGAGGGTGTTGCGGAAGATCCAATGCATGATGTCCAGATGACTAGGGAGGACACCTTTCTTCACATAGAGTTGCTGCAACCGGTCCTTGGCGGAGGCCCTATCAGTGGGAGCTGTAGCATGAGGACGTGACCCAAGTGGAGTATCAGCTCCCTGAAAATCAACCTTGAGGAATGCCATGAATTCACGCCAGGACCCTGTCATCTTTTGAGTCCCAGTCATCCAAATCAGGGAGCGCTCGTCATCAAGCGAGAAGTGAACCGTGACATAGAACTGGGCAACAACATTGGGATCAAAGTCTGTCTTGAAGGAGATGATCTCCTTAATGCCCAGCTTGTCAATCAAAGAGAGAGCGTCACCAAAATAATCCAGGTTCCGCTGAAGGTGAGCCAGGTCAATCCACTGAACGGGAACAAAACTCTTCCTGAAATGGTTGATGATATCACGGTAGATCCTGCAGTGATCCTTTGCCCAAATATGCTCGACATTCTTGATCACAGCCTTGTCCTTGTGGAACCGCAGAAAATCGTTAGGGGGCATGGTGCGAACGTTGACCCCCTTGTCCTTGTGAGCGGTCTTCTTGAAGGCCTGCTTTTTGGGTTGCAGACCTGAAGTGGCGGAGCCCTCTGGAGCCTCTGGGTTGCGATAGTGCTTTGACTATGTTTCCCGTGGGGGGTTCGAGCGGCGAGCACCACCTGTGACACAAAACAGACACCGAAAAAGAGCGACAGAAGGAGTCAAGGCAATGAACAAGAAAAAAAGCAGAAAAGTAAACACTCATTGCCAAGCAAATGAAAAGAATACACAGAGAATCCTCCTGGCGGTATAACCGCTACCCCTCGCGGTAGTAGCGCTGAGGTCCTGGCGGTAGTACCGCTACCCCTGGCGGTAGTTCCACTGGGGTCCTGGCGGTAGTACCGCTACCCCTGGCGGTAGTACCGCCGGGGTCCGAGCGGTAGTACCGCTACCCCTGGCGGTAGTACCGCTGGGGTTTGATTTTCAGATCTTAATATGAAGAGAACCTATAGAGATGGCTACATGGATTTTACGAGGGCCATGGGCTGTGTGTAACCACTAAAAACTCCACCACAACCCGAACCACATGAGGATCACAAGTACCATCTAAATAAGGACATGCCTAGTCAAGAGAATGCAAGTTTTAGATCTAATTCAAACATAGTCCAAGTGCTTGATCTAAAACATGTAAATCCTAGGGCATGGCAATATAAAAGCAAAGATTCATAGGACCTACACTCCCCTCGAATACCTCCTTCATGCCATCCAAGAACAAAGCACAATATCCAAGACATGGATCCAAACCACCAATGCTCCTAACCCTAGAACAAGAACATCAACCAAGAGAAGAAGGGGAAGAGCTTTACCGGGGTCCATGGCACTTGGAGGAGGAGGAGAACTGGAGCAAACCCTCCAACTTAACGGAGAGAAGGAGCTCCACGGATAGAGATCCAAATAGGGGGAGTTCGGGGTTGGGGAGGGAGGAGCCGCGAGGAAGAAGAAAGAGGCAGGAAAAAACGGGCTCCCCCTCCTTTATATAGCCCAAGGGGTACGGGCCAGCGGTAGTACTGCTGTGGTCCTGGCGGTAGTACCGCTACCTGGCGGTAGTACCACTGGCTGTAGCGGTAGTACCGCTGGGGTCCTGGCGATGGTACCGCTCCCTCTGGCGGTAGTACCGCTCCCTCTGAGACAGCCCTAAAAATGTCCTAGTTAGGTCGTGGTAGATTGGGGTCCTGGTGGTAGTACCGCTACCCCTGGCGGTAGTACCGCTGGGGTCCTGGCGGTAGTACCGCTACCCCTGGCGGTAGTACCACTGCAAATGTCACAACGGGACCTAGGAGAAGAGAAGAACGTGGGCAAATGACAAGTTAGTGAGAAAGAAGATAACACCAGCAAGATATACTGACTTGTCATTTTATATCCTTTCTTCTATATGAGACAAAGGTGGGGGGGGGGGCGGTGGCTGAGGCCACCTATGTTTGAGACAAAGGTATGACACCGTGAAGAACTATCCTTGGGTTCATGACCAACGCTCGTCTTTGAAGCACAAGTGCCATTTGACAATGGCTAAAGTGAAAGACTAGTCGATTTATGCATAATGGGGGGAGGAAGGGTTCGTTGAGAGAACAACACCCCCCTATGTCCATGCCTACATCTAGAACGAGATAGAATGCATAGTAAGGTGCAACGTGCCTAGCTTCAATCCACATTACTTGAATCAATGATATTTAGCTCATGCCTTAACTCCCGGAACCTTGCTTCATCTAGGGGCTTAGTGAAGATATCTGCAAGTTGCTCTTCAGTGTGGATGAAGTGGACCTCAATATCACCTAGCTTGATATGTTCACGAATGAAGTGATGGCGAATATCAATATGCTTGGTTTTGCTATGTTGCACTGGGTTGAGAGAAATCTTGATAGCACTTTGATTATCACATAGAAGAGGCACTTTGTCACAAGTGACACCGTAATCCTTTAAAGTTTGCCTCATCCATAGCAATTGTGCACAACAACTTGCAGCTGCCACATACTCAGCTTCGGTGGATGATAGAGAGACGCAATTCTACTTCTTTGAGGACCAACTTACCAGTGAGTGATGAAGGAATTGGCATCCTCCAGAAGTTGACTTCCTCTCCACACAATCTCCTGCCCAATCTGAGTCAGAATAGCCAACTAGGTTGAAGTTTGCTCCTTTGGGATACCATAGGCCAAAGTTTGGGGTATGAGCCAAATATAGAAAGATTCGCTTAACAACCATATAATGACTTTCTTTTGGTGCGGATTGAAACCGTGCACATATCCCTACACTCAACATAATATCTGGTCTAGATGCACAAAGGTAAAGGAGGGATCCAATCATGGAGTGATATACCTTTTGATCCACTGCTTTACCATTGGGATCACTGTCAAGCTTGCATCTTGTTGGCATGGGGAACTTGACAGGTTTGACATTTTCAAGCTCGAACCATTTGAGCATGTCTTGAGTGTACTTGACTTGCTTGATGAAGGTCCCTTCTAGGCCTTGTTTAATCTCGAACCCGAGGAAGAACTTCAACTCTCCCATCATGGACATCTCAAATTTCTCAGTCATTAGTGCGGCAAATTCTTCATTGAAGGAAATGTTAGGAGAGCCAAAGATAATATCATCAACATATAGTTGGCATATGAACAAATCCCCTTTAACCCTCTTAGTAAAAAGAGTGGGATCTATCTTCCCAATTTCAAACCCACGATCTTGTAACAACTCAGTAAGATACTCATACCACGCACGTGGGGCTTGTTTAAGGCCATAGAGTGCCTTATTAAGTTTGTACACATGATTGGGGAGCTTGGGATGTTCGAATCCTGGGGGTTGTTTGACATAGACCAGCTCATTTAAAGGACCATTAAGAAAGGCACTTTTCAAATCCAATTGTTGTAACTTGAAGTTATGATGAGAAGCAAATGCAAGCAACATGCGAATAGATTCTAGACGAGCAACAGGGGCAAAGGTTTCACCGTAGTCGATACCCTCGACTTGGGAGGAGCTTTGAGCCACCAATCTTGCCGTGTTTTGAATCACAATCCCATTGGCATCTTGCTTGTTCTTGAATATCCATTTGGTCCCGATGACATTATGTTCCTCCGTTGGCCTTGGCACTAGATCCCAGACTTGGTTGCGCTCGAAGTTGTTAAGTTCTTCATGCATGGCCATAAGCCAATCCTCATCATCGAGCGCTTCCTGTACCCGTTGAGGTTCACAATACGAAACAAACGCGTGATGCTCAGAATAATTCCAAATCTGTTGACGGGTGGATACTCCCCTTTTTAAACTGCCAAGTACATTCTTCATAAGATGTGACTTGACTCTCAGCTTGTTCGCAATCTTGGCTGCTCGACGCTCCAAGAGTTCTTCATTGGATAACTGGGGAGCATCGACTTGTTTACTTTGCTTGCCCTTACGTCTTGAGCCTCCCTTGGCACTGGCTGTTGGTGCTGCAGAAGGGAATTGTGAGACCGTATCCTGATCATCTTGACTTTCAACTTGAGCAGGTTCACTTGTTTGTTCTTGTATTTGTGGTTGTTCTTGATCTAGATCTTGTGCTTCTACTTGGTCTGGATCTCGTGGTTGCACTTGATCTTGAGCATGAGCAGGTTCGGAGCCTTGGGTGAGTACTTGAATATCATGGGACACATCATCATTGTTGGGCAATTTATCTTGACCTTGAGCTTGTTCATTTTGTTGAGAGTCTTCTCTTTGTTCATCAGAAGCGTGTGGGGCTTGTGGAGGTGATGGCTCCATTCGAGTAGAGTATTGTCCTTCTCCTTCGGCCACAAGGGGTTCCTCAATGGGGAGTATTTGACCAATCCCCATTCTTCTTATGGCTTGGGGAGGAATTTCATCACCTACATCACAAAGACCACTTTGCTCCACTTGGGATGTAGGTGAGTTCCACCGGAATCATTGAGGAGACGTGTAACATGGAGTTTGATGAAAATAATGGTTCTTGCTTTCTGCCACGCCATTTTGTTGAGGGGTATATGGTGCTGAATATTGATGTTTGATTCCCTCATCACCTAGAAACTCATCCAAGGTGTAGTTCTTGAACTCGGTGCCTGTTGGGGATATTACCTGTGACTGACCCGCCCTAGTTGGGCCGGGTTAGTCATTAGGCGATTCATCCGAGAAGGTACTTGGGCCTTGTCCTGGTCAAATCAAGGTCATATGACGGTTTGTGAATCGTGGAAAGTCTCCAAGCTTCGGAACATAGCGACTTAGAGACCACCGGGGTCACGATTCGTAGGAAGGAAAGTATCCTTGTAAACCCTAGGGGATTTGACCTGTATATAAAGGCAAGTCCCAGGGGACGAGAGGATAGGTCAGAAATCATCGATTGCTAGGTTTGGCGAATTACGCCCCCCTTGTAATCGAATCCACATCAATACACACAAAAGCAGGACGTAGGCTATTACCTCCTCACAAGGGGCCGAACCTGGGTAAATCACCGTGTCTCTCCCGCTTAACCCCGTTGAGTCGCCACCAAGTTGCGATGGCTCCAGTATTAAGTCCTTTCATGAGGACATCTGCCGTGACAAAACCAGGACAGCTGGCGCCCACCGTGGGGCTTACACACGGTGGAGTTGAGTTCTCAAAGGGAGCCCTACCAGGGTTTGGGAGTTACGCGATGGGGCTCATGACTCGGAGCTGCCGCGGGATAACCTACATCAACAACCAGCAATGGGGACCTGAAGCGGATTCAATTGAATCTGGTTACAGGGTCCCCTTCGGCAAGATCAACATCTTCATCGGCATGATCGGATCATCCGCGCCTGAGCCGGACATCTCCACCGACATCGTCGAGCCGGCCAGGTACGTCCGCCAAGTCAAAACGCCAAATCTGACTCGCCCGGTCTTTGTGGGGTTCACGCAGGGATCGGAGGAGCCGGAACGCTCGGTGACTCAGGAAACTACACCGGTCAACTCCGATGACGAATCATCCATGGGTGACTCAGATTCAATCCGCTCGCTGCATGAGGATTGTCTTGGGAGCTTGTCGCTGGCCATGGACCCAGAAATCCTTGACCGAACTCGCCGCCAGATCGCCATCTACATGGCTGGGGCGACTCAGCCCACACAAAACCCTACTGGGGGCGATGGAACCGGCGTGACGTCCACGAGCCCGGCCGCAGTCCTAGTGGATTTAGCGGCGGAGGTCACAAGGCTAATGGCGACTCCCCTCACACCAGAGAACCAAGAAGAGATAAACACGGAGCTGGCGAAACTCAGAGAGGCAGTGGCAAAGGCTCATCGGGACGCCGAGATGGAGTCCGCCAGGATCGAGACTCGGCAAGCTCAAATTACGGCCGAAAGGATGTGTTTAAATACTGACAACTGGCGGCTCGAGAGACAGCAGCGCGCGTCCGACGCCGTCCATCAGCGGAGACACCAGGGTCGCGTGCCCCATGATCTCAACCCGACCCGCTTGTTCGACACTCCATGAACCCCTGGGGCGGGAGCCGCCCCGGGGGGAGGACCGGGCCGCCCGCCTAACCCGCCGGCTCGGCCGGTTGAGGATCACATTCCCCGATTCTGGATGCCTCAAGGCCACTTTTCCAACCCGGCGGATAAATCGCCATCTGGAGTCTCTTCCGATTCACGGCAACACCCCTGCCGAGATAGAAGCAAGGAACGCCATCAAGATGTCGAAGACGGCGGTGGTTCAAAACGCCCAGTTCTCACATAGCCTCGAGAGGTTGCATTCCACCCCTCAGGCAAGTTATACCAGGAGCAGGCCAGAGGACCAGCCTGCCGTAAACAGCGGGTCGCGACACTTCCCACAGGACAACGCGCCCGAACGAAACCCGCCGGGCCGAGATCTCCCGAACATCCAAGACGTCCCGGCCCCCCTCGTCGGGGGCGGAGGGCGAGTTGGGGTACCATGCTTGTCCCCGGCCCTTCGGAACGAAAGGATGCCCAAAGACTTCAAGGGACCAAGGAAAGTGCCTAATTATACACCGGACCTCGAGCCGACGTCATGGATCGAGAGTTATGAAATCGCCATGGACATGCTTGACGCAAACGAGGCGGTTTGCGCCAGATACTTCACAATGATGCTCGAGGGGTCGGCACGCACTTGGTTGAAAAACTTGCCTCCCAATTCCATTCAGTCTGGGGCCGAGTTAAAAGAGCGTTTCATCAAAAACTTCCGAGGAACTTGCAAACGTCCGATGACGATCGTCGATCTACAGCACTGTGTTCAGCGCCCGGATGAGTCGGCCCACCATTGGTCACGGCGGGTTGCAGAAATTATTCATTCGTCAGATGGTATTACGGCGACTCAAGCTGTGCTCATCCTCGAGCACAATTGTCGTTACGAACCCTTGGTGCAGAAATTGGGGCGACTCAAACGAAAGGTCCAAGACATGGGCGAGATGATGGACACCCTCACTAGATATGCCGAGGCCGATGATACAAAAGATCCCGGCGAGGATGGCAAGGCTAATTTGCCTAAGAAGGGCGAGTCATCCAAAAATCATACCCGGTTCCAGGGGCGTAACCGTCACAATCAAGGGACCAATGGCAAGCGGAGACCCCAGGAGGAGCCCTCGGACTTAGTCGCCAATACCAACGCTAATAACGGCAAAAAGAAGAATCGAGGTTTCAGTGGAAAGAGGCCGCGTAACTATGAAGAGCTACTCAAGGGCCCTTGCCCGCACCACGCCACGGCTGACGGCCCGGCGAGTCACTCTTGGGAAAACTGCTTCGTGATGCGAGAGTTTCGGGCGGAGGCAATCAAGAAGAGTCAAAACGAAGACCCAGACCAGCGCTAGGAGCAATTCGCCGCGCCCAACCAAAGACAGAACCCCTTCAGCGGTTTTCCCGAACAGGGGGCTCAGGGAGGCCCGCAGCCAGGCGGGCGGCCAATACCCGGTGCACCACCAGCGGCGGTACAACCCGCCAGGAGTCTTCCAGCAGCCACCCCCACAGGGGGCTCCGCAGGGTCAGGACTATAATGGGGGCTTCCGCAGCAACCCCAAACAGTTAAGTAATGGGCAGTACCACGTTTGCACCACTAATGCTTGCAGGCGTGATAAGAAGGTGAGTCACCGGGCGTACAGTGTATCTGAACCGGCGATTCCCAGATACCTCCATTGGTCTGAGCAGACCATAACATGGAGCAGGGAGGATCACCCGCCGAGAGTAGATAACCCGGGCGATCTAGCGTTGGTCGTGGCTCCCCAAGTGGGGGGTTACACCCTATCAAAGGTACTAATGGATGGTGGCAGCAGCATCTATATCCTATACTTCGACACCTTCCAAAGGATGAATCTATTGGAGAAAGACCTGATGCCTTCAACCACAGTTTTCCATGGAATTGTCCCAGGCAAGTCGTCTTATCCCATAGGCCGGGTCAGGCTCACAGTGGCATTTGGAACTGCACAGAATTATAGGTCGGAGTCTCTAATCTTCGAGGTGGTCAAATTGAAAAGCCCCTACCATGCGCTGTTTGGGCGACCGGCTTACGCCCGCTTCATGGCTCGCCCGTGCTACGTCTACCTCAAGCTCAAAATGCCTGGTCCCAAAGGACCCATCACAGTTGATGGAGATAGAAGGATCGCAAAGGAATGTGAAGAAGGGGACGCGGCTTATGCGGAAGTTGCCTGTGCTGCGGAAGAGCTCAAATACCATAGGGCCAATGTTGACCCGGCGGACATGTCACCCCTGAAGAAGCCAACTACAGACTCTGAGTCGCCCCTCAAGTTCAAACCAACGGATGACACTAAGACAATCGATTTTGTACCTGACGATTCATCCAAGCAGTTCACCATTGGGACGGGTCTGGACCCCAAATAGGAAAGCGCGCTCATCGAATTCATCCGTGAGAATCGGGACATCTTTGCATGGAAACCTTCTGACATGCCTGGTGTGCTGAGGGAGTTCGCTGAGCACCATCTTAATGTTGACCCAAAGTGCAAACCCGTCCAACAGTACTTTCGCAGATTCAACGAGGAGCGACGCAAGGCGATTGGGGAAGAAGTCACCCGTCTTTTAGCCGCCGGATTCATCGTGGAAGTTTTTCACCCCAAATGGCTGGCTAACCCGGTTTTGGTACTCAAGAAGAATGGTACTTTTCGTATGTGTATTGACTATACAGACCTCAACAGAGCTTGTCCAAAAGATCCCTTCGCTCTTCCCCGCATCGACCAAATTATTGACTCAGTGGCGGGATGCGAACGATTGTGCTTTCTAGATGCCTATTCAGGATATCACCAGATCAAGATGGCCGCGGAGGATCAAGAGAAAACGGCCTTCATAACCCCCTTGGGGCCTTTTGTTATGTGTCCATGCCTTTCGGACTCAAGAGTGCGGGGGCGACTTATCAACGCTGCATCCAGAATTGTCTTCGTAACCAAATTTGTCGCAACGTCCATGCCTATGTCGACGATATTGTGATCAAGACCCGCTAGGGGGAGACACTACTGGAAGACCTCAAGGAAACGTTCGATAATCTACAGGTATATCAGATGAAACTAAATCCTACCAAGTGTGTTTTTGGTGTGCCTGCAGGAAAATTGCTGGGTTTCCTGGTATCGGAGCGCGGCATTGAAGCTAACCCGGACAAGATCGAAGTGGATACCTCCCTCAGAAAGCCGGCGAACGTTAATCAAGTTCAACGGCTGGCGGGTCGCATTGCGGCTTTAAGTCGTTTTGTGAGTCGCCTCGGGGAGAAGGCGATCCCTCTTTATCATTATTGAGGAAATCCGATCGATTTGTTTGGACAAATGAGGCAGACAAGGCGCTCGAGGCCCTGAAACGCCAATTGGTTAACCCGCCGGTCCTGGCAGCCCCAGCTGAAAAGGAGCCCATGCTTCTGTATATCGCGGCAAATTCCAAAGAAGTAAGTGTGGCAGTGGTCGTTGAGAGAAAGGAAGAAGGAAAGGAATACCCAGTGCAACGCCCAGTTTATTTTATCAGCGAGGTGCTAACTCTTTCCAAGCAGCGGTACCCACATTGGCAGAAGTTGGTATATGGGGTGTTTATGGCAATTGTAAAACTTAAGCATTATTTCCAGGAGCACCCTATCACAGTGGTTAGTTCTGTCCCCCTTGGGGACATCATCCAGAATCGGGAGGCCACAGGGCGAATCGCCAAGTGGGCAATAGAGCTTGGGCCTCATCACATACAATATACTCCTCGCACAGCTATCAAGTCTCAAGCACTAGTTGATTTCGTTAACGACTGGACAGAGCTACAGGCTCCGGAAGACCGGCCTGATCTCACTTACTGGACTATTTACTTTGATGGATCCAGGCAGCTGGAAGGCTCGGGGGCTGGTGTGGTGTTGGTATCCCCTCAAGGAGATAAGTTCTGTTACGTTCTCCGACTCATGTTTCCGTGCACTAACAATGCGGCGGAATACGAAGCTTTGCTTCACGGCTTGCGACTCGCCAAGGAGATGAACCTAACATGAGTCAGATGTTTAGGTGACTCCGATTTGGTGCCACAACAAGTTTCGGGTACCTGGGATTCTCGGGACCCCATGATGGCGGCTTACAGGCGAGCTGTGTGTGATGTGGTGGGTCACTTTCATGGTTATCAGGTGGACCATATTGATCGGCGCCTCAACGAGGCAGCTGATGCCATCTCGCGACTTGGCTCCCAGAGAAAGCCGGTTCCCCCTAATGTTTTCTGGATATCTTACATAAACCATCCGTGATTTTACCGTCAGAGGAGGAATTGGCGATACCAGATCCCGAGTCTCAGCTCGTGGCGGCTCTCCGTGTCACTCCAGATTGGGTTCTCCCTTATCTGGCTTATCTCGCTCGGGGCGAGTTACCGGCCGACGGAGTTTTGGCTCGCCAGATCGTTCGGCGCAGCAAATCCATGGTCATCATTAATGGCGAGTTATATAAACGGAGCGCCTCTGGAGTTTTTCAGCGATGTGTTTCCCCCGAAGAAGGATGCGTAATCTTAAGTGACATTCATTCCGGAGACTGTGGTCATCACGCCGGGTCACGTTATTTGGTAGCAAAGGCTTTTCGTCATGGTTTCTTTTGGCTGACGGCTCATGCAGATGCAGAAGACATAGTTCGCCGGTGCGAGGGGTGCCAGCGTTATGGGAGGCAGGCTCATGTGCCGGCTCAAGAATTAAGAATGATTCCCATTACTTGGCCTTTTGCGGTCTGGGGACTGGACATGGTTGCCCCTTTTAAGATGTCCTCCAACAAGAAAACCCACCCGTTGGTGGCGGTTGGTAAGTTCACCAAGTGGGTTGAGGCGGAACCTGTTGGGGCTTGCGATGCGGAAACAGCGGTCAAATTTTTGAAGAAGCTGATTTTCCGGTTTGGATATCCGCATAGTATCATCACTGATAATGGTACTAACTTGTCCCAAGGGGCGATGCAGGAGTTTTGTCGTCGAGAACATATCCGACTTGATGTTTCTGCAGTCGCTCACCCACAATCTAACGGGCAGGCAGAGTGGGCGAATCAGGAGGTTTTGCGAGGGATTAAGCCCCGACTCATGGTTCCCCTGGAAAAAACCCCAGGGTGTTGGGTTGAAGAGTTACCTTCAGTACTGTGGAGTATTCGGACTACCCCGAACCGATCCACGGGATTCAGCCCTTTCTTTTTGGTATACAGAGCAGAGGTTGTTCTCCCTACTGACATAAGGCATGACTCGCTTAGAGTCGCCGCATATGTGGAACAAGACAATGAGCTGGCGCGTCAAGACTCTTTGGATGCCTTAGAGGAGGCGCGTGACCTTGCTGCGGCCGTTCGGCTATCTACCAGCAGGATCTGCGGCGTTATCATAGTCGCCGGGTTAAGAGTCGGACTTTTCAGGAAGGCGACTTGGTTCTCCGGCTGATACAAGATCGAGCAGGCATGCACAAGCTGTCACCACCTTGGGAAGGGCCATTCGTCGTCAGCAAGAACCTCCGCAATGGCTCTTATTATTTGGTGGATCTCTCGCCTAATCGGCCGACCACAGAGGCTGAGTCAACTCGCCCCTGGAATATTGCCCATCTGCGGCCTTATTACACTTGAGTTCTTAAGCTCTACACTATGTAAGTTTTTCAGTTTCATTATGAAGTAATAAAATACTCCCTGACTTGGGGGCTTCTTCATTAAAAAGAAATTGTGTCATCCTGTTGCGACCTTATGAGCCGACAGAATCTGCATTTAGGGTGTGTGCTCGAGCTTTCTGACTCGCCTCATCCTGTCGCGACCTTAAGAGCCGACGAAACCTGCATTTAGGGTGTGTGCTCGAGCTTTCTGACTCGCCTCATCCTGTCGCGACCTTATGAGCCGACGAAACCTGCATTTAGGTTGTGAGCTCGAGCTTTCTGACTCGCCTCATCCTGTCGCGACCTTATGAGCCGACGAAACCTGCATTTAGGGCGTGTGCTCGAGCTTTTTGACTCGCCTCATCCTGTCGCGACCTTATGAGCCGACGAAACCTGCATTTAGGGTGTGTGGACGAGCTTTCTGACTCGCCTCATCCTGTCGCGACCTTTTGAGCTGACGAAACCTGCATTTAGGGTGTGTGCTCGAGCTTTCTGACTCGCCTCATCCTGTCGCGACCTCATGAGCCGACGAAACCTGCATTTAGGGTGTGTGCTCAAGCTTTCTGACTCGCCTCATCCTGTCGCGACCTTATGAGCCGACGAAACCTGCATTTAGGGTGTGTGCTCGAGCTTTCTGACTCGCCTCATCCTGTCACGACCTTATGAGCCGACGAAACCTGCATTTAGGGTGTGTGCACGAGCTTTCTGACTCGCCTCACCCTGTCGCGACCTTATGAGCCAACGAAACCTGCATTTAGGGTGTGTGCACGAGCTTTCTGACTCGCCTCATCCTGTCGTCACCTTATGAGCCGACGAAACCTGCATTTAGGGTGTGTGCACGAGCTTTCTGACTCGCCTCATCCTGTCGCGACCTTATGAGCCGACGAAACCTGCATTTATGGGTGCATGCTTGAGTTTTTTGACTCGCCTCATCATGTCGCGACCTTATGAGCCGACGAAACCTGCATTTATGGGTGCATGCTTGAGTTTTTTGACTCGCCTCATCCTGTCGCGACCTTATGAGCCGACGAAACTTGCATTTTTGGGTGCATACTTGAGTTTTCTGACTCGCCTAATCCTGTCGCGACCTTATGAGCCGACGAAATTGCTGTTTTTGTTTAAAGGCATAGCCTTGAGGGTTTTGTACCTTTGTTTTTGATCCCTCTGGGAAATATTTGTTGTCATTTATTTGGTTTTCATATATGCTGTTTTCAAGGCCTAAAGACACATTAATGATCAGAATTACTTTGTCCATGGCAAGTTGAGCATCTTAAAGGAGTCTCAAATATTTCAAAATCGCCTTACGAGCGACATAAAGATTCTTGCAAAGGGTATCACCAAAATAGTACCGACTTATGAAATAAACCTATTACATGGCTCTGAGGACAAAATCAGTAAGGTTCATTTTGTTGGCGCCTTAGGATCATTCTGCTGTGAGTTTTGGCCAACTTCGATTTGCAAGTCGCCCAGTACCCAATTGCACTTAGCCAAGGCTGCGAAGACATCGTCATCAGTAAGGATCGATGCCAGATCTGCTTCCAAGTCAAAAGGGTTCTTGCGTCGCCGAGGAGTTAAACTGGTCGTCGCAAAGGCTGGCGGGTTGACCCTCTTGTTTTTACTATCATAAGCCGCTTGATACTTTGATAAATCAAGGCTTGCTGCAAGCTGAGTTGCTGCCAGTCGGGAGTCCTTGACGACACGTTGATAGTCCTGTTCAACAAATTCTGACCCATCATCTTTAAGCTGAGGAAAGCCTGCTGCTACCTCTTCCGGGTTGATTTCTGGAGCATACGCCAAGCAGCGACTCAGGGCAGTCAGAACACCCTTTCGAGCGGCTGAACGAGTTAGCTTGCCAATTTGAGGGGGAAGTGTGGATAAGCAGCCAAGCACCTTCTTTATGGAAGTGATAGGCTCTTTGGCACCCATCACGGCTTTAACGGTCAGGACACTACCGGTGTACAATTGCTCTGTCAGTGTGTAAATCGCCTTCAGCATCAGCACGCAGTCTTCTTGAAGGTTGGCGTCTCTCGGACCTGAGCAAGGGGTCATGATGGTCAGCGACTTACGATAAGAATTATTTATAAAAAAAAGAAGAGGAGATCAAAAGTTGGAGTAAGCTTACCGAAGACGGCTTGCATCATGTTGGAGATATGACGCTTCAAGCCGGACAATTCCTGTTGCACGGTGGCCAGCCTGGCTTCAGCTTTCTCTGCTCTTTTCATGGCGGCATCTTGGTCAGCCTGAGCTCTTTTCAACTCGGCTTTGAGTTTTTCAGCTCAGCCAAGGCCAATTGATATTTCTCCTCCGACTTAGCTCGGGCGTCTTGCTGACCAGATAAGTTTTTCTTTAAATCGCCAAGCTCCGATTCGGTCTGAGCAAGAGTTTCCTGTTGGAAGTACAAAGCAAGGGCAAGTCTCAGAACTATTGCAAGCAATATCCCTGACACTTGGGGGCTAATGTATATATTTTTTTCTTTTCAGATGAAATTATAAAATATCAAGACCCGGCTCATCTTTTTACTGATGACCCGGCCCTTGGGGGTTACTGGTCGCAACGTTTTTTCTAAATTTTTCAAGACCCGGCTCATCTTTTTACTGATGACCCGGACCTTGGGGGTTACTGGTCGCAAAGTTTCTTCTAAATTTTTCAAGACCCGGCTCATCTTTTTACTGATGACCCGACCCTTGGGGGTTACTGGTCGCAACGTTTTTTCTAAATTTTTCAAGACCCGGCTCATCTTTTTACTGATGACCCGGACCTTGGGGGTTACTGGTCGCAAAGTTTCTTCTAAATTTTTCAAGACCCGGCTCATCTTTTTACTGATGACCCGGCCCTTGGGGGTTACTGGTTGCAACGTTTTTTCTAAATTTTTCAAGACCCGGCTCATCTTTTTACTGATGACCCGGCCCTTGGGGGTTACTGGTCGCAAAGTTTTTTCTAAATTTTTCAAGACCCGGCTCATCTTTTTACTGATGACCCGGCCCTTGGGGGTTACTGGAGTAGTTGCACTTTTCGACATATGCCTTTATTTAGGCATTGGTTGTAGGCATCCCCTCGCAAAGTTTCTTCTAAATTTTTCAAGACCCGGCTCATCTTTTTACCGATGACCCGGCCCTTCGGGGTTACTGGTCGCAACGTTTTTTCTAAATTTTTCAAGACCCGGCTCATCTTTTTACTGATGACCCGGCCCTTGGGGGTTAATGGGAGTAATACAATATAACAAACTTACCTCATGTTTGTTTTTCAACATCCGCAGCAGGCTTTTCTCCATCTCGTAGCTCGCCTCTAGGCGACTTGAAAAACCAGAGCAGAGTTCCTCGAACTCCAGGTTTTCATAATCAGAAAGCTTGGCCTTGGAGAGTCCCGATTCAGGAATGGCTTGGGAGGAGGATGCCACATGTTTTGACAAAACCGTCGCCCCCGGCTTCGAGAAGCCAGTACCAGTAATAATCACAGCATCTGGGTCTTCTGTTGTCGTCAATGGACTTGGCGGCTTAGGGATATCCGTTGTTTCCTTCGGCGATTCAGGTAGATCCATCTGATTTTCAGGCTCGGCTTGATCCGGTTCATCCTGATTCGGTGCTGAGTCTTCGATGGGTTTTGAAGTTGGGATAGGAGTTGACCCGCTGGTTTTCCTTTTCTTGGCCTCTTCCCTAAAAAGAAAGGAGAAGCGTATTAAGGAATTGAAAGGTTCATTACTCTCAGAATTCAAAACAAGATTATCAAAAGATTTACCCTGGAACTCGAATCATTGCTGGAAGTGTCGACATCACTGAGTCGCCAGATGTAGGAGGAGAGTTCTGCAAGAATTATACGTCAACAATATAGGCGGGTTACAGGCGTGATTCAAGGAGAACATGAAGAATTGTCATTCACAAAATACCTCATTTGGTTTCCTCTTGTTCGTTGCTGGTAAGCCGGACACCAGATCACCGGAATGACTTCGCGTCTTCCGATTTGAAGTGTGCTGTGCTTTCTTCAGTAGGAAATTTGGGTCCAAACAAGCATTTGGGTGTGAGAAGGGAACTTTCCCACAAACTCGCCTGGCCGGCTTAGGTGGAGAAGGAGATGAATCGGAGGAAACAGAAATTACCTCAACAGAGTCCTCCTGGCTTTCGTTGTCTTCGTTTTATTACAAGGAAAGGGAAAGACATAAATACAAAGGTTAACAGTAGTGGATGGCGAGTGAAAAGAGGATGAATTTTTACCTCCGAAAGTGCATCGCCGACTTGAGATTCATCGACTTCGGATGGCTCAGCCACAACAGCTTTGCCCTTATCCATGGTTTTCTTTGAGGGCGGCTTGGCATTTTTCATGGCTAGTCTTTTGGGTTTTCTGGACCAGAACTTATCGCCTTTCTGAAATAGTATATGTTACAAAAACACAATACAAATGAAGCATAAGGAGTAAAACCAAAGGCGGGTTAGATTTGTTCACCTTGGGCGCCGGGTTAATTTTGCAGAAAGGCTTGAGGCCGATTTGGCCGCATTTTCCCGTAGGCTCGCCAGTCAGTTTCTTGATAATGGTGACAATGTCCTTTTCTGTTAGAGCCATATGGAAATAACATTGAGGATGATCTAGGGTGCTATCAAATTCGCACATCAGACCGTCCCGGCGACTCAGAGGGAGGATACGCCATTTGACCCAGCAGCGGATTAGGTCAACTCCAGTAAGGCCATTATTCGTCAAGGACCTTAATTCGGACAGTACTGGGATGAACTCCGATTCTTCTTCCTCGGTGAGTTCGTCTGGGAGCTTGAAGTTGGTTGGAAGGCGAGTTGGCCGGTAGCCCAGAAGTTTGTTTTCTCCTGCAGGATAAGTCTCTTGACAGTAGAACCAAGACTCGCCCCAACCTTTGGGATGGCTGGGCATGGCGAGTGAGGGAAACGGGCTGTCTCTACGGCGTTGGACATTGACACCGCCGAGTTCCAGGCTGGGACCGTTGTGGAATTCCGTTTGGCGATTCAGATGGAAAAAGTGCCAGAATAGAGGAACAGAGGGCTCAATCCGCAGATAAGCTTCACAGAAAACTTGGAATTGGCATAAGTTGCTTATGGAATTGGGTCCCAAATCCTGGAGGCGGACGTTCATGAAAGCCATGACGTCTCTAAGAAACTTCGATCCAGGCGGCTTAAAACCTCGCTCCAGGTGTTCAACAAAGACGACTATTTCCCCTTCCCTCGGGTTAGGAAGATCCTCTCCAAACCCGGTGCGCCAGCCGATAACATTCTGGGGATCCAGGTTGCCCGTTTTCACGTAATCAGCCAATATGGTATCGTCAACCTTAGTAGGAAGCCAGTCACTTTTGAAAACGGCGCCCATGCTACAAAGAGGTAAGGTGTGAACTTACATGCATCGAACATCTACTGTAAGGGATGAAATAAATTCATTTAAATCGCCAAGTACTTTGTCCACAGACTAAGGGAAGGACTTGACTCACCATATCAAAAGGCCGAGTCGGTTTATTATGGCGACTTACGGGGTGTGGCTATTTACAAGAGCTGCGCTCTAGAGATGACGGGGACGTTCGTTCGAAATGTCAAAGTGTGAAGACTACAAACAACTTTCCACAAACAGTAGGTAAATGGTGGATCTATCAGGCAGGTAAGAAAAAACCTGAGAAAAATGACTGGATGTGGCCATTTCTCATCAGGGTAAGACGACGCCCCTCATTTGATGGAACACTATACTAAAAGATCCATAAGTAAAGATGGATAAATAAAGGTATTCAAGGGCATTGGATATCTCGTCAATGTTCGTGCTAATTGGTTCAGGGTATGCGACGTCTGCTCGCGAGGAATATCAAGAACTTAGCAATGGCAGGAACATGGCAGGAACATGGCAATGGCAGGAACATGGCAATGGCCGGAATTCTGAGCAGGGATTGGATCTTTTCCTAAAAAGGGGGCGAAGGCCTAACCTGATGCTCTCAGACGAAGAGGGACGACGACGACGAAGGTTGTTGGAGAAGCACGGAGTTTTCGTCGGGCGACGAGGTCTTCGGCGGTGCCGGAGTTCGTAGCAGACGGCAAGATGGTCGGCGACGATGTGGTGGTCGACGGCGGCGGACAGATCGGCCGCGGCGCGAAGCTGGACGACGGCGAAGGCCTAGGGGCGGCGCCAAAGCCTCTCGCGTGAAGGTGGGAAGGACGGCGGTGCCGAAGTCCTCGGAAGGCGATGAGGTTTTTTTTTCTCGCTGCAGTGATGGGGAAGAGATTGACGAGACTGGTAGGTGGGGAGCACGAGTCCTATCCCCCCCTGTCTATTTATCAGAGCCGGCGCTGGAATCGAGGCGCCGTGGGCGGGAACCTCCAGGGAATAAAAAGATTCGCTATAAATGCGCGCCGAAGACGTCGGGATAACGATGTGCTAAGATCCGTTGGGGTTGTGTCAATCTTCCCGAAAATTGAGGGATAAGAAGAGGCCAACGAAAAATGATTTGGCGACTTAAAGAATTTTCGGTGCCCGATGGCGGGTTACAATTTCTGACATATGAAGGAAAATGAGGAATGAATCGCCTTCAAGTAAGCAGATGTATTGGCATGAAAAAGAAGTTCAAGTCAATTTGGGGCCTAATGTTGGGGATATTACCTGTGACTGACCCGCCCTAGTTGGTCCTGGTTAGTCATTAGGAGATTCATCCGAGCAGGTACTTGGGCCTTGTCCTGGTCAAATCAAGGTCATATGACGGTTTGTGAATCGTGGAAAGTCTCCAAACTTCGGAAGATAGCGACTTAGAGACCACCGGGGTCACGATTCGTAGGAAGGTAAGTATCCTTGTAAACCCTAGGGGATTTGACCTGTATATAAATGTGAGTCCCAGGGGACGAGAGGATAGGTTAGAAATCATCGAGTGCTAGGTTTGGCGAACTACGCCCCCCTTGTAATTGAATCCACATCAATACACACAAAAGCAGGACGTAGGCTATTACCTCCTCACGAGGGGCCGAACCTGGGTAAATCACCGTGTCTCTCCCGCTTAACCCCTTTGAGTCGCCACCAAGGTGCGATGGCTCCAGTATTAAGTCCTTTCACGAGGACATCTGCCGTGACAAAACCACGACAGTGCCGTTGTCACTTCTAATCATCAAGATCTTTGCTTCATGTTGACGTTGAGCTTCATTAACAAAGTTGATGACAACTTGTTGAGTTTCACTCTTCCTTTTGAAGAAATATACCCAGGTGTATCTTAAGTAGTTGTCAACAATCACCAAGCAGTACTTTCTGCCTCCAAGACTATCAAATGATGGAGGGCCAAACAGATCCATATGGAGGAGCTCCAATGGCCTCTTAGTGTAGATGAGAGTCGTTGGACGATGAGCAGTTTCATGAATCTTTCCTTCAATGCAGGCACTGCAGACACGATCTTTAGCAAAACTCACATTTGTTAGTCCACGAATATGGTCCCCTGTTAGAAGACTTTGCAAAGATCTCATAGTGACATGAGCTAAATGGCGATGCCAAAGCCAGCCCACATCAACTTTAGCCATTAAACACGTCGCGGTCTTAGTGGGTCGCTTTGAGAAGTTCACCACATAGAGACCATTTTCGACATATCCAACATAGGCTACTTTAAGAGTCTTGCTCCACAGGAGGACCACAGTATCAAGATTAAAGAATGTGGAAAAACCCATAATTGCGAGTTGACGAACCGAAAGTAAATTGTAGGCAAGTGACTCAACAAGCATGACCTTCTCAATAGATAACTCTTGAGAGACGACCACCTTACCAAATCCCAATACCTTTGACGAGGATGCATGGCGAATTGGACATGGGTGGGTATAGATTGCGAAGGATGCACATCCACCACTAAGTCCTTGCTTTCGGTCATATGATTTGTTGCTCCACTATCGAGCAACCATGACACCCCACCGGAAGCAAACTCCTGCAATAGATCAAGGCTTGGTTTTAGGTACCCAATTTTTAATGGGTCCTTTCATGTTAGATACAAGGGTCTTAGGAACCCAGATAGCCCATTCAATGTACTCATCGTAGGAACCAACAAATCTGGCATAAACATGCCCATCACTAGCACGACATAAGACATAAGAAGAATTGAGTTTGTCGGCTGTGTTAGTAGGAACGGTTTTGCCCTTCTTGAGGTTTCCATAGTCCACCTTGTTCCTGTTCACCTTCTGAGTCCCCTCACCCTCTTTCACAAAGATGTCCATGAGGGTAGGAGATCGTTTGTTCCTGTTCCTCCTTTTACCTTTTGACATGGAGGTAAGTCCAAGTCCCTCCTTTCCTACAACACCTTTTTGAGTGCTCAAGAGATCGTTCAGGCTCTTCTCACCTTGTATGCATGCCACAAGGCCCTTCTCAAGTTTCTCCTTTAACTTGGCATTTTCCTCCACAAGATGTACATGCTCACAACAGGGATTAGTTGCACAAGCATTATCAATTAACACAAAGGGACGACAAGTAGAGATCTCCTTGGTAAGCTTTGCTTGGAGTTGATCATGAGACTCTTTCAGAGAGAAATGAACACCTTTCAAGACCTTGTGGGCCTTGTCAAGTGTGTCAAACTCCATTTTGAGTCTTTCATGGCCAACCCCAAGAGCATACTTTTCAGACTTAAGCATACGAGTAAGAACAACATCATGATCTAGTTTCTTTTGCATTTTAGCGCAGTCATCGTTATATGACTCCTCAAGAGCCAAACGAAGAGTGCGCTCCTTTTCTAGAGCAATAGATAATTCAGCAATTTCATCGGCATAGTCACGACTATGTCCCTGAAGCTCGGAGATGGTCTCCTCATGAGACTCAATGAGGTCATTGGCCTCACCCAGTTGTTCCAAGAGAGCAACAAAGTGCTTCTTGGATTCTCCCTTAATAGTGCACAGAAACTTGTCAAGATCATGCTCATTAAGTTCCCCAACATCACTATCATCAACACAATTTAACAATGAAGGAGTAGTAGCGATGTTGGTCTTAATGATGGGAGTTACCTGATTGATACCTTTTGCCATGAGGCACTTGGTGATGTGGTTCTCGTTGGGGGCGTTGAAGAGAGACACCTTCTGGGGAGAGGTAGTGGCAATAGCAACAGTTGTTGTTGCCACTGTATCATCATCGTAATCATCATCATCGGAAGGGTACTCTTCAAGGCCCACCATCCCTTTTGGGTGGGGTTTCTTCACAAAGTTGTTCTTGATTGGAAATGATTTGGTTTTGTCTTTGCGAATGAGCTTGCCCCCATTGTCTTCCCTTTTCTCATAGGGACATTCGGCCACGAAGTGGCTCACGTTACCACAGTTATAACATGTCCTCACTCGTTGCTTGGGTTTGAATCCACTCGAGTTGTTCTTGGTGAAGGTGGGTCTTGAGTTCCTCTTGTTTCCCCAGAATTACCTTGACGCAAGAGCCATGTGCTCATGATAGGCATACTTTGTGTCTTCAGGGCAGCTCTCCTCGTCTTCATCCTCTTCTTCTTCTTCAAACATTGCCTTTGATTTTAACGCAAGGTTGGGTGAAGTTGTCTTTGAGAGAACACGAGCAAGTGCATTGTCGGCTGTTTCGTTCATGATTGACATTGCAATAAATTCATCCAACACCTCACTGGAAGACAAGGAGTGGAAGTCTGGCCGCTGACGAATGACAGATGACATGGCTTTGTTGAAAGGCATGATGGCTTTGAGAAACTTGTGCTTGACCCATGTATCATCCACATCCTTGCTCCCATGATCCTTGAGTGCCACAGCAATAGCAGTCACCCTCCGATAGAGATCACGAGGGTCCTCGTCTTCCTTCATCACAAACTCATCGGCCGTATCAAGTATCACTTCATAGTTGGATCGTTGAATGCTTGAGATTCCCTTGTACAACACCATAATATGCTCCCAACAATCCTTGGCCAAAGTGAACGGACGCAAGTGAGGAAGATCTTCAGGTGGCACTGCGGACTGGAGAATAAACAAGGCGGAGTGATTGTATTGATTGTCTGCATCTTCTCTTGGAGTGAGGTTGCTTGGATCATGGGGATAATATCCTTGCTCGATGATTCTCCACAAGTTTGTTGAGCTGTGATTGAAATGAGACTTAATAGAAAATACACAGTTAGGAAAGTCACCTTTCACAAGCTTAGGAGGAGGACCAACATGATTAAGACGCGGTGTGGGAACGGATCCTCCATACACCATGGGGGGTGGAACTGAGGCATATGTTCCAGTCCCATCCTTTTCGTGAGATGAGGAAGGTCGCATAACTTTAGCCGCTTCCTTAGAGGAATTGGCCTCCGAATCGGTGATGGTGGGTTTAACAACTAACGCCGGTTCGGGTGGACTTTTAAATCCCTCAATTAACTCTTTAAGCATGGTCTTGACTTCGTTCGTCAAGGACGTCTTGAGGGCGGCCATGGCCATATTCAAGTCGTCCCTTGTGACCGAAGTCAAGTCCATGGCCTCGGGTTGCCCATGGTTAATTCCCTCTTCGCCTTCCATACTCTTCGGGTGGTGAAACCCTTAATAAAGAGACATGGCTCTGATACCAATTGAAAGGATCGATATGGTTGACTAGAGGGGGGGGTGAATAGGCAACGACCACTTTTAAATTAATCTTAACAAGTTAGGGTAAACAACATACGGGTTCACAAATATAACAACAATGGGGTGAACCGTAATGAAGCTAACAACGAGAGCTACTAAGACAAGTAAGAGAAAGACAACAACATAGGCATACACAAAGTAAAGGTTAGAGATAACCACAAGTGGAACCAATGAAGACGAGGATATGTTACCGAAGTTCCTTCCCTTTGACAGGAAGTACGTCTCCGTTGGAGTGGTGTGGAGGCACAATGCTCCCCAATAAGCCACTAAGGCCACCATATTCTCCTCACGCCCTCGCACGATGCAAGGTACCGTGATTCCACTATAGGTGCCCTTGAAGGCGGCGACCGAACCTTTACAAACAAGGTTGGGGCAAACTCCACACAAATCTTGGAGGCTCCCAACAAGACCATGAAGCTTCACCACAATGGAATGTGGCTTCGAGGTGACCTCAACCCTCTAGGATTCTCAAACACCCAAGAATAACTAGATCTGTAAGGGATTGGTGGGGGAATCAACTTTTCTCTTGGTGGAAGTGTGGATCTAGGCCTTCTCAACCAATCTCTAAAGAATCAACAAGTTTGATTGGCTAGGGAGAGAGATCGGGCACTTTTGAGCTTAGGGAGCAACAATGGAGCTTGGGAGGGTAAGAGATAGGGTTCCAGAGCTAGAAGAACCCTTTATATAGTGGGAGGGGGGGAATCCAACCGTTTTCCCACTCACAGCCCGTGCCTAGCGGTACTACCGCTGGATGCAGCGGAACTACCGCTAGCACTCCAGCGGTACTACCCCTGGGTGCGGCGGTACTACCGCTGGCACTCCAGCGGTACTACCGCTGGCTGCAGCGGTACTACCGCTGGGCCCCTGGTAGTGCATAAGCACTACCACCGCCAAGAAAGTCTTCGCAAAAAGGTCCGTCCACGTAAAACCGCTAGGCAGGCGGTACTAAGCTCCTGGAGCGGTACTACCGCTGACCAGGGGCGGTACTACCGCCAGCTAGCGGTACTACCGCTGGCTGCAGCGGTACTACCGCTAGCACTCCAGTGGTACTACCGCTAGGGCCAGCGGTACTACCGCTGGGGGACCATTTGCAGAGAAGAAAGAAACACCAAGGCGGGAGCCACTCCAAAGTTGCCGGCAAGGGGGAAAAGAGGTGAAGTGTGCGAGTGCAAGATTGATTCCACCCAAACCTTTCCACTACGGTTTCCCTCTTAATAGTACGACTTTCCTATGACTCAAATAAAGAGAACCGTAGAGAACACCGTGCTTCTGTTCCACGAAAGAGGGGGCGAGTCCTCTTGTGCCGTTGACGTGTGTTATCTGAAATCTTAACACACACGGTTAGTCCTTTGCGGTACTGTCATCAATCACCAAAATTACTTAGGCATAAACTATGCCCCAACATCTATTACCTTAGCGAGGTCTTGTCCGCCTCTAAGAAGAACTATCCGCATTATCAAAAAATGTGTTATGGAGTTTACCTTGCTGCAAAGAAATCGAAGAAATACTTCCAAGAGCATGCCATCACTGTGGTGAGCACTGCTCCGCTTCCAGAGATCATGGCAACCGTGATGCCACGGGCAGGATTGCCAAATGGTCCATCGCCATGGCGGACCATGATATTCGGTATGAGCCTCGCACCGCCATCAAATCGCAGGTGGTGGCCGACTTCTTAGTCGACTGGGCCGAGACCCAGTTTGAGCCAGCACCTCCAGACTCCACGCATTGGCGAATGCACTTCGACGGCTTGAAGATGCGGACAGGACTGGGAGCCGGCATCGTCCTGACGTCTCCAAAAGGGGACCAGCTCAAGTACGCTCTCGAGATCCGTTTCGCTGCCTCCAACAACGTCGTCGAGTACGAAGCACTGGCTCATGGCCTCCGGCTTGCCAAGGAGATCAGCATCCGGCGGCTCATATGCTTCGGCGACTCATACTTAGTGGTGCAGAAGGTCACTGGCGAATGGGACACCAGGGATGCCAACATGGCGAGCTACCGCTTCCTCATCCAGCAGCTCAGCGGTCCTTTCGAGGGTTGTGAGCTTCACCACGTTCCCAGGGCGGAAAATGAGGCGGCCGATACACTGGCGAAGATCGGCTCCACGAGATAGGACATTCTAGCCGGCGTCTCCCTCGAGCAACTCCATAAGCCGTCTATCAAGCCGTCTCCCGAGTCGGCCTCGATCTTTGTGCCGGCCGACTCTACGATACAAGCGTCGTCGGCTCCGTCAGTTATACCGGCTACGGACCCCACGCCGGCTGCCTGACGGCGCCGACTCCAAAAGCGGCACCGACTGAATCCACGGTGCAAGCGCCGCCGGCTATGACAACAACCCCGGCTCTGCCCGGGATTGAATCCTCCCAGTGGGTTCAATCTTCCCAGTCTGCCGGCTTCTGTATTGAAGAACTATCGGCTGTGCTATATAGCCTCCGCACCACGCCCAACCGGTCGACCGACTTCACTCCATTCTTTCTGGTATATGGGTCCGAGGCTATTATTCCCACGGATATCGAGTTCGACTCGCCTCGGGTCACCCTGTACATAGAAACAGAGGCGAAGGAGGCAAGAAAAGACGGTGTGGAACTCCTCGAAGAAGCAAGGGGCTTGGCCTTAAGACGGACGACCATCTACCAACAAAAGCTGAGGTACTACCACAGCAAAAAGATCAAGCCTCTCTCTTTCAGGGAGGGAGACTTGGTCCTTAGAAGAATCTAGCGCACTGCCAGACAACACAAGCTCTCATCCCCATGGGAGGGACCTTTCATCATCAGTAGGGTGTCGCACAACAATGCTTACTACCTGATCGACGCCCAAAAGCGAAGGAAGCGCAAGAGGGACGACTCCGGCCAAGAAACGGAACGTCCATGGAACGCAGCGTTGCTTCGCCCGTTCTATTGCTAAAAGGCAAGAATCAAGCAAACGAAAGAGGATGCCCATGTATCTTTCTCCCTCTCCAGGGAACAACAACAAATGCAATAAAAAGAGCATGCTTCATGTTTGTTTTTATTGAGAGTTTTCACTCAGTGTACGCCCTCTGACTCGCTTCAATAAGCTCGGGGGCTACACCACGTACACCTCTTGCTGGCTTTATCAAGCTCGGAGGCTACGCAGCGCATGCCCCTTGCTAGCTTTAATAAGCTCGGGGGCTCGCTAGCCGCTCGGATGCCTTCCCTATTGTAAATGAACACATAGTGTAACCGGCTGATCCCTGATCACCTCGTACGAGCCTGCGGGCTGGCTCCGGGCGCTTGGTTTGCGAGGTGACGCTAGGTCAGGTCGGATACATGCAAAATTCGGATACAAAGGGTCGCCGGCTCGGGCTGGCTCAATCATATATACGATCTCATTCAAGTCGGCCTCTGATTGGCTTATGTCTTGTTCTTTAAGTCTTGATGGCTTCGAAAAAGGAGTCAATCAGGAATCAAAAGACAAGATCATAAGACAACACGCTTGGCATACGAATATAATGTTGAATATATACATTCACACAAGCATTGGCCCACGGCCCACGTTCATTACATCCCTTCGGAGGTAGAACAAAACACAAAAGGACACCGGCTACGGGGCTGCGGCTTCATCGGACGCCCCGGCCGCTGATCCTGATGTGCAAGCATCACCATCTCCGGCTGCTCCCGAGGCGGTTGCGCCGTCTCCCTCGCGAGGGCTCCCGGCTCCGTCCGCACCGGAGTCGGCAGCAGAGTCCGTAGCCCGGGCCGGCTCGTCGGAGCTGCCGTCAGCGTCATAGGGCTGAAGGCCGTGCAGATCTTGAGCGATCACACCGCCATCTTCACCCCGCTCCAAAACGAAGTCGTCCCAGGCTGCGTACTGGGCGCAGTCAGGGACCGTTTCCAGATTCACCTGCGCCGAGGCTTCCGGCCCTGATGGCTGGGCCCCCACAGACCTGGGGGCCGGCCTGGAGGCGGCCTCGCTAGCTGGCCCCTCCGCACGAGCATGTGCGGAGGGGTCCTGTCTAGCCTTCGCACGCTTCTCCACTGGCCTCTCGACCCGGCTGGGGCGAGGCTGGATGACGGCGGCCTTCCCCACAGCCGTGTCCCACCGGCGCTTCGACTCCGTCTCAAGCTCCCTGTGGGCAGCATCGGCTGCTGCCCAGCCAGCCCGCTCGGCTGCGGAGGCGGTGTCTTCATCCACATCCTCCGCCTCCCTGTCAAGCAAAACTCCTAAGGAACAAAGCTCATCACAAGATGGACGAAGAAAAAGAGGAGGAAATCTTACCCCGCTACCACAGGGACCTGCCTCCGGCCAGCACCGCGACGCCTCTTGACGCCGCCTGCTCGCTGTCCGGCTGGAGGACCCGGCGCCGACCGCTTAGAAGCCGGTCGGAAAGCCATGGCACCCTTGCCCTTCTTCCCGTCTGCCTCGTCAGCAGCGGTCGCCCCGCCCCTTTGACGCCTGCCGCGTGTTAGTGGCGGGCTGGTGACCTCCTCCACCTCATCAGAGTCTTCCTCGAAGGCTGCACCAGAACAGAATGAGGCTATCTCGTCGTCGTCCGTCCAATCTGCAACGGTGGGCCGTGCGTACTCACCACACGGCTCTATCCCTTCCGACTCCAGGAGATTCTCCGAGCCGGCGGAGGAGTCTGTAGTGCCCCAAGTGTAATCCTTCCCTATTTGGAACCTATTGCAAGTGGGTCCACCTTGTCAGGGATTTGATGATATCATTTGTGCCATGACTTCTTGTGATGTCACTTGTATTTTCTTCCTTGCGTGCATGCATAACATATGTCTTGTGTAGTTGCAATTTGGGTCATAGCATTTCATGTGGTGGTTGTGATCTTGTGGTTAGGCACCTTGTGCTGCATGTGATCTTGTATATGTGATGAGGTGCTGTTTTGATTTCATGTGATGTTGGTGCATATGTGTTGTGGTGATAGTTGGTTGCAAAATCCTTTGACTACAAAACCTCTCTCTCTATTAATCCCCTAGCTCAAATATTTACTTGTTCCTTCCCTGTTTTTAAAATGTCCAAAGTTTAGAGAATATTGTGAGGATGATGGAGTGCCATATTTGATGTTTTGTTGAGTTGATATAAGGGTACAAATAAATCCAAGACAGAACTAAATTGCTGTTTTGCATTTATTCAAGTTGCTCCAAAAAATTCCCTTTGCATTTTATTCAATTATGTGAAATGTTTTCATGACCAGGGGCATTTTTATTTTGTTTTTATCTCCTACAGAAAACCCTGTGTTTATTTTTTCTCTTCTCTGGTATTTCTGTAAAAGAAAAGCACCAGGGTTACATCTCTCATAAGTGGCGCCTCACGTGGGCTCTCTCCCTCCCTGGCGGCCCACTCCTTCTCTCTCGCGCAGCGACCAGGGCCCTTTCATTCTTCTTCCTGACGCCGTCACCCCTAGTGCGCACCTTTCCGTCAGGCTGAGAGACAGAGAGAGATGTCGCCGTTGCACTAATGTCGAGGGGCCCCATATAAGCATTGGCGTCCGTGCCTTCCCACACCTAGGGTTCATCTCCATTCCCTCCTGCCGCCGCCACCATCTTCTTCCCCATCTCCTTCTCTTCTTCCCCTCGGTAAGGCTCTGTAGGTTAGGGTACCCGAGAGAGAGCAGCTCCTCGCCGGCGTCCGCCGCGCTCCCGACTTCGTTCGCCGCCGTCGCAATGTCCGGGAGCTCGGGGTGGATCCCCGCGATCCATTCCCGGCGCTAGGAGCCCCGGGGATCGACCACACCGACTGCCCCGAGCTCGTCAAGGGCGCGCCCGCGGTGTTCCTGCTCCTTCCCCTGCTTCGGTTCTGTAGATCCCCCGTCGTCGGTCTTCTACCCCTCCGACACTTCTTCCTCCACAGATCGGCCCCCTTCCTTCCCAAGGTGAGACCTAGCACCTCCGCTTCCTTCTTCCCCCCTTTGATCGGCCTGGATCCGGCGAGGTGCTCGCGTGCCTCTCTGTCAGGTAGTAGATGCAGTGGTGCAGTAGTGTTGTGGTGTGTAGGTGCGGTGCAGTAGCAGTAGCTTGTTGTAGATTCGTGTAGGGAAGGCATAGCAGGCGCTGCAGCAGCACGGGGTAGGTCTCCTTGGCACAGCAGCGACAACAACGGCGGGGCAAAACCCGACGATCTCACTGACACTGGCGTGCAGAGCCTAGTTTCGTGTGCTAGTGGTATTTTCGGTTTAGATACCTCCTTACTAGCAGTCTCCGGTTCGTGGCGTAGTGGTAGCGAGCGTAGCTGCCTGATGAGAGGGCGTGGGTTCGAATCCCCCTCGGCAGCCCTTTTGTTATTTTTTTCCTCGGTTCTGTAGAGTGCTAAGATGCAGGGTTACCTTACCTTGCTTGGCCTCTCTGTACTGTCGATCTAATGACAGTAGAAGAGTGGTATGAGCAGAGCTTGTGCACCAGGGGCACAGGGGTTCGAATCCCAGGGTGCCCCCTTTTCTTTTTTCCTTCATGTTATATTTTTTCCCTCTTTGCTTGTTGCTGTTCTTGTGCCAAAATCCATAGGTGACAATGGCATTTTATTTTTTACTTTTGCTGCTATAGAAGTGCCATATGATGTGATGCATGTGTGTGTTCATGTGAGAGGTGTATGTATGTGTGTGTGCATACACATGGTGTTAGCCACATGTGTAGGTGATGTGTGTGTGGTGCCTCCCTTGTAGTTGAGGTAAGTGTAGGTGGTTTGTGTTCTTTTGCTTGTGTGTCTAGTTAGATGGCAGTAGGTATGTGCATGTGTGTGTGAGTGTTGCACACACATGAGGTGTTGCTAGTGTATCTATGCATGTGTGTGTAAATGCCATATGCATGTGATAGCATTCTTTTGTGTTGCTAGCATGTGTAGGTGTTGTGGATTCTACTAGATGGCATGCATATGAGTTGATGATATGCATGTGGTGAAAACAACCCCATGTGCAAGTTGTGCACCTCCTCATGTTTAATATGAGAGAGAGCATGATGTTTGTGTGTGGGTGTCTTAGTGGGAAGTATTTGTGTTATTGTTGTGCATGACACCAACATGGGGTCCAAACCCTCATGTCCATATTGTCTTTGTGCACATGAGCATATCTATGTGATAGTTGTATGAAATGTTGCACTATTCACTATGTTGGATTCTATGTAGATTTTCTTTTCTAGTTTGTGCTCACTTGCTCCAAGTAAGTGCCCACATATTATATATGTTTTTGTGGTAGAAAGTTCCCAGGAATCCAATGGTGAAATCATTTTTTCCATTGGAACATTTTATGGAAAAGTCACATTTGCATTTTCTTCTAAGTTTAGAGCTTGGTTCCATGGATTGTGAAGTGCTCTTGTGTTTGTTTCTTGTTTGTGGTAGCAGAGGGTGACCCCCTCTACCACATGTTGGTTTCAATTCATGATTTGGAATCCATGTATGCAAGTTGTGCCCATTTAAAGTAGGCTTGTGACTGAAATTCCAGCTTAGTGAAAATCTGAGATTTTCACTAAGTATGAGATTTTCACTAAGTCCGAGAATCTGTTTATATTTTTCCCCTGTAGATGAGGTTGTGCTGGTCATTGTGTTGTGATCTAGCCCTAGATTTCAACTACAAAGTTGGACCTGATATGTTTGTCTAGCTCCCTGTAAAATTTCATGTCATTTGGAGCCCTGTAGGTATTGTTTTGGCTGCTGTCAAAAAGCTTCAGAGCAAAGACAGAAAGTCAGGTGCAGGAATTTTCACCAAGTCCGTGAGATCTGATGGTTTTGTGAAAGTTTGCAGCCTTGTATCTTCGTGTGCTTAATTCCTTTTTGTGTGATTCTTTCTTGTGCTGGTAGTATCGTTGGCTAGCTACAGCCACATATATTATTTGTCATAGTTGGGTGGCTGTAGGTGCTTTGCATGTAGCTCACAAAGTGCTAATATGCAGATTATGGCAGATTATGTAGTTTTGCCATTTTGATGATCGTGAGTGCTTAGTTGATGATGTGGTGTTCTTCCTTGCTCCAATCCAGTCATGTTGGGTTGTTATATGTCTTGGCAACCTGGGAATACTAGATTTGTGCCATTTGAGTGTGTGGTGTTGATTTTGACACGTAGGGCTTCATATCTTGTTTCGTTGATTCCCGTTGATCCGTAGCTCCGATTGTAATGTTCTTTATATGGTTTTGCATCGTTTTCATTTCATTATCGTGCATGTCAAAATAGCTTAGGGTACAGTTCTGTCCAGGAAATTATGTTAGCTTCTTTTGCTTGTGCTAGTGATAGAAATAGTGATGCATGCTCATTCTTCATCTCATGCATCATGTGCTTGTTGCATCTTGAGGTGCTGTTGTTCATTGGATGTTATTCTTATGTTGGGTAGCATCGGGAACGGAGAACGAGTACGTGGATTCGGGAGAGTATGTGCAGGACGAACAAGAACCATTCCAAGCTGAGGATATCACAGGCAAGATGACATGACCTTGATTCCATCTCTAGACTTGTTCTGCTAATTTGCGTCTCCATGTTATATTGCTCGCTGCCTACTACTGAATTAAATTGCCTCTTGATATGCCATGAACCCAAACAATGATCCCTTCCTGGCAAACTTGAATGGCTAAGTAGGCTTTGCTCAGCTACTAATGTTAGCGTTGCTAGATGCAGGTGCTTTGTCTCATGTCACAACATGAGCTTGATATCATTATCTTATATTCTGTTATTTAATTAATGCACCTATATACTTGGTAAATGACGGAAGGCCTAGCCTTTTGCCGGGTGCTTTGTTCCGTTATTGCCGCCATAGTTACCGGCTACCGGTGTTTGATTCCATAATGATCGCCCCTAACACGTTCGGGGTTGTTATGGGGACCCCCTCGATAAATCGCGTAGTGCTAAGGCTTGTCCGACAGGACCCAACATTGGTGTTAATTTGCTAATCACTTAATAATAATCTGCATAGGGAATAGCTACCCCGAGGAATTTAATCAACAACCCGGGCCAGTGCTCCTCATGAGTGTTGGTCCAAACTAGAGTCGTGTGCGGGGCCAACCCGGGGCAACTCGGGAGATGTCTATCAGGCCACTGTATGCTGTGCTCATCTGGCGTGTCCTGAGACTAAGATACGCGGCTCTTATCAGGATCGTCGACACGTCGGGAGGTCCTGCTAGCCTTGCCTTACCTTAGCGATATATCTTGCGTATATGAATCCCAGTGAAGCTTTGGTTTCCCCCAGAGTTGAGGTTTTCCTCTAAGGAATCCGACGAGATCACGAGATTCGTGATAGAGGATTACATTGCGGCATGTGTACGTTTGTGATGGACTAGTTGGAGCACCCCTGCAGGGTTTAATCTTTCGGGAAGCCGTGCCCGCGGTTATGTGGAAACTTGGAATATTTTGTTAACATCCGGTATTAGATAACTTAAACAAAAGCTAATAAAATTGCCAACTCTGTGCGTAACCGTGACTGTCCCCTCGAAGATCTCTCTTCGATCGGGAACACGGTGGGGTTATGAATGACGTAGGTAGGTGTTCAGGATCACTTAGTGATCAAGTATTCATGACCGCTAGAATAGACCACCTTCATAAAAGCTTTACGTAAGTTAGCTACCAAATCAAGCTTAGGATGGTACAACCTTAAACACTTCACCTTATCCTACCTAATAACTTGACTAGTTCTGGCACCATGGTCTTAGATTGCTGAGTCCCCGTGGCTCACGAATTCCTCCAAAATACCAACAGGTTCAGTACCGCAGAGACAGATGATCCCGACGGCACGCAGCTGGCGTGGCAGTACGATGAGGAGACAGACCGCCTGTACGTGAACTATCCAGAAGATTGAGGCGTGGTCGTGATCGTGGGCCTGTAGACAGGGTAGCATAGTCTTTCTATGTTTTGTAGTCCGTACCGGAACTACCTTGGTTGTATGTGTGATGTACTCTGAGATATATTATGAGAAGGCAATTGAATCCCTGATTGTCTATCTTTATTATTATGTATGTGCTGTGTTACATGTTTGCGAGACGCTTAGATGCGCTCCTTTCCAATTCTGGCCTCGATTCCCAGATCGGAAAGGACCGCATCTTGGTCGTTACAAGTTGGTAATCAGAGCCTTACAACTATAGGAGCGTTTGTGTGATCATACTTGGCCGAGTTGAGTCTAGAAAATGTTTTGAGTCTTAGTTATATCGGAGAGTAGGATTCTTTTTTCTCCTCTTCTGTGCTCTAGTGAGGTTCCCGTCTTAGGAAATCTTTCACTCTACTCCTTTTCTCGCTCAAATTTTTTTTAGGATCACGCGGGTAGTTGTGAAATCTATATGATTTCGATGTGACGGAATCCTATCCCGGTGCCTCCTATCTGCTCTAAGTCTCAGGGGAGTTGAGCTCCGGGGGATTCTTGCGCACATCGCCATCATTTAGATTTCTGAGTATCTAAGAACTAAGGATGTTCGTTATTGCTTCAATACTGGTAGTGGTGAGATAACCCCGATGTCCCCAGTACTGGTGCAGATTGTTCGAGGGTACTACCACACTTGGTATCGTTGTGATCACGAGGGTCTGTTGTAGATGAAGGTCCGAGATGCTGGTCGTGTGTTGAAGGATGTGATACAGGTGACGGGTTAGTTTAGGAGTTGTGTGAAATACTCCTTGTATCCGTGTACCAGATTGCATGACCAGTTATTTCGGGAATTCATAGGTGGGATATAAAGTAGTATCTTATAGGACTATCATCGTTTTTGAGGTTTGCTAAAGTTCCCGTTTTAACCCTTCTAAAAAAGCGTCTTCTTTTAAAAATCCTTTTATTAAATGTGGGGCCAACCCCTTGGCTTTTATTTTATTTCTCCTTTTCTTTTATTTTAAAACCGTCTCATTTTATTTTCTCTTTTAAACGGCTTTTATTTTATTCTTTCAATAAAAGGGGTTTGATTTTATTCTTTTGTAAAAAAGGGGTATTATTTTATTCTTAAAAAAATCATTTCATTTGTTTTAAAATGCCCAAGCTATTTTATAGTTGGGGTATATTTTTTTTTAAAAGGAGCCAAAAGCATTTTTCTATTTTGTTAAAAAAACATATCCATTTTGTTGGAGTTTTCTATTTTTTCTTTAAAAAAATGGAAAAAGGCCAAGAGCTACCAAAGGGGGAGGCCTTCCCAGGCCCAGGCCCAGCCGATCCCCTGCCCTAGCGAGAGGAACCGCAGCCCCTCGTCCTCCTCGCGTCTCCCCCTCGCGCCGTCCTCCCGCAGCGCTCCTCTCCTCCCAAGGCCTCGATCCTCCACCCATTTCCCCTCTTCCCTTGCGCTCCACCCCCAGCCCCTTGCCACCGACAGCCCTGCCGTTGCGCCCCGCCGGCAGGAGCCCTGCACCGTAGCCCACGCCCGCCATGCTGGCTCGCCGTACCCTGCGCGCGTCGCTGGCCTCGGCCTCAGCTGCGCAGCTCCGGCCCCGCCGCCATGCCCACGCCCTCGCCTCGCCTCTCCTCTTCCTCGCCACCGGTTGACCGCCTCCAGCCCCGCGCCGCCCAGATGCGCCGCCTGCACCTCCCTGCGCCGGCAGCCCCGTGCGCCGCCTCGCCCCTCGCAAGCTTGCCTCCCCGCGCTGCGCCTGCCGTGCTCCTCCCCGCGCGCCGCCCTCGTCCCATGGCTCGCCGCCCGCCGGCCGTCTCCTCTTGCCGGTTGGTCGCCCGCCGTCTTGCCTGTTGCAGGAGCCGTGGCTCCGTTCCCCTGCCGAGCTCGCGAAGATGCTGATGCGCTTGCCTTGCCGCAGATGCTGTTGCTGAGTTGCTGTAGCTGTCCCGTGCTGTTGCCGATGTGTTGCTTGTTGGAGCTGCTGCTCTTGTCGAGGTGTCGCTTAGCAGCTGCAGGTGTTGCTAGTAGCTGCTGCTTCCGTTTTTTGCATGCTGGCAGCTTGCTGCCCCTGCTTGCAAGCCTGCTAGTTAGATGCTAGTAGCTGCTATAGTTAGTTGTTGATAGATGTTGCTAGCTTGTGCCGTAGCTTGCAGTTAGATGCTAGCGGCGATGTTTGTTGCTGCCGCTAGTAGCAGTGGCCTCTGCTCGCCTTTGCTGTGGTGCTTCTTGCGTCGCGTTGCTGTTTGATGTCGCTGGTTATGACGGCGAAGACCGCATGCGTCATCCCCTCCTTCATGTGACCGACAAGATCGACGGGTACACGACGTCCTCGACGAACCCCGAACATCGACGGAGACGTGATCGACTACCGACGGCGAAGACCCAAGAACCACGACACCGAGCGAACGACTACCGTCGACGAGACCGAGTACCTCGACTTCCATGATGACCACGACCTCCACGACGTCCGCTTCGATCGAACCCCTCCGATTCGCATGCGTCGAAGGTATACCGATGAGACATGTCGTGTAACGAACGAATGTGATGTATGAGTTGTATCGTGTGCTGCCCGTTGCACGTTGTCCTTCTTATGTTGTGCCCCGACACATGGGAACCCGGTAATCGGGATCACCCCACCTTTATTTAACGTTTCTGCACACGCTTCGTATACGTTGGCACGATATCTCGACAAGTTATCGGGATAGGAATGTTGCCGTGGCATCGTTTTCGACTTGTCGCCATGGTTCCCTTCCGCTCGCGTGACAACACATGTTTCCTTCTCTTCTTGCCGTGGTGATGTTGTAACTTGCATGCATAACGCATTCATGGCATGATATATTGTGTTGTATGTTTCTTGTGATGTAACTCTGTTCTTGCTCCGCGTGTTAACCGTCTAGGATGCAATGTAGGATCACCGCTTCACCCCTTGCCATGATAACAACAATTTAATATTGCCGTGTAAATAATCGGGAGTGAACTAAATAATCAAACGTGGAGTTCCGTCGATATGCAACTCGTTGCATATCAAGCTTCACTTAATGTGTAGTGTTTGTGTGAGGTGAATTGCCATGCCATGCCTTGCATCATTGATTTGATCATGCATCATAGTAGGTTATGCATCATGTTGTGCATCGTGTGGTGAATATTTGTGTTGATGTTCGTTTTCGGTTTTCTCCATCTCGATAGAGTTCCGCAAGCGTGTCGGAATGTGAGGACCTGTTCGACTACCTGGTTCACCGACTCCACCGAGTCATTCTTCTTCCAAGCGGGATCTCAAGCAAGATGACCATTTCCCCACATACCATTACTATCATTGCCATGCTAGTTTTATCGCTTCTATCGATTATGTCTCGTTGCCTACCACATGTTAAATATCAGCCTCTCAACAATGCCATGATTACCTTCAACCTGTTCGACCTAGCAAACCACTGATTGGTTATGTTACCGCTTGCTTAACCCTGTTGTTAGCGTTGCTAGTTGCAGGTGCACATGCTTCCATGTGAAAACATGGGTTCTTTGTTATATCACCATATTAAATGCTATTTAATTTAATGCACCTATATACTTGGTAAAAGGTGGAAGGCTCGGCCTTTCTAGCCTGGTGTTTTGTTCCACCTTTGCCCCCTTAGTTTCGGCTACCGGTGTTATGTTCCATAAACGAGCGCTCCTAACATGATCGGGGTTATTATGGGGACCCCCTTGATAATTCGTTTTAGATTAAAGCTGGTCTGGTAAGGCCCAACATTGGAACTACATTTGCCCAACATAATAACTTGTTAATACTGAAAGCATAGGGCGTCATGAACCCGAGGAGTAATTTCACATAATACAGGGGGGCCAGTGCTGTTGGTGCTCGTCCAAAACTAGAGCCGTTTGCGAGGCCAACCCGAGGCAACTCGGGAGATTTCTATCAGGCCACCGTACGCTGTGCTTATCCGTCGTGTCCTGAGAACGAGATACGCGGCTCCTACGGGATCGTCGACACGCTGGGCGGCCTTGCTGGTTTAATTTTACCTTTCACGAGATATCTTGTGCATCGGGATTCCAGTGATGCTTGGGTAATCTCAGAGTTGAGGTTTTCCACTAAGGAATCCGACTAGATCGCGAGTGTCGTGATTGAGGATTTCTATGCGGCTTGTGGTAATTTGTGATGGACTAGTTGGAGCACGATATCTCGACGAGTTATAGGGGTAGGAACGTTGCCGTGGCATCGTTTCCGACTTGTCGCCATGGTTCCCTTCCGCTTGCGTGACGACACATGTTTCCTTCTCTTCTTACCGTGGTGATGTTGTAACTTGCATGCATAACGCATTCATGGCATGATATATTGTGTTGCATGTTTCTTGTGACGTAACTCCATTCTTGCTCCACGTGTTAACCGTCTAGGATGCAATGTAGGATCATCGCTTCACCCCTTGCCATGATAACAACAATTTAATATGCCATGTAAATAATCATGAGTGAACTAAATAATCAAACGTGGAGTTCCGTCGATATGCAACTCGTTGCATATGGAGCTTCACTTAATGTGTAGTGTTTGTGTGAGGTGAATTGCCATGCCATGCCTTGCATCATTGATCTGATCATGCATCATAGTAGGTTATGCATCATGTTGGGCATCGTGTGGTGAATATTTGTGTTGATGTTTGTTTCTAGTTTGCTCCGTCTCGATAGAGTTCCGCAAGCGTGTCAGAATGTGAGGACCCGTTCAACTACGTGGTTCGCCGACTCCACCGAGTCATTCTTGTTCCAAGCGGGATCTCAGGCAAGATGACCATTTCCCCACATACCATTACTATCATTGCCATGCTAGTTTTATCGCTTCTATCGATTATGTCTCGTTGCCTACCACATGTTAAATATCAACCTCTCAACAATGCCATGATTACCTTCAACCTGTTCGACCTAGCAAACCACTGATTGGTTATGTTACCACTTGCTTAACCCTGTTGTTAGCGTTGCTAGTTGCAGGTGCAGATGCTTCCATGTGAAAACATGGGTTCTTTGTTATATCACCATATTAAATGCTATTTAATTTGATGCACTTATATACTTGGTAAAAGGTGGAAGGCTCGGCCTTTCTAGCCTGGTGTTTTGTTCCACCTTTGCCCCCTTAGTTTCGGCTACCAGTGTTATGTTCCATAAACGAGCGCTCCTAACACGATCGGGGTTGTTATGGGGACCCGCTTGATAATTCGTTTTAGATTAAAGCTGGTCTGTCAAGGCCCAACATTGGTACTACATTTGCCCAACATAATAACTTGTTAATACTGAAAGCATAGGGCGTCATGAACCCGAGGAGTAATTTCACATAATACAGGGGGGCCAGTGTTGTTGATGCTCGTCCAAAACGAGAGCCGTTTGCGGGGCCAACCCGGGGCAACTCGGGAGATTTCTATCAGGCCACCATACGCTGTGCTTATCCGTCGTGTCCTGAGAACGAGATACGCGGCTCCTATCGGGATCGTCGACACGCCGGGCGGCCTTGCTGGTTTAGTTTTACCTTTGACAAGATATCTTGTGCATCGGGATTCCGGTGATGCTTTGGGTAATCTCAGAGTTGAGGTTTTCCACTAAGGAATCCGACGAGATTGCGAGTGTCGTGATTGAGGATTTCTATGCAGCTTGTGGTAATTTGTGATGGAATAGCAGGACCACCCCTGCAGGGTTAAATCTTTCGGAAAGCCGTGCCCGCGGTTATGTGGCAACGTGGAAACTTTGTTTAACTCTGGTTCTAGATAACTTGAAGTTAATTAATTAAAATATGCCAATTGTGTGCGTAACTGTGACTGTCTCTTTCGTGAGTTCCTTCTCCGATCGAGGACACGGTGGGGTTATGTCTGACGTAGGTAGGTGTTCAGGATCATTCATTTGATCATCATTAGTTCACGTCCGATATGCGTAGATCTTCCCCCCTCTTATTTCTTGTACTTGTAAGTTTAGCCACCAAATATATGCTTAGCCGCTGCTGCAACCTCACCACTTAACCATACCTCACCCATTAAGCTTTGCTAGTCTTGATACCTTTGAAAATGAGATTGCTGAGTCCCCTGTGGCTCACAGATTACTACAACACCACTTGTAGGTACAGGTAAAGGTTACTCGACGTGAGCGCATTGATTGTTCATTTGGAGTTGTTTCTTCTTCTTCTTCTTCATCGATCTAGGATGGGTTCCAGGCCGGCAGCCTGGGATAGCAAGGATGGACGTCGTTCTTCTTTTCTCGTTTGTTTTCGTCCGTAGTCGGACCCTGCTCTTACTCTAGATGAATATGTATGTACTGATGTGACTGTGATGTAGCTTGTGGCGAGCCAATTCTATTATATATCTCTTCTTTTCAATACATGTACTTGTAACGATATCCATTCTTGTGACACGACGAGATGCGCTTCTATCCCTGACGAGGCGTTTGTGCCAAATTGAGGATAGGGTCGCATCTTGGGCGTGGCAAGTTGGTATCAGAGCAGTACCGACCTAGGAGCCCCCTTGATTAATCGAACTTGGCCGAGTCGAGTCTAGTGAAAAACTACTTTGAGTCTAGTTATATATCGGAGAGTAGGATTCTTTTTTCTCCTCTTCTATGCTCTGGTGAGGAATCTTGACGTAATAATTTAATTCTACTCCTCTTCTCACTCAAATTTTTTTTAGGATCACGCGGATATTTTTGGAATCTATATGATGCCGATGTGACGGAGTTCTGTCCTGGTGCCTCCTATCTGCTTTGAGTTTCAGGGGAGTTGAGCTCCAGGGGATTCTTGAGCACATCGTTATCATTCAGATTTCTTAGTATCTTAGAACGAAGGATGTTCATAATTTCTTCAATACTAGTAGTGGCGAGATAACCACGATGTCCCCAGTACGGGTGCAGATTGTTCGGGAGTACTGCCATACTTTGTATCGTTGTGATCACGAGGGTCTGTTGTAGATGAAGGTCCGGGATTCTGGTTGTGTGTTGACGGATGTGATACAGGTGACGGGTTAGTATAGGAGTTGTGTGATATTACTCCTTGTATCCGTGTACCAGATTGCATGACCTAATATTTCGGGAATTCTTAGGTGGGAATTCAAGTAGTTACTTATAGGACGATCTTCCAACAAATTTGTGTTGCTTCGATGTCAAGTGGTGATTTCAGACCTTTCCAAGAAGTGTTCTCATATTTTTATGAGAGTATTAATTTTTTTGCTCTATCAATTGTCTTATGAATTCCTTTCAACCGGAGTCATCGTATCAATTCCATTCAACCGGTGTGCTTCTCTTCAACTGAATTCAATCTTATCTAATTTTGCAAGATCATTCTCTCAATTCTTACCGGAGTTCGTCTCATCTGTTCCAAGTCGTCTTTGTTTTTCCCCACCCTCCCACCTTTTTCTTCAGTGATTGGATTTTTATCCAAGAGTTTTCTTTTCATTGTGTTTCCGCTGTCTGTTCTTTCCCTCTTACCCGGTGTTTCATTGTGAAGATTCTTAGGAGCTTCGTGTTCATCCTTATTCAGTCGTGTTATCTTTTCCGGTGAATTAATTCAGTTGTCCGTGTTCATCATATCCTATTCTTCCTTGTGATTCTTTCCCATGTTGGAGATTCTTTTCAGCCTATGTTGTTCATTTATTCCTCTTTTTTGATCTGGAGCGTTGAGGTTATCTCAGTAATTCATGTTTTTAATCTTTTCAATTATTTCGAGGTTCTCAACCTTATCTAGTTTTTCTTTTTACCGGTGCTATATCAATCCTTCTAGCAATCTTTTCAACGGTGCTTTCTTTGAGTGAGCCCATAACCCACAGGTTTTCCCAGGATCTTATCTAGCTCTTGTAATCTTTTCCGGAGATCCCTAAATCTTTTTCAACTATGACGTAAGTATGATTTCATCAGCCATATCCCTTCTTCAAGATCTATTTGAATTAATTCTCATATTGGCTCAACATTTCATTCTTCTTTATTCCGGAGTGTCTCATTAATTCTTGGTGGTGTTCTTCTCATCATTCCCTTCTTTCAAGACCGAAGGGGTGTTTCTCTCGAATCTTGGTCCATTCTCTTGCAGATTCTTCATTTCAGCTTTGTGTTATAATCTTAATTGTTGTTAATCGTGGGTATCCCTTTCATGCTATCCGGTGCTTCTCTAAGTTGTTTCATTCTCGTTCCTCCGAAGGCCATCATTCGAGAAGACTTCTTCGTTCTCAGCTTTCAGCTTTCATCCTCAATTCTTCTCAATGGTTGTCTCTTCGTTCGTATCTCGATTATCCGGTGCTTTGTTCAAGTTTTCCTTGAAGTGGATCATGATCTTTTCATTCTCTTGTATCTCCATTAATTCTTGGTATCCCCATTCAATTGTGAATTCTTACCGGTGCTTATTTAAATTATGCTTCAAGTGGTGCTTACCTATCTCTCTCTTCAAGTTTCTTTCAAGAAGAATAGTTGTATGCTAAATCCGTTGCTTGTCATCAATTAAACTTGATGAAGGATGAGCATAACATAATTCTTATTCTTGTTCGTAGTAATCTGAATTCTTCTTCCGGAGGGCTCATGATATCTGTTATTTTCTCGAGTGCATATCTTTCTTTTCCGGAGTTCCAAGTTCTTTTAAGTATCTCTTTGTGAGACTTTATATAAATTTTGGCAAGGTCATAAGCTTATTCTTTTCTACCTTCTTATCTCAGCATCGTTCATTTGTATACGGAGGTCTTTCATGGTGGTTCATCAAGGTTTCAATCCATTCTCAAGTGTTCTTTAAGATTCTTATTGGAGAACCTCAAGTATCCTTTCTCTTGCATTTCTATGTGCAATTGTCTTCCTTTTCCTTTGAGGTGGTATTATAGCATTCTTGTTAGTGTAGGAGCCTCGAAGAGTTTTCCTTGCAAGAATGAGATAATTAAACCCACAAATTCTTTTAATCATTAGATATTTCAACCCATGATTTCTTCATTGAGCTATCTTGGTTTGGACTTCACCTAAAGCTATTCCTATGGATTGTGCTATCATGGTGCTTGTCATTACTCCCAGTTCTCAATGCACCCTCGGTGTAAGAAGTTTTGATATCTTTGCTTTCAACTATCCTTGTTTCTTTTAGTGGTTGGTTGTCACCTCATATATGTTGAGATGATCTTCATAAGCCCACTACTATCTTGTTCTTTGTTGTTGGTTTTCCAATTACTACGTCAATTCTCTGTCCGGAGGCTCTTCAATTCTATTGTGATGATAGTTGGCATTCTTTTCTTCATTCTCTGCTTCCGTATGAGCTATGTCATATTCTCTTGTTCCGGAGGCATTGTGATGTTGCTCTTTTGGGTCTATCATGTCGTTCTATCAAGATCATGGTGTTCCCTTGTTCTATTTACTTGTTTGTTGTGAATATTGTCTAATTCTCTCTTCTTATCGAATTTTTTGTCCCATTTTCCTACCGAAGTGCTGCCGAAATTTTCCGTGAATTCTTGCTTCTTTCCCATATCATTCCTCATCTCTTTGCAACCTTCAAGGATCGTTGGTTTCACTCGTTTGTCAAAGAAGCGACCAAGTTTTTACCTTTTGTTCTTTCTCATCCTCTCCCCCCTTTCATTCTTGGATCTCGAGGCGAGATCCTCTTGTAGTGTAGGAGAGTTGTGACAGGCCGAGACCAACGTTCCGGAAGATTTCCCTTTTCTTTCCGTTTTCGTCGTGTGTTTATTTTTTATTTGTTGCATCATCATTTAGTTTGCATCATCGCATCATGCATGGCATCTTGCATCGTTTGTCTCGTGTGGTGTTTTGAGTGTTGTGCTTCGAGAGATCACCGAGTCGTAGTGCGATGATAGCTCCCCCTCTCCCTTCTTATTTCGTTTTTGCGGTTTGCTAAAGTTCCCGTTTTAACCCTTCTAAAAAAAGCGTCTTCTTTTAAAAGTTCTTTTATTAAATGTTGGGCCAACCCCTTGGGTTTTATTTTATTACTCCTTTTGCTTTATTTTAAAACCTTCTCATTTTCTTTTCTCTTTCAAAGAGCTTTTATTTTATTCTTTAAATAAAAGGGGTTTCATTTTATTCTTTTGTAAAAAAAGGGGTATTATTTTATTCTTAAAAAAGATTTCATTTCATTTGTTTTAAAATGCCCAAGCTATTTTTATAGTTGGGGTACATTTAAAAAAAAGGAGCCAAAAGCATTTTTCTATTTTGTTAAAAAAAACCTTTTCATTTTGTTGGAGTTTTCTGTTTTTAAAAGGGAAAAAGGCCAAGAGCTACCAAAGGGGGAGGCCTTCCTAGGCCCAGGCCCAGCCGATCCCCTGCCCTAGCGAGACGAACCGCAGCCCCTCGTCCTCCTCGCGTCTCCCCCTCGCACCGTCCTCCCGCAGCGCTCCTCTCCTCCCAGGCCTCGATCGTCCTCCCATTTCCCCTCTTCCCCCGTGCTCCACCCCCAGCCCCTTGCCGCCAACAGCCCTGCCGCTGCGCCCCGCCGGCAGCAGCCCACGCCCACTGTTGGGGATATTACCTGTTAATAACCCGCCCTAGTTGGGCCGGGTCACCAAATCAGGCGATTCACCTGAGCGTGATTTGGGCCTTGGCGGTTTATGATTTTCGGAAGGTCTCCAAGCTTTGAAGGACGGCGACTTAAAGACCACAGGGGTCACGATTTGTAGGAAAGGAAAGTACCCTTGTAAACCCTGAGGATTCGACCTGTATATAAAGGCGAGTCCCAGGGAAGGAGAGGGTAGGTTAGAAATCATCGAGTGCTAGGTCTGGCGAGTTACGCCCTCCTTGTAATCGAAACCACATCAATACAAACCAAAGCAGGACGTAGGCCTTTACCTCCTCACGAGGGGCCGAACCTCGGTAAATGGTCGTGTCTCTCCCGCTTAACCCCTTTGAGTCGCCACCAAGGTGCGATGGCTCCAGTACTAAGTCCTTTCACGAGGACATCTGCCGTGACAAAACCACGATAGTTGGCGCCCACCGTGGGGCCTACGCACGGTGGAGTTGAGTTCTCAAAGGGAGCCCTACCAGGGTTTGGGAGTTATACGACGGGGCTCATGACCCGGAGCCGCCGCGGGAAAACCTACATCGACAACCAGCGATGGGGGCCTGAAGCGGATTCGATTGAATCTGGTTACGGGGTCCCCTTCGGCAAGATCAACATCTTCATCGGCATGATCGAATCATCCATGCCTGAGCCGGACATCTCCACCGACATCGTCGAGCCGGCCAGGTACGTCCGCCCAGTAATAACGCCAAATCTGATTCGCCCGGTCTTTGTGGGGTTCACGCAGGGATCGGAGGAGCCAGAGCGCTCGGCGACTCAGGACACTACACCGGTCAACTCAGATGACGAATCATCCATGGGCGATTCAGATTCAATCCGGTCTCTACATGGGGATTGTCTTGGGGGCTTGTCGCTGGCCATGGACCCCGAAGTCCTTGACCGAACCCCCGCCAGATCGCCATTTACATGACGGGGGCGACTCAACCCACACAGAACCCCACCGGAGGCGATGGAGCCGGCGAGATGTCCAGAAGCCCGGCCGCAATCCTGGTGGATTTAGCGGCGGAGATCACAAGGCTGATGGCGACTCCCCTCACACCAGAAAACTAGGAGGAGATAAAAACGGAGCTGGCGAAACTCAGAGAGGCAGTGGCAAAGGCTCATCAGGATGCCGAGGTAGAGTCCGCCAGGATCGAGACTCGGCAAGCTCAAATTGCGACCGAAAGGATGCGCTTAAACACTAACAAGTGGCGGCTCGAAAGACACCAGTGCGCATCTGACGCCGTCCATCAACGGAGACACCAGGGTCGCCTGCCCCATGATCTCAACCCGACCCGCCTATTCAACACTCCACGAACCCCTGGGGCGGGAGCCGCCCCGGGGGGAGGACCGGGTAGCCCGCCTAATCCGCCGGGTCAGCCGGCTGAGGATCGCATTCCCCGATTCCGAACGCCTCAAGGCCACTTTTCCAACCTGGTGGACAACATCCTTGCCGCAACTCGCCATCTGGAATCTCTTCCGATCCACGGCAACACTCCTGCCGAGATAGAAGCAAGGAACTCCATCGAGATGTTGAAGACGGCGGTGGTTCAAAACGCCCAGTTCTCACACAGCCTCGAGAGGTTGCATTCCACTCCCCAGGCAAATTACACCAAGAGCCGGCCAGACGAGCAGCCCGCCATAAACAGCGGGCCACGACACGTCCCACAGGACAACCCGCCTGACCAGAACCCGCCGGGCCGGGATCTCCTGAACACCCAAGACGCCCCGGCCCCCTCATCGGGGGTGGTGGGCGAGTGGGGGTGCCATGCTTGGCCCACGCCCTTCGTAACGAAAGGATGCCCAAAGATTTTAAGGGACCAAGAAAGGTGCCTAATTACACCCCGGACCTTGAGCCGGCATCGTGGATCGAGAGTTATGAAATCGCCATGGACATGCTCGACGTAAACGAGGCGGTTTGCGCCAGATACTTCACGATGATGCTCGAGGGGTCAGCACGTACTTGTTTGAAAAACTTACCTCCGAACTCCATTCAGACCTGGGCCGAGTTAAAAGAGCGTTTCATCAAAAACTTCCAAGGAACTTGCAAACGTCCGATGACGATCGTCGATCTACAGCACTATGTTCAGCGCCCTGATGAGTCGGCTCACAATTGGTCACGGCGGGTTGCGGAAATTATCCATTCGTCAGATGGTATTACGGCGGCTCAAGCTATGCTAATCCTCGAGCAGAATTGCCATTATGAACCCTTGGTGCAAAAATTGGGGCGACTCAAGCGAAAGGTCCAAGACATGGGAGAGTTGATGGACACCCTCACTAGGTACGCTGAGGTAGATGACACCAAAGATCCTGGTGAGGATGGTATGGCTAATTCGCCCAAGAAGGGCGAGTCATCCAAAAACCATACCCGGTTCCAGGGACGTAACCGCCACAATCAAGGGGCCAGTGGCAAGCGAAGACCGCAAGAGAAGCCCTCGAACTTAGTCGCCAATACCAACGCAAACAATGGCAACCAACGCCAGAAGAAAAACGGGGGGTTTAGCGGGAAGAGTCCGCGTAACTATGAAGAGCTACTCAAAGGCCCTTGCCCGCACCATGCCACGGCAGACGGTCCGGCGACTCACTCCTGGGAGAACTGCTTCGTAATGTGGGAGTTTCGGGCGGAGGCGATCAAGAAAAGTCAAAACGATGACCCAGACCAGCGCCAGGAGCAGTTCGCCGCACCCAACCAACGACAGAATCCCTTCGGCGGCTTTCCTGAACAGGGGGCTCAGGGAGGCCCACAGCTAGGCGCCGGCCAATACCCGGTGCACGACCAGCGGCGGTATAACCCGCCAGGAGCCTTTCAGCAACCACCCCCACAGGGGGCTCCGCAGGGTCAGGATGATAACGGGGGTTTCCGCAGCAACCCCAAACATATAAGTAATGGGCAGTATCATGTTTTCACCACCAATGCTTGCAGGCGCGATAAGAAGGTGAGTCACCGGGCGTACAGTGTATCTGAACCGGCGCTTCCTAGATACCTCCATTGGTCAGAGCAAACTATAACATGGAGCAGGGAGGATCACCCGCCAAGAGTTGACAACCCAGGCGATTTAGCGTTCGTCGTGGCCCCCCAAGTTGGGGGTTACACCCTATCCAAAGTGCTAATGGATGGTGGCAGCAGCATTAATATCTTATATTTTGACACTTTCCAAAGGATGAACCTATTGGAAAAGGACCTGATGCCTTCAACCACGGTTTTCCACGGAATCGTCCCGGGCACGTTGGCCTACCCCATAGACCGAGTCAGGCTCACACTGGCGTTTGGAACTGCGCAAAATTACATGTCGGAGTCACTGATTTTCGAGGTGGTCAAATTGAAAAGCCCCTACCATGCGTTATTTGGGCGGCCGGCTTACGCCCGCTTCATGGCTCGCCCGTGCTATGTTTATCTCAAGCTCAAAATGCCTGGTCCCAAAGGACCTATCACGGTTGATGGAGATAGAAGGATTGCAAAGGAATGTGAAGAAGGGGACGCGGCTTATGTGGAAGTCGCCTACGCTGCAGAGGAGCTCAAACACCATCGGGCCAATGTTGAACCGGCGGACATGTCACCCCTAAAGAAGCCAACTACAGATGCTGAGTCGCCCCTCAAGTTCAAGCCAACGGATGACACTAAGACAATTGATTTCGTTCCTGGCGATTCATCCAAGCAGTTCACCATTGGGACGGGTCTGGAACCCAAATAGGAAAGCGCGCTCATCGAATTCATCCGTGAGAATCGGGACATCTTCGCATGGAAACCTTCTGACATGCCTGGTGTGCCGAGAGAATTCGCTGAGCACCATCTTAATGTTGACCCAAAGGCAAAACCCATCCAGCAGTACCTTCGCAGATTTAACGAGGAGCGACGCAAGGCGATTGGGGAAGAGGTTGCCCGTCTCTTAGCCGCCGGATTCATCGTGGAAGTTTTTCACCCCAAATGGCTGGCTAAGCCAGTTTTGGTACTCAAGAAGAACGGTACCTTTCGTATGTGCATCGACTACACAGACCACAACAGAGCTTGTCCAAAAGATCCCTTCGCTCTTCCCCGCATCGACCAGATCATTGACTCGGTGGCGGGATGCGAGCGATTGTGCTTTTTGGACGCCTACTCAGGATATCACCAAATCAAGATGGCCGTGGAGGATCAAGAGAAAACAGCCTTTATAACCCCCTTCGGGGCTTTTTGTTATGTGTCCATGCCTTTCGGACTCAAGAGTGCGGGGGCGACTTATCAGCGCTGCATCCAGAATTGTCTTCACAGCCAAATCGGTCGCAACGTCCATGCCTATGTCGACGATATTGTGATCAAAACCCGCCAGGGGGAGACACTACTGGAGGATCTCAAGGAAACATTCGATAATCTACGGGTGTATCATATGAAGCTAAATCCCACCAAATGTGTTTTTGGTGTACCTGCAGGGAAATTGCTGGGCTTCCTGGTATCAGAGCGTGGCATTGAAGCTAACCCGGACAAGATCGAAGTAGTTACATCCCTTGGAAAGCTGGCAAACGTTAATCAAGTTCAACGACTGGCGGGTCGCATTGCGGCCCTAAGTCGTTTCGTAAGTCGCCTGGGTGAGAAGGTGATTCCCCTTTATCAGTTACTAAGGAAATCTGATCGGTTTGTTTGGACGAACGAGGCGGACGAGGCGCTTGAAGCCCTGAAACGCCAATTGCTTAGCCCGCCGGTCCTGGCCGCCCAGACTAAGAAAGAGCCCATGCTTCTATATATTGCGGAAAATTCCAAAGCAGTAAGTGTGGCAGTGGTCACTGAAAGAAAGGAGGAAGGGAAGGAGTACCCAGTGCAACGCCCGGTGTATTTTATCAGCGAGGTGCTAACCCTTTCCAAGCAGCGGTACCCACACTGGCAGAAGTTGGTATATGGGGTGTTTATGGCGAGTCGGAAACTTAAGCATTACTTCCAAGAACACCCTATCACAGTGGTTAGCTCTGCCCCCCTTGGGGACATCATCCAGAATCGGGAGGCAACAGGGAGGATTGCCAAGTGGGCAATTGAACTTGGGCCGCATCATATACAGTATACCCCCCGCACAGCCATCAAGTCTCAGGCTTTAGTTTATTTCATCAACGACTAGACTGGGTTGCAGGCTCCGGAAGACAGGCCTGATCTCACTTACTGGACTATTTATTTTGATGGATCTAGGCAGCTGGAAGGCTCGGGGGCTAGTGTGGTGTTGGTATCCCCTCAAGGAGATAAATTCTGCTACGTTCTCCGACTCATGTTTCCGTGCACTAACAATGCAGCGGAATACGAAGCTTTGCTTCACGGCTTGCGACTCGCCAAGGAGATGAATTTAACGCGAGTCAGATGCTTTGGCGACTCTGATTTGGTGGCGCAGCAAGTTTCGGGTACCTGGGATTCTCGGGACCCCATGATGGCAGCTTACAGAAGAGCTGTGTCTGATGTGGCGGGTCATTTTCATGGTTATCGGGTGGACCACATTGATCGACGCCTCAACGAGGCAGCCAACGCCCTCTCACGACTTGGTTCCCAATGAAAACCAGTTCCTCCCAATGTTTTTCTAGATATTTTGCATAAACCATCCGTGATTCTACCATCGGAGGAGGAATTGGCGATACCAGATCCTGAGTCTCAGCTCGTGGCGGCTCTCCACGTCACGCCGGATTGGGTTCTTCCTTATCTGGCTTATCTCGGCCAGGGCGAGTTACCAATAGACGAAGTTTCGGCTCGTCAGATCGTTCGGCGCAGCAAATCCATGGTCATCATCAATGGCGAGTTATATAAGCGGAGCGCCTCTGGAGTGTTTCAGCGATGCGTTTCCTCCGAAGAAGGATGCATAATCTTAAATGACATTCATTCCGGAGACCATGGGCATCATGCCGGGTCACGCTCTTTGGTGTCAAAGGCTTTCCGTCATGGTTTCTTTTGGCTGACGGCTCATGCAGATGCAGAAGATATAGTTCGTCGGTGCGAAGGATGCCAGCGTTATGGGCGAGAGGCTCATGTGCCGGCTCAAGAATTAAGAATGATCCCCGTCACTTGGCCTTTTGCGGTCTGGGGGCTGGACATGGTCGGCCCCTTTAAAATGTCCTGTAACAAGAAGACCCATCTGCTGGTGGCGGTTGATAAGTTCACCAAGTGGGTTGAGGCGGAACCTATTGGAGCTTGCGATGCGGAGACGACAGTCAAATTCTTGAAAAAGCTGATTTTCCGGTTTGGATATCCGCAGAGTATCATTACTGATAATGGTACTAACTTGTCCCAAGGGGTGATGCAGGAGTTTTGCCGTCGAGAACATATCCAGCTTGATGTTTCTGTAGCCGCTCACCCACAATCTAATGGCAAGCGGAGCGGGCGAATCAGGAGGTTTTGCGAGGAATTAAGCCCTGACTCATGGTTCCCCTGGAGAAAACCCCAGGGTGTTGGGTTCAAGAATTACCTTCAGTACTGTGGAGTATTCGGACCACCCCGAACCGGTCCACAGGTTTCACCCCTTTCTTCCTGGTCTACGGAGTAGAAGCCGTTCTTCCTACTGATATAAGGCATGACTCACCTAGAGTCGCCGCATATGTGGAACAAGACAATGCGGTGGCGCGTCAGGATTCTTTGGACGCCTTAGAGGAGGCACGTGATGTGGCTGCGGCCCGTTCAGCTATCTACCAGCAGGATCTACGGCGTTATCACAACCGCCGGGTTAAGAGTCGGACCTTTCAGGAAGGCGACTTGGTTCTTCGGTTCATACAAGATCGTACTCGCATGCATAAGTTGTCACCACCTTGGGAAGGACCGTTCGTCGTCAGCAAGAATCTCCGCAATGGCTCTTATTATCTGGTGGATCTTCGGCCTGATCGGCCAACCACGGAGGCCGAGTCAACTCGCCCCTGGAATATTGCCCACTTGCGGCCTTTACACTTGAGCTCTTAAGCTCTGCATTTTGTAAGTTTTTCAGTTTCATTATGAAGTAATAAAGTTAAAAATACTCCCCGACTTGAGGGCTTCTTCATTTAAAGATCAATTTTGTCGTCCTGTTGCGACCTTATGAGCCGACAGAACCATCATCTTAGGGTGGCGCTTGAGCTTTCTGACTCGCCCCATCCTGTCGCGACCTTATGAGCCGACGAAACCATCATCTTAGGGTGGCGCTTGAGCTTTCTGACTCGCCCCATCCTGTCGCGACCTTATGAGCCGACGAAACCATCATCTTAGGGTGGCGCTTGAGTTTCTGACTCGCCCCATCCTGTCGCGACCTTATGAGCCGATGAAACCATCATCTTAGGGTGGCGCTTGAGCTTTCTGACTCGCCCCATCCTGTCGCGACCTTATGAGCCGACGAAACCATCATCTTAGGGTGGCGCTTGAGCTTTCTGACTCGCCCCATCCTGTCGCGACCTTATGAGCCGACGAAACCATCATCTTAGGGTGTGTGCTCGAGCTTTCTGACTCGCCCCATCCTGTCGCGACCTTATGAGCCGACGAAACTATCATTTAGGGTGTGTGCTCGAGCTTTCTGACTCGCCCCATCCTGTCGCGACCTTATGAGCCGACGAAACTATCATTTAGGGTGTGTGCTCGAGCTTTCTGACTCGCCCCATCCTGTCGCTACCTTATGAGCCGACGAAACCATCATTTTAGGGTGTGTGCTCAAGCTTTCTGACTCGCCCCATCCTGTCGCGACCTTATGAGCCGACGAAACCATCATTTTGGGTGTGTGCTCGAGCTTTCTGACTCGCTCCATCCTGTCGCGACCTTATGAGCCGACGAAATTGCTGTTTTTATTTTCCTTCGTGGCATAGCCTCGAGGGTTTCAAAACCTTTTTTCTGATTCATCTTGAAAATATTTGTTATCATTTATTTGGTTTCACATATGTTGTTTTCAAAGCCTAAATCAGGTTGATGATCAAAGTCACTTCATCCATGGAGGATTAAGCATTATAAAGGATTCTCAAATGGCGGGTCAAATATTTCAAATCGCCTTAAGGGCGATATAAAGATTCTTTCGAGAGTATCACAAAAGCAGTACCGACTTATGAAAAATACCTATTACATGGCTCTCAGGCCAAATCGATGAGGTTTATTCTGTTGGCGCCTTCGGATCATTTTGCTGCGAGCTTTGGCCGACCTCAATTTGCAAGTCGCCCACTACCCAGTTACACTTGGCCAGAGCTGCGAAGTCATCTTCATCAGTCAGGATTGATGCCAGATCTTCTTCCAAGTCAAAAGGGTTCTTGGGTCGCCGAGGAGTTAAACTGGTCGTCACAAAGGTTGGCGGGTTGACCTTCTTGTTCTTGCTGTCATAAGCAGCCTGATACTTTGATAAATCCAGACTTGCTGCGAGTTGGGTTGCTGCCAGCCGGGAGTCCTTGACAACACGTTGATAGTCCTCTTCGACGAATTCTGACCCATCATCTTTGAGTTGAGAAACGCCTGCCGCTACCTCTTCCGGGTTGATCTCTGGAGCATACGCCAAGCAGCGACTCAAGGCAGTCAGTACCCCCTTCCGGGCGGCTGACCGAGTTAACTCGCCAATCTGAGGGGGAAGCGTGGATAGGCAGCCAAGCATCTTCTTTATGGAAGTTATAGGCTCTTTGGCACCCATCACAACTTTAACAGTTAAAACACTGCTGGTGTACAGTTGCTCTGTAAGCGTGTAAATCGCCTTCAGCGTCAGCACGCAATCATCCTGAAGGTTGGCGGCTCTCGGACCTGTGTAAGGGGTCATGATAATCAGCGACTTACAATAAGAGTTATTGATAAAAAAAGGAGAAAAGATCAAAAGTTTGAGTAAGTTTACCAAAGACGGCTTGCGTCATGTTTGAGATATGACGCTTCAAGCCGGACAATTCTTGTTGCACAGTAGCCAGCCTGGCTTCAGCCTTCTCTACTCTTTTTGTGGCAGCATCTTGGTCAGTTTGAGCTCTTTTCAAATCGGTTTTGAGTTTTTCCAGCTCAGCCAGGACCAATTGATACTTCACCTCCGACTTAGCTCGGGCATCTTGCTGACCAGATAAGTTTTTCTTTAAATCGCCAAGCGCCGATTCAGTCCGAGCAAGAGTTTCCTGTTGAAAGTACAAAATAAGGGGCAAGTCTGAGAACTATTGCAAGCAATATCCCTGACACTTGGGGGCTAATGTATATTTTTTTGTTTTCAGATGAAATTATACAATATCAAGACCCGGCTCATCTTTTTACTGATGGCCCGGCCCTTGGGGGTTACTGGTCGAAAGTTTTTTCTAAATTTATCGATACCCGGCTCATCTTTTTACTGATGACCCGGCCCTTGGGGTTTACTGGTCGAAAGTTTTTTTCTAAATTTACCAAGACACGGCTCATCTTTTTACTGATGACCCGACCCTTGGGGGTTACTGGTCGAAAGTTTTTTTCTAAATTTATCAAAACCCGGCTCATCTTTTTACAGATGACCCGGCCCTTGGGGGTTACTGGTCGAAAGTTTTTCCTAAATTTATCAAGACCCGGCTCATCTTTTTACTGATGACCGTCCCTTGGGGGTTACTGGTCGAAAGTTTTTTCTAAATTTATCAAGACCCGGCTCATCTTTTTACTGATGACCCGACCCTTGGGGGTTAATGGGAGTAATACAATATAACAAAGCTTACCTCATGTTTGTTTTTTAGCATCCGCAGCATGCTTTTCTCCATCTCATAACTCGCCTCCAGGCGACTTGCAAAACCAGAGCAGAGTTCTTTGAACTCCAGATTTTCATATTCAGAAAGCTTAGCCTTGGAGAGTCCAGACTCAGGAATGGTTTGAGAGGAGGATGCCACATGCTTTGACAAAACCGTTGCCACCGGTTTGGAGAAGCCGGTACCAGTAATAACTACAGCATCCGGGTCTTCTGCTGTCATCAATGGACTTGGCGGCTTAGGGGCATCCATTGTTTCCTTGGGCGAGTTTGGAAGATCCATTTGATTTTCGGGCTCACCTTGATCCGGCTTATCTTGGATCGGCACTGACTCTTTGATGGGCTCTGAAATTATGACAGGAGTTGGTCCGCTGGTTTTCCTTTTCTTGGCCTGTGCCCTAAAAGAGGGGAGAAGCGCATTAAGGAACTGAAAGTTTATTACCATCAGATTCAAAGTAAGATTATCAAAAGACTTACCCAGGGACTCGAATCATTGGCGGAAGTGTCGACATCACTGAGTCGCCAGATGTAGGAGGAGAGTTCTGCAAGAATTATACGTCAAAAATATAGGCGGGTTACAGACGTGATCCAAGAAACATGAAGAATTGTTATTCATGAGTACCTCATTTGGTTTCCTCTTGTTCGTTGCTGGTAAGCCGGACACCAGATCACCGGAATGACTTCGGGTCTTCCAATTTGAAGTATGTTGTGCTTTCTTCAGTAGGAAATTTGGGTCCAAACAAGCATTTGGCTGTGAGAAGGGAACTTTCCCACAAATTCGCCTGGCCGGCTTAGGTGGAGAAGGAGATGAATCGGAGGAAACAGAAATTACCTCAACAGAGTCCTCCTGGCTTTCGTTGTCTTCATTCTATTCAAGAGAGGCAGAGATATAAATACAAAGTTAACAGCGGTGGATGGCGAGTGAAAAGAGGATAGGTTTTTACCTCCGAAAGTGCATCGCCGACTTGAGACTCATCGACTTCGGATGGCTCAGCCGCAGCAGCTTTGCCCTTGCCTTTGGTTTTCTTTGGGGGCGGCTTAGCGTGCTTCATGGCTGGCCTTTTGGGTTTCTTGGACCAAAATTTATCACCTTTCTGAAATAGCATATGTTACAAAAGCCACAATACAAGTGAAACATAAGAAGTAAAGACAAAAGGCGGGTTAGATTTGCTCACCTTGGGCGCCGGATTAATTTTGCAAAAAGGCTTGAGGCCGATTTGGCCGCATTTTCCCGCAGGCTCGCCAGCCAGCTTCTTGATGATGGTGACAATATCCTTTTCTGTTAAAGCCGTATGGAAATAACATTGAGGATGATCTAAGGTGCCATCAAATTCGCACATTAGCCCGTCCCGGCGACTCAGAAGGAGGATGCGCCATTCGACCCAGCAGCGGATCAAGTCAACCCCAGTAAGGCCGTTGTTTGTCAAAGATCTTAACTCGGACAATACAGGGATGAAGTCTGATTCCTCCTCCTCGGTGAGCTTGTCTGGAAGCTTGAAGTTCGTTGGAAGGCGATCTTTCCTGTAGCCCAGAAGCTTTTTTTCGCCTGCAGGTGAGGTCTCTTGACAATAGAACCAAGACTCGCCCCAACCTTTGGGATGGCTTGGCATGGCGAGTGAGGGAAATGGGCTATCCCTGCGGCGCTGAACATTGACACCGCCGAGTTCCAGGCTGGGGCCATTGTGAAATTCCGTTTGGCGATTCAGGTGGAAAAAGTGCCAGAATAAGGGGACTGAGGGTTCAATCCGTAGATAAGCCTCACAAAACACTTGGAATTGGCATAGGTTACTTATCGAGTTAGGTCACAGATCCTGGAGGCGGACGTTCATGAAAGCCATGGCTTCTCTAAGAAACTTCGATCCGGGCGGCTTAAAACCTCGCTCCAGGTGTTCAACGAAAACGACTATCTCCCCTTCTTTGGGGTTGGGGAGATCATCTCCGAACCCGGTACGCCAGCCGATAACATTCTGAGGGTCCAAGTTGCCCGTTTTCACATAGTCTACTAGTATGGTGTCGTTGACTTTGGTAGGAAGCCAGTCACTTTTGAAGACGGTGCCCATGCTACAAAGAAGTAAAGTACGGATGAATTTACACGCCTCGAACATCTACTGGAAGGGGTGAAATAAGTTCATTTGACTCGCCAAATAATTTGTTCACGGACTGAGGGAAAAAACTTGACCCGCCATATTAAGAGCCGAGTTGGGTTGCTATGGCGACTTACGAAGTTTGGCTATTCACGAGAGCTGCGTTCTAAAGGTGTCGGAGACGTTCATTCAAAACAGCAAAGTGTGAAGACTACAAACAGCTTTTTGCAATCAATAGGTAAATTATGGATCTACTGGACAGATGAAAAAAACATGAGAAAAATGGCTGGATGCAGCAATTTACTACCAGGACAAGGTGATGTCCTTCGCTTGACGAAACATTACTCTAGATTCGCAAGTAAGAGCGGATAAATGAAGGTATTCAAAGCATTGGCTATCTCGTCGACATTTGTGTTAATCAGTCAAGGACAGACAACAAATGCTCGCGAAGAACATCAAGAACATGGCAGTGTTGGCGCTTCGAACAAAGAATAGATCTGTTCTTAAATGGGCGGTGGCCTAACCTCATGCTTTCGGTCGGAAGTGGTCGACGGCGATGGAGGCTGTTGGAGAAGCACGGAGGTCTTGTCGAGCGAGGAAATCTTCGGCGGCGACGGAGTTTTTGGCGAGCGGGGAGGTGGTCGACGGCGACGCAGTGGTCAATGGCGACAAGCGGATCGGCCGCGGCACGAAGTTTGACGACGGCGAAGATCTATGGGCGGCGCCGAAGCCTCTCGGGCGAAGACAGGAAGTGCGGTCAGCGGCGGAGCCCTCGGGAGGTGATAAGACTTCCTTGCTGTGATAATGAGGAGGAGATTGACGAGACTGGTAGGTGGGAAGCGCCAGTCCTGTCCCCTCCCATCTATTTAACAGGACGGGTGCTGGAATCAAGGCGCCGTGAGCGGGAACCGCCGGGGTATAGAAAGATTCGCTATAATGGCGTTCCGAAAATTTTGGGATAACGATGCACCAGGATCCGTTGAGATTACGTCAGTCTTCCCGGAATTCAAGGGATAAGAAGATGCCAACGGGAAATGGTTTGGCGACTTAAAGATTTTCAGCGCCAGATGGCGAGTTACAATTTTTGACGTATGAAGAGGAATGAAGAAAGAATCGTTTTAACTGAGCAGAAATATTGGCGTGAAAAGAGTTCAAGTCAATCTGGGGCCTAATGTTGGGGATATTACCTGTTAATAACCAGCCCTAGTTGGGCCGGGTCACCAAATTAGGCGATTCACCTGAGCGTGATTTGGGCCTTGGCCTGGTCAGATCAAGGCCGTATGGCGGTTTATGATTTTCGGAAGGTCTCCAAGCTTTGAAGGACGGCGACTTAGAGACCACAGGGGTCACGATTTGTAGGAAAGGAAAGTACCCTTGTAAACCCTGAGGATTCGACCTGTATATAAAGGCGAGTCCCAGGGAAGGAGAGGGTAGGTTAGAAATCATCGAGTGCTAGGTCTGGCGAGTTACGCCCTCCTTGTAATCGAAACCACATCAATACAAACCAAAGCAGGACGTAGGCCTTTACCTCCTCACGAGGGGCCGAACCTGGGTAAATCGCCGTGTCTCTCCCGCTTAACCCCTTTGAGTCGCCACCAAGGTGCGATGGCTCCAGTAGCAAGTCCTTTCACGAGGACATATACCGTGACAAAACCACGACACCCGCCATGTTGGCTCGCCGTACCCTGCGCGCGTCGCTGGCCTCGGCCTCAGCCTCACCTGCGCAGCTCCGGCCCCGCCGCCATGCCCGCGCCCTGGCCTCGCCTCTCCTCTTCCTCGCCGCCGGTTGACCGCCTCCAGCCCCACGCCGCCCAGCTGCGCCGCCTGCACCTCCCTGCGCCAGCAGCCCCATGCGCCGCCTCGCCCCTCGCCCCTCGCAAGCTCGCCTCCGTGCGCTGCGCCCTATCGTGCTCTTCCCCGCGCGCCTCCCTCGTCCCGTGGCTCGCCGCCCACCGGCCATCTCCTCTCGTCGATTGGTCGCCAGCCGTCTTGCCTGCTACAGGAGCCGTGGCTCCATTCCTCTGTCGAGCTCGCGAAGATGCTGATGCGCTTGCCTTGCCGCTGATGCTGTTGCCGAGTTGTTGTAGCTGTCCCGTGCTGTTGCCCATGTGTTGCTTGCTGGAGCTGCTCCTCCTGTCGAGCTGTTGCTTAGCCGCTGCAGGTGTTGCTAGTAGCTGTTGCTTCCGTTTTTGCATGCTGGCAGCTTGCTGCGCTTGCTTGCTAGCCTGCTAGTTAGATGCTAGTAGCTGCTATAGTTAGTTGTTGATAGATGTTGCTAGCTTGTGCCGTAGCTTGCCGTTAGATGCTAGCGGCGATGTTAGTTGCTGCCCCTAGTAGCAGTGGCCTCTGCTCGCCATTGCTGTGGTGCTGCTTGCGTCGCGTTGCTGTTTGATGTCGCTGGTTATGACGGCGAAGACCGCATGCGTCATCCCCTCCTTCATGGGACCGACAAGATCGGCGGGTACACGACGTCCTCGACGAACCCCGAACATCGACGGAGACGTGATCGACTACCGACGCCGAAGACCCGAGAACCACGACACCGAGCGAACGACTACCATCGACGAGACCGAGTACCTCGACTTCCACGACGACCACGACCTCCACGACGTCCGCTTCGACTGAACCCCTCCGATTCGCACGCGTCGAAGGTATACCGATGAGACGTGTCGAGTAACGAACGAATGTGATGTATGAGTTGTATCGTGTGTTGCACCGTATGTTGCCCATTGCACGTTGTCCCTCTTATGTTGTGCCCTGACACATGGGAACCCGGTAATCGGGATAACCCCACCTTTATTTAACGTTTCCGCACACGCTTCATATACGTTGGCACGATATCTTGACGAGTTATGGGGATAGGAACGTTGTCGTGGCATCGCTTCCGACTTGTCGCCATGGTTCCCTTCCGCTCGCGTAGCGACACATGTTTCCTTCTCTTCTTGACGTGGTGATGTTGTAACTTGCATGCATAACGCATTCATGGCATGATATATTGTGTTGCATGTTTCTTGTGACGTAACTCCGTTCTTGCTCCACGTGTTAACCGTCTAGGATGCAATGTAGGATCACCGCTTCACCCCTTGCCATGATAACAACAATTTAATATTGTCGTGTAAATAATCGGGAGTGAACTAAATATTCAAACGTGGAGTTCCGTCGATATGCAACTCGTTGCATATCGAGCTTCACTTAATGTGTAGTGTTTGTGTGAGGTGAATTGCCATGCCATGCCTTGCATCATTGATCTGATCATGCATCATAGTAGGTTATGCATCATGTTGTGCATCGTGTGGTGAATGTTTGTGTTGATGTTTGTTTCCGGTTTGCTCCGTCTCGATAGAGTTTTGCAAGCGTGTCGGAATGTGAGGACCCGTTCGACTACGCGGTTCGCCGACTCCATCGAGTCATTCTTCTTCCAAGCGGGATCTCAGGCAAGATGACCATTTCCCCAGATACCATTACTATCATTTCCATGCTAGTTTTATAGCTTCTATCGATTATGTCTCGTTGCCCACCACATGTTAAATATCAGCCTCTCAACAATGCCATGATTACCTTCAACTTGTTTGACCTAGCAAACCACTGATTGGCTATGTTACCGCTTGCTTAACCCTGTTATTAGCGTTGCTAGTTGGAGATGCAGATGCTTCCATGTGAAAACATGGGTTCTTTGTTATATCACCATATTAAATGCTATTTAATTTAATGCACCTATATACTTGGTAAAAGGTGGAAGGCTCGGCCTTTCTAGCCTGGTGTTTTGTTCCACCTTTGCCCCCTTAGTTTCGGATACCGGTGTTATGTTCCATAAACAAGCGCGCAGGAATTTTCACTAAGTCCGTGAGATCTGATGGTTTTGGGAAAGTTTGCAGCCTTGTATCTTCCTGTGCTTAATTCCTTTTTGTGTGATTCTTGCTTGTGCTGGTAGTATCCTTGGCTAGCTACAGCCACATATATTATTTGTCATAGTTGGGTGGCTGTAGGTGCTTTGCATGTAGCTCACAAAGTGCTAAGATGCGAGTGAGATTCCATCACGCCCTCGTCCTCAATCTCTGAGGCGTCGGACACCTCCACATCGGGAGTGGGCGGACGGAGGGACCCCTCCAGGTTCTCGAACAGCTACGGAAAAGGATTCAACCAACGGCTCAGCAACACAACCGGCTTCAAGGCAAACAACAAAGAATATAGCAGCCACCTACCATCGGAGGCGGATGAGCCCTGTTGAACGGGGACATCCCCCACGTCCATTCCCCGCTCTCATCCATGCGGGCGATGGAGATCAGGTTCACCCTTCGCTCTACAACGCCTGGGGTGAACCTCTTGGTGGATAGCCAGCATGGATCATGCCGTCCGCCCATCTGGCAAACCAGATGCGGCCGTCTCTGCAGGGGTAGGATCCGGCGGACCACCATGGTGGTGAGAAGGTCGCGGCCAAGGAGGCCGCTCTTCTCCAAAATATCGAGGTGGGCACAGATAAGTGCCACCTCAGGAATCGGTTTGGGGGTCTTCGCATCCCAGTTCCGCAGCGTCGGCGGGGCGATGTCGAACGGGGGCATGTTAAGGGCGTCCTGGGCCGGGTCGGCGCTCTTCACGTAGAAGAAACCCTTCTGCCAATGCTTGATGGATTCTGGCAGAGGCAACTAGGGGAAGCCAGACTTCGAGCGATGATGCACCAATGTGGCCCCGCACGGCGTCATTGGGCGCGGCCCCGTGAGCTTCTCCACCTCGGATTTCTCCATGGCGATGGATTGCTGTTTGAAAAAGAACAGGCTACGCCACAGATCGACACGGGGCTCGATCCCCACGAAGCCCTCGCACAGGACCATGAAGGCCGCCAACTGCAGAATGCCGTTCGGCGCCAGGTGATGCGGTTGCAGGCCGAAGAAATGGATCCATTTGGCGAAGAAAGAGCTAGCCGGGAGCCCGAAGCCCCGGTAGAAATGCTCGACAAAGACCACAACCTCTCCCGCGGCGGGTGCGGGAGCGGTCTCGATGCCAGGGAGGCGCACCAACACTTGGGAGGCCGGGGGCAGCAGTCGGTGGTGACGAAGCGCCTCGATGTGCCCCTCGTCAACGTCGCTGCCCAACCAGGCTCCCTGCAAGGATGCCTTCTGCGCCGATGACTTCTTCGAGGAAGAACCGCCGGCCATGGCAGCGGGCGACGAGAACTCGAAGGGGTCGGCGATTTCGCGGCGACGAAGACGAAGAAGACGAAGGGTGCGAGCTCTTTCTCTCTGAGCGCAGGGAGAAAGAGAGAGCGGATGCGAGGCAGGAAGTGGGGGGGCGAACGGCCTCCTCGGAACCCCCGCATCCCATTTAAACCCACACGAAGCGTCGTGGGGAGGGGATCCAGTGCGCGGCGGGCCCCATTAATCCCGTGTATTACGGGCGGTAGAGCTTCCCTAAGACCAACCGTCGCGGGGTAAATCCGCAGAGGATCCCCCGCTCGGAGGCCGAGGGGGCATCGTGGTGGGACCCAGGGCTCAGGCCCGGTCCCGTCATCAGTAATCACCATCATTACCCCAGGCGGGGCCTGACACGTGGCGTTCTCCAAGCAAGTTGCGACGAGACCGAAGCGTCGCTTCGAAGCCAACCGATTTCGGAGCCGGCGTCCTTCATCGCGAGCAGCGCCCAAAATATTAAGACCAATCGACAAGCCGGTGAGGCCGCCCGCCTGCAGGCGGCAGGCCTCGCCAGCTTCGGGGACTATTGTCGAGGGGATAACCCCGGGGTAGGCTCGGCAAGCCTGTTCCTTCATTTCCGGCCCAATGGACATGAACGTATACAGATTCCCAAGGCCCAAGTCTTCTGGCCGGCTAGGCAGCACCTACCGGCTAGAGGACGAGGCCGCCATCTCTCTGGCCGGCCAAGCAACCCCTGCCGGCTGGAGCCGAGGCGGCCTCCTCTTCGGAGCCGGCCTGACCCCGTCAGCCGGGCTAGGGAGGAGGAGGCTGCACATAAGCCGGCTAGCCAAGCAGGCTAGCCGACCGAAGATCACAAGTCACATCAGATCGTAGGTCAGGATAAGACCTTATGATTAAAGGTAGATACGCGTCAGCAAAGGTACTAGATCGGGGCGCCCGGCAGGTTAGAGCGTCGGCGGCCACGCCGCTGACCTACCCCGGCTCTGATCCATGACCTAGCATAGTGTCGGACCATCACACTCCCACTCCATTACTGCACTCGGCATGGGGAACAGTGGAGGCGGTCGTACTACCTCCCCATGACGAATCTCGCGGGGAGACGCTTGACGTACAGCGCGTGCTCAACGTCTGCCTCACGCGAGATCCTCATTGGCCAGCCGGCGGGTCCCACTGCTAATCGATACCATGCAGCCGGCGGGCCCCTCAAGCGACAAGACAAGACTCTCGTGGGGCCCTGGCCAGCCGGGTCCCACCCTTGTACCCTTTATCCATATTGTAGGCCGGCGGGTTCGTCTATAAAACCCCCCGGTCGCCCTCCATGCAGGGGGCCGATCATTCACGTGTCATACAACACAGCACACTCACCAACCACGGAGAGAGAGGTAGAGACGAGCCGGCTGCTCCCCTCTTCCTCCTCCCGACACAGCTCCAGGAGCAACATTGTACTCTGTTCATATACATCAAACACTCCGGCAGGATTAGGGGTATTATCTCTACGGAGAACCCTGAACCTGGGTACATCGTGCGTCCCATGCATGTACCAACCTCGTTCCCAGCGTCCACCTTTGTCCCTTCGGTTCTCACTGACTTTAGCCTACCTATGGCATATGTTGTGAGTATTCACCGACACGGTGTGATTCCGATCTAGTGCCGAACCACGGGCACCTCCGCGTTCAACACATGTGCAGCCCGGTGAAGTCTCCCACACCTTGATCCAGGAAGGAGGAGGGAGAGGTTGGGGAAGATCTCCGGAAGCACGACGGTGTGGTGTCGATGGAGAGACGAGGTCTCCCAGCAGGGCTTCGCCAAGCACCGTGGGAGAGGAGGAAGGAGGGGAGCAGGGCCGCGTCGAGGTAGAGGGAAAACCGTGTGCAAAACAGCCCCAAAACCCTCTCTATATATAGGAGGAGGGGAGGGGGGTGCCACCCCTAGAGTTCCCACCCTAGGTGGTGCAGCAACCCCCTAGATGTTAGGTGCGGCTGCCAGGACTGGGGTAGGGGGTGGCGCACCCCTAGGTGGGCCTTAGGCCCACCAGCGCCTAGGGTTTCCCCCCTTCTCCACCTCCTGCGCCTTGGGCCTCTTTGTGGGAGGCGCACCAGCCCACTTTGGGCTGGCTGCACTCCACCTTTTGGCCCATGCTACCTCTTGGGGCTGGTGGACCCTCTCGGTGGACCCCCAGGACCATTTCCGGTGGTCCTGATGGTCCCGGTACGCTACCGCTGATGCTCGAAACATTTCCGGTGTCCAAACCCATCCATCCTATATATCAATGTTTACCTCTGGACCATTTCGGAGCTCCTCGTGACGTCCGGGATCTCATCCGGGACTCCGAACAACTTTCGGTAACCTCGTATAATATTTCCCTATAACCCTAGCGTCATCGAACCTTAAGTGTGTAGACCCTACGGGTTCGGGAGGCATGTAGACGTGACCGAGACACTCTCCAGCCAATAACCATCAGCGGGATCTAGATACCCATGGTTGCTCCCACATGTTCCACGATGATCTCATCGGATGAATCACGATGTCAAGGATTCGATCAATCCCGTATACAATTCCCTTTGTTTGTCGGTATAGAACTTGCCCGAGATTCGATCATCAGTATACCTATACCTTGTTCAATCTCGTTACCGGTAAGTCTCTTTACTCGTTCCGTAGCACGTCATCCTGTGACTAACTCCTTAGTCACATTGAGCTCATGATGATGTTCTACCGAGTGGGCCCACAGATACCTCTCCGTCACACGGAGTGACAAATCCCGATCTCGATTCATACCAACCCAACATACACTTTCGGAGGTACCCGTAGTGCACCTTTATAGTCACCCAGTTAAGTTGTGACGTTTGATACACCCAAAGCACTCCTACGGTATCCGTGAGTTGCACAATCTCACGGTCGAAGGAAAAGACACTTGACATTAGAAAAGCTTTAGCATACGAACAATACGATCTAGTGCTATGCTTAGGATTGGGTCTTGTCCATCACATCATTCTCCCAATGATGTGATCCCGTTATCAATGACATCTAATGCCCATGATCAGGAAACCATGATCATCTATTGACTAACGAGCTAACCAACTAGAGGCTTTCTAGGGACACATTGTGATCTATTTATTCACACATGTATTACTGTTTCCTGTTAATACAATTATAGCATGAACAATAGACGATTATCATGAACAAGGAAATATGATAATAACCATTTTATTATTGCCTCTAGGGCATATTTCCAAAAAAAAGGTCAAGAGGTGGCATGATAAAAGGATACAAAAACGTGAGTTCAATGTAGGTGATTATGTCTTGCTATACAATTCTCGTTTAAGATTTTTCGCAAGCAAGCTTCTCTCTAAATGGGAAGGTCCTTGGAGATGGCAATGGCCCTAGTGTTATCACAGAAGAGTGTCATTGGACCCGACGCGCTTGGAACCACTCCAAGGTCGGTGATGAGCTCCTTCATCCAAATTCCTTCATGAGCCGCTTCTGAAGCAGCAATGTACTCCGCTTCACATGTAGATTCTGCCACGACTTCTTGCTTGCTGCTACACCAGCTCACTGCCCCACCATTCAAAACATAGACGTATCTGGTCTGTGACTTAGAGTCATCCGGATCTGTCTCGAAGCTAGCATCAACGTAACCCTTTACGACGAGCTCTTCGTCACCTCCATAAACGAGAAACATCTCCTTAGTCCTCTTTAGGTACTTAAGGATATTCTTGACCGTTGTCCAGTGTTCCATACCGGGATCACTTTGGTACCTCCCCACCAAACTTATGGCAAGGTTTATATCAGGTCTGGTACACAACATGGCATACATTAGAGAGCCTATGGCCGAAGCGTAGGGGACAGTACTCATCTTCTCTCTATCTGCTGCCGTGGTCAGTGACTGAGTCTTACTCAATCTCATACCTTATAAGACTGGCAAGAACCCCTTCTTTGAGTTTTCCATATTGAACTTCTTCAATATCTTGTCAAGGTATGTACTTTACGAAAGACCTGTGTGGCGTCTTGATCTATCTCTACAGACCTTGATGCATAATATGTATGCAGCTTCTCCAAGGTCCTTCATTGAAAAACTCTTATTCAAATAGGCCTTTATGCGCTCCAACAACTCTATGTTATTCCCCATCAATAATATGTCATCCACATACAGTATGAGGAAAGCTAAAGAGCTCCCACTCACTTTCTTGTACAGACAGGCTTCTCAATAAACCTGTATGAATCAAAATGATTTAATCACCTCATTAAAGCGAATGTTTCAACTCCGAGATGCTTGCACCAGCCGATAGATGGAGCGCTGGAGCTTGCACACTTTGTTAGCACCCTTAGGGTCGACAAAACCTTCTGGTTGCATCATATACAACTCTTCCTTAAGATTCCCGTTAAGGAATGCTGTTTTGCCGTCCATTTGCCAAATTTCATAATCATAAAATGCGGCAATTGCTAAATTGATTCGGACTGACTTCAGCTTTGCTACGAGAGAGAAAGTCTCTTCATAGTCAAATCCTTGAATTTGTCGAGAACCCTTTGCGACAAGTCGAGCTTTATAAACGGTCAGATTACAGTTTGCACCAGTCTTCTTCTTGATGATCCATTTATTTTCTATGGCTCGCCGATCATCGGGCAAGTCCACCAAAGTCCATACTTTGTTCTCATACATGGATCCTATCTCGGATTTCATAGCCTCAAGCCATTAGTTGGAATCCGGGCTCGCCATTGCTTCTTTATAGTTCGAAGGTTCACCGTTGTCTAACAACATGATTTCCATCACAGGGTTGTCGTACCACTTTGGTGTGGAGCGTACCCTTGTGGACCTTCGCGGTTCAGTAGCAACTTGATCCGAAGCTTCATGATCATTATCATTAACTTCCTCTTTAGTTGGCGTAGGCGCCACAGGAACAATTTCCCGCGCTGCGCTACTCTCCGGTTCGAGAGGGGGTGTAATCACCTCATCAAGTTCTACTTTCCTCCCACTTCCTTATTTCGAGAGAAACTCTTTCTCTAGAAAGGATCCGTTCTTGGCAACAAAGGTTTTACCTTCGGATCTAAGATAGAAGGTATACCCAACAGTTTCCTTAGGGTATCCTATGAATATGCATTTCTCCGCTTTTGTTTCGAGCTTTCTAGTTGAAGTTTCTTCACATAAGCGTCGCAGCCCCAAACTTTAAGAAACAACACCTTAGGTTTCTTGCCAAACCATAGTTCATACGGTGTCGTCACAACGGATTTAGACGGTGTGTGATACGTCTCCAACGTATCTACTTTTCCAAACTCTTTTGCCCTTGTTTTGGACTATAATTTGCATGATTTGAATGGAACTAACCTGGACTAACGCTGTTTTCAGCAGAATTGCCTTGGTGTTATTTTTGTGCAGAAATCAAAGTTCTCCAAACGTCCTGAAAATTTACGGGGAGCAGTTTTGGAAAATATCAAAAATACCTGCGCCAGAATCCACCTGAGGGGGTGGGCTAGTGGGCCACAAGCCCCTGCTCCGCCACCACCCCCCTGGTGGCGGTGGGCAGGCTTGTGGGGCCCACAGGCCTCTGCCGCCCCCAAATCCAGCTCTATAAGTTGTCTTACATCCCAGAAAAAATAAAAAGAGAAGTTTTCATCACGTTTTCGATACGGAGGCGCCGCCACCACCTGTTCTTCATCTGGAGGGCAGATCTGGCGTCCGTCTTGGGCTCCGGAGAGGGGAAATTGTCACCACCGTCATCATCAACCTTCTTCCCTCTCCAATTCCATGAAGCTCTTCGTCGTTCGTGAGTAATCTATTCGTAAGCTCGCTGGACGGTGATGAGTAGGATATCTATCATGTAATCGAGTTAGTTTTGACGGGGATTGATCCCTAGTATCCACTATGTTCTGAGATTTGATGTTGCTACTACTTTGCCATGCTTAATGCTTGTCGTTCGTGAGTAATCTATTCGTAAGCTCGCTGGACGGTGATGAGTAGGATATCTATCATGTAATCGAGTTAGTTTTGACGGGGATTGATCCCTAGTATCCACTATGTTCTGAGATTTGATGTTGCTACTACTTTGCCATGCTTAATGCTTGTCACTAGGGCCCGAGTGCTATGATTTCAGATCTGAAATTATTATGTTGTCACCAATATATGTGTGTTTTAGATCCGATCTTGCAAGTTGTAGTTACCTACTATGTGTTATGATCCGGCAACCCTGGAGTGACAATAACCGGAACCACTCCCGGTGATGACCATAGTTTGAGGAGTTCATGTGTTCACCAAGTGCTAATGCGTTGGTCCGGTTCTTTATTAAAAGGAGAACCTTAATATCCCGTAGTTTCCTTTTGGACCCCGCTGCCACGGGAGGGATGGACAATAGATGTCATGCAAGTTCTTTTCCCTAAGCACGTATGATGACACACGGAATGCATGCCTGCATCACATTGACGAACGGGACCTAGCCACATATCTCTCCGTGTTATAGCTGTTGCATGATGAATATCATCCAAACAAATCACCGACCCAATGCCTACGAGTTTGTCCTACTGTTGCTACAGTCGTTACTTGTCCTGCTCTGCTGCTACTACTATTGCTACTGCCAATACTTGTCTTGGTCTGCTGGTACTAATGTTGCTAGTGCCGTTACTTGTCTTGCTCTGCTGCTACTACTGCACCTACTGCTGTTACTTCTTTTGCTCTGCTGCTACTGTTGCTACTACTGTTGCTTGCTACTGTTGCTACTTGCTACTGCTGTCACTACTGCTATTCCTTGCCACTGCTATTGCTTGTTACACTGCTGATACCCGCTAGTTCGCTGTTACGATTGTGCTTGCAGATACTAATCTTTCAGGTGTGGTTGAATCTGACAAATTCAGCTGCTAATACTTGAGAGTATACTCTCACCTCCTGACTGGCGTACCTACAAATTGGCTCGAATACTCTACCCTCGAAAACTTCTGCGAACCCACGCGCTGGTGGGCCATCAACAACATTCTTCTAGTTTCATTGTCGGGGAGTGCTATCAGCATTCTTCTGGTGCCGTTGTAGGAGAAGGTTAGTTGTTATAAGCATTCGTCAAGCTAACACTAGAGATTGGAGGATCAGCACTTTTGTGGAGCTATTGCTAGGGAAGCACAGCTGACGTCAGCACTTTTCTGGCGCCATTGCCGGGGAGGTATCGCTATATTCTCTGAGTCACTTGGGATTTATATCTGCTGATCACTATGAAGAATCTGAAGGATCCGAAGACCAAAGTCTTGCCCTCAACTACGAGGGGAGGTAAGGAATTGCCATCTAGCTCTGCACTTGATTCACCTTCAGTTATGAGTAAGTTTGCGACATCACCTCCTGCTAGAAATCTTGATACGTCGCCTGTGCTTGATGATGCTGGTGATACTACTACTAGGGATGCTATGCTTGATACTATGCCTGATGATGCTATGCTTGATACTACTGCTAGAGATGCTATGCCTGATACTATGCTTGATACTATGCCTGATACTGCTAGAGATGCTATGGTAGATACTACTTTGCCTGATGTTCCCCTAGGAGCGTTCCTTGATGCTCATATTGCTAGAGTTACTGCCAATGCTCGTGATGCTTCTGATACTGCCGATACTATTGAGATAGAACCTGCTTCTGCTCCTGTTAGACCTAGCTCTCCTAGATATGAATTGCCTGATATACCTGAGGGTTACGTTATGGAGGGAGAGATAGCTGAGGATTTTCTTGTGTGCAAGGATGCCTATGACGCTGAGAAATTAGTTCTCAAGTGGAAGGAAAAATCTCGGGTAGTTAGGATGAGAAATGATCCGAAGTTTGCCACTTCGCCTATCTTTGTCACCGATAAGGATTATGAATTCTCTGTCGACCCTGAGATAATCTCTCTAGTCAAATCTGATCCTTTTCATGGTTATGAGTCTGAGACGGTCATAGCCCATCTTGCCAAACTATCCGAAATAGCCAACCTTTTCACTAATGAGGAGAAGATCCGCCACTACTATATCCTTAAGCTGTTTCCTTTCTCTCTAAAGGATGATGCTAAAGCCTGGTTCACCTCTCTTGCTCCTGGATGTGTGCGTAGTCCCCATGAGATGGTCTATTACTTCTGTGAGAAATATTTCCCAGCCCATAAGAAGCAAGCTGCCTTGCAGGAAATATACAATCTTGCTCAACTCCAAGAAGAGAGTCTTCCACAAGCTTGGGGGAGGCTCGTCCAGCTACAGAATGCTTTGCATGATCACCCACTCAAGAAGAACGAGATACTTGATATCCTCTATAACGAACTTACCGATGCCTCTAGAGACCACCTAGACAGTTGTGCCGGTTGTGTTTTTAGGGAACGAAATGTAGAACAAGCTGAGATCCTACTAAATCACATCTTGATCAATGATAATGCTTGGACTATTCCCGAACCACCTCCTAAGCCAACTCCTAAGAAAAGAGGTATTCTATTCCTGAGTCCCGAAGATATGCAAGAAGCCAAGAAATCTATGCAAGAGAAAGGCATTAGATCTGAAGATGTCAAAACCTACCACCTATCAAAGAGATCCACGGTCTCGATAACCCGATACAGGTAGTGGAAGTGAATTCTCTGTGTAGGCTTGATGAGAGTGATATTCCTTTTGATAAACCTGCTAGCCTATGCTTTGATGAATTTGAAAAATTTGACAACAAAGTTTCAATGATTATGTTAGCATACATTTAGAACAAATTGCTGGTATGCTTAGCCATTTAAGTGTTTGTGTAGACAGAAATGTCAATGCTCTGAAGCTTCTGAGTAAACTGTTGGGTAACGTAGCATAAATTCAAAATTTTCCTACGCATATTCACATCTTCCTATGGAGAGACCAACAACGAGAGAGGGGTAAGAGCATCTTCATACCTTTGAAGATCGCTAAGCGGAAGCGTTGCTAGAACACGGTTGACGAAGTCATACTCGCAGCGATTCCGATCTAGTGTCGAACGATGGCACCTCCGCGTTCAACACACGTGCAGCCCAGTGACGTCTCCCGCACCTTGATCCAGCAAGGAGGAGGGAGAGGTTGGGGAAGAACTCCAGCAGCACGACGGCATGGTGTCGATGGAGAGACGAGGTCTCCCGGCAGGGCTTTGCCAAGCACCGGCAGAGAGGAGGAGGAAGAAGGGCAGGGCTGCGCCGAGGGAGAGGGAGAAGTCTATCTCCCAAGGGTCAAAAACCCTCTCTACTTATAGGAGGAGGGGGAGGGGGGCACCACCCCTAGGGTTCCCCCGTAGGTGGTGCGGCAGCCACCAGATGGGAAAGGGGGCGGCGGCTAGGGTGGGAGGGGGTGGGGCACCACCTGGTGGGCCTAAGGCCCACCTGTGACTAGGGTTGCCCCCTCTCCCCACCACTTGCGCATTGGGCTGGGTGTGGGAGGCGCACCAGCCCACCTAGGGGCTGGTTCCCTCCCGCACTTGGCCCATCTAGCCTCTTGGGGTCGTTGCCCCCCTTCGGTGGACCCCCGGGGCCACCTCCGGTGGTCCCGGGTACGTTACCGGTGACGCCCGAAACACTTCCGGTGTCCAAAACCATCCATCCTATATATCAATCTTTACCACTGGACCATTCCGGAGCTCCTCGTGACGTCCGGGATCTCATCCGGGACTCTGAACAACTTCCGGTAACCTCGTATAACAATTCCCTATAACCCTAGCATCATCGAACCTTAAGTGTGTAGACCCTACAGGTTCGGGAGACAGGCAGACATGACCGAGACACCTCTCTGGCCAATAACCATCAGTGGGGTCTGGATACCCATGGTGGCTCCCACTTGCTCCACGATGATCTCATCGGATGAACCACGATGTCAAGGATTCAATCAATCCTGTATACAATTCCCTTTGTCTGTCGGTATAGAACTTGACCGAGATTCGATCGTCGGTATACCAATACCTTGTTCAATCTCGTTATCGGTAAGTCTCTTTACTCGTTCTGTAGCATGTCATCGTGTGACTAACTCCTTAGTCACATTGAGCTCATGATGATGTTCTACCGAGTGGGCCCAGAGATACCTCTCCGTCACACGGAGTGACAAATCCCGATCTCGATTCGTACCAACCCAACATACACTTTCAGAGATACCCGTAGTGCACCTTTATAGTCACCCAGTTAAGTTGTGACGTTTGATACACCCAAAGCACTCCTACGGTATCCGTGAGTTGCACAATCTCACGGTCGAAGGAAAAGACACTTGACATTAGAAAAGCTTTAGCATACGAACAATACGATCTAGTGCTATGCTTAGGATTGGGTCTTGTCCATCACATCATTCTCCCAATGATGTGATCCCGTTATCAATGACATCTAATGCCCATGATCAGGAAACCATGATCATCTATTGACTAACGAGCTAGCCAACTAGAGGCTTGCTAGGGACACATTGTGATCTATTTATTCACACATGTATTACTGTTTCCTGTTAATACAATTATAGCATGAACAATAGACGATTATCATGAACAAGGAAATATGATAATAACCATTTTATTATTGCCTCTAGGGCATATTTCCAACAGTCTCCCACTTGCACTAGATTCAATAATCTAGTTACATTGTGATGTATCGAACACCCATAGCATTATGGTGTTGATCATGTTTTGCTCGTGGAAGAGGTTTAGTCAGCGGGTCTACAATATTCAGATCCGTGTGTACCTTACAAATATCTATTACTCCTCTCTGGACATGGTCCTGGATGGAGTTGTAGCGGCGTTTGATGTGCTTCGTCTTTCGGTGAAACCTGGGCTCCTTGGCTATGGCAATGCCCCAGTGTTATCACAGAAGAGTGTCATTGGACCCGACGCGCTTGGAACCACTCCAAGGTCGGTGATGAGCTCCTTCATCCAAATTCCTTCATGAGCTGCTTCTGAAGGAGCTATGTACTCCGCTTCACATGTAGATGCTGCCACGACTTCTTGCTTGCTGTTGCACCAGCTCACTGCCCCACCATTCAACACATATACGCATCCGGTGTGTGACTTAGAGTCATCCGGATCTGTGTCGAAGCTAGCGTCGACGTAACCCTTTACGAAGAGCTCTTCGTCACCTCCATAAGCGAGAAACATTTCCTTAGTCCTTTTCAGGTACTTAAGGATATTCTTGACCGCTGTCCAGTGTTCCATACCGGGATCACTTTGGTACCTCGCTACCAAGCTTATGGCAAGGTTTATATCAGGTCTGGTACACAACATGACATACATTAGAGAGCCCACGGCTGATGCGTAGGGGACATAACTCATCTTCTCTCTATCTGCTGCCGTGGTCGGCGACTGAGTCTTACTCAATCTCATACCTTGCAAAACTGGCAAGAACCCTTTCTTTGAGTTTTCCATATTGAACTTCTTCAATATCTTGTCAAGGTATGTACTTTGCGAAAGACCTATGAGGCGTCTTGATCTATCTCTATAGATCTTGATGCCTAATATGTATGCAGCTTCTCCAAGGTCCTTCATTGAAAAACTTTTGTTCAAATAGGCCTTTATGCTCTCCAACATCTCTATATTATTCCCCACCAATAATATGTCATCCACGTACAGTATGAGGAAAGCTACAGAGCTCCCACTCACTTTCTTGTACAGACAGGCTTCTCCGTAAACCTGTATGAACCCAAACGCTTTAATCACCTCATTAAAGCAAATGTTCCAACTCCGAGATGCTTGCACCAGCCCATAGATGGAGCGCTGGAGCTTGTACACTTTGTTAGCGCCCTTAGGGTCGACAAAACCTTCTGGTTGCATCATATACAACTCTTCCTTAAGGTTCCCGTTAAGGAACGCTGTTTTGACGTCCATTTGCCAAATTTCATAATCATAAAAGGCGGCAATTGCTAACATGATTCGAACTGATTTCAGCTTCGCTACGGGAGAGAAAGTCTCTTCGTAGTCAACTCCTTGAATTTGTCGAAAACCCTTTGCGACAAGTCGAGCTTTGTAAACGGTTACATTACCGTTTGCATCAGTCTTCTTCTTGAAGATCCATTTATTTTCTATGGCTCGCAAGTCATCGGGAAAGTCCACCAAAGTCCATACTTTGTTCCCATACATGGATCCTATCTCAGATTTCATAGCCTCAAGCCATTTGTTGGAATTCGGGCCCGCCATCGCTTCTTCATACTTCGAAGGTTCACCGTTGTCTAACAACATGATTTCCATCACAGGGTTGATGTACCACTCTGGTGCGGAGCGTGCCCTTGTGGACCTTCGTGGTTCAGTAGTAACTTGATCCGAAGCTTCATGATCATCATCATTAACTTCCTCTTCAGTTGGTGTAGGCGCCACAGGAACAACTTCCCGTGCTGCGCTACTATCCTGTTCGAGAGGGGGTGTAATTACCTCATCAAGTTCTACCTTCCTCCCACTTACTTCTTTCGAGAGAAACTCTTTCTCTAGAAAGGATCCGTTCTTGGCAACAAAGGTTTTACCTTCGGATCTAAGATAGAAGGTATACCCAATAGTTTCCTTAGGGTATCCTATGAATACACATTTCAACACTTTGGGTTGGAGCTTTTCTGGTTGAAGTTTCTTCACATAAGCATCGCAGCCCCAAACTTTAAGAAACGACAACTTAGGTTTCTTGCCAAACCATAGTTCATCCGGTGTCGTCTCAACAGATTTAGACGGTGCCCTATTTAAAGTGAATGCTTCAGTTTCTAATGCGTATCCCCAAAATGATAGCGGTAAGTCGGTAAGAGACATCATAGATCGTACCATATCTAATAAAGTGCGATTACGACATTCAAACACTCCGTTGCGTTGCGGTGTGCCAGGCGGCGTCAGTTGTGAAACGATTCCACACTTCCTTAGGTGTGTGCCAAACTCGTGACTCAAATATTCTCCTCCACGATCAGATCGTAGACACTTGATTTTTCTGTCACGTTGATTCTCAACCTCACTCTGAAATTCCTTGAACCTTTCAAATGTCTCATATTTGTGCTTCATCAAGTAGATATACCCATACCTACTCAAATCATCGGTGAGAGTGAGAACATAACGATAGCCACCGCGAGCTTCAACGTTCATTGGACCACACACATCAGTCTGTATTATTTCCAATAAGTCGGTTGCTCTCTCCATTATTCCTGAGAATGGAGTCTTAGTGATCTAGTCCATGAGGCACGGTTCGCATGTGTCAAATGATTCAAAGTCAAGAGACTCTAATAGTCCATCGGTATGGAGCTTCTTCATGCGCTTAATGCCGATATGACCAAGGCGGCAGTGCCACAAGTATGTGGGACTATCATTATCAACTTTACATCTTTTGGTACTCACACTATGAATATGCGTAACATCACGATCGAGATTCATCAAGAATAAACCATTCACCAGCGGAGCATGACCATAAAACATATCACTCATATAAATAGAACAACCATTATTCTCTGACTTTAATGAGTAGCCATCTCGCATTAAGCAAGACCCTGATACAATGTTCATGCTCAAAGCTGGTACTAAATAACAATTATTAAGGTATAAAACTAATCCCGACGGTAGATGTAGAGGTAGCGTGCCGACGGAGATCACATCGACCTTGGAACCATTCCCGACGCGCATCGTCACCTCGTCCTTGGCCAGTCTCCGCTTATTTTGCAGTTCCTGCTTTGAGTTGCAAATGTGAGCAACATCACCGATATCAAATACCCAGGAGCTACTACGAGCGCTGGTAAGGTACACATCAATAACATGTATATCACATATACCTTTAACGTTGTCGGCCTTCTTGTCCGCCAAGTATTTGGGGCAGTTTCGCTTCTAGTGATCGTTTCCCTTGCAATAGAAGCACTCAGTATCAGGCTTGGGTCCATTCTTTTTTCTTCTTCCCGGCATCTGGCTTACCGGGCACGGCAACAGCTTTGCCGTATTTCTTGAAGTTCTTCTTACCCTTGCCTTTCTTGAAACTAGTGGTCTTGTTAACCATCAACACTTGATGCTCTTTCTTGATTTCTACTTCTGCAGACATGAGCATCGAGTACAACTCGGGAATGGTCTTCTCCATCCCTTGCATGTTGTAGTTAAGCACAAAGCCTTTTTAGCTTGGTGGGAGAGACTGGAGGGTTCTGTCAATCATAGCATCATCCGGAAGTTCGACTCCAAGTGAAGTCACATGACCGTGTAACACAGACATTTTGAGTATGTGCTCACTGACAGAACTGTTCTCCTCCATCTTACAGCTAAAGAACTTGTCGGAGACTTCATATCTCTCGACACGGGCATGATCTTGAAAAACTAGCTTCAGCTCCTGGAACATCTCATATGCTCCGTGTTGCTCAAAACGCCTTTGGAACCCCGTTTCTAAACTGTATAACATGCCACACCTAACCAGAGAGTAGTCATCACTCCGCGTTTGCCAGACGTTCAGACTGTCCTGGGCTGCTGCGGGAGCGGGAGGGTCACCTAGCGGCGCATAAGGGACATAAGCCTTTTTAGCTGCTTCAAGGATGAGCTTCAAGTTGCGAACCCAGTCCGCATAGTTGCTACCATCATTTTTCAGCTTGTTTTTCTCTAGGAATGCGTTGAAATTGAGGTTGACGTTGGCCATCTACAATATTTATAAAGACAACTTTTAGACTAAGTTCATGACAATTAAGTTCATTTAATCAAATTAAGTATGAACTCCCACTTAAATCAACATCCCTCTAGTCATCTAAGTGATACATGATACGTGTTGACTAACCCGTGTCCGATCATCACGTGAGACGGACTAGTCACCATGGTAAGCAACTTCATGCTGATCATATTCAACCATACGACTCATGTTCGACCTTTCGGTCTCTTGTATTCGAGGTCATGTCTGTACATGCTAAGCTCGTCGAGTCAACCAAGGTGTTTCACGTGTGTAAATCTGGCTTACACCCGTTGTATGCGAACGTTAGAATCTATCACATCCGATCATCACGTGGTGCTTCGAGACAACGAACCTTCGCAACGGTGCACACTTAGGGGAATACGTTCTCGAAATTTTAAGAGGGATCATCTTATTATGCTACCGTCATTCTAAGCAGTAAGATGAAAAACAGGATAAACATCACAATGCAATCATATAGTGACATGATATGGCCATTATCATCTTTGCGCTTTCGATCTCCATCTTTAGGCATCGCATGATCATCATCGTCACCGGGGTGACACCATGATCTCCATCATCATGATCTCCATCATCGTGTCTCCGTGAAGTCGTCACGCCAACTACTACTATCACTACTACTATAGCTAACCGTTAGCATTGAAGTAAAAGTAGTAAGCACATGGCGTTGCATCTCATACAATAAATTAAGACAACTCCTATGGCTCCTGCTAGTTGTCATACTCATTGACATGCAAGTCGTGAAACCTATTACAATAACATGATCATCTCATACATCATACATGCAACATCACAACTTTGGCCATATCACATCACATGTCAAACCCTGCAAAAACAAGTTAGACGTCCTCTAATTGTTGTTGCAAGTTTTACGTGGCTGATTATGGTTTCTAGCAAGAACGCCTTCTTACCTACGTGACAGCCACAACGATGATATGCCAAAGCTATTTACCCTTCATAAGGACCCTTTTCATCAAGTCCAATCCAACTAGAGTAGGAGAGACAAACACCCGCTAGCCACCTTTATGCACGGTGTGCATGTCTGTCGGTGGAACCAGTCTCACGTAAGCGTACGTGTAAAGTCGGTCCGGGCCGCTTCATCCCACAATACCGCCGAAAAAGAATAAGACTAGTAGCGGCAAGCAAATTGACAAATCATCGCCCACAACTTTTGTGTTCTACTCGTGCATAGAATCTACGCATAGAAAACCTGGCTCGGATGCCACTGTTGGGTAACGTAGCATAAATTCAAAATTTTCCTATGCATATTCAGATCTTCCTATGGAGAGACCAGCAACGAGAGAGGAGTAAGAGCATCTTCATACCTTTGAAGATCGCTAAGCGGAAGCGTTGCTAGAACGCGGTTGACGGAGTTTGTACTGGCAGCGGTTCCGATCTAGTGCCGAACTACGGCACCTCCGCGTTCAACACACGTGCACGACGGCGTGGTGTCAATGGAGAGACGAGGTCTCCCGGCAGGGCTTCGCCAAGCACCGGCAGAGAGGAGGAAGAAGGGCAGGGCTGCGCCGAGGGAGAGGGAGAAGTCTATCTCCCAAGGGTCAAAAACCCTCTCTATTTATAGGAGGAGGGGGAGGGGGCTGCGCCACCCCTAGGGTTCCCCCCTAGGTGGTGCGGCAGCCACCAGATGGGAAAGGGGGCGGCGGCTAGGGTGGCAGGGGGTGGCGCACCACCTGGTGGGCCTAAGGCCCACCTGTGCCTAGGGTTGCCCTCTCTCCCCACCACTTGCGCATTGGGCTGGGTGTGGGAGGCGCACCAGCCCACCTAGGGGTTGGTTCCCTCCCGCACTTGGCCCATCTACCCTCTTGGGGTCGTTGCCCCCCTTCGGTGGACCCCTGGGGCCACCTTCGGTGGTCCCGGTACGTTACCGGTGACGCCCGAAACACTTCCGGTGTCCAAAACCATCCGTCCTATATATCAATCTTTACCACCGGACCATTCCGGGGCTCCTCGTGACGTCCAGGATCTCATCCGGGACTCCGAGAAACTCTCGGTAACCTCGTATAACAATTCCCTATAACCCTAGCGTCATCGAACCTTAAGTGTGTAGACCCTACGGGTTCGGGAGACAGGCAGACATGACCGAGACACCTCTCTGGCCAATAACCATCAGTGGGGTCTGGATACCCATGGTGGCTCCCACTTGCTCCACGATGATCTCATTGGATGAACCACGATGTCAAGGATTCAATCAATCCCGTATACAATTCCCTTTGTTTGTCGGTATAGAACTTGCCCGAGATTCGATAGTCGCTATACCAATACCTTGTTCAATCTCGTTACCGGTAAGTCTCTTTACTCGTTCCGTAGCATGTCATCGTGTGACTAACTCCTTAGTCACATTGAGCTCATGATGATGTTCTACCAAGTGGACCCAGAGATACCTCTCCGTCACACGGAGTGACAAATCCCGATCTCGATTCGTGCCAACCCAACAGACACTTTCAGAGATACCCGTAGTGCACCTTTGTAGTCACCCAGTTACGTTGTGACTTTTGATACACCCAAAGCACTCCTACGGTATCCGTGAGTTGCACAATCTCACGGTCGAAGGAAAAGACACTTGACATTAGAAAAGCTTTAGCATACGAACAATACGATCTAGTGCTATGCTTAGGATTGGGTCTTGTCCATCACATCATTCTCCCAATGATGTGATCCCGTTATCAATGACATCTAATGCCCATGATCAGGAAACCATGATCATCTATTGACTAACGAGCTAGCCAACTAGAGGCTTGCTAGGGACACATTGTGATCTATTTATTCACACATGTATTACTGTTTCCTGTTAATACAATTATAGCATGAACAATAGACGATTATCATGAACAAGGAAATATGATAATAACCATTTTATTATTGCCTCTAAGGCATATTTCCAACATAAACATGCCTCTATGATTACTTCTCAGGTAGAACAAGTACTTAAAGCTCAGAATGAGTTCCTCGATGGATTAAATGACAACTCTGTCAGAGTCATTACTAGAGGAGGCAAAATGACTCATGAACCTTTGTATCCTGAAGGTCATCCTAAGAGAATTGATCAAGATTCTCAATGAATCAATGCTGATACACCTAGTCATCCTAAGGAGAAGAAGAAGGATGATAGAAACCTGCACGCCAGTTCACCAAATACTATCACACCTGAAGAACCTAATGATATTTCTGCGTCTGATGCAGAAACACAATCAGGTGATGAACATGAACCTGATGACAATATGGACATTGATGTTCATAATAATGCTCAACCAAGCCATGATGAGGATGTGGAGATTGAACCTACGGTTAATCCTGATAACCCACAACCTAAGAAATACGATAAGAATGACTTCACTCCTAGGAAGCATGGTAAAGAAAGAGAGCCATGTGTTTAGAGACATATGCCCTTTCCTCCTAAGCCATACAAGAAAAAAGATGATGAGGATTTTGAGCGCTTCGTTGAGATGATAAGACCCCTCTTTCTGCAGATGCAGTTAACTGATAGCCTCAAGATGTCTCCGTATGGCAAGTACATGAAAGATATCGTGACTAATAAACGGAAGATACCAGATCTTGAGATCTCCACCATGCTTGCCAACTACACTTTCAAAGGTGGAACTCCTAAGAAACTTGGTGATCCCGGAGTGCCCACTATACCTTGCTCCATCAAAGGAAACTACGTAAAAACTGCCTTATGTGACCTTGCAGCAGGTGTTAGTGTTATGCCGCTCTCTCTTTATCGTAGACTTGAGTTGGATAAGTTGACACCCACTGAAATTTCTCTGCAAATGGCCGACAAATCAACTGCCTTCCCTATTGGCATTTGCGAGGATGTGCCTGTTGTGGTTGCTAATACCACTATCTTAACAGACTTTGTTATCTTGGATATTCCCGAGGACGATGCTATGGCTATCATCCTCGGAAGACACTTTTTAAACACTGCAGGGGCTGTTATAGATTGCAACAAAGGCAATGTCACTTTCCACGTCAATGGTAATGAGCACACAGTGCACTTTCCGAAGAAACGATATCAAGTACATTGCATCAATGCTATCGAAAAGACTTCATTGGGAGCTTTGAATGCCCTATTCCTCGTGTCAAGATGAAGTATGATTTGCTTGTTGGGGAGATCCATATCCCCATTGAGGTGACTTAGTGGCTATTCGAAAATTCTCCATTCTCTCTTGCAATTCGAGAAGGTTTTGTCATAAGGACTTGATCAACCCCATTGACGAAATTCTTCCGATGACCATGAAACGGATGAATCAGAGAGTCACATACCTCTGTTTTGAGTCCTCATTTTCTCTTGCTTAGAAGAAAAATGATAGAATTAGTTTAGCTTTTCCTGTTTTCTGTTTTAGCGTCCTGGAGAAAAATACCTCGAAAATAAAAGTTCTCTGATGGTCCTGAAAATCTAGTATGATTTTTTCTGGAATTTTTAAAAATTTCTGGGCCTGAGAGCTGGTCAGGGGGACTAACCAATGGGCCACAAGCCCCCCCCCCCACCGCCACCTATGCCCTGGTGGCGGGGTGCAAGCTTGTGGGGCCCACAGGCATCCCCTCCACTCATTCCAGCTCCCAGCCTCATCTTCCACCTCCAGAAAAAATTGTTTCGCAGCTCAAACCCGTGTTCTAGGTCATTTGGCTGTGATTTTCGATCTCCTTGCTGAAAGCACCATTCTTCGAACTGTTTTGGGGAAATTACTCCTTGGTAAGTGACTCCTCCATTGTTCCAATTAGTTTTTGCTCTAGTGCTTTATCCTTCGCGAATTCTTGCTACCTTGGTGACCCTGTTCTTGAGCTATAAAAGTTGATTTTAGCTGGTCCCAAGTAGTTTTAGCGCGTGATACGGTCTCTAGACACTAGTAGGAGTAGTTTCTACAAGGTATGGTTGGTCCTCATTCACTTTTCTCTTGAACTTAAAAAAACTTTCAGCAGAAGGAAATTATGTTCAGGAGGAAGTTTCATGGTGGTTCCTCAAGTAAGAAGGGTCCTCGTCTCTCCTTTCGGGAGCCCGAACCTTTTCATCTAAGGGACGCACCGGTGCAACAATGTGAATGGCCTTCCGATGAGTTCATGATCGAAGCAGGCTTCAAGGATGAGTTTGATGCACTTGTCCGCAATGCCGGGTTAGAAGAATTCCTCTCAGATAAATGTGAACAGTATGCTATGCTCACTGCCTCTTTCGTGCGTAGATTTAAATTTTTAGCTGGCCATGAGTCATCCATACAGTTTGATCTGTACGATAAATCCTATACCGTGGGTCTGGAGGATTTCAATAGGATTTGCAAGATTCTCAATGGAGGTAGTGTTATTGATCCTCCTAAGTCTTCGGTCAGAGACTTTGTCTCCAGTATAACTGTTGGAGAAACCAGAGATATCACGCAAGCCACCATAGGAAGCATCCATTTCCCTGCCTTGCACTACCTTGCCCTCTTCATAGGTAGGTGCATTAACGGCAAGGGTGCACATTGTCACTTATGCGCTTCCGACCTTAGTATCCTTAAGAGCGCAGTAACAGGTGACATGAGCTTCAATATGGGAGCTATTACAGCAGGGAGGCTGAATAAAAATGCCAGTGAGGGGGATTTCTTTGGTGGAATTTATGCTACACGCTTAGAAAATTTTCTTGGGGTATCCATCCGTCCAGAAGACCATCCTCTCCATACAGCCTACCTTGATCGTGTCGCTCTAACACGCTACCAGTTCCTTGCGAGAGATCATGGATCTCTTCTATACCGCTTGATATTTAACCGACAACGTGTTTTCCATATTACCCTTCTTGCTCCTGCTTTCTTTGACTTTCAGGTTAAACGAAGATACTACATAACCATAGGGGAGGCAGAGGAGTATGAGAGGGAGGCGACTGCTGCTCGACTTCGCGAGGCAGCTATTCAGGAAGTGGATGCAGCACTCCCGTATAACACCCATTATGACTTTGGGTTTCGCCAGGATCATCCATGAGAGTAGACCAAGCCAGGCCAAAAGCCTAAGCTTGGGGGAGTACGTGTTCTCACCGACTTTACATTCATGCTTATGCTTTCACTTTGTTAGCCGGTGTTTACACTTTGCCACTGTATTATCCATGCTAGTTTCTTTTCGTTTTGTTGTTTTTCTTGTTTTTCTCCTTTTGAGAAAACCCAAAAAGATTTTTCTTTCTTATTTTGCTTGTTGGGAGCTTTCCCGTGTAAATAGTTTTCTTTTTCTTTGTGTCAAGGTAGAAGATATTGGTTACAATGTTTAGTGGTTCTTACATGCTTACCTGTTTAGCTTTCAAAGAGCCATATTATTTTGTCTTCTCCTTTGTGTTTGCGTGCAGATTCAGCTTAGTCCAATGTGATTATTATCGTTTTCATCGTTCGATCGTGCAAATGAAAGGCAACAATGATGATATATGATGAAGTGACTGAGACTCAAAAGCTGGTATGAACTCTATCTATTTTGTTTTTGTAAATATGACTAGCTTGTCGACCCACATTTAGCTTTGTTGTGAGAGAACCATGTTTGCAATGACAACTTAGAGATCATAGTTTCTGATGCCATGCTTATTTAGCTGAGAGCTTATAATGGTTTGTCTTGATTGCCAACATAGATTTTGACATGACCATGATGTAGTATGATAGGATGGTATTCTCCTTTGAATGTTTCAAGTGGCTTGACTTGGCGCATGTTCATGCATGTAGTTGAAACAAAATCAACATAGCCTCTATGATGTTCGTGTTCATGGTGATTTATATCCTGTTCATGCCTGCATTTAATGTTAGTCAAACTCATTTCATCTTGATGACTGTTGTCGCTCTCTAGTTGGTCGTTTCCCAATCTTTTGCTAGCCTTCACTTGTACTAAGCGGGAATGCTGCTTGTGCATCCACCTCCATAAACCCAAAAGTTTTTCCATGAGAGTCCAAGTAAATTTGCATGTGCCATTCTCTAAACCTTCAAGAAATAAATTTGTTTTGCATGCCCGAACCGCTCATGTGGTGACAGAGGGCTATTGGTATCTTCCATGCTAGGAGTGTTATCCTCGACATGTGTTTATTCACAGTCATTCACGAGAAAGTGGCCGGTATTTGGGATGCTTCCATGCTTAAATCGAAAACATAACTCTAAAACAAGACTCCCCCTTGGATTGATGCTAGTATGGACGGTACCCGAGGATTCGGCTAGCCGTGGAGTGTGATTGATTGGTGGTTGGGGGAGTTAAAACTTTACTTTTCTGTTTGTGAACCGCCTATAGCATGAGTAGCATGGAAGATATTGAGAACTCTTGGTCATTGCGTTAACAATGAAAGCATGCCACCCAAAATTATTATCTCTATTTTCAAAGCTTGAACTCTGGCACCTCTGCAAATCAATGCTTCCCTCTGCGAAGGGCCTGTCTATTTATTTTCCTGTCGAGTCATCCTCCTCTTATATAAGCACCAATTAGAGAGCACCTCTGTCATTTTTATGATTTTCTTTTGATTGATATTGAGTATGACTATGACTGGATCTTTGTTGCTATGAACTACAATGTTTAGTCGGCCCTTGACCTTTGAAAGTGCTCTGCATTTATGTTTTGCGGTCTCAGAAAGAGCTAGCGAGATACCACAAATTCATATTGCTTCATACTTGTCTTGATTGAAGTGTTGGTATTTGAAACTCATTATTATTTTCTCGTTAGCTGATTATGCCATTGATATTAGTTTACCGTGAGACCTTTGTCTCATTTGCTGATGTGATTAACTTGTGATCTTGCTGAAATTCTGGTTATGAGTTAGACATAGTTGCAACAACAAGATCAAACAGAGTTTGTCAAAGTTTTTCTTTCTCTCTTAGTTTGTCAACTGAGTTGCTTGAGGACAAGCAAGGTTTTAAGCTTGGGGGAGTTGATACGTCTCCAATGTATCTACTTTCCCAAACTCTTTTGCCCTTGTTTTGGACTATAATTTGCATGATTTAAAAGGAACTAACCTCGACTGACGTTGTCTTCAGCAGAATTGCCTTGGTGTTATTTTTGTGTAGAAATCAAAGTTCTCCAAACGTCCTGAAAATTTACGGGGAGTAGTTTTGGAAAATATCAAAAATACATGCGCCAGAATCCACCTGAGGGGGTGGGCAGTGGGCCACAAGCCCCTGCTCCGCCACCCCGTGGTGGCGGTGGGCAGGCTTGTGGGGCCCACAGGCCTCTGCCGCCCCCAACTCCAGCTCTATAAATTGTCTTTCATCCCAAAAAAATAAAAAGAGAAGTTTTCATCGCGTTTTCGATACGGAGGCGCCGCAACCACCTGTTCTTCATATGGAGGGCAGATCTGGAGTCCGTCTTGGGCTCCGGAGAGGGGAAATCATTCCCATCGTCATCATCAACCTTCTTCCCTCTCCAATTCCATGAAGCTCTTCGTCGTTCGTGAGTAATCTATTCATAGGCTCGCCGGACGGTGATGAGTAGGATGAGATCTATCATGTAATCGAGTTAGTTTTGATGGGGATTGATCCCTAGTATCCACTATGTTCTGAGATTTGATGTTGCTACTACTTTGCCATGCTTAATGCTTGTCACTAGGGCCCGAGTGCCATGATTTCAGATCTGAAATTATTATGTTGTCACCAATATATATGTGTTTTAGATCCGATCTTGCAAGTTGTAGTTACCTACTATGTGTTATGATCCGGCAACCCCGGAGTGACAATAACCGGAACCACTCCCGGTGATGAACATAGTTTGAGGAGTTCATGTGTTCACCAAGTGCTAATGCGTTGGTCCGGTTATTTATTAAAAGAGAACCTTAATATCCCATAGTTTCCTTTTGGACCCCGCTGCCACGGGAGGGATGGACAATAGATGTCATGCAAGTTCTTTTCCCTAAGCACGTATGACGACACATAGAATGCATGCCTACATCACATTGACGAACGGGAGCTAGCCACATATCTCTCCGTGTTATAGCTGTTGCATGATGAATATCATCCAAACAAATCACCGACCCAATGGCTACGAGTTTGTCCTACTGTTGTTACTGCCGTTACTTGTCTTGCTCTGCTGCTACTACTGTTGCTACTGTCGTTACTTGTCCTGCTGTGCTGCTACTACTGTTGCTACTGCCGTTACTTGTCTTGCTCAGCTGCTACTACTGCTGCTACTGCTGTTACTTGTTTTGCTCTGCTGCTACTGTTGCTACTACTGTTGCTTGCTACTGTTGCTACTCGCTACTGCTGTCACTACTGGTGTTCCTCGCCACTGCTATTGCTCGTTACACTGCCGATACCCGCTACTTCGTTGTTACTACTTCACTGCAACGATTGTGCTTGCAGATACTAACCTTTCAGGTGTGGTTGAATCTGAAAAATTCAACTGCTAATACTTGAGAGTATACTCTCACCTCCTGACTGGCGTACCTACAAATTGGGTCGAATACTCTACCCTCGAAAACTACTACGAACCCACGCGCTGGTGGGCCATCAACAACATTCTTCTAGTTCCATTGCCGGGAAGTGCGATCAGCATTCTTCTGGTGCCGTTGCAGGAGAAGGTTAGTTGTTATAAGCATTCATCTAGCTAACACTAGAGATTGCAGGATCAACACTTTTCTGGAGCTATTGCCAGGGAAGCACAGCTGACGTCAGTGCCCTATTTAAAGTGAATGCTGCAGTTTCTAATGCGTATCCCCAAAATGATAGCGGTAAGTCGGTAAGAGACATCATAGATTGTACCATATCTAATAAAGTGCAATTACGACGTTCAGACACTCCATTGCGTTGCGGTGTGCCAGGCGGCATTAGTTGTGAAACGATTCCACACTTCCTTAGGTGTGTGCCAAACTCGTGACTCAAATATTCTCCTCCATGATCAGATCGTAGACACTTAATTTTTCTGCCACGTTCATTCTCAACCTCACTTTGAAATTCCTTGAACTTTTCAAACGTCTCAGATATGTGCTTCAGCAAGTAGATATACCCATACCTAGTCAAATCATTAGTGAGAGTGAGAACATAACGGTAGCCACCGCGAGCTTCAACGTTCATTGGACCACACATATAAGTATGTAGTATTTCCAATAAGTCGGTCGCTCTCTCCATTATTCCTGAGAATGGAGTCTTAGTCATCTTGCCCATGAGGCACGGTTCACATGTGTCAAATGATTCAAAGTCAAGAGACTCTAATAGTCCATCAGTATGGACCTTCTTCATGCGCTTAACACCGACATGACCAAGGCGGCAGTGCCATGATACGTCCATTTTGCATCATGCTTTCATGTTGATATTGATCGCTTTATGCACTGTTATTATACTTTGTGGAACCATACTTATGCCTTTTCTCTCTTATTTTGCAAGGCTTATTTGAGGAGAGAGAATATCGGCAACTGGAATTTTGGACTGGAAAAGGAGCAAGTCTGAGTCATCTATTCCGCACAACTCCAAATGCCCTGAAAATCAACGTGGAATTTTTTGGGAATATATAAAAAATACTGGGCAAAAGAAGTGCCAGAGGGGAGCTGCCAGGGGCCCACACGCCTGGTTGCCGCGACCTACCCCCCTTGCCGCAGAAACAGGGCTTGTGGGCACCCTGGTGGCCCACTAGCCCCCCTCTTTTGCTATATGAAGGGTTTCATCCGAGAAAAAATTAAGGTGGAGCTTTTTCGTGGATTCGCCGCCGCCACGAGGCGGAACTTGAGCAGAACCAATCTAGGGCTCCGGCAGGACGATCCTGCCACGGAAACTTCCCTCCCGGAGGGGGAAATCGTCGCCTTCGTCATCACAAACACTCCTCTCATCGGAGGGGATTCATCTCCATCAACATCTTCATCAACACCAACTCTTCTCCAAACCCTAGTTCATCTCTTGTAACCAATCTTCGTCTCGCGACTCCGATTGGTACTTGTAAGGTTGCTAGTAGTGTTGATTACTCTTTGTAGTTGATGCTAGTTGGATTACTTGGTGGAAGAGTTCATGTTCAGATCCTTGATGCTACTCATTACACCTCTGTTCATGATTATGATTATGCTTTGTGAGTAGTTACTTTTGTTCCTGTGCACATGGGATAAGTCATGCTAATAATAGTCATGTGAATTTGGTATTCGTTCGGTATTTTGATATCATGTATGTTGTTTTTCCTCTAGTGGTGTTATGTGAACGTCGACTACATAACAGTTCACCATCTTTGGGCCTAGAGGAAGGCATTGGGGAGAAGTAAGTAGATGATGGGTTGCTAGAGTGACAGAAGCTTAAACCCCAGTCTGTGCGTTGCTTCGTAAGGGGCTGATTTGGATCCACTAGTTTAATGCTATGGCTAGACGTTGTCTTAATTCTTCTTTCGTAGTTGCGGATGCTTCCGAGAGGAGTTAATCAGAAGTGGGATGCTTGTCCAAGTAAGGGCAGTACCCAAGCGACGGTCCACCCACATATGAAACTATCAAAGTAACGAACGCGAATCATATGAACATGATGAAACTAGCATGACAGAAATTCCCGTGTGTCCTCGGGAGCATTTTTCCTCTTATCAGACTTTGCTCAGGCTTGTGCCTTGCTACAAAAGGGATTGGGCCACTTTGCTGCACCGCTGCTACTACTTGTCACTTCTTACTTTTCGCTTGCTACGTTTCACCTCACGACACCATCACTTGTTACCGCTACTTTCAGTTCTTGCAGTTATTACCTTGCTGAAAACCGTTTATCAGAGCCTTCTTCTCCTCGTTGGGTTCAACACGCTTAGTTATCGAAAGGACTATGATTGATCCCCTATACTTTTGGGTCATCAAGACTCTTTTCTGGCGCCGTTGCCGGGGAGGGAAGCGCCTTTGGTAAGTGGAATTTGGTAAGGAAACATTTATATACTATGCTGAAATTTATTGTCACTTGTCACTATGGAAACTGTTCCTTTGAGGAATTTGTTCGTGGTATCTTCACCACGAACGGAAGCACGAGGAGTTGTTCCTCAGCCTGAGGTACCTACTGAAAATATCTTTTATGAAATTCCTTCGGGTATGCTTGAGAAACTGTTGGCTAATCCTTTTACAGGAGATGGATCTTCACATCCAGACTTGCATCTAATCTATGTAGATGAAGTTTGTGGTTTATTTAAGCTTGCAGGTTTGCCCGAGGATGAGGTAAAGAAGAAAGTCTTTCCTTTATTTTTGAAGGATAAGGCGTTGACATGGTATAGGCTATGTGATGATACTGGATCATGGGACTAGAATCGGTTGAAATAGGAATTTCATCAAAAGTTTTATCCTATGCATTTAGTACATCATGATCGGAATTATATTTATAACTTTTGTCCTCGTGACAGGGAAAGCATAGCTCAAGCTTGGGGGAGGCTTAAATCAATTCTATATTCATGCCCCAATCATGAGCTCTCGAGAGAAATTATCACTCAAAACTTTGATGCTTGGCTTTCTCATGAAGATCGTACCATGCTTGACACTTCTTGTACCGGTTCTTTTATGAAGAAGGATATTGACCACAAGTGGAATTTATTGGAAAGAATGAAACGTATCTCTGAAGATTGGGAGCTTGAAGAAGGTAAGGAGTCAGGTATGAATTTCCAGTTTGATTGCGTTAAATCTTTTGTTGAAACAAACACTTATAGAGATTTTAGCGCTAAGTATGGACTTGACTCTGAGATAGTAGCTTCTCTATGTGAATCTTTTGCTGCTCATATTGATCTTCCCAAAGATAAGTGGTTTAAGTATCATCCTCCTGTAGAAGTCAACAAAGTTAAACCCAATCTAGTTGAAGAGAAAATCATTAACTTTAGTGATCCTATTGTTCATTGTGCCTACGCTGAGAAACCACCTTACCCTACTAGGAAAAAGGATTATTCTAAAGCTCCAACTATGATACGTAGGGGTTACATTAGACCACTTGCACCCCCTAAGGAAATTAGAGTTGAACCTAGTGTTGCTATTATCAAAGATCTCTTAGCCGAAGACATAGACGGGCATGTTATCAAATTCTGTGAGGACTCCGCTAAAATTGCTAAACCTCACGTGAAAGACAAATACGGACCTGTAGTTGGCCTGCCCGTTGTTTCTGTCAAGATAGGAGATCACTGTTATCATGGTTTATGTGATATGGGTGCTAGTGTTAGTGCAATACCCCGATCCTTATATGATGAAATCAAAGATGAGATTGCACCTGCTGAGTTAGAACCCATTGATGTCACTATTATGCTAGCTAATAGAGACACTATCTGCCCTCTGGGAATTGTGAGAGACGTAGAAGTCTTGTGTGGTAAGACGAAGTATCCTACTGATTTCCTCGTCCTTGCTACTGCACAAGATAGCTTTTGTCCCATCATATTTGGTAGACCCTTTCTCAACACTGTCAATGCTCACATTGATTGCATTAAACAAACTCTCACTGTTAGTTTCGAGGGTGTGTCTCATGAATTTAACTTCTCCAAGTTTGGAAGACAACCCCATGAAAAAGAGTTGTGTGGTAGGGATGAAATCATTGCTCTTGCCTCTATTGCCGTACCTCCTACGGATCCTTTAGAGCAATATCTGCTTGAGCATGAAAATAATATGCATATGGATGAAAAAGATGAGATAGATAAAATTGTTTTAGAACAATACCCTATTCTCAAGAATAATATGCCTGTTGAACTGCTTGGGGATCCTCCCCCACCAAAGGGTGATCCTGTGTTCGAGCTAAAACAGTTACCAAATACTCTTAAGTATGCCTATCTTGATGAGAAGGAGATATATCCTGTTATTATTAGTGCTCACCTCTCAAATCACGAAGAGAAGAAGTTATTAAAAACTTTGGGGAAGCACCGTGCTGCTATTGGATATACTCTTGATGATCTTAAGGGTATTAGTCCCACTCTATGTCAGCACAAGATTAAAACCGATCCTGATTCTAAGCCAGCTGCTGATCATCAAGGGAGATTAAATCCGAGGATGAAAGAGGTCGTGAGAAAAGAAATATTAAAGCTTCTGGAAGCAGGAATCATTTATCCTGTTGCTCATAGTGACTGGGTAAGTCCAGTACATTGCGTACCTAAGAAGGGATGTATCACCGTCGTTCCTAATGATAAGAATGAACTAATCCCACAGAGGATTATTACTGGCTATAGGATGGTGATAGACTTCCGGAAACTGAACAAGGCAACCAGGAAAGACCATTATCCTTTGTCGTTTATCGACCAAATGCTAGAAAGGCTATCTAAACACACACACTTCTGCTTTCTAGACGGTTATTCAGGTTTCTCACAGATACCTGTTGCACAATCTGATCAGGAGAAAACCACTTTCACCTGCCCCTTCGGTACCTTTGCTTATAGACGTATGCCTTTTGGCTTGTGCAATGCACCTGCCACCTTTCAAAGATGTATGATGGCTATATTCTCTGACTTTTGTGAAAAGATTGTTGAGGTTTTCATGGATGATTTCTCTGTTTACGGTTCTTCATTTGACGATTGCCTCAGCAACCTTGATCGAGTCTTACAGAGATGCAAAGATACCAACCTCGTCTTGAACTCGGAGAAGTGCCACTTCATGGTTAATGAGGGCATCGTCTTAGGACACAAAATCTCTGAGAAAGGCATTGAAGTTGATAAGGCTAAGGTAGATACAATTGAGAAAATGCCTTGCCCCACAGATATCAGAGGTATACGTAGTTTCCTAGGTCATGTTGGTTTCTATAGAAGGTTCATTAAAGACTTCTCTAAGATTTCTAGGCCTCTTACCAACCTCTTGCAAAAGGATGTTCCTTTTGTTTTCGATGACGATTGTGAGGAAGCTTTCGAAATACTTAAGAAGGCCTTGATAACCGCACCTATTGTTCAACCACCTGATTGGAACTTGCTCTTTGAAATCATGTGCGATGCTAGTGATTATGCTGTTGGTGTTGTTCTAGGACAAAGAGTTGACAAGAAGTTGAATGTCATTCACTACACTAGTAAAACTCTAGACAGTGCCCAAAGAAACTATGCCACTACGGAGAAGGAGTTTTTAGCAGTCGTGTTTGCATGTGAAAAGTTCAGATCTTATATAGTTGACTCCAAAGTCACTATTCATTCTGATCATGCTACTATTAAGTACCTTATGGAGAAGAAGGACACTAAGCCTAGGCTAATCAGATGGGTTCTCCTGCTATAGGAATTTGATTTGCACGTTGTTGACCGAAAGGGTGCTGATAACCCTGTAGTAGATAACTTGTCTAGGCTAGAGAATGTCCTTGATGACCCACGACCTATTGATGACAACTTTCCTGATGAGCAATTGAATGTCATCCGCACTTCACATAGTGCACTGTGGTATGCTGATTACGCAAACTATATCGTAGCCAAGTACATACCACCCAAAGAAGAAATTCTTCTTTGATTTGAGACACTACTTTTGGGATGATCCTCACCTTTATAAGGAAAAAGTAGATGGTGTTATTAGACGTTGTGTGCCTGAACATGAACAGGGACAGATCCTACGGAAGTGTCATTCCGAAGCCTACAGAGGACACCATGCTGGAGACAGAACTGCTCTTAAGGTATTGCAATCAGGGTTCTATTGGCCCACTCTCTTCAAGGATGCCCGTAAGTTTGTCTTGTCTTGTGACAAATGCCAAAGAATAGGGAATATGAGTAAGCGTCAAGAAATGCCTATGAACTATTCACTTGTCATTGAACCATTTGATGTCTAGGGCTTTTATTATATGAGACCTTTCCCGAGTTCCAATGAGTATACTCACATCTTAGTTGCTGTGGATTATGCCACTAAGTGGGTACAAGCTATCCCCACTAGAAATTCTGATCACCACACCTCTATTTAGATTTTTAAAGAAGTCATTTTCCCAAGATTTGGAGTCCCTAGATATCTGATGACTGATGGCCGTTCACACTTCATTCATGGTGTTTTCTGCAAGATGCTCGCTAAGTATGATGTCAACCATAGAGTTGCATCTCCTTATCATCCTCAGTCTAGTGGTCAAGTGGAGTTGAGTAATAGGGAGATCAAATTGATCTTACAAAAGACCGTCAATAGATCTCGAAAGAATTGGTCTAGCAAACTTGACGATGCACTATGGGCTTATAGGACTACTTATAAGAATCCCATGGGCACGTCGCCGTATAAAATGGTTTACGGTAAGGCCTGTCATTTACCTTTTGAGCTGGAACACAAAGCTTATTGGGCAATCAAAGAGCTCAACTTCGATTTCAAACTTGCCGGTGAGAAGCGGTTGTTTGATATTAGCTCATTAGATGAATGGAGGGCCCAGGCATATGAGAATGCCAAGTTGTTCAAGGAAAAGGTGAAGAGATGGCACGATAAAAGAATACAAAAACGAGAGTTCAATGTAGGTGATTATGTCGTGCTATACAATTCTCGTTTAAGATTCTTCGCAGGCAAGCTTCTCTCTAAATGGGAAGGTCCCTACGTTGTCGAGGAAGTATATCGTTCCGGTGCCATCAAAATCAATAACACGGAAGGTAATTTTCCTAGAGTGGTAAATGGGCAAAGAATCAAGCATTACATCCCGTACTCCCATAAATGTTGAGACCAATATCATCAATATCATAACTCCACAGGAGTACATAAGGGATGTTTATCAGCCTGTTTCACACCATGAAAACGAAGAGGTATGTGTTTCGGTAAGTAATTGGACTCCGAAACTTTTCCAATAGGAAATTTTCTCCGTTTTGGAATTGATGGAAAATTAGAAAAATAAAAAGCACTCCGGAGAGCGCACGAGGCGGCCACAAGCTTGGTTGTCGCGGCCTCCCCCCTGGTCGCAGCAACAGGGCTTGTGGGAACCTCGTGTGCCTCCCGGACTCCGTTTTTTTGCGGAGCACTCCTTCTGGTCCAGAAAAAAATCATTATATATACGCCCGAGGGTTTTGATCTCCGTATCGCGCAGTTTTTCTCTGTTTTCGTTTCGAGCCTGTTTTCTGCCGCAGATCTAGGTCAAGATGTCTTCTCAGGATTCAGAGGGGGAGAGCTATGTGGCTGATTACCTTGCTAACCCCAAGGTCTATGGGGACTTGGAGCCTTATGGCTGGACCACTGACGAGGAAGAGGACTATGATCCCAAGGGGAAGGAACAAATGAGTTCCGATGAAGAGGAGGCTCCTCTACCTCAACCTGGACGCACTCATGTGGAGTTCAAGAAGTCAAGCCTCCCCGACCAAAGGAAGAAGCCTAAGACCCTGTTTATCCCTTCTCGTTTCTTGCAGGAGAGTAAGCAGGAACTTTGCCATAGAGTGTTGAAGCTTGAGGAGGAGAATGACGATCTGAGGGAGCAGAACTTTATGCTCAAGTGGAAATTAGACAAGCTCAAGACTGCTTCAACAACTCCATCACCATCACCACCAAAGGAAGACAACTAAGCATTGGTATGGGCAACTCCCTTGGCTTATTCCAAGGTTTGGGGAGTTCCCCTGGTATCGTATAACCTTTATATCTTTTGCTTTTACCTTTGTTTTAGTTCTTTCCTTTTTAGTTTTTATTTCTTTTCTTAGTGGAATTAGCCTTTAGTGTTTAGTTTGAGTCATTTGCCTTGTGTCTCCCCCGATGTATTCGAGCTTGCGAGCTATATAATAAGGAGTATCTTAGTCAAGGGCTTTGTTTTGTGCCGTGATCGAAAGTATGAAAGGAACAATAGCATGAAAGATCATGAGATGATCTTATGGAAGGTGATAGTTCACATATAACAGGTATGATGATTGGAACATGTTGAGAGTAGACCAACATAGACCTCAGTCATTGTTGCAATTTATAAGAAGTAATAAGGAAAGAGAGGTTCACATATAAATATATCATCTTAGACACCTTCTATAATTGTGAGCACTCACCAAACTATTACATGCTTAGAAATAGATGTTGGACAAGGAAGACAACATAATGAATTGTGTTTGCTTGGTTCCAAACAATGTTATATGATTAGATATCCCTCAGCATGTGACGACTGCTTCCACCTCATATTAGCCAAAACTCCCGCACCAAGTAGAGATACTACTTGTGCATCCATAAACCTTCAACCCATTTTTGCCATGAGTGTCCACCATACCTACCTATGGATTGAATAAGATCCCTCAAGTAAGTTGTCATCGGTGCAAGCAATAAAAATTGCTCTCTAATATGTATGATCTATTAGTGTGTGGAAAATAAGCTTTGTACGAACCTGTGATGAGGAAGACATAAAAGCGTCAGACTGCATAATAAAGTTCTTTACCACAGGAGCCAATATAAAGTGACGTTCCTCCGCACTAAGAGGACACACATCCAAACCTCAAAAGCGCACGACAACCTCTGCTTCCCTCTGCGAAGGGCCTATCTTGTACCTTTACTTTTTGCCTTTGTAAGAGTCATGGTGATCTTCACCAATTCCTTATTTAGCCTTTTTCTTGGTGAACGTCATATGCTTGGGAATGATCTATATTCATATATCAACTTGGAGCTGAGTACTTATGCTTTATTATTGTTGACTTTACCCTTGAGGTAAATGGTTGGGAGGCAAAATTATAAGCCCCTATCTTTCTCTGTGTCCAACTGAAACTTTGATATCATGAGTACCACGTGAGTTGTAACAATTGTGGAAAACAAAAGAGATGATTGAGTATGTGGATTTGCCTTACAAGCTCTTATTTGACTCGTTCTGATAATATGATAAATTGCAATTGCTTCAATGACTATGGACTGTTGTTGGCTACTTCTCGCTAAGGTTTTTGTTTCATACTTCGCTTTGTGAAGGAATTGTTACTTTCCCCATAATAATATTTATGATGTATTGTTGTTCTATGTGTGATCATGATGCCCTCATGTCCATATTATGTTTTATCGACACCTTCATCCCTAAACATGTGGCCGTGTTTTGGGTATTGGTTTTCGCTTGAGGACAAGCGAGGTCTAAGCTTGGGGGAGTTGATACGTCCATTTTGCATCATGCTTTCATGTTGATATTTATCGCTTTATGGACTGTCATTATACTATGTGGAACCATACTTATGCATTTTCTCTCTTATTTTGCAAGGTTTATTTGAGGAGGGAGAATACCGGCAACTGGAATTCTGGACTAGAAAAGGAGCAAGTCTGAGTCCTCTATTCTGCGCAACTCCAAATGCCCTGAAAATCAATGTGGAATTTTTTGGGAATATATAAAAAATACTGGGCGAAAGAAGTGCCAGAGGGCAGCTGCGAGGGGCCCACAAGCCTGGTTGTCGCGGCCTACCCCCCTGGCCGCGGCAACAGGGCTTGTGGGCACCCTGGTGGCCCACTAGCCCCCCTCTTTTGCTATATGAAGGGTTTCGTCCGAGAAAAAAATAAGGTGGAGCTTTTTCGTGGATTCGCCGCCGCCACGAGGTGGAACTGGAGCAGAACCAATCTAGGGCTCCGGCAGGACGATCCTGCTGGGGAAACTTCCCTCCCGGAGGGGGAAATCATCGCCTTCGTCATCAGCAACACTCCTCTCGTCGGAGGGGAGTCATCTCCATCAACATCTTCATCAGCACCATCTCTTCTCCAAACCCTAGTTCATCTCTTGTAAGCAATCTCTGTCTCGCGACTCCGATTGGTACTTGTAAGGTTGCTAGTAGTGTTGATTACTCGTTGTAGTTGATGCTAGTTGGATTACTTGGTGGAAGAGTTTATGTTTAGATCCTTGATGCTACTCATTACACCTCTGATTATGATTATGATTATGCTTTGTAAGTAGTTACTTTTGTTCCTCAGGACATGGGATAAGTCATGCAAATAATAGTCATGTGAATTTGGTATTCGTTCGGTATTTTGATATGTTGTATGTTGTTTTACCTCTAGTGGTGTTATGTGAACGTCGACTACATAACACTTCACCATCTTTGGGCCTAGAGGAAGGCATTGGGGAGTAGTAAGTAGATGATGGGTTGCTAGAGTGACAGAAGCTTAAACCCCAGTCTGTGCGTTGCTTCGTAAGGGGCTGATTTGGATCCACTAGTTTAATGCTATGGTTAAACGTTGTCTTAATTCTTCTTTCGTAGTTGCGGATGCTTGCGAGAGGGGTTAATCATAAGTGGGATGCTTGTCCAAGTAAGGACAGTACCCAAGCGCTGGTCCACCCACATATCAAACTATCAAAGTAACGAACGCGAATCATATGAACATGATGAAACTAGCATGACAGAAATTCGCGTGTGTCCTCGGGAGCGTTTTTCCTCTTATAAGACTTTGCTCAGGCTTGTCCCTTGCTACAAAAGGGATTTGGCCACTTTGCTGCACCGCTGCTACTACTTGTCACTTGTTACTTTTCGCTTGCTACGTTTCACCTCACTACACCATCACTTGTTACTGCTAATTTCAGTGCTTGCAATTATTACCTTGCTGAAAACCGTTTATCACAGCCTTATTCTCCTCGTTGGGTTCGACACTCTTACTTACGGAAAGGATTACGATTGATACCCTATACTTGTGGGTCATCATGCCACAAGTATGTGGGACTATCATTATCAACTTTACATATTTTGGTACTCACACTGTGAATATGTGTAACATCACGATCGAGATTCATCAAGAATAAACCATTCACCAGCGGAGCATGACCATAAAACATATCACTCATATAAATAGAACAACCATTATTCTCTGACTTAAATGAGTAGCCGTCTCGCATTAAGCAAGACCCTGATACAATATTCATGCTCAAAGATGGTACTAAATAACAATTATTAAGATTTAAAACTAATCCCGATGGTAGATGTAGAGGCAGCGTGTCGACGGCGATCACATCGACCTTGGGGCCATACCCGGCGCGCATCGTCACCTCGTCCTTGGCTAGTCTCCTCTTATTCCGCAGTTCCTGCTTTGAGTTGCAAATGTGAGCAACAGCACCGGTATCAAATACCCAGGAGCTACTACGAGCGCTGGTAAGGTACACATCAATAACATGTATATCACATATACCTTTAACGTTGCCGACCTTCTTGTCCGCTAAGTACTTGGGGCAGTTCCGCTTCCAGTGACATTTTCCCTTGCAATAGAAGCACTCAGTCTGGGGCTTGGGTCCATTCTTTTTCTTCTTCCCGGTATCTGGCTTACCAGGCACCGCAACGGCTTTGCCGTCTTTCTTGAAGTTCTTCTTACCCTTGCCTTTCTTGAAACTAGTGGTCTTGTTGACCATCAACACTTGATGCTCTTTCTTGATTTCTACTTCTGCAGACTTGAGCATCCCTTGCATGTTGTAGTTCAGCACAAAACCTTTGTAGCTTGGTGGGAGAGACTGGATGATTCTGTCAATTATAGCATCATCCGGAAGTTCGACTCCAAGTGAAGTCAGACGACCGTGTAACCCAAACATTTTGAGTATGTGCTCACTGACAGAATTGTTCTCCTCCATCTTACAACTAAAGAACTTGTCGGAGACTTCATATCTCTTGACACGGGCATGAGCTTGAAAAACTAGTTTCAGCTCTTCGAACATCTCATATGCACTGTGTTGCTCAAAACGCCTTTGGAGCCCCGTTTCCAAACTGTATAACATGCCACACCTAACCAGAGAGTAGTCATCACTCCACGTTTGCCAGACGTTTAGAATGTCCTGGGTTGGTGCGGGAGCAGGAGGGTCACCTAGCGTCGCATCAAGGAAATAAGCCTTTTTACCTGCTTCAAGGATGAGCTTCAAGTTGCGGTCACAGTCCGCATAGTGCTATCCCACAAACAACAGCGCCAGAAGTTGACACGTTGACAGAGGCTAGGCTTGCGTTGGTTTTTCCCTTCAAGAGGAAAGGGTGATGCAGCATAGGAGCAATAAGTATTTCCTGTTGGAATTATGCCCTAGAGGCAATAATAAATGTACAGTTATTATTATAATTCCTGTATCAAGATAATAGTTTATTATCCATGCTATAATTGTATTGAATGAAGACTCATTTACATGTGTGGATACATAGACAAAACACCGTCCCTAGCATGCCTCTAGTTGGCTAGCCAGTTGATCGATCATAGTCAGTGTCTTCTGATTATGAACAAGGTGTTGTTGCTTGATAACTGGATCACGTCATTGGGAGAATCACGTGATGGACTAGACCCAAACTAATAGACGTAGCATGTTGATCGTGTCATTTTGTTGCTACTGTTTTCTGCGTGTCAAGTATTTATTCCTATGACCATGAGATCATATAACTCACTGACACCAGAGGAATGCCTTGTGTGTATCAAACGTCGCAACGTAACTGGGTGACTATAAAGATGCTCTACAGGTATCTCCGAAGGTGTTAGTTGAGTTAGTATGGATCAAGACTGGGATTTGTCACTCCGTATGACGGAGAGGTATCTCGGGGCCCACTCGGTAATACAACATCACACACAAGCCTTGCAAGCAATGTAACTTAGTGTAAGTTGCGGGATCTTGTATTACGGAACGAGTAAAGAGACTTGCCGGTAAACGAGATTGAAATAGGTATGCGGATACCGACGATCGAATCTCGGGCAAGTAACATACCGAAGGACAAAGGGAATGACATACGGGATTATACGAATCCTTGGCACTGAGGTTCAAACGATAAGATCTTCGTAGAATATGTAGGATCCAATATGGGCATCCAGGTCCCGCTATCGGATATTGACCGAGGAGTCTCTCGGGTCATGTCTACATAGTTCTCGAACCCGCAGGGTCTGCACACTTAAGGTTCGACGTTGTTTTATGCGTATTTGAGTTATATGGTTGGTTACCGAATGTTGTTCGGAGTCCCGGATGAGATCACGGACGTCACGAGGGTTTCCGGAATGGTCCGGAAACGAAGATTGATATATAGGATGACCTCATTTGATTACCGGAAGGTTTTCGGAGTTACCGGGAATGTACCGGGAATGACGAATGGGTTCCGGGAGTTCACCGGAGGGGGGGCAACCCACTCCGGGGAAGCCCATAGGCATTTGGGGGGGTCACACCAGCCCTTAGTGGGCTGGTGGGACAGCCCACCAATCCCCTATGCTCCAAGAGAGAAAAAATCAAAGGAAAGGAAAAAAAAGGGAAGAAGTGGGAAAGGGGAAGGACTCCCTCCCACCAAACCAAGTAGGACTCGGTTTGGGGGGGGAGAGTCCTCCCCCTGGCTCGGCCGACCCCTTGGGGATCCCTTGGACCCCAAGGCAAGGTCCCCCTCCCTCCTCCTATATATATGGGGCTTTTAGGGCAGATTTGAGACGACTTTCTCACGGCTGCCCGACCACATACCTCCATAGTTTTTCCTCTAGATTGCGTTTCTGCGGAGCTCGGGCGGAGCCCTGCTGAGACAAGATCATCACCAACCTCCGGAGCGCCGTCACGCTGCCGGAGAACTCTTCTACCTCTCTGTCTCTCTTGCTGGATCAAGAAGGCCGAGATCATCGTCGAGCTGTACGTGTGCTGAACGCGGAGGTGCCGTCCGTTCGGTACTAGATCGTGGGACTGATCGCGGGATTGTTCGCGGGGCGGATCGAGGGACGTGAGGACGTTCCACTACATCAACCGCGTTCTCTAACGCTTCTGCTGTACGATCTACAAGGGTACGTAGATCACTCATCCCCTCTCGTAGATGGACATCACCATGATAAGTCTTCGTGCGCGTAGGAAATTTTTTGTTTCCCATGCGACGTTCCCCATCAGTGGCATCATGAGCTAGGTTCATGCGTAGATGTCTTCTCGAGTAGAACACAAAAGGTTTTGTGGGCGGTGATGTGCGTTTTTCTGCCCTCCTTAGTCTTTTCTTGATTCCGCGGTATTGTTCGATTGAAGCGGCTTGGACCGACATTACTCGTACGCTTACGAGAGACTGGTTTCATCGTTACGAGTAACCCCGTTTGCTCAAAGATGACTGGCAAGTGTCGGTTTCTCCAACTTTAGTTCAATCGGATTTGACCGAGGAGGTCCTTGGATGAGGTTAAATAGCAACTCATATATCTCCGTTGTGGTGTTTACGTAAGTAAGATGCGATCCTACTAGATACCCTTGGTCACCACGTAAAACATGCAACAACAAAATTAGAGGACGTCTAACTTGTTTTTGCAGGGTATGATTGTGATGTGATATGGCCAACGATGTGATGTGATATATTGGATGTATGAGATGATCATGTTGTAATAGAAATATCGACTTGCACGTCGATGGTACGGCAACCGGCAGGAGCCATAGGGTTGTCTTTATACTAACATATGTGCTTGCAGATGCGTTTACTATTTTGCTAGGATGTAGCTTTAGTAGTGATAGCATAAGTAGCACGACAACCACGATGGCAACACGTTGATGCATGATCATGGTGTGGCGCCGGTGACAAGAAGATCATGCCGGTGCTTTGGTGATGGAGATCAAGAAGCACGTGATGATGGCCATATCATGTCACTTATGAATTGCATGTGATGTTAATCCTTTTTTGCACCTTATTTTGCTTAGAACGACGGTAGCATTATGAGGTGATCTCTCACTAAAATTTGAAGACGAAATTGTGTTCTCCCCGACTGTGCACCGTTGCTACAGTTCGTCGTTTCGAGACACCACGTGATGATCGGGTGTGATAGACTCAACGTTCACATACAACGGGTGCAAAACAGTTGCGCACGCGGAACACTCGGGTTAAGCTTGACGAGCCTAGCATGCGCAGACATGGCCTCGGAACACATGAGACCGAAAGGTCGATCATGAATCATATAGTTGATATGATTAGCATAGGGATGCTTACCACTGAAACTATTCTCAACTCACGTGATGATCGGACTTGGGATAGTGTAAGTGGATCATGAACCACTCAAATGACTAGAGAGATGTACTTTTTGAGTGGGAGTTTAGCATATAATTTGATTAAGTTGAACTATAATTATCTTGAACATAGTCTAAGTCCACTTTGAATATATTTGTGTTGTAGATCACGGCTCACGCAAGTGTCATCCTGAATTTTAATACGTTCTTAGAGAAAGCTAAGTTGAAAGATGATGGAAGCAACTTTGTAGACTGGGCTCGTAATCTTAAGCTAATCTTACAAGCTGGAAAGAAGGATTATGTCCTTAATGCTGCGCTAGGAGATGAACCACCCGCTACGGCTGATCAGGATGTTAAGAACGCTTGGTTAGCGCGTAAGGACTACTCAATAGTTCAATGTGCAGTCTTGTATGGCTTAGAACCGGGACTTCAACGTCGCTTTGAGCGTCATGGAGCATTTGAGATGTTCCAGGAGTTGAAGTTTATCTTTCAGAAGAACGCTGAAGCCTTGCAAGCAATGTAACTTAGTGTAAGTTGCGGGATCTTGCATTACGGAACGAGTAAAGAGACTTGCCGGTAAACGAGATTGAAATAGGTATGCGGATACCGACGATCGAATCTCGGGCAAGTAACATACCGAAGGACAAAGGGAATGACATACGGGATTATACGAATCCTTGGCACTGAGGTTCAAACGATAAGATCTTAGTAGAATATGTAGGATCCAATATGGGCATCCAGGTCCCTCTATCGGATATTGACCGAGGAGTCTCTCGGGTCATGTCTACATAGTTCTCGAACCCGCAGGGTCTGCACACTTAAGGTTCGACGTTGTTTTATGCGTATTTGAGTTATATGGTTGGTTACCGAATGTTGTTCGGAGTCCCGGATGAGATCACGGACGTCACGAGGGTTTCCGGAATGGTCCGGAAACGAAGATTGATATATAGGATGACCTCATTTGATTACCGGAAGGTTTTCGGAGTTACCGGGAATGTACCGGGAATGACGAATGGGTTCCGGGAGTTCACCGGAGGGGGGGCAACCCACTCCGGGGAAGCCCATAGGCATTTGGGGGGTCACACCAGCCCTTAGTGGGCTGGTGGGACAGCCCACCAATCCCCTATGCGCCAAGAGAGAAAAATCAAAGGAAAGGAAAAAAAAGGGAAGAAGTGGGAAAGGGGAAGGACTCCCTCCCACCAAACCAAGTAGGACTCGGTTTGGGGGGGGGGAGAGTCCTCCCCCCTGGCTTGGACGACCCCTTGGGGATTCCTTGGACCCCAAGGCAAGGTCCCCCTCCCTCCTCCTATATATATGGGGCTTTTAGGGCAGATTTGAGACGACTTTCTCACGGCTGCCCGACCACATACCTCCATAGTTTTTCCTCTAGATCGCGTTTCTGCGGAGCTCGGGCGGAGGCCTGCTGAGACAAGATCATCACCAACCTCCGGAGCGCCGTCACGCTGCCGGAGAACTCTTCTACCTCTCCGTCTCTCTTGCTGGATCAAGAAGGCCGAGATCATCGTCGAGCTGTACGTGTGCTGAACGCGGAGGTGCCGTCCGTTCGGTACTAGATCGTGGGACTGATCGCGGGATTGTTCGCGGGGCGGATCGAGGGACGTGAGGATGTTCCACTACATCTACCGCGTTCTCTAACGCTTCTGCTGTACGATCTACAAGGGTACGTAGATCACTCATCCCCTCTCGTAGATGGACATCACCATGATAAGTCTTCGTGCGCGTAGGAAAATTTTTGTTTCCCATGCGACGTTCCCCATCATTTCCCTCAGTTTGAGAACCAAGGTATCGATCCAGAAGGAGGGTATCGTCAAGTCCAGAGTACCTGCGCAAACACAAACAAGCTTGCACCCAACGCTTCAAAGGGGTTGTCAATCCCTTCAAGATTGTTTGCAAAGTGAGATCTGAAGGAGGAAAGTGCAACGAAGTAAAAAGTGTAAGGCTAAAAATATGGTGTGGAGTAGACCCTGGGGGCCATAGTGTTCACTAGAGGCTTATCTCAAAATACCAAGTATCACGGTGGGTGAATAAATTACTGTTGAGCAATTGATAGAACCGCGCAAAGTCATGATGATATCTAAGGCAATGATCATACATATAGGCATCACGTCCGAGACAAGTAGACCGATACTTTCTGCATCTACTACTATTACTCCACACATCGACCGCTATCCAGCATGCATCTAGTGTATTGAGTTCATGACGAACAGAGTAACGCTTTAAGCAAGCTGACATGATGTAGAGGGATAATCTCAAACCAATGATGAAAATCCCATCTTTTTACCTTTGATGGCAACAACACGATGCGTGCCTCGCTACCCCTTCTGTCACTAGGTGAGGTCACCGCATGGTATGAACCCAAAACCAAGCACTTCTCCCATTGCAAGAATCATAGATCTAGTTGGCCAGACAAAACCCACAACTCGAAGAGAATTACAAGGATATGAAATCATGCATAAGAGAGATCAGAAGAAACTCAAATAAGATTCATAGATAATCTGATCATAAATCCACAATTCATCGGATCTTGACAAACACACCGCAAAAGAAGATTACATCGGATAGATCTCCATGAAGATCATGGAGAACTTTGTATTGAAGATCCAAGAGAGAGAAGAAGCCATCTAGTTACTAGCTATGGACCCGTAGGTCTATGGTGAACTACTCGCGCATCATCGGAGAGGTCATGGTGTTGATGGAGAAGCCCTCCGTGTCCGAATCCCCCCTCTGGCAGGGCACCAGGACGTGCCCCAGATGGGATATTGCGGAGACAGAAGCTTGCGACAGCGGAAAACTGATTGCGATGATCTCCTGATTTTTTCTGGAATTTATGGGAATATATAGGAGAACTACCTAGGGCAAAGGGCGTCCAGGGGGCCCACAAGCCTGGATGGCGCGGCCCCCCTGGCCGCGGGGTGGGGGCTTGTGGGGCCCCTAGGGCTCCCCTGCCTTGGCTCCCAAGCTCCCCGATCTTCTTCCATTCCAAAAAAATCATTTCGGGGATTTTCTTCCGTTTGGACTCCGGTTCAAAATCTCCTCTGAAAGGGGTCAAAACATGGAAAAAAACAGGAATTGGCACATGGCACTGAGTTAATAAGTTAGTCCCAAAAAATATATAAAAGGCACGCAAAACATCCAAAGTTTGATAAGATAATAGCATGAAACCATAAAAAATTGTAGATACGTTGGAGACGTATCACATAGTTGCTACCATCATCTTTCAACTTGTTTTTCTCTAGGAATGCTTTGAAATTGAGGTTGACGTTGGCCATCTACAATATTTATAAACACAACTTTTAGACTAAGTTCATGACAATTAAGTTCATTTAATCAAATTAAGTATGAACTCCCACTTAAATCGACATCCCTCTAGTCATCTAAGTGATACATGATCCATGTTGACTAACCCGTGTCCGATCATCACGTGAGACGGACTAGTCGTCATGGTGAGCAACTTCATGCTGATCGTATTCAACCATACGACTCATGTTCGACCTTTCGGTCTCTTGTATTTGAGGTCATGTCTGTACATGCTAAGCTCGTCGAGTCAACCTAAGTGTTTCGCGTGTGTAAACCTAGCTTACACCCGTTGTATGCGAACGTTAGAATCAATCACACCCGATCATCACGTGGTTCTTCGAGACAACGATCCTTCGCAACGGTGCACACTTAGGGGAATACGTTCTTGAAATTTTAAAGAGGGATCATCTTATTATGCTACCGTCGATCTAAGCAATAAGATGAAAAACATGATAAACATCACATGCAATCATATAGTGACATGATATGGCCATTATCATCTTTGCTCTTTCGATCTCCATCTTCAGGCATCGCATGATCATCATTGTCACCGGCATAACACCATGATCTCCATCATCGTGTCTCTGTGAAGTCGTCACGCCAACTACTACTACCACTACTATTATAGCTAACCGTTAGCAATGAAGTAAAAGTAGTAAACACATGGTGTTGCATCTCATACAATAAATTAAGACAACTCCTATGGCTCCTGTAGGTTTTCATACTCATCGACATGCAAGTCGTGAATCCTATTACAATAACATGATCATCTCATACATCACACATGCAACATCACAACTTTGGCCATATCACATGACATGTCAAACCCTGCAAAAACAAGTTAGACGTCCTCTAATTGTTGTTGCAAGTTTTATGTGGCTGATTTGGGTTTCTAGCAAGAACGCCTTCTTACCTATGTGACAGCCACAACGATGATATGCCAAAGCTATTTACCCTTCATAAGGACCCGTTTCATCAAATCCAATCCAACTAGAGTGGGAGAGACAGACACCCGCTAGCCACCTTTATGCACGGTGTGCATGTCTGTCGGTGGAACCAATCTCACGTAAGCGTACGTGTAAGGTCGGTCCGGGCCGCTTCACCCCACAATACTGCCGAAAACTAATAAGACTAGTAGCGGCAAGCAATTGACAAATCATCGCCCACAACCTTTTGTGTTCTACTCGTGCATAGAATCTACGCATAGAAAACCTGGCTCGGATGCCACTGTTGGGTAACATAGCATAAATTCAAAATTTCCTACGCCATATTCAGATCTTCCTATGGGGAGACCAGCAACGAGAGAGGGGTGAGTGCATATTCATACCTTTGAAGATCGCTAAGCGGAAGCGTTACTAGAACGCGGTTGATGGAGTCGTACTCGCGGCGATTCAGATCGCGGTGTGATTCCGATCTAGTGTTGAACCACGGCACCTCCGCGTTCAACACACGTGCAGCCCGGTGACGTCTCCCGCACCTTAATCCAGCAAGGAGGAGGGAGAGGTATGGGAAGATCTCCGGCAGCACGATGGCGTGGTGTCGATGGAGAGACGAGATCTCCCGGCAGGGCTTCGCCAAGCACCGTGGGAGAGGAGGAAGGAGGGGAGTAGGGCTGCGCCGAGGCAGAGGGAAACCGTGTGCAAAACAGCCCCAAAACCCTCTCTATATATAGGAGGAGGGGAGGGGGTGCCACCCCTAGGGTTCCCACCCTAGGTGGTGCGGCAGCCCCCCCAGATGGGAGGTGCGGCGGCCAGGGCAGGGGGAGGGGGTGGCGCACCCCTGGTTGGGCCTTAGGACCACCAGCGACTAGGGTTTCCCCCCTTCTCCACCTCCTGCGCCTTGGGCCTCTTTGTGGGAGGCGCACCAGCCCACTTTGGGCTGGTTGCACTCCAACTTTTGGCCCATGCTACCTTTTGGGGCTGGTGGCCCCTCCCGGTGGACCCTGGGACCATTTCCGGTGGTCCCGGTACGCTACCGGTGACGCCCGAAACATTTCCGGTGTCCAAACACATCCATCCTATATATCAATCTTTACCTCCGAACCATTCCGGAGCTCCTCGTGACGTCCGGGATCTCATCCGGGACTCCAAAAAACTTTCGGTAACCTCGTATAACATTTCCCTATAACCCTAGCGTCATCGAACCTTAAGTGTGTAGACCCTACGGGTTCGGGAGGCATGTAGACATGACCGAGACACTCTCCGGCCAATTACCATCAGCGGGATCTGGATACCCATGGTGGCTCCCACATGTTCCCCGATAATCTCATCGGATGAACCACAATGTCAAGGATTCAATCAATCCCGTATACAATTCCCTTTGTCTATCGGTATAGAACTTGCCCGAGATTCGATCGTCGGTATACCTATACCTTGATCAATCTCGTTACCGGCAAGTCTCCTTACTCGTTCCGTAGCACGTCATCTTGTGACTAACTCCTTAGTCACATTGAGCTCATGATGATGTTCTACCGAGTGGGCCCAGAGATACCTCTCCGTCACACGGAGTGACAAATCCCGATCTCGATTCGTACCAACCCAACAGACACTTTCGCAAGTACCCGTAGTGCACCTTTATAGTCACCCAGATACGTTGTGACGTTTGATACACCCAAAGCACTCCTACGGTATCCGGGAGTTGCACAATCTCACGGTCGAAGGAAAAGACACTTGACATTAGAAAAGCTTTAGCATACGAACAATACGATCTAGTGCTATGCTCAGGATTGGGTCTTGTCCATCACATCATTCTCCCAATGATGTGATCCCATTATCGATGACATCTAATGCCCATGATCAGGAAACCATGATCATCTATTGATCAACGAGCTAGCCAACTAGAGGCTTGATAGGGACACATTGTGATCTATTTATTCACAAATGTATTACTGTTACTTGTTAATACAATTATAGCATGAACAATAGACGATTATCATGAACAAGGAAATATGATAATAACCATTTTATTATTGCCTCTAGGGCATATTTCGAACAAAAAGGTCAAGAGCTGGCATGATAAAAGGACACAAAAACGTGAGTTCAATGTAGGTGATTATGTCTTGCTATACAATTCTCGTTTAAGATTTTTTGCAGGCAAACTTCTCTCTAAATGGGAAGGTCCTTCCATTGTTGAGGAAGTATATCGTTCCGGTGCCTTGAAAATCAACAACACGGAAGGTAATTTTCCGAGAGTGGTAAATGGGCAAAGAATCAAGCATTATATCTCAGGTACTCCCATAAATGTTGAAAGCAATGTTATTAATACCATAACTCCGGAGGAGTACATATGGGATATTTATCAGCTTGTTTCAGACTCCAAAAATGAAGAGGTATGTGATTCGGTAAGTAAACCGAATCTAAAACTTTTCCAGTAGCAAATTTTCTCCGTTTTGGAATTATTAGAAAATTAGAAATTATTAAAGTAGTCCGGAAAGCGCACGAGGAGGCGACAAGCCTGCGAGGCGCGACCTACCCCCCCTGGCTGCGCCTAGGTGGCTGGTGGGCACCTCATGTGCCTCCAGGACTCCGTTTTCTTGCGGAGTACTCCTTTTGGTTGGGAAAATTCATTATATATTCTCCCGAAAGGTCTGACCCTCGTATCACGCAAATATCCTCTGTTTTCGTTTCGAGCTACTGTGCAGACAGATCTAGATCGCTATGGCATCCCCAAAAGTTTTGAAGGACAAGTTCTTCGAGAAGGTCATCAATCCCTACCTCGTGGGAGTGCTGCAACACCCTCAATCTATCGAGATGCATGAGGGGGTGCTGCACATCCGTGATGTTGAGGGGCCCAAGAAGACCGAAAGCATCGAGGCTAGACTCGAAGCAATGGAGCAGCAAGTCTTCAAATGCCAAGGGATGGTGGAACACGGACTCAACGCTAACCACATGATGATCACAGAGTTCACCAACAAGCACAAGATTGATGCCAATGACATCGGGAAGCACCTCTCCATGCTCTATGATAGAATTGATCACCTCCAAGCCCAGATCTATGACCTGCATAACCAAAACTGTGAGTACGGGTATAGATTTAAATCGATACGGTTGGCTGCAGATTTGAGAATTCCGGAGACTCGGTCATCTTTCCATGATGGAGCACCTTGTTGGAAATATACCCTAGAGGCAATAATAAATTAGTTATTATTATATTTCTTAGTTCATAATAATCGTTTATTATCCATGCTATAATTGTATTGAATGAAGACTTATATACATGTGTGGATACATAGACAAAACACTGTCCCTAGCAAGCCTCTAGTTGGCTAGCCAGTTGGTCAAAGATAGTCAGGGTCTTCTGATTATGAACAAGGTGTTGTTGCTTGATAACTGGATCACGTCATTAGGAGAATCACGTGATGGACTAGACCCAAACTAATAGACGGAGCATGTTGATCGTGTCATTTTGTTGCTTTTGTTTTCAGCGTGTCAAGTATTTGTTCCTATGACCATGAGATCATATAACTCACTGACACCGGAGGAATGCTTTGTGTGTATCAAATGTCGCAACGTAACTGGGTAACTATAAAGATGCTCTACAGGTATCTCCGAAGGTGTTCGTTGAGTTAGTATGGATCGAGACTGGGATTTGTCACTCAGTGTAACGGAGAGGTATCTCGGGGCCCGCTCGGTAATACAACATCACACACAAGCCTTGCAATCAATGTGACTTAGTGTAAGTTGCGGGATCTTGTATTACGGAACGAGTAAAGAGACTTGCCGGTAAACGAGATTGAAATAGGTATGCGAATACTGACGATCGAATCTCGGGCAAGTAACATACCGATGGACAAAGGGAATGACATACGGGATTATATGAATCCTTGGCACTAAGGTTCAAACGATAAGATCTTCGTAGAATATGTAGGATCCAATATGGGAATCCAGGTCCCGCTATTGTATATTGACCGAGGAGTCACTCGGGTCATGTCTGCATAGTTCTCGAACCCGCAGGTTCTGCACACTTAAGGTTCGACGTTGTTTTATGCGTATTTGAGTTATATGGTTGGTTACCGAATGTTGTTCGGAGTCCCGGATGAGATCACGGGCGTCACGAGGGTTTCCGGAATGGTCCGGAAATGAAGATTGATATATAGGATGACCTCATTTGATTACCGGAAGGTTTTCGGAGTTACCCGGAATGTACCGGGAATGTCGAATGGGTTCCGGGTGTTCACCTGGGGGGCAACCCACCCCGGGGAAGCCCATAGGCCTTGGGGTGGCACTACAGCCCTTAGTGGGCTGGTGGGACAGCCCAAGAAGGCTCAATGCGCCATAGGAAGAAAATCAAATAGAAAAGAAAAAAAGAGGAGGTGGGAAAAAGGGGAAGGACTCCTCCTTCCAAACCTAGTTGGATTCGGTTTGGAAGGGGAGGACTCCCCCCCTTGGCTCGGCCGAACCTCTTGGGGGTCCTTGGACCCCAAGGCAAGGCTCCCCCTCTTCCCCCTATATATACGGAGGTTTTTCGGCTGATTTGAGACAACTTTGCCATGGTAGCCCGACCACATATCTCCACGGTTTTACCTCTAGATCGCGTTTCTGCGGAGCTCGGGCGGAGCCCTGCCGAGATAAGATCATCACCAACCTCCGGAGCGCCGTCATGCTGCCGGAGAACTCATCTACCTCGCCGTCTCTCTTGCTGGATTAAGAAGGCCGAGATCATCATCGAGCTGTACGTGTGCTGAACACGGAGGTGCTGTCCGTTCGGCACTGGATCGGAGCAGATCGTGGGACGGATCGCGCGACGGTTCGTGGGACGGTTCGCGGGGCGGATCGAGGGACGTGAGGACGTTCCACTACACCAACCGCGTTTCTTAACGCTTCTGCTGTGCGATCTACAAGGGTACGTAGATCGGAAATCCCCTCTCGTAGATGGACATCACCATGATAGGACTTCGTGCGCATAGGAAAATTTTTGTTTCCCATGCGACGTTCCCCAACAATGGAATCATGAGCTAGGTTCATGCGTAGATGTCTTCTCGAGTAGAACACAAAAGTTTTTGTGGGCGGTGAAGTGCGTTTTGTTGCCCTCCTTAGTCTTTTCTTGATTCCGCGATATTGTTGGATTGAAGCGGCTTGGACCGACATTACTCGTACGCTTACGAGAGACTGGTTTCATCGCTACGAGTAACCCCGTTGCTCAAAGATGACTGGCAAGTGTCAGTTTCTCCAACTTTAGTTGAATCGGATTTGACCGAGGTCCTTGGATGAGGTTAAATAGCAATTCATATATCTCCGTTGTGGTGTTTGCGTAAGTAAGATGCGATCCTACTAGATACCCATGGTCACCACGTAAAACATGCAACAACAAAATTAGAGGACGTCTAACTTGTTTTTGCAGGGTATGCTTGTGATGTGATATGGCCAATGATGTGATGTGGTATATTGGATGTATGAGATGGTCATGTTGTAATAGTTAATATCGACTTGCACGTCGATGGTACGGCAACCGGCAGGAGCCATAGGGTTGTCTTTAAACTAACGTTTTTGCTTGCAGATGCGTTTACTATATTGCTAAGACGTAGCTTTAGTAGTAATAGCATGAGTAGCCCGACAACCCCGATGGCGACACGTTGATGGAGATCATGATGATGGAGATCATGGTGTGACACCGGTGACAAGAAGATCGTGCCGGTGCTTTGGTGATGGAGATCAAGAAGCGCATGATGATGGCCATATCATGTCACTTATGAATTGCATGTGATGTTAATCCTTTATGCACCTTATCTTGGTTAGAACGACGGTAGCATTATGAGGTGATCTCTCACTAAAATTTCAAGACGAAATTGTGTTCTCCCCGACTGTGCACCGTTGCGACAGTTCTTCGTTTCGAGACACCACGTGATGATTGGGTGTGATAGACTCAACGTTCACATACAATGGGTGCAAAACAGTTGCACACGCGGAACACTCGGGTTAAGCTTGACGAGCCTAGCATGTGCAGACATGGCCTCGGTACACATGAGACCGAAAGTTCGAGCATGAATCGTATAGTTGATATGATTAGCATAGAGATGCTTACCACTGAAACTATTCTCGACTCACGTGATGATCGGACTTGAGATTGTGGATTTGGATCATGTACCACGCAAATGACTAGAGAGATGTACTTTTTGAGTGGGAGTTCTTAAGTAATATGATTAATTGAACTAATTGTCATGAACATAGTCTAATGGTCTTTACGAATTACGATGTAGCTTGCGCTATAGCTCTACTGTTTTTATATGTTCCTAGAGAAAATTTAGTTGAAAGTTGATGTAGCAAACTTTGAAGAGGATTGTCCTCGTTGCTGCGCAGAAGGCTTATGTCCTTAATGCACCACTCAGTGTGCTGCACCTCGAGCGTCGTTTGTGGATGCTGTGAACATCCGACATACACGTTTCTGATGACTACACGATAGTTCAGTGCAAAATACTTAATGGCTTAGAAGCAAGGCGCCGAAGACGTTTTGAAACGTCACGGAACATAAGTGATGTTCTAAAGAGATGAAATTGTGATTTCATGCTCGTGCCCTTGTTAAGAGGTACGAGATCTCCGACAAGATTCTTTGTCTACAAAGTAAAGGAGAAAAGCTCAATCGTTGAGCGTGTGCTCAGATTGTCTGAGTACGACAATCGCTTGAATCAAGTGGGAGTTTATCTTCCAAATGAGATAGTGATAGTTCTCCAAAGTCACTGCCACCAAGCTATGAGAGCTTCGTGATGAACTATAACATATCAACCATAGATACAATGATCTTTGAGTGATTCGCGATGTTTGACACTGCGAAAGTAGAAATCAAGAAGGAGCGTCATAAGTTGATGGTTAGTAAAACCACTAAGTTTCGAGAAAGGCAAGGGCTAGAAGGGATACTTCGTGAAACGGCAAAACAGTTGCTGCACTAATGAAGAGACCCAAGATTAAACCCAAACCTGAGACTAAGTGCTTCTGTAATGAGGGGAGCAGTCACTGAGGCGGAGCAACTCTAGATACTTGGTAGATAAGTAGGCTGGCAAAAGTCGAAAGAAGTATATTTGATATACATGATGTGTACTTTACTAGTACTCCTAGTAGCATGAGGGTATTGGATACCGGTTCGGTTGCTAAGTGATTAGTAACACGAAATGATAGCTACGGCATAAACGGAGACTAGCTAAAGGCGAGGTGACGATACGTGTTGGAAGTGCTTCCAAGATTGATATGATCAAAACATCGCACGCTCCCTCTACCATCGGGATTGGTGTTAAACCTAAATAATTGTTATTTGGTGCTTGCGTTAAGCATGCACATGATTGGGTCGTGTTTATTGCAATATGATTATTCATTTAAAGAGAATAATGGTTACTCTATTTGCTTGAATCATCACCTTCAATGGTTTATTGAATCTCGATCGTAGTGTTACACATGTTCATGATATTGGTGCCAAAAGACACGAGGTAATGATGATAGTACCACTTACTTGTGGCACTGCCGCTTGAGTCATGTTGGTATAAATTGCATGAAGAGGCTCCATGCTGATAGATCTTTATACTCACTTGATTTTGAATCACTAGTGACATGCAAATCATACCACATGAGCAAGGCCTTGTTTTTCATTGAGATGAAACAAGATAGTATCTTGTTGGAAGTGATACATTTTGATGTATGCAGTCCAACGGGTGCTGAGCCACGCAGTGGATATCATTATGTTCTTACTTCAATGACGATTTGAGCAGATACAAGAGTATTTGCTTAATGAATCACAAGTCTGAAATATTGAAAAGTTCAATTCTGTTTCAGAGTGAAGTTCGTCGTAACAAAAGGATAAACTGTCTACGATATGATGATAGAAATGAATATCTGAGTTACGAGTTTTGGTACGCAATTAAGACAATTTGGAAAAAATTTCGCAGTTCATGCCACCTGGAACATCATAGTGTGATGATGTGTCTGAACGTCATAGCCACGCACTATTTTGTATGGTGCATGCTATGATGTCTCTTATCGAAATACCACTATCGTTTATGGGTTATGCATTAGAGACAACCGCATTCACTTTAAAATAGGGCACCGCGTATTTCCGTTGAGATGACACAGTATAGACTGAGGTTTAGAGAAATCTAAACTGTCGTTTCTTGAAAGTTTGGGGCTTCGACACTTATGTGAAAAAGTTTCAGTCTGATAAGCTCGAACCCAAAGCGAAAAAATGCATCTTCATAGGATATCCAAAACAGTTGGGTGCATCTCCTATCTCAGATCCGAAAGCAAAGTGTTTGTTTCTAGAAACGGATCCTTTCTCGAGGAAAGGTTTCTCTCGAAAGAAATGAGTGGGAGGGTGGTAGAACTTGATGAGGTTATTGAACCATCACTTCGACCAGTGTGTAGCAGGGCGCAGGAAGTTGTTCCTGTGGCGCCTACACCAATTGAAGTGAAAGCTTATGATGGTGATCATCAAGCATCAGATCAAGTTACTACAAGCCTCGTAGGTTGACAAGGTCACGTACTACTGCAGAGTGGTACGGTAACCCTGTCTTGGAGGTCATGTTGTTGAGCAACAATGAACCTACGAGTTATGGACAAAGCAATGGTGGGCCCGGATTCCGACAAATGGCTGGAGGCCATGAAATCCGAGAGAGGATCCATGTATGAAAACAAAGTGTAGACTTTGGAAAGAACTACTTGATGGTCATAGGACTATTGAGTAAAGATGGATCTTTGAAAAGACAGACGATGATGGTGATAAGTCACTATTAAGAAAAGCTCGACTTGTCGCAAAGATGTTTCCGACAAGATGAAACAGTTGACTATGATGAGAGTTTCTCACTCGTAGCGATGCTGAAAGTCTGTTAGAATTATGTTAGTAGTTGCTGCATTATTTATGAAATATTGCACATAGGATGTCAAAACAGTGTTTCCTCAACGATTTCCTTGAGCAAACATTGTATGTGATACAACCAGGTGGTTTTGTCGATCCTAAAGATACTAGCAAGTATGCAAGCTCCAGCGATCCTTCAATGGACTGGTGCAAGCATCTCGGAGTTGGAATATACACTTTGATGAGATAATCAAAGATTTTGGGTTTGTACAAGGTTTATGAGAAACTTGTATTTCCAAAGAAGTGAGTGGGAGCACTATAGAATTTCTGATAAGTATATGTGGTTGACATATTGTGGATCAGAAGTAATGTAGAATTTCTGTAAAGCATACAAGGTTGTTTGAAAGGAGTTTTCAAAGGAGTACCTGGATTGCGCTACTTGAACGTTGAGCATCAAAGATCTATGGAGATAGACCGAAAGCGCTTAATGGAAGTTTCAACAAGATGCATGCCTTGACAAGTTTTTGAAGGAGTTCAAAATAGATCAACAAAGAAGGAGTTCTTGGTTGCGTTGTGAGGTGTGAATTTGAGTAAGACTCAAAACCCGACCCCGGCAGAATAAAGAGAATAGACGAAGGTCGTCTTCTATGCCTTGGCCGTAGAATCTGAAGTATGCCATGCTGGGTACCGCACCTGATGTGTGCCTTGACTCAAAGTCTGTTGAGAGGTACAAAGAGTGATCCATGATTGAATCACTAGCAGCGGTCAAAATTTATCCTTAGTAACTGATGGACTAAGGAATCTTTCTCGATTATGGAGGTGGTTAAAGAGTTCGTCGTAAACGGTTACGTCGATGCAAGCTTTGACACTAATCCGAATAACTATGAGTAGTGAAACGGATTCATATAGTAGAGTAGATATTTGGAGTATTTCCGAATAGCACATAGTAGCAGCATCTATAAGATGACATAAAGATTTGTAAAGAACACACGGATCTGAAAGTTTCAGAACCGTTCACTAAAACCTCTCTCACGAGCAAGACGTGATCAGACCCCATAACTATATGGGTGTTGGACTCGTTGGAATCACATGGTGATGTGAACTAGATTATTGACTCTAGTGCAAGTGGGATACTGTTGAAAATATGCCCTAGAGGCAATAATAAATTAGTTATTATTATATCTCTTAGTTCATGACAATCGTTTATTATCCATACTATAATTGTATTGAATGAACACTTATATACATGTGTGGATACATAGACAAAACACTGTCCCTAGCAAGCCTCTAGTTGGCTAGCTAGTTGATCAAAGATAGTCAGGGTCTTCTGATTATGAACAAGGTGTTGTTGCTTGATAACTGGATCACGTCATTAGCAGAATCACGTGATGTACTAAACCCAAACTAATAGACAGAGCATGTTGATCGTGTCATTTTGTTGCTACTGTTTTCTGCGTGTCAAGTATTTGTTCCTATGACCATGAGATCATATAACTCAGTGACACCGGAGGAATGCTTTGTGTCTATCAAACGTCGCAACGTAACTGGGTGACTATAAAGATGCTCTACAGGTATCTCCGAAGGTGTTCGTTTAGTTAGTATGGATCGAGACTGGGATTTGTCACTCCGTGTAACGGAGAGGTATCTCGGGGCCCACTTGGTAATACAACATCACACACAAGCCTTGCAAGCAATGCGACTTAGTGTAAGTTGCAGGATCTTGTATTACGGAACGAGTAAAGAGACTTGCCGGTAAACGAGATTGAAATAGGTATGCGGATACTGACGATCGAATCTCGGGCAAGTAACATATCGAAGGACAAAGGGAATGACATACGGGATTATATGAATCCTTGGCACTAAGGTTCAAACGATAAGATCTTTGTAGAATATGTGGGATCCAATATGGGCATCCAGGTCCCGCTATTGGATATTGACCGAGGAGTCACTCAGGTCATGTGTGCATAGTTCTCGAACCCGTAGGGTCTGCACACTTAAGGTTCGACCTTGTTTTATGCGTATTTGAGTTATATGGTTGGTTACCGAATGTTTTTCGGAGTCCCAGATGATATTTCGTATGTCACGAGGGTTTCCGGAATGGTCCGGAAACAAAGATTGATATATAGGATGACCTCATTTGATTACCGAAAGGTTTTCGGAGTTACCGGGAATGTACCGGGAATGTCGAATGGGTTCCGGGTGTTCACCTGGGGGGCAACCCACCCCGGGGAAGCCCATAGGCCTTGGGGTGGCACTACAGCCCTTAGTGGGCTGGTGGGACAGCCCAAGAAGGCTCAATGCGCCATAGGAAGAAAATCAAATAGAAAAGAAAAAAAGAGGAGGTGGGAAAAAGGGGAAGGACTCCTCCTTCCAAACCTAGTTGGATTCGGTTTGGAAGGGGAGGACTCCCCCCCTTGGCTCGGCCGAACCTCTTGGGGGTCCTTGGACCCCAAGGCAAGGCTCCCCCTCTTCCCCCTATATATACGGAGGTTTTTCGGCTGATTTGAGACAACTTTGCCATGGTAGCCCGACCACATATCTCCACGGTTTTACCTCTAGATCGCGTTTCTGCGGAGCTCGGGCGGAGCCCTGCCGAGATAAGATCATCACCAACCTCCAGAGCACCGTCACGCTACCGGAGAACTCATCTACCTCTCCGTCTCTCTTGCTGGATCAAGAAGGCCGAGATCATCGTCGAGTTGTACGTGTGCTGAACGCGGAGGTGCCGTCCGTTCGGCACTGGATTGGAGCGGATCGTGGGACGGATCGCGGGACGGTTCGTGGGACGGTTCACGGGGTGGATCGAGGGACGTGAGGACGTTCCACTACATCAACCGTGTTTCTTAACGCTTCTGCTGTGCAATCTACAAGGGTACGTAGATCGGAAATCCCCTCTCGTAGATGGACATCACCATGATAGGACTTCGTGCGCGTAGGAATTTTTTTGTTTCCCATGCGATGTTCCCCAACACACCTATGCCTTGGAAGACGGAGGATCAAACCCAGGTTGCAACAACTCCACCACCATCACTTTCAAAGGAAGACAACTAGGCACGGGTATGGGCAATCCCCTTGGCTTGTGCCAAGCTTGGGGGAGTTGCCCCATATCGTATCACCATCACATGTTTTGCCTTTACCTTTTTATTAGTTCCATCCTTTTTGGTTTTATCTTTCTCTAGTAGAATAAATTTCTCAGTGTTCCAGGCTTGAGTTTTGCTTTTTGCTACCCCCAATGTATTCGAGCTCGTGAGTCATATAATAAAGAGTGTTTTAGTTAAGGTCCTTGCTTCATGCCATGATCTAAAGAAAATAATAATAAGAGAACAAAAGCATGAAAGATCCTGTAATGATCTTATAAGAAGTGATGGCTTCAACATATAAAAAGAATGTTGATTGAAACTTGTTGTGGGTGGACAAACGTAGACCTTGGTCATTGCTGCAATTAATAGAAAGTAATAAAGAAGGAGAGGTTCACATATAAATATATCATCTTGGGAACCATCTATGATTGTGAACACTCATTAAACTATTACATGCTTGGAAGTAGAAGTTGGATAAGGAAGACAACATAATGAATTATGTTTGCTTGGTTCCGAACAATGTTATATGACTAGAGATCCCTTAGCATGTGACGATTGCTTCCACCTCATATCAGCCAAAACTTACGCACTAAGTAGAGATACTACTTGTGCATCCATAAACCTTCAACCCAGTTTTGCCATGAGAGTCCACCATACCTACCTATGGATTGAAGAATATCCCTCAAGTAAGTTGTCATCGGTGCGACCAATAAAAAATTGCTCCCTAAATATGTATGATCTATTAGTGTGTGGAAAATAAGCTTTGTACGAACCTGTGATGAGGAAGACATAAAAGCGACAGACTGCATAATAAAGTTCTTTATCACAGGAGGCAATATAATGTGAAGTTCCTTCACACTAAGAGGCCACACATCCAAACCTCAAAAGCGCATGACAACCTCTGCTTCCCTCTGTGAAGGGCCTATCTTGTACCTTTACTTTTTGTCCTTGAAAGTGTCATGGTGATTGACACCAATTCCTTATTTCGCCTTTATCTTGGCTAACGTCATATGCTAGGGAAAGATCTATATTCATATGTAAACTTGGAAGTAAGTATTCATGAATTATTATTGTTGACATTACCCTTGAGGTAAGTAGTTGGGAGGCAAAACTATAAGCCCTATCTTTCTTTGTGTCCAACTGAAACTTTGATGTCATGAGTACCACGTGAGTTTTAGCAATTGTAGAAGATGAAAGGATGATTGAGTATGTGGATTTGCTTTACAAGCTCTTATATGACTCTTTCCAACTTTATGATAAATTGCAATTGCTTCAATGACTAAAGGCTATTGGTTGTTAATTCTCAATAAGGTTCTTGATCCATACTTTACTTTTTGAAGGAATTGTCACTTTAGCATAAGAGTTTATATGACGCTATTGTTGTTCTAATTATGATCTTGATGCCTGCATGTCCGTATTTTGTTTTGTCGACACCTCTATCTCTAAACATGTGGGCATATTTATTGATCTCGGCTTTCGCTTAAGGACAAACGAGGTCTAAGCTTGGGGGAGTTGATACGTCCATTTTGCATCATGCTTTTATGTTGATATTTATCACTTTATGGGCTGTTATTACACTTCACGGCACAATACTTATGCCTTTTCTCTCTTATTTTATAAGGTTTACATGAAGAGGAAGAATGTCGGCAGCTGGAGTTCTGGTCTAAAAAAGGAGCAAGTTTGAGATACCTATTCTGCGCAACTCCAAAAGCCGTGAAAATCAACGAGGAATTATTTTGGATTTTATAAAAAAATATTTGGTGGAAGAAGTACCAGAGGGGAACCACCAGTAGGCCACAAGCCTGCCACACGCGGCCTACCCCCTGGCCGCGCCTAGGTGGCTTGTGGGCCCCCTGTTTCGCCTCTGGCTCCCATCTTTTGCTATAAGGAGGATTTCATTCCAGAAAAAAAATGAGGAGGAGGCTTTCGGGAGGAATCACCGCCGCCATGAGGCGGAACTTGAGCAGAACCAATCTAGAGCTCCGGCAGGGCCGTCCTGCCGGGCAAACTTCCCTGCCAGAGGGGGAAATCGTCGCCATCGTCATCACCAACACTCCTCTCATTGGAGGGGACTCATCATCATCAACATCTGCATCAGCACCATCTCATCTCCAAACCCTAGTTCATCTCTTGTAACCAATCTCCGTCTCGCGACTCCAATTGGTACTTGTAAGAGGTTGCTAGTAGTGTTAATTACTCTTTGTAGTTGATGCTAGTTGGATTACTCGGTGGAAGATTATATGTTCAGATCCTTGATGCTATTCAATACGTCTCTGGTCATGAACATAATTATGCTTTCTGAGTAGTCAATTTTGTTCCTGAGGACATGGGATAAGTCTTGCTATAAGTAGTCATGTGAATTTGGTATTCGTTCGATATTTTGATGCGATGTATGATTTCTTTCCTCTAGTGGTGTTATGTGAACATCGACTACATGACACTTCACCATTATTTGGGCCTAGCGGAAGGCATTGGGAAGTAGTAAGTAGATGATGGGTTGCTAGAGTGACAGAATCTTAAATCCTAGTTTATCCGTTGCTTCGTAAGGGGCTGATTTGGATCCACTAGTTTAATGCTATGGTTTGACTTTGTCTTAATTCTTCTTTCGTAGTTGCAGATGCTTGCGAGAGGGGTTAATCGTAAGTGGGATGTTTGTCCAAGTAAGGGCAGCACCCAAGCACCCTTCCACCCACATATCAAACTATCAAAGTAGCGAACGCGAATCATATGAACATGATGAAAACTAGCTTGACAGAAATTCCCATTTGTCCTCGGGAGCGCTTTACCTCCTATAAGAGTCTGTCCAGGCTTGTCCCTTGCTACAAAATGGATTGGTCCACTTTGTTGTACCTTTGTTACTTGCTACTTGCTACGAATCAACTTACCACACAACTATCTGTTACCGATAAATTCAGTGCTTGTAGAGAATACCTTGCTGAAAACCACTTGTCAGTTTCTTCTGCTCCTTGTTGGGTTCGACACTCTTACTTATCGAAAGGACTACGATAGATCCGCAACACTTGTGGGTCATCAGGTCCCGGGTCGATATTTGATGCTCCAAGAACCGTGTGCATGGCTATCGAGACGTGAGAAAAACTCGTTGTTTTTGTCATTCGGGCGAGTTTCATGGGCGCACACTGTTTTGGGGTCCCAAGTCAATTTTGGATGCTCCATGAACCCTGTGCACGGGTATCGAGACGTTGGAAGAACACATTGTTTTTGTCGTTTCGGGCTAGATTCGTGGGCTATAGCGCACTGTTTGGGGTTCTGGATCGACTTTTAACGCTCCACGAACCCTGTGCACGACTACCGAGATGTCGCAAAATATCGTTGTTTTTTTCATTCGGGCTAGTTTCGTGGGCTATAGCGCACTGTGTTGTGGTCCTGGGTCGATTTTTGATGCTCCATGAACCCTATGCAGGTCTATCGAGACGTCGCAAAAACTCATTGTTTTTGTCGTTTGTGGTGAGTTTCGTCGGCTATAACGCAAAGTTTTTGGGTCCCGGGTCGATTTTTGATGCGCCATGAACAATGTGCACATCTATAGAGACGTCGCAGAAACTCGTTGTTTTTGTCGTTCTAGCCACTTTCGTGGGCTATAGCGTACTGTTTTGGGGTCCCGGTTCAATTTTGAATACTCCATAAACCCTGTGCACGACTATCGAGACGTCAGATAAACTCTTTGTTTTTGGTGTTTTGGGCCAGTTTCGTGGGCTATAACTCACTATTTTGGGGGTCCCGGGTTGATATGTTATGCTCTATGAACCTTGTGCACGGCTATTGAGACGTCGCAAAAACTTGGTGTTTTTGTCATTTCGGGCCAGTTTCGTGGGCTATAGCGCACTGTTTTGGGGCCACATATCGTTTTTTGATGCTCCATGAACCATGTGCATGGCTATCGAGACATCATAGAAAGTCGTAGTTTTTGTCGTCTCGGGACACTTTCGTGGGCTATAGCGCACTATTTTGGGGCCCCGGATCGATTTTTATACTCCATGAACCGTGTGGACGGCAATCGAGACGTCGCAAATACCCGGTGTTTTTGTCGTTTTAGGCGAGTTTCGTAGGCTACGCACTGTGTTGGGGTCCTGTGATGATTTTTGATGCTCCATGAACCATGTGCACTGATGTTGAGACGTCGCAAATCCTCGTTGTTTTTGTCATTTCACGCGAGTTTCATGGGCTATAACTCATTGTTTTGGGGTTCCAAGTCAATTTTGATATTGCTAGAATCTTGTACACGTCTATCGAGACGTCGCAAAAACTCATTGTTTGTGTCGTTTCGGGCGAGTTTCATCGGCTATAACGCACTGTTTTGCGGTCCCGGGTCGATTTTTGATGCTCCAAGAACCGTGTGCATGGCTATCGAGACGTCGCAAAAACTCGTTGTTTTTGTCGTTCCGGACAGTTCCGTGGGCTATAGCGCACTGTTTTGGGGTCCTTGGTCGATTTTTGATGCTCCATGAACCCTTGCACGACTACCAAGGCGTCACAAAAAGTAGTTGTTTTTGCCGTTTCGGGTGAGTTTCATCAGCTATACCGCAGAAACTCGTTATTTTTTGATTGGGCTAGTTTCTTGGGCTATAGCGCACTGTTTTGTGGTCCCTGGTTGATTTTTATCCTGCATGAACCCTGTGTAGGCTATTGATACGTCGCAAAAACTCGTTGTTTTTTTATTTCGGGTCAGTTTCGTGGGCTATGTTTTGGGGTCCAGGGTCAATTTTTGATGCTCCAAGAACCCTGTGCACGGCTATCGAAACACCGCAAAAAATGTGTTTTTGTAGTTTCGAGCCTATTTCATGGGCTATAGCTCACTATTTTGGGGCCCCGGATCGACTTTTGATGCTCCATGAACCCCGTTAATGGCTATCGAGGCGACGCAAAAACTTGGTGTTTTTGTCGTTTCGAGCCTATTTTCTCGGTTATAGCGCATTGTTTTGGGGTCATGGGTCAATTTTTGATGCTCCATGAACCCTGTGCACGGCTATCTAGACTTCACATAAACTCGTTGTTTTGTCGTTTCAGACCAGTTTCGTGGGGTATAGCACACTGTTTTGGGGTTCGGGGTTGATTTTTGATGCTCCATCAACCCCGTGCACGGCTATCGAGACGTCGGGAAAACTCCGTGTTTTTGTCGTTTTGGGCAAGTTACATGGCCTATAACGCAATGTTTGGGGGTCCCGGGATGATTTTTGATGCTCCATGAACCGTGTGAACGGCTATCGAGGCATCCCAAAAACTCGGTGTTTTTGTCGTTTCGGGCTAGTTTCGCACTGTTTTGGGGTCCCAGATCGATTTTTGATGCTCCATGAAGCCTGTGCATGGCTATCGAGATGTCCCGAAAACTCATTGTTTTTGTCATTTTGGGAGAGTTTCGTGGGCTATAGTGCATTGTTTTGCGGTATCGGGTCGATTTTTGATGCTCCATCAACCCTTTGAAGTGCGACGTCGCAGAAACTCCTTGGTTTTGTCATTCGGGCCAATTTCGTTGGCTATAGCGCACTGTTTTCGGGTCCCGGTTCAATTTTGGATGCTCCATGAAACCTGTGCACGACCAGCGAGATGGCAGAAAAACTCCTTGTTTTTGTCATTTCGGGCCAGTTTCGTGGGCTATAACGTACTGTTTTGGGGGTCCCGAGTTGATTTTTATGCTCTATGAACCATTTCACGGCTATCGAGACGTAAAAAACTCGATGTTTTTGTCGTTTCTAGCCAGTTTCGTGGGCTATAACGCACCGTTTTGGGGCCACAGATTGATTTTTGATGCTCCATTAACCGTGTGCACGACTATCAATATATTGCAAAAATTCGGTGTTTTTGTCGTTTCGGGCCACTTTCCTGAGCTATAGCACATTGTTTTGGGTTCCCGGGTCAATTTTTGATGCTCCACAAACCCTGTAAACGGCTATCGAGAGGTTGCAAAAACTCATTGTTTTGTCGTTTCGAGCGAGTTTCGTCGGCTATAACGCACTGTTCTCGGGTCCCGGGTAAATTTTTTATGCACGATGAACCGCGTGCATGACTATCGAGACATTGCTAAAACTTGTTATTTTTGTCGTTCCGCACAGATCCGTGGGATAGAGCGCATTGTTTTGGTGCCCACATCGATTTTTGATGCTCCATGAACCCTATGCAAGGCTATCGAGACGTCGCACAAACTCGTTGTTTTTGTCATTTCGAGCTAGTTCCGTGGGCTATAGCACATTGTTTTGTGGTCCGAGGTCGACCCGAATGTAGGGCTATCAAACGTCGGAAAAAATCTTTGATTTTGTTGTTTCGGTGAGTTTCGTCGGCTATAATGCAGTGTTTTTGGGTCCCGGGTCGATTTTTGATGGTCCATGAAACATATGCACCGCTATGGAGACGTCGTAGAAACTCGTTGTTTTGTCGATCTGGCCAGTTTCGTGGGCTATAGCGCACTGTTTTGTGGTCCCTGGTTGTTCTTTATGCTGCACGAAACCTGTGCACGGATCCGAGACATCAAAAGACTTGTTGGTTTTGTCGTTTCATGACAGTTTCGTCGTCTATAACGCACCGTTTTGGGGCCACAGTTTGATTTTTGATGCTCCATGAACCCCGTGCAGGGCTATCGAGACATCACAAAAACTCAGTGTTTTTGTCATTTCAGGCCACTTTTGTGAGCTATATCACATTTATTAGGGGCCAGATCAATTTTTTATGCTCCATAAACCCTGTTCACGGCAATCGAGAAATCACAAATACTCGGTGTTTTTGTCAATTCGGGCGAGTTTCATGGGCACATTGTATTGGGGTCCCGTGTTGATTTTTGATTCTCCATCAACCATGTGCACGGATATAGAGATGTCGCAAATGCTCGTTGTTTTTGTCATTTCAGGTGAGTTTCGTGATCTATAGCGCATTATTTAGGGGTTCCGAGTCAATTTTTGATTCTGCACGAACGTTGTGCACGGCTATCGAGCCATAGCAAAAACACGTTTTTTGTCATTTCGGGCCAGTTTCATGGGCTATTGCGCATTGTTTTGGGGTCCCGGGTCAATTTTTGATGCTCCATGAACCTTGTGCATAGATATCGAGGCGTCGCAAAATTTTTATGTTTTTGTCGTTTCGGGCGAATTTCGTCACCTATAACGCACTGTTTTGGGGTCCCGGGTCGATTTTTTATGCTACATGAACCGTGTGCACGGCTATCGAGACGTCGCAGAAACTCGTTGTCTTTGTCGATCACGCCAGTTTCAGTGTTTTGTCGTGCACAAGGTTCATGCAGCATCGAAAATTAAACCGGAACCCCAAAACAGTTCGCTATAGCCCACGAAACTGGCGTGAAATGACAAAAACAACGAGCATTTGCGACGTCTCTATATCCGTGCACATGGTTCATGGAGCATAAAAAATCGACACGGGACCCCAAAATAGTGCGCTATAGCCCACGAAACTCGCCCGAAACGACAAAAATACCGAGTATTTGCGACATCTCGATTGTCGTGCACAAGGTTCATAGAGCATAAAAAATCGATTCGGGGCCCAAAACAGTGCGCAATAGCCCACGAAAGTGGCCCAAAACGAAAAAAACACCGACTTTTTGCGATGACTCGGTAGCCATGGACAGGGTTCTTGGAGCGTCATAAATCAATCTATGGCCCCAAAACGGTGCGTTATAGCCCACGAAACTGGCCCGAAACGACAAAAACACCGAGTTTTTGCGACGTCTCGATAGCCGTGCACATGGTTCATAGAGCATAAAATATCTACCCGGGACCCCCAAAATACTGCATTATAGCCCACGAAACTGGCCCGAAACGACAAAAACAACGAGTTTTTCTGACGTCTCGATAGTCGTGCACTCGGTTCATGGAGTATCCAAAATTGAACCCAGACCCCAGAACAGTGCGTAGCCCACGAAACTAGCCCGAGCGACAAAAACAACGAGTTTCTGTGACGTCTTGATAACCGTGCACACGATTCATGGAGCATCAAAAATTGACCCGGGACCCCAAAACACTGTGTTATAGCTGACAAAATCGCCCGAAACAACAAAAACAACGAGTTTTTGCAACGTCTCGATAGCCCTGCAGAGTGTTCATGTCGAATCATGTGGAATCATGTCGAATCATGTGAATAATAGATCTTGTTGGAATTTCTTGAATCATGTCGAATCATGTTAAATCATGTGAAGAATAGATCTTGTTGGCATTTCTTCAATCATGTCGAATCATGTGAAGAATAGATCTTGTTGGCATTTCTTGAATCATGTGAAGAATAGATCTTGTTGGAATTTATTGAATCATGTCGAATCATGTCGAATTATGTTGAATCATGTGAAGAATGGATCTTGTTGGAATTTCTTGAATCATGTTGAATCATGTGAAGAATAGATCTTGTTGGCATTTCTTGAATCATGTCGATCATGCGGAGCTTGGTGAAGAACCACCTGTTCTTGCCGGTCTTGAACCTCTCCTCGAGCTTGGCCTTGGAGGACTTGGCGGCGGTGAGATTCTTGTCCTTGGTGGTGAGGGAGTCGAGGGAGCCGGATACCACCTCCTTAAGGTCGACGTCGAGGGTGTAGCGGGTGGGCATGAGGTGGGTGAAGTCGACGAGCTTGAGGAAGACCTTGATGCGGGACTTCTTGGCCGTCTTCTTGGCCGAGTCCTTGCGGATCACCTTCTTCGGGTATTTGGCCAAGCCGGCGACCAGGCAGTGCCCTAGGGGCGGTCGCGGGTGCCCTCCTCGAACACGCGCACGATCGCCGCCTTCTTCCCGGTGTACGTGCCGTGCAGCTAGATCACCGCCTTGACCGGCTTCAGGAACTTCACCATCTTCCTTCTCCTCTCCTCGCGATGCGCTGCCGCCGATGGGTTTCGGGTTGGGGGAGGGGTTGGAGGCTGTGGGCGGGGAAAATTAGGCGGCGTGGTTGGGGAGGAGATTATATAGGGTTGGCGGCGTTAGGGTTTCGCCGAATCATGTGAAGAATAGATCTTGTTTTTGGTGGTTCTTCACCAAGCACTTCGGCCGTGGCATGCACAGGCCATTCGTGTTGGTTTGTGGCACCAACTGTGTCGGTGCACTAAGGTTTGGGGTCCCTAGTGCCCCAGTCTTGTGCACGGGCGGGAAGAGCCCCTGACGGCAGGGCGTGGCAGAATCCATACAAGATGCACCCCCAAGATTACCAAGGCCCCGGCAAGCCTGCCTTGCTAGGAAGATACCCAAGGCCACGTCCGTTTAATGGACATGATGAACGCACCAAGCACAAAACCCCGGAGAACCTCCCTCGCCGGGAAGACAGCCGAAGCCCCCGGCAAGCTTCCTTGCCGGGACGAAGACCCAAGGCCCCGGCAAGCACCCTTCCCGGGATGACGTGGCTAGACACTGGAGGGTGACCGCCCTTGCCACAGTGCCACCGCCCCCCGAGTTCCAGCGCATTCCGCATGCGCCAGCGGGGCGTCCAGGTGTCAAAACACCTCGACACATATATTCACCAGCACTTTGCTGACAAGGACAAGATGTGCATTTAATGCACCTGGCAGCGGTAGATGGATAAGCACCGCTCTAGGTTCACTGTAACATCTCGTGAACCTACCATCGAGCACTGTAGGTGACCCCTTTGCCAATAAAAGGAGGCCCTTAGCTCATTCACAAGGGGTTAGACTCTTTGGAGATTGGCCAAGAGGACGGTTATCATCACTGTAACAAACAACAAAAACGCTTAAAACGATCAGACGAGCAGGACATAGGGTTTTACGCGTAAGCGGCTCAAACCTGGGTAAAAAGGCTTGCCGGATGTTGATCGTTAGATCTGCTCTTGACGTTGTCTTTCCCCGCCCTACGATCACAAGGGTATCATGTTGATCTCCATAGGTGTCGACCTAGCATCGCCTAAAAACCGGGACCAAAGACATCCTTTCGTGTCGGTTGGTGGTACAAACCGGGACCAAAGACCCCCTTTAGTGTCGGTTTGCAGCACAAACCGGGACTAAAGGTCTCTTCTTCCCGCCCGTTAGGCTGCTGGAAGTTGGCCTTTAGTCCCGGTTTGTTCCTTGAACCGGGACAACAGGTTTTCGCATATAAGGCGGGAGTTATCGAATTTTCTGTTGGAATTATGCCCTAGAGGCAATAATAAATATAGTTATTATTATAATTCCTGTATCAAGATAATCATTTATTATCCATGCTATAATTGTATTGAATGAAGACTCATTTACATGTGTGGATACATAGACAAAACACTGTCCCTAGCAAGCCTCTAGTTGGCTAGCCAGTTGATCAAAGATAGTCAGTGTCTTCTGATTATGAACAAGGTGTTGTTGCTTGATAACTGGATCATGTCATTAGGAGAACCACGTGATGGACTAGACCCAAACTAATAGACGTAGCATGTTGATCGTGTCATTTTGTTGCTACTGTTTTCTGCGTGTCAAGTATTTGTTCCTATGACCATGAGATCATATAACTCACTAACACCGGAGGAATACTTTGTGTGTATCAAACATCGCAACGTAACTGGGTGACTATAAAGATGCTCTACAGGTATCTCCGAAGGTGTTGGTTGAGTTAGTATGGATCAAGACTGGGATTTGTCACTCCGTGTGACGGAGAGGTATCTCAGGGCCCACTCGGTAATACAACATCACACACAAGCCTTGCAAGCAATGTGACTTAGTGTAAGTTGCGGGATCTTGTATTACGGAACGAGTAAAGAGACTTGCCGGTAAACGAGATTGAAATAGGTATGCGGATACTGACGATCGAATCTCGAGCAAGTAACATACCGAAGAACAAAGGGAATGAATACGGGATTATATGAATCCTTGGCACTGAGGTTCAAACGATAAGATCTTCGTAGAATATGTAGGATCCAATATGGGCATCCTGGTCCCGCTATTGGATATTGACCGAGGAGTCTCTCGGGTCATGTGTACATAGTTCTCGAACCCGCAGGGTCTGCACACTTAAGGTTCGACGTTGTTTTATGCGTATTTGAGTTATATGGTTGGTTACCGAATGTTGTTCGGAGTCCTAGATGAGATGATGGACGTCACGAGGGCTTCCGGAATGGTCCGGAAACAAAGATTGATATATAGGATGATCTCATTTGATTACCGGAAGGTTCTCGGAGTTACCGGGAATGTGTCGGGAATGACGAATGGGTTCCGGGAGTTCACCGGGGGGGCAACCCACTCCGGGGAAGCCCATGGACCTTGGGGGTGGCACACCAGCCCTTAGTGGGCTGGTGGGACAGCCCAAGAAGGCCCTATGCACCATAGGAAGAAAATCAAAGAGAAAAGAAAAAAAAGGAGGAGGTGGGAAAGGGAAGAAGGACTCCACCTTCCAAACCAAGTTGGATTCGGTTTGGAAGGGGAGACCTTCTCCCCTTGGCTCGGTGGAAACCCTTAGGTGTCCTAGGACCCCAAGGCAAGGCTCCCCCTCTTTCCCCTATATATACGGAGGTTTTAGGGCTGATTTGAGACGACTTTTCCACGGCAGCCCGACCACATACCTCCACGGTTTTTCCTCTAGATCGCGTTTCTGCGGAGCTCGGGCGGAACCCTGCTGAGACAAGATCATCACCAACCTCCGGAGTGCCGTCACGCTGACGGAGAACTCTTCTACCTCTCCGTCTCTCTTGCTGGATCAAGAAGGCCGAGATCATCGTCGAGCTGTACGTGTGCTGAACGCAAAGGTGCCGTCCGTTCGGCACTAGATCGTGGGACTGATCGCGGGACGGTTCGCGGGGCGGATCGAGGGACGTGAGGACGTTCCACTACATCAACCGCGTTCACTAACGCTTCTGCTGTACGGTCTACAAGGGTACGTAGATCACACATCCCCTCTCGTAGATGGACATCACCATGATAGGTCTTCGTGCGCGTAGGAAAATTTTTGTTTCCCATGCGACGTTCCCCAACAGTGGCATCATGAGCTAGGTTCATGCGTAGATGTCTTCTCGAGTAGAACACAAAAGTTTTTGTGGGCGGTGATGTGCGTTTTGCTGCCCTCCTTAGTCTTTTCTTGATTCCGCGGTATTGTTGGATCGAAGCGGCTCGGACCGACATTACTCGTACGCTTACGAGAGACTGGTTTCATCGCTACGAGTAACTCCGTTGCTCAAAGATGACCGGCGGGTATCAGTTTCTCCAACTTTAGTTGATTCGGATTTGACCGAGGAGGTCCTTGGATGAGGTTAAATAGCAAGATATATCTCCGTTGTGGTGTTTGAGTAAGTAAGATGCGATCCTACTAGATACCCATGGTCACCACGTAAAAACATGCAACAACAAAATTAGAGGACGTCTAACTTGTTTTTGCAGGGTATGCTTGTGATGTAATATGGCCAACGATGTGATGTGATATATTGGATGTATGAGATGATCATGTTGTAATAGATAATATCGACTTGCACGTCGATGGTACGGCAACCGGCAGGAGCCATAGGGTTGTCTTTATACTAATGTTTGTGCTTGCAGATGCGTTTACTATTTTGCTAGGATGTAGCTTTAGTAGTAATAGCATGAGTAGCACGACAACCCCAATGGCGACACGTTGATGGAGATCATGGTGTGGCGCCGGTGACAAGAAGATCGTGTCGGTGCTTTGGTGATGGAGATCAAGGAGCACGTGATGATGGCCATATCATGTCACTTATGAATTGCATGTGATGTTAATCCTTTTATGCACCTTATTTTGCTTAGAACGACGGTAGCATTATGAGGTGATCTCTCACTAAAATTTCAAGACGAAATTGTGTTCTCCCCGACTGTGCACCGTTGCTACAGTTCGTCGTTTCGAGACACCACGTGATGATCGGGTGTGATAGACTCAACGTTCACATACAACGGGTGCAAAACAGTTGTGCACGCGGAACACTCGGGTTAAGCTTGACGAGCCTAGCATGTGCAGACATGGCCTCGGAACACATGAGACCAAAAGGTCGATGATGAATCATATAGTTGATATGATTAGCATAGGGATGCTTACCACTGAAACTATACTCAACTCACGTGATGATCGGACTTGAGCTAGTGTAAGTGGATCATGAACCACTCAAATGACTAGAGAGATGTACTTTTTGAGTGGGAGTTTAGCAAATAATTTGATTAAGTTAAACTCTAATTATCTTGAACATAGTCTAAGTCCACTTTGAATATATTTGTGTTGTAGATCATGGCTCACGCGACAGTCACCCTGAATTTTAATACGTTCCTAGAGAAAGCTAAGTTGAAAGATGATGGAAGCAACTTTGTAGACTGGGCTCGTAATCTTAAGCTAATCTTACAAGCTGGGAAGAAGGACTATGTCCTTAATGCTGCACTAGGAGATGAACCACCCGCTATGGCTGATCAGGATGTTAAGAACGCTTGGTTAGCACGTAAGGAGGACTACTCAGTAGTTCAATGTGCAGTCTTGTATGGCTTAGAACCGGGACTTCAACGTCGCTTTGAGCGTCATGGAGCATTTGAGATGTTCCAGGAGTTGAAGTTTATCTTTCAGAAGAACGCCCGGATCGAGAGGTATGAGACCTCCGATAAATTCTATGCTTGCAAGATGGAGGAGAACTCGTCTGTCAGTGAACATGTGCTCAAAATGTGTGGGTACTCAAACCGTCTAGCTGAGCTGGGGATTGAACTCCCGCAAGAGGCTATCACTGACAGAATCCTTCAATCACTGCCGCCAAGCTATAAAGGCTTTGTGTTGAACTACAACATGCAAGGGATGAACAAGTCACCCGGCGAGTTGTTTGCGATGCTGAAAGTCGCAGAGTCTGAACTCCGTAAAGAACATCAAGTGTTGATGGTGAATAAGACCACTAGTTTCAAGAGAAACGGCAAAGGCAAGAAGGGTAAATCAAAGAAGAGCGGCAAGCCTGTTGCCAATCCAATGAGGAAACCCAAAGCTGGACCTAAGCCTGAAACAGAGTGTTACTATTGCAAGGGTATGGGTCACTGGAAGCGCAATTGCCCCAAGTATCTGGCTGGTAAGAAGGCGGCCAAAGAAAAATCAGGTATATTCGATATACATTTTATTGATGTGTACTTAACCGGCTCTCGTAGTAGTGCATGGGTATTCGATACCGGTTCTGTTGCTCATATTTGCAACTCGAAACAGGAACTGCGGAATAGACGAAGGCTGGCGAAAGATGAAGTGACGATGCGCGTAGGAAATGGTTCCAAGGTTGATGCAATCGCCGTCGGCACAGTTTCACTTCAGTTACCATCAGGATTAGTTATGAACTTGAATCATTGTTATTTAGTGCCTGCGTTGAGCATGAACATTATATCTGGATCTTGTTTATTGCGAGACGGTTACTCTTTTAAGTCAGAGAATAATGGTTGTTCTATTTCTATGAGTAACATCTTTTATGGTCATGCACCCAATGTGAGAGGATTGTTCATATTGAATCTTGATAGCGATACACACATACCTAACATTGAGACCAAAAGAGTTTGAGCTAACAATGATAGCGCCATATTTTTGTGGCACTGCCGCTTAGGTCATATTGGTGTAAAGCGCATGAAGAAACTCCATGCCGATGGACTTTTGGAGTCACTTGACTTTGATTCACTTGACACGTGCGAACCATGCCTCATGGGCAAGATGACTAAAACTCCGATCTCCGGAACAATGGAGCGTGCAAGTGACTTGTTGGAAATCATACATACCGATGTGTGTGGTCCGATGAGCGTGGAGGCACGCGGCGGACATCGTTATTTTCTCACCTTCACTAATGATTTGAGTAGATATGGTTATGTCTACTTAATGAAGCACAAGTCTGAAACATTTGAAAAGTTCAAGCAATTTCAGAGTGAAGTTGAAAATCATCGTAACAAGAAGATCAAGTTCCTACGGTCTGATCGTGGGGGTGAATATCTGAGTTTCGAGTTTGGTGCTCACTTAAGACAATGTGGAATTGTTTCACAATTGACACCGCCTGGAACACCACAGCGTAATGGTGTGTCCGAACGTCGTAATCATACTTTATTAGAGATGGTGCGATCTATGATGTCTCTTACCGATTTGCCGTTATCGTTTTGGGGTTATGCATTAGAAACAGTTGCATTCACTTTAAATAGGACACCATCAAAATCCGTTGAGACGACACCATATGAACTGTGGTATGGCAAAAGGCCAAAGTTGTCGTTTCTTAAAGTTTGGGGATGTGATGCTTATGTCAAAAAGCTTCAGCCTGAAAAGCTGGAACCCAAAGCGGAAAAGTGCATCTTCATAGGTTACCCAAAAGAGACAGTTGGGTACACCTTCTATCTCAAATCCGAGGGCAAAGTGTTTGTTGCTAAAAATGGAGCTTTTCTCGAGAAGGAGTTTCTCTCGAGAGAATTGAGTGGGGGGGAGATAGAACTTGACGAGGTTGTCGAACCTCTCATCCCTCTGGATGGTGGCGCAGGGCAAGGGGAAACCTCTGTCGTTGCGATGCCGGTTGAGGAGCAAGTTAATGATGATGATCATGAAACTCTAGTTCAAGTTTCTGTCGAACCACGCAGGTCGACGAGACCACGTGCTGCTCCAGAGTGGTACGGTAATCCCGTCTTGTCAATCATGTTGTTAGACAACAATGAACCTGCAAATTATGAAGAAGCAATGGTGGGCCCAGATTCCAACAAATGGCTAGAAGCCATGAAGTCCGAGATAGGATCCATGTATGAGAACGAAGTGTGGACTTTGGAAGTACTACCTCAGGGCCGCAAGGCTATTCAGAACAAATGGATTTTTAAGAGGAAGACGGACGCTGACGGCAATGTGACCGTTTATAAAGCTCGACTTGTGGCAAAGGGTTTTTCACAAGTTCAAGGAGTTGACTACGATGAGACATTCTCACCCGTAGCGATGCTTAAATCCGTCAGAATCATGTTAGCAATAGCTGCATTTTTCGATTATGAAATCTGGCAGATGGATGTCAAAACGGCGTTCCTTAAAGGTTTCCTTAAGGAAGAGTTGTATATGATGCAACCCGAAGGTTTTGTCGATCCTAAGAATACTAACAAGGTGTGCAAGCTCCAGCGATCCATTTATGGACTGGTGCAAGCATCTCGGAGTTGGAACAAATGCTTTGATGAGGTGATCAAAGCATTTGGGTTTATACAAGTGGTTGGAGAATCTTGTATTTAGAAGAAAGTGAGTGGGAGCTCTGTGGCGTTTCTAATATTATATGTGGATGACATATTGCTGATTGGAAACAACATAGAGGTTTTGGAGAGCATAAAGGATTACTTGAATAAAAGTTTCTCTATGCAGGACCTAGGAGAAGCTGCTTACATTCTAGGCATTAAGATCTACAGGGATAGATCAAAACGCATGATAGGACTTTCACAAAGCACATACCTTGATAAAGTTTTGAAGAGGTTCAAAATGGAACAGTCCAAGAAAGGGTTCTTGCCAGTTTTACAAGGTACGAGATTGAGTAAGACTCAGTTCCCAGCAACTGATGAGGATAGAGAGCATATGCGCACCGTCCCCTATGCTTCAGCCATAGGTTCTATCATGTATGCAATGTTGTGCACTAGACCGGACGTTAGCCTGGCCATAAGTATGGCAGGTAGGTTCCAGAGTAATCCAGGAGTGGATCACTGGACGGCGGTCAAGAATATCCTGAAGTACCTGAAAAGGACTAAGGAGATGTTTCTCGTGTATGGAGGTGACGAAGAGCTCGCCGTAAAAGGTAACGTCGATGCAAGCTTTGACACAGATCCAGACGACTCTAAGTCGCCAACCGGATACGTATTTATTCTTAATGGGGGTGCGGTAAGCTGGTGCAGTTCCAAGCAAAGCGTCGTAGCAGATTCTACATGTGAAGCGGAGTACATGGCTACCTCGGAGGCGGCTAAGGAGGGTGTCTGGTTGAAGCAATTCATGACGGATCTTGGAGTGGTGCCAAGCGCACTGAATCCAATAACCTTGTTCTGTGACAACACGGGTGCCATTGCCTTAGCAAAGGAACCACGGTTTCACAAGAAGACCAGACGCATTAAATGACGCTTCAACCTCATCCGCGACTATGTCGAGGAGGAGGACGTAAATATGTGCAAAGTGCACACGGATCTGAATGTAGCAGACCCGCTGACTAAACCTCTTCCACGGCCAAAACATGATCGACACCAGAACTGTATGGGTGTTAGATTTATTACAATGTAATTCACATGGTGATGTGAGGGCTAGATTCTTGACTCTAGTACAAGTGGGAGACTGTTGGAATTATGCCCTAGAGGCAATAATAAATGTATAGTTATTATTATAATTCCTGTATCAAGATAATAGTTTATTATCCATGCTATAATTGTATTGAATGAAGACTCATTTACATGTGTGGATACATAGACAAAACACCGTCCCTAGCATGCCTCTAGTTGGCTAGCCAGTTGATCGATGATAGTCAGTGTCTTCTGATTATGAACAAGGTGTTGTTGCTTGATAACTGGATCACGTCATTGGGAGAATCACGTGATGGACTAGACCCAAACTAATAGACGTAGCATGTTGATCGTGTCATTTTGTTGCTACTGTTTTCTGCGTGTCAAGTATTTATTCCTATGACCATGAGATCATATAACTCACTGACACCGGAGGAATGCCTTGTGTGTATCAAACGTCGCAACGTAACTGGGTGACTATAAAGATGCTCTACAGGTATCTCCGAAGGTGTTAGTTGAGTTAGTATGGATCAAGACTGGGATTTGTCACTCCGTATGACGGAGAGGTATCTCGGGGCCCACTCGGTAATACAACATCACACACAAGCCTTGCAAGCAATGTAACTTAGTGTAAGTTGCGGGATCTTGTATTACGGAACGAGTAAAGAGACTTGCCGGTAAACGAGATTGAAATAGGTATGCGGATACCGACGATCGAATCTCGGGCAAGTAACATACCGAAGGACAAAGGGAATGACATACGGGATTATACGAATCCTTGGCACTGAGGTTCAAACGATAAGATCTTTGTAGAATATGTAGGATCCAATATGGGCATCCAGGTCCCGCTATTGGATATTGACCGAGTAGTCTCTCGGGTCATGTCTACATAGTTCTCGAACCCGCAGGGTCTGCACACTTAAGGTTCGACGTTGTTTTATGCGTATTTGAGTTATATGGTTGGTTACCGAATGTTTTTCGGAGTCCCGGATGAGATCACGGACGTCACGAGGGTTTCCGGAATGGTCCGGAAACGAAGATTGATATATAGGATGACCTCATTTGATTACCGGAAGGTTTTCGGAGTTACCGGGAATGTACCGGGAATGACGAATGGGTTCCGGGAGTTCACCGGAGGGGGGGGCAACCCACTCCGGGGAAGCCCATAGGCATTTGGGGGGGTCACACCAGCCCTTAGTGGGCTGGTGGGACAGCCCACCAATCCCCTATGCTCCAAGAGAGAAAAAATCAAAGGAAAGGAAAAAAAAAGGGAAGAAGTGGGAAAGGGGAAGGACTCCCTCCCACCAAACCAAGTAGGACTCGGTTTGGGGGGGAGAGTCCTCCCCCCTGGCTCGGCCGACCCCTTGGGGATCCCTTGGACCCCAAGGCAAGGTCCCCCTCCCTCCTCCTATATATATGGGGCTTTTAGGGCAGATTTGAGACGACTTTCTCACGGCTGCCCGACCACATACCTCCATAGTTTTTCCTCTAGATCGCGTTTCTGCGGAGCTCGGGCGGAGCCTTGCTGAGACAAGATCATCACCAACCTCCGGAGCGCCGTCACGCTGCCGGAGAACTCTTCTACCTCTCCGTCTCTCTTGCTGGATCAAGAAGGCCGAGATCATCGTCGAGCTGTACGTGTGCTGAACGCGGAGGTGCCGTCCGTTCGGTACTAGATCGTGGGACTGATCGCGGGATTGTTCGCGGGGCGGATCGAGGGACGTGAGGACGTTCCACTACATCAACCGCGTTCTCTAACGCTTCTGCTGTACGATCTACAAGGGTACGTAGATCACTCATCCCCTCTCGTAGATGGACATCACCATGATAGGTCTTCGTGCGCGTAGGAAAATTTTTGTTTCCCATGCGACGTTCCCCAACAAAAATATTATCACAGGAATTTGTCTCGACGTCGATGATGCCCGGCCCGCATCCTCGTCGTCGAGTGGTCAGCGAGAGCCTGCTTGATAGGTGCCAGCATGTCAGGGACTGGGCTCCACCGAGCTGGCACTAGTAGGTGCTACCTTCCGGGGGGCGCACCTTGGTGAGGAATCCGGGTCTCATCGTTGACCCGGAGCTTCTTTGGTGGCAGTCGCGTGGGCCATTATTGGTGGAGCGGGAGATGGCCCACACGGAGGTGGTACGTTGCCGTGTCACGGAGGAGGACGAGCACGTCTGTCGCTACATGGCTGCATTGGATGCCAAGTTCTCCAATACCTGGCAGGTTCTCCAGGGACATCAACCGAGCTATGATTCGGTGATGGTTCCTTATCTTTGGGTTGCCACCTCCTGCACCGTGAGACGTCAACTGGATTTTTATTAGTGATGTTGTATGATAATATTCGATATGTATTAGTGATAATATCGGTTATGTTTTGGTTTTTCGTTGCTCCTTGTATGACTTTCATGAGTTGTTAAATGAGTAAGATGATGATGAGTTATATGTCATTTATTTGATGAATGGAACGTGTTGACTTTAGGTGTCGTGGGGGTCGCTTCTCCTTCTTTTCCTTGTGTTCTAGATAGAGGAAGAATCCCGACTGTTGTCGTGAGGGTCGCTTCTCCTTCTTTTCCTTGTGCTAGATATTTGTAATGCACTAGGGAAAGGAGGAGTAGCGACCATCACCGACGGTCGAAATATCAGAGGGAGTGTCCACCATATACGTGAGATGAGAGTTTAGGAAGGAAAGACTCGACAGACCTAAAGTCAACCCGTTGCATATTGAGTAATAGTGATCTATGTTTTGATCAGTTTTAGGAAGGAAATGTTTGACGATGAAAGAAAATTCGCTATGTGTGAATACTGCCAAGACGAGCGCGGCGTGTGCGACACGCCTCACCTAGTTGATGATAAGCGCTTCAGCATCATGCTGGATGAGGACTTCTAAGTGGATACAGTAAGTCACAACGACAAGTCTTTTTTCATCATTAAGCATGACTTCTTTTGCTTCAACTTATAATTTTTATTTTTTACTATTCTACTAGCGTATCCCTACCATGCAAGAATTTATGTCTTGGATAAGATTGGTTTCCGTACTGACAAAACTATGGAGGTAAAGAGAGTTCACTTGAGGACCGAACATGGTTATACTTTTGCCGTAAAGTTGTACAATGCAGACACCTACTCCTATTTTGAATGCACAAATTGGCAAACACTATTCAAGGCTTATGCATTTGAGCCTAATATGTTTATCACCTTTGATATTCGTCCGGAAGATGAAATTGAAGGTAATATCGACATCTGGGTCGATATGCAAATGCCTCTAGTTCTACCATTATGTGAGTTTCTCAACCATATTTATTAAGTAATTTATATTGTTTATTTAAAAATAGTTAACAACTTATTTCCATTGACAGCTTATTTTCGTTCTTCAAAAAATGTACGGAAGATGGTAGACAGAACCTATTGCTACAATGATGAAGCGGAATTAACTTGTAAGGAGAAACATCATCTTGTCACATTTATCAATGATCTTGAGAATTACAATACTTATCAGCAAACTCCCCCACATTATGGTCAATACGTGCCACTAGTGCACGTGGTGAACTACGGTAACATGCATGGAGATTGCATGGTAAGATTTTCTACTATTACGACATCCGTGCATCTTTTGCATAAATACTTGTAAACTAAACTACATTGCTAGCTACAAAGTTAATACTATGTTTTTCAACAGAAAATCCCGCAAGATTGTGTGCCTCATCTAATGTTTCCAAGAGGTCGCGTTGATGTTATGAGCATACGACCAGCACGGCTAGGTCAGCCTAGGTATCTGCATCACTCCTGTCCATACCGGATTTCTAAAACCGATGAAATGACAATAAAAGATTGGAAAAAATGTATGGTCAATCGTAGAGAGCTACTTGGAAGCAACATTGTGCGTAGGCCAAGAATGGGAGACAAGATGACCTCCATTCTCCATAATGGAGAGTCAGGGCCTATCTTGTTTTATGATATTCTACCTAAGAGAGGGTAGACTAGGTCCTATGAGAGAGGAGTAGGTCCTAGGTACAATGTGTTATTATGTGCTACAATGTGTTATAGTTGATGATGATGGGGAGGAGGAGTTGTGATTATGACTAGTGACCAACTTTTGTTATGTGATGTCTCATTGACGAAAACGATGATTAAATAGTGTTGGTGGTAATGACTATGATGATTATTAGCTATAGTGATGCAAGAGTTTTTATATTAATATGATGATGATGCTGATCATGATTATCATGATGATTTGTTGTTATGATCATGATTGGTTATTATATCATTGGGGGAAGGAAAGCGGATTAGATTCATGTGTGGGTGAATCTTCAACGTTGGGTTCATTATCCCAGATGTTGTAAATGAATGGTCGGTACACCACAATACCTAAGAGACCGAGGATAACTTGCTAAAGTCATTACTTCTACATCACGGAGAAAGAGAGGACACTTCTCTCTATTAGCTAGCTAACACAATATGAAACCCTTAAATTAACCCTCCAGAACTACTGGAAATATGCCCTAGAGGCAATGGTAAATAGTTATTAATATATTTCCTGTTTAAAGATAATCGTTTATTATCCATGCTATAATTGTATTGAATGAAAACATAGATACATGTGTGGATACATAGACATAACAATGTCCCTAGCAAGCCTCTAGTTGGCTAGCCAGTTGATCAAGGATAGTCAAGGTTTTCTGGCTATATGCAAAGTGTTGTTGCTTGATAAGTGGATCACATCATTAGGAGAATCATGTGATGGACTAGACCCAAACTATGAACATAGCATATTGATCGTGTCGTTTTATTGCTATAGTTTTCTGCGTGTCAAGTATTTGTTCCTATGACCATGAGATCATATAACTCACTGGCACTGGAGGAATGCCTTGTGTGTATCAAACGTCACAACGTAACTGGGTGAATATAAAGGTGCTCTATAGGTATCTCTGAAGGTGTCCGTTGAATTAGTATGGATCAAGACTGGGATTTGTCACTCCGTGTGACGGAGAGGTATCTCGGGGCCCACTCGGTAATACAAGATCACACACAAGCCTTGCAAGCAATGTGACTAAGTGTAAGTCACGGGATCTTGTATTACGAAACAAGTAAAGAGACTTGCCGGTAACGAGATTGAAATAGGTATGCGGATACCGACGATCGAATCTCTCGCAAGTAACATACCGAAGGACAAACGGAATGACATACGGGATTATATGAATCCTTGACACTGAGGTTCAACCGATAAGATCTTCGGAGAATATGTAGGATCCAGTATGGGCATCCAGGTCCCGCTATTGGATATTGACCGAGGAGTACCTCGGGGCATGTCTACATAGTTCTCGAACCCGCAGGGTCTGCACACTTAAGATTCGGCGATGTTTTAGTATAGTTGAGTTATATGTGTGGTTACCGAATGTTGTTCGGAGTCCCGGATGAGATCATGGACATCACGAGGGTTTCCAGAATGGTTCGGAGATGAAGATTGATATATAGGATGACCTCAGTTCGTTACCGGAAAGTTTTCGGGCATTACCGGGAATGTACCGGGAGTGACGAATGGGTTCCAAATGTTCACCGGGAGGGGGCCAGCCCACCCGGGCAAGCCCATAGGCCCTAGGGGTGGCGCACCAGCCCTTGGTGGACTGGTGGGACAGCCCAAGGGGGCTCTATGCGCCAAGGATAAGAAATCAAAGAGAAAAGAAAAAAGAAAAAGGAGGTAGGAAGGAGGAGAAGGACTCCACCTTCCAATCCTAGTTGGACTAGGATTGGAGGAGGACTCCTCCTATCCCTAGATGGCGCACCAAGGGGGCCTTGGCCCTCAAGGCAAGCCTCCGCTCCCCTCCTCCTATATATAGTGGAGTTTTAGGGCTGATTTGAGACAACTTTTGCCATGGCAGCCCGACCACAAACACCACTGTTTTTCCTCTAGATCGTATTTCTGCGGAGCTCGGGCGGAGCCCTGCAGGACTAGATCCTTCACCACCACCGGAGCACCGTCACGCTGCTGGAGAACTCATCTACTTCTCCGTCTTCCTTGCTGGATCAAGAAGGCCGAGATCATCGTCGAGCTGTATGTGTGCTGAATGCAGAGGTGTCGTCCGTTCGACACTAGATCGGAACGGATTGTGGGGCGGATCGCGGGACGGTTCGTGGGACGATTCGTGGGGCGGATCGAGGGATATGAGAACGTTCCACTACATCAACCGCGTTTCTTAACGCTTCCTGCTGTGCGATCTACAAGGGTACATAGATCAAAATCTCCTCTCGTAGATGGACATCACCATGATAGGTCTTCGTGCGTGTAGATGCAAAGTTCCCCAAAAGTGGCATCATGAGCTAGGTTCATGCGTAGATGCAATCTTGAGTAGAACACAAAGGGTTTTGTGGACGGTGATGTTCGATTTGCTGCCTAATACATCTCCATCGTATCTACTTTTCCAAACTCTTTTGCCCTTCTTTTGGACTCTAATTTGCATGATTTGAATGGAACTAACCTGGAGTGACGCTGTTTTGAGCAGAATTGCCTTGGTGTTATTTTTGTGCAGAAATCAAAGTTCTCAGAACGTCCTGAAAATTTACGGGGAACATTTTTGGAAAATATGAAAAATATCTGCGCAAAGATCCACCCGAGGGGGTGGGCCAGTGGGCCACAAGCCCTGCCACAGCCACCCCCCTGGTGGCGGTGGGCAAGCTTGTGGGGCCCACACGGCTCTACCGCCCCCAATCTCAGCTCTATAAGTTCACTTTCATCCCAGAAAAAATAGAAAGAGAAGATTTCGTCGCGTTTGCGATACGGAGGCGCCGCCACATCCTGTTCTTCATCTGGAGGGCAGATCTGGAGTTCGTTTTGGGCTCCGGAGAGGGGAAATCATCGCCATCGTCATCATCAACCTTCTTCCCTCTCCAATTCCATGAAGCTCTTTGTCGTTCGTGAGTAATCTACTAGTACAAATGCCCGTGCGTTGCAACGGTCTATAAATTTAATAGAAGTTGGCTCTTTTAATATTTTTTTCGTAATTAATTAATTTCTATGACTAACAGATTCATTTGCAATTTTATTTTGTTAATTAATGATAGCATATGCATTAGAACATTATTTTTATCTTGCTGATATATGTGTTTGCATTTGTAATCTAAGTGAGTCTTAATTTGGTTGCAAACATATTAGACAGCTACATCGAAAACAATCAATTTGTAAGTACATGCATACCAAATGTTCGAGGTTGCGTATCAATATCGATATTCTTAAAATAATAATTAGCAAAACAGTTTATATATATGAAAAATCAAAGCTCTGCCATTTTTTATGTAAAGCTTGTATAAACAACATTGTATATTTTTTATACATTAGAAACATTTTTTTTGCGTGTGACATCACAAACATTATTGATTTTTTATGTCTAATTTTTTAATATGCATTTTACATATTTTGTAATAATCATGAATATTTTCTATATACATGTTTTACATTATTAAAATACACGATTAACATTTTTGAAAAGTTCTATTTTCTATGTCTACTTTGTTCCATACACATTATATATTTTTGTATATGTTCTTTATACACCCGAAACATTTTCCTATGCACATTTAAAGTCTTTTGAATACACGATCAATATTTTTCAAAATAAAAGAAATATATATTATTTATTGTCCATACGCATTGTACACTTTTTTGTCTACAAATTTGACATTTCTTTAATCCATGATTAACATATGTGAAAAGTTTATCGAAATAAACGCAAAAGAGAAAAAAATATAGAAAAAGTGTGAAATGGAAGAACAAAAAGGTTTGTACATTTTTTTATTGTCCGTACGCATTGTACATTTTTTTGTATATGTGGGAACTTTTGTGTCTACAAATTGGACATTTCTTTAATCCATGATAACATGTGTGCAAAGTTTACGAAATAAAGGCAAAAGAGAAAAAAATAAAAAAAGTGTGAAATAGAAGAAAAGTAACATGTGTGCAAAGTTTATCGAAATAAAGGCAAAAGAGAAAAAAATAGAAAAAGTGTGAAATAGAAGAACAAAAAGGTTTGTACATTTTTTTATTGTCCATAGGCATTGTACATTTTTTTGTATATGTGGGAACTTTTGTGTCTACAAATTTGACATTTCTTTAATCCATGATAACATGTGTGCAAAGTTTATCGAAATAAAGGCAAAAGAGAAAAAAAAATAGAAAAAGTGTGAAATAGAAGAAAAGGGTTGTAGTCGGGATCGAACCTGGGTCTTCTGGATGGGGCGGGGCGCACCCAACCAGTTGGCCTAGCCTGTTGTTGTGGTAAAATATGGAAACGTCAGCCTTTAGAATGAGAAACAAAGAGCCGAATTGAAGTTCAAAAACGAATCATTTTTGTCACTTACGGGTGGCATTGGTGAGTAATTTTGGCGAATTTTAGGGGCAAATTTAATGACGTATCACAGAAGCAATAGGTGCTTTATTAGTAGGTATAGATTCGTAGGCTCGCTGGGCGGTGATGAGTAGGATGAGATCTATCATGTAATCGAGTTAGTTTTGATGGGGATTGATCCCTAGTATCCACTATGTTCTTAGATTGATGTTGCTACTACTTTGCCATGCTTAATGCTTGTCACTAGGGCCCGAGTGCCATGATTTCAGATCTGAAATTATTATGTTGTCACCAATATATGTGTGTTTTAGATCCGATCTTGAAAGTTGTAGTTACCTACTATGTGTTATGATCCGGCAACCCCGGAGTGACAATAACTGGAACCACTCCCGGTGATGACCATAGTTTGAGGAGTTCATGTGTTCACCAAGTGCTAATGCGTTGCTTCGGTTCTTTATTAAAAGGAGAACCTTAATATCCCGTAGTTTCCTTTTGGACCCCGCTGCCACGGGAGGGATGGACAATAGATGTCATGCAAGTTCTTTTCCCTAAGCACGTATGACGACACACGGAATGCATGCCTACATCACATTGACGAACGGGAGCTAACCACATACCTCTCTGTGTTATAACTGTTGCATGATGAATATCATCCAAACAAATCACTGATCCATTGCCTACGAGTTTGTCCTACTGCTGCTGTTACTTGTCTTGCTCTGCTGCTGTAACTTGTCTTGCTCTGCTGTTGTTACTTGCCTTGCTCTGTTGCTACTGTTGCTACTATTGTCGCTTCCTACTGTTGCTACTTGCTACTTCTGTCACTACTGTTGTTCCTTGCCACTGCTATTACTCGTTACACTGCTGCTACCTGCTACAATCTTGATTCGCTGGTCGTTGACGGGAACAGACAAATTCCGTCAACGAGGCAACTTGGCGCCATTCATACAATCGTTAGGAATAGTCTGCCGTCAACAGATCGTTTCTGACACCGTTGTTATCATACTACTTTGATGTTACTACTTTGCTTGCAGATAATAATCTTTCAGGTGTGGTTGCATCTGACAAATTCAGCTGCTAATACTCGAGAGTATTCTCTCACCTCCTGTTTGGCGATCAACAAATTTGGGTCGAATACTCTACCCTCGAAAACTGCTGCGAACCCACGCGCTGGTGGGCCATCAACAACATTCTTCTAGTTTCGTTGCCGGGGAGTGCTAGCAGCATTCTTCTGGTGCCGTTGCAAGGGAAGGTTTGTTGTCACAGAATCAGCATTCGTCCAGCTATTGCCAGAGAGTGCGAGTCAGCATTTTTTGGCGCCGTTGTCGGGGAGTGCTAGCAGCATTCTTCTGGTGCCGTTGCGAGGGAAAGTTTGTTGTCACAGAATCAGCATTCGTCTAGTTATTGCCAGAAAGTGCCAGTCAGCATTTTTCTGGCGCCGTTGCCGGGGAGGTATTGCTATATTCTCTGTGTCACTTGGCATTTATATCTGCTGATCACTATGAAGAATCTGAAGGATCCGAAAACCAAAGTCTTGCCCTCAACTACGAGGGGAGGTAAGGAATTGCCATCTAGCTCTGCACTTGATTCACCTTCAGTTATGAGTAAGTTTGCGACATCACCTCCTGCTAGAAATCTTGATATGTCGCATGTTCTTGATGATGCTTATGATGCTACTGCTAGAGATGTTATGCTTGATACTATGCCTAATACTGCTTTGCCTGATACTGCTAGAGATGCTATGCCTGGTGATATTATGCTTCATACTGCTAGAGATGCTATGCTTGATACTGCTTTGCCTGATACTGCTAGAGATGCTATGCCTGATATTGCTATGCTTTTTTTGAAGGAAAACTGTAAGGGAAACCCCCCACATCGAGTTTTTTTAATAATAAGAACCCAAATTCGCGCCCGTGGGGACTGGAACTTGGGTGGCTGGGTTGTAGATCCACTCCACTAGCCAAGTGATACTGCTATGCTTGATACTGCTAGAGACACTACTTTGCCTGATGTTCCACTAGGGGTATTCCTTGATGCTCATATTGCTAGAGTTACTGCCAATGCTCGTGATGCTTCTGAAACTGCCGATACTATTGAGATAGAACCTGCTTTTGCTCCTGTTAGATCTAACTCTCCTAGATATGAATTGCGTGATATACCTGAGGGTTACGTTATGGAGGGAGAGATAGCTGAGGATTTTCTTGCGTGTAAGGATGCCTATGACGCTGAGAAATTACTTCTCAAGTGGAAGGAAAAATCTCTGAAAGCTAGGATGAAATACGACCCGAAGTTTGCCACTTCACCTATCTTTATCATCGATAAGGATTATGAATTCTCTGTCGACCGTGAGATAATCTCTCTAGTCGAATCTGATCCTTTTCACGGTTATGAGTCTAAGACGATCGTAGCCCATCTTGCCAAACTACATGATATAGCCACCCTTTTCACTAATGAGGAGAAGATTCGCCACTACTATATCCTTAAGTTGTTTCCTTTCTCTCTAAAGGATGACGCTAAAGCCTGGTTCACCTCTCTTGCTCCTGGATGTGTGAGTAGTCCCTAGGATATGGTCTATTACTTCTGTGAGAAATATTTCCCTGCCCATAAGAAGCAAGCTGCCTTGCAGGAAATATACAACTTTGCTCAACTCCAAGAAGAGAGTCTCCCACAAGCTTGGGGGAGGCTCGTCCATCTACAAAATGCTTTGCCTGATCACCCTCTTAAGAAGAACGAGATACTTGATATCCTCTATAACGGACTTACCGATGCCTCTAGAGACCACCTAGATAGTTGTGCCGGTTGTGTTTTTAGGGAACGAACTGTAGAACAAGCTGAGACCCTACGGAATAACATCTTGATCAACGATAATGCTTGGACTATTCCCGAACCACCTCCTAAGCCAACTCCGAAGAAAAGAGGTATTCTATTCCTCAGTCCCGAAGATATGCAAGAAGCCAAGAAATCTATGCAAGAGAAAGGCATTAGATTTGAAGATGTCAAAAATCCACCAACTATCGAAGAGATCCATGGTCTCGATAACCCGATACAAGTAGTAGAAGTGAATTCTCTGCGTAGGTTTGATGAGAGTGATATTCCTTTTGACAAACCTGCTAGCCTATGCTTTGATGAATTTGACAACTTTGTTGCCAAACAACAGAGTTTCAATGATTATGTTAGCACACATTTGGAACAAAGTACTCGTATGCTTAGCCATTTAAGTGCTTGTGTAGACAGAAATGTCAATGATCTGAAGCTTCTGAGTAAACATGCCTCTATGATTACTACTCGGGTAGAACAAGTACTTAAAGCTCAGAATGACTTGCTCAATGAATTAAATGACAACTCTGTCAGAGTCATTATTAGAGGAGGCAAAATGACTCAGGAACCTTTGTGTCCTGAAGGTCATCCTAAGAGAATTGATCAAGATTCTCAAGGAATCAATGCTGATACACCTAGTCATCCTAAGGAGAAGAAGAAGGATGATAGAAACCTACATGCCAGTTCACCGAATACTGTCACACCTGAAGAACCTAATGATATTTCTGCGTCTCATGCAGAAACACAATCTGGTGATGAACATTAACCTGGTGACAATATGGACAGCGATGTTCATAATAATGCTCAACCTAGCAATGATGAGGATGTGGAGATTGAACCTTCGGTTAATCCTGATAACCCACAACCTAACAGATATGATAAGAATGACTTTACTGCTAGGAAGCATGGTAAAGAAAGGGAGCCATGGGTTCAGAGATCTATGCCCTTTCCTCCTAAGCGGTCCAAGAAAAGGGATGATGAGGATTTTGAGCGCTTCGTTGAGATGATAAGACCCGTCTTTCTACAGATGCGGTTAACTGATATGCTCAAGATGTCTCCGTATGCCAAGTACATGAAAGATATCGTGACTAATAAACGGAAGATACCAGATCTTGAGATATCCACCATGCTTGCAAATTACACTTTCAAAGGTGGAACTCCTAAGAAACTTGGTGATCCCGGAGTGCCCACTATACCTTGTTCCATTGAAGGAAACTACGTAAGAACTTCCTTATCTGACCTTGGAGCCGGTGTTAGTGTTATGCCGCTCTCTCTTTATCGTTGACTTGAGTTGGATAAGTTGACATCCACTGAAATTTCTCTGCAAATGGCCGACAAATCAACTGCTTTCCCTATCGGCATTTGCGAGGATGTGCCTGTTGTGGTTGCTAATACCACTATCTTAACAGACTTTGTTATCTTGGATATTCCTGAGGATGATGCCATGGTTGTCATCCTCGAAAGACCCTTTTTAAACACTGCAGGGCCTGTTATAGATTGCAAGAAAGGAAATGTCACTTTCCATGTCAACGGTAAGGAGCACACAGTGCACTTTCCGAAGAAACGATATCAAGTACATTGCATCAAAGCTATTGAAAAGACTTCATCGATTCTTATTGGGAGCTTTGAATGCCCTATTCCTCGTGTCAAGATGAAGTATGAATTGCTTGTTGGGGAGATACATATCCCCATTGAGGTGACTTAGTGGCTATTCGAAAATTCTCTGTTCTCTCTTGCGATTCGAGAAGGTTTTGTCATGAGGACTTGATCAACCCCATTGACGGATTTCTTTCGATGACCATGAAATGGATGAATCAAAGAGTCACATACCTGTGTTTTGAGCTTTCATTTTCTGTTGCTTAAAAGAAAAATGATGGAATTAGTTTAGCTTTTCCTGTTCTCTGTTTTAGCGTCCCGGAGAAAAATACCTCGAAAATAAAAGTTCTCCAATGGTCCTGAAAATTTAGTATGATTTTTTCTGGAATTTTTTAAAATTACTGGGCCTGAGAGCTGTCCTGGGGGCCAGGCCAGTGGGCCACAAGCCCTGCCACCGCCACCCCCATGGTGGTGGCTAACAAGATTGTGGGGCCCACAGGGACCCCCTCCACTCATTCCAGCTCCCAGCCTCTTCTTCCACCTCCAGAAAAAATTGTTTCGCAGCTCAAACCCGTGTTCTTGCTCATTTGGCTGCGATTTTCGATCTCCTTGCTCAAAGCACCATTCTCCGGACCGTTTTGGGGAAATTACTCCTTGGTAAGTGACTCCTTCATTGGTCTAATTAGTTTTTGCTCTAGTGCTTTATCTTTCGCGTATTCTTGCTACCTTGGTGAACCTGTTCTTGAGCAAGAAATGTTGATTTTAGCTGGTTCCAAGTAGTTTTAGCGCGTGATATGGTCTCTAGGCACTAGTAGGAGTAGTTGCTACAAGGTGTGGTGGGTCTTCATTCAACTTTCTCTTGAACTTCAAAAATTTCAGCAAAAGGAAATTATGTTCAGGAGGAAGTTTCATGGTGGTTCCTCAAGTAAGAAGGGTCCTCGTCTTTCTTTTCGGGAGCCCGAACCTTTTCAACTAAGGGACGCACCGGTACAACCATGTGAATGGTCTTCCGATGAGTTCATGATCGAAGCAGGTTTCAAGGATGAGTTTGATACACTTGTCCGCAATGCCGGGTTAGAAGAGTTCCTCTCAAATAAATGTGAACAGTATGCTATGCTCACTGCCTCTTTCGTGCGTAGATTTAAATTTTCAGTTGGCCGTGACTCATCCATACTGTTTGATCTGTACGATAAATCCTATGCCATGGATTTGGTGGATTTCAATAGGATTTGCAAGATACCCGATGGGGGTAGTATTAACGATCCTTCTAAGTCTTCGGTCAGAGACTTTGTCTCTAGTATAACTGTTGGAGAAACCAGAGATATCACGCAAGCCACCATAGGAAGAATCCATTTCCCTGCCTTGCACTACTTTGCCCTCTTCATAGGTAGGTGCATTAACGGCAAGGGTGCACATTGTCACCTATGCGCTTCCGACCTTAGTATCCTTAAGAGCGCAGTAACAGGTGACAGGAGCTTCAATATGGGAGCTATAATAGCAAGGAAGCTGAATAAAAATGCCAGTGAGGGGGATTTCTTTGGTGGAGTTTATGCTACACGCTTAGCAAAGTTTTTAGGAATATCCATCCGTTCAGAAGACCCTCCTCTCCGTACAGCCTACCTTGATCGTGTCGCTCTAACACGCTACCGGTTCCTTGAGAGAGATCATGGATCCCTCCTATACCGCTTGATATTTAACTGGCAGCGTGTTTTCCATATTACCCTTCCTGCTCCTGCTTTCTTTGACTTTCAAGTAAAACAAAGATACTACATAATCGTAGGAGAGGCAGAGGAGTATGAGAGGGAGGCGACGGCTGCTCGACTTCGCGATGCAGCTATTCAGGCAGTGGCTGCAGCACTCCCGTATAACACCGATTATGATTTTGGGTTTCGCCAGGACCATCCATGGGAGTAGACCAAGCTAGGCCAAAAGCCTAAGCTTTGGGGAAGTACGTGTTCTCACCGACTTTACATTCATGCTTATGCTTTCACTTTGTTAGCTGGTGTTCACACTTTGCCACTGTATTATCCATGCTAGTTTATTTTCGTTTTCTTGTTTTCTTGTTTTGTGTCCTTTTGAGAAAACCCAAAAAGATTTTCCTCTTCTTTTGCTTGTTGGGAGCTTTCCCGTGTAAATAGTTTGCTTTTTCTGTGGGTCAAGGTAGAAGATATTGGTTACAATGTTTAGTGGCTCTCGCATGCATACCTGTTTAGCTTTCAAAGAGCCATATTACTTTGTCTTCTCCTTTGTGTTTGCCTGCAGATTCAGCTTAGTCCAATGCTCGAGCACTCTTATTATTGTTCACATCGTTCGGTCATGCAAATGAAAGGCAATAATGATGATATATGATGAAGTGACTGAGACTGAAAAGCTGGTATGAACTCTATCTATTTTGTTTTTGTAAATATGACTAGCTTGTCATCCCACATTCAGCTTTGTTGTGAGAGAACCATGTTTGCAATGACAACTTAGAGATCATAGTTTCTGATGCCATGCTTATTTAGCTAGGAGCTTATAATGGTTTGTCTTGAATGCCAACATAGATTTTGAGATGACTATGATGTAGTATAATAGGATGGTATTCTCCTTTGAATGTTTCAAGTGGCTTGACTTGGCGCATGTTCATGCATGTAGTTGAAACTAAATCAACATAGCCTCTATGATGTTCGTGTTCATGGTGATTTATATCCTGTTCATGCTTGCATTTAATGTTAGTCAAACTCATTTCATCTTGATGACTGTTGTCGCTCTCTAGTTGGTCGTTTCCCAATCTTTTGCTAGCCTTCACTTGTACTAAGCGGGAATGCTGCTTGTGCATCCACCTCCATAAACCCAAAAGTTTTTCCATGAGAGTCCACCATACCTACCTATTTGCGGTATCAACCTGCCGTTCCAAGTAAATTTGCATGTGCCATTCTCTAAACCTTCAAGAAATAATCTGTTTTGCATGCCCGAACCGCTCATGTGGTGACAGGGGGCTATTGGTATCTTCCATTCTAGGAGTGTTATCCTCGACATGTGTTTATTCACTGTCATTCACGAGAAAGGGGCCGGTAATTGGAATGCCCAGTTCCACGCTTAAATCGAAAACATAACTGTAAAACAAGACTCCCCCCCCCCCGGATTGATGTTAGTATGGACGGTACCTGAGGATTCGGCTAGCCGTGGAGTGTGATTGATTGGTGGTGGGGGAGTTAAAACTTTACTTTTCTGTTTGGGAACCGCCTATAGCATGTGTAGCATGGAAGATATTGAGAACTCTTGGTCATTGCGTTGGCAATGAAAGCATTCCACCCAAAATTATTATCTCTGTTTTCAAAGCTTGAGCTCTGGCACCTCTGCAAATCAATGCTTCCCTCTGTGAAGGGCATGTCTATTTATTTTCCTGTTGAGTCATCCTCCTCTTATATAAGCACCAATTAGAGAGCACTTCTATCATTTTTATGCTTTGCTTTTGATTGATATTGAGTATGACTATGACTGGATCTTCATTTATATGAATTACAATGTTTAGTCAGCTCTTGATCTTTGAAAGTGCTCTGCATTTATGTTTTGCGGTCTCAGAAAGAGCTAGCGAGATACCACCTATTCATATTGCTTCATGCTTGTTTTGATTGAAGTGTTGGTATTTGAAACTCATTATTATTTGCTCGTTAGCTGATTATGTCATTGATATTAGTTTACTGTGAGACCTTTGTGTCACTTGCTTATGTGGTTAACTTGTGATCTTGCTGAAATTCTGGTTATGAGTTAGACATAGTTGCAAAAACAAGATCAAACAGAGTTTGTCAAAGTTTTTCTTTCTCTCTCAGTTTGTCAACTGAGTTGCTTGAGGACAAGCAAGGTTTGAAGCTTGGGGAGTTGATACATCTCCATCGTATCTACTTTTCCAAACTCTTTTGCCCTTGTTTTGGACTCTAATTTGCATGATTTGAATGGAACTAACCTAGACTGACGCTGTTTTCAGCAGAATTGCCTTGGTGTTATTTTTGTGCAGAAATCAAAGTTCTCAGAACGTCGTGAAAATTTACGGGGAACATTTTTGGAAAATAGGAAAAATACCAGTGCAAAGATCCACCTGAGGGGGTGGGCCAGTGGGCCACAAGCCCTGCCACCGCCACCCCCTGGTGGCGGTGGGCAAGCTTGTGGGGGCCACACGGCTCTGCCGCCCCCAATCTCAGCTCTATAAGTTCACTTTCGTCCCAGAAAAAATAAAAAGAGAAGATTTCGTCGCGTTTGCGATACGGAGGCGCCGCCACATCCTGTTCTTCATCTGGAGGGCAGATCTTGAGTCAGTTTTGGGCTCCGGAGAGGGGAAATTGTCGCCATCGTCATCATCAACCTTCTTCCCTCTCCAATTCCATGAAGCTCTTCGTCGTTCGTGAGTAATCTATTCGTAGGCTCGTTGGGCGGTGATGAGTAGGATGAGATCTATCATGTAATCGAGTTAGTTTTGATGGGGATTGATCCCTAGTATCCACTATGTTCTTAGATTGATGTTGCTACTACTTTGCCATGCTTAATGCTTGTCACTAGGGCCCGAGTGCCATGATTTCAGATCTGAAATTATTATGTTGTCACCAATATATGTGTGTTTTAGATCCGATCTTGCAAGTTGTAGTTACCTACTATGTGTTATGATTCGGCAACCCCGGAGTGACAATAACCGGAACCACTCCCGGTGATGACCATAGTTTGAGGAGTTCATGTGTTCACCAAGTGCTAATGCGTTGCTCCGGTTCTTTATTAAAAGGAGGACCTTAATATCCCCTAGTTTCCTTTTGGACCCCGCTGCCACGGGAGGGATGGACAATAGATGTCATGCAAGTTCTTTTCCCTAAGCACGTATGACAACACACGGAATGCATGCCTACATCACATTGACGAACGGGAGCTAGACACATATCTCTCTGTGTTATAACTGTTGCATGATGAATATCATCCAAACAAGTCACCGACCCATTGCCTACGAGTTTGTCCTACTGCTGTTGTTACTTGTCTTGCTCTGCTGCTGTTACTTGTCTTGCTCTGCTGCTGTTACTTGCCTTGCTCTGCTGCTACTGTTGCTACTATTGTCGCTTGCTACCGTTGCTACTTCTATTGCTATCACTATTGTTGTTCCTTGCCACTGCTATTACTCGTTACACTGCTGCTACCTGCTACAATCTTGATTCGCTGGTCGTTGATGGGAACAGACAATTTCCGTCAACGAGGCAACTTGGCGCCATTGATACAATCGTTAGGAATAGTCTATCGTCAACAGATCGTTTCTGACACCGTTGTTATCATACTACTTTGCTGTTACTACTTTGCTTGCAGATACTAATCTTTGAGGTGTGGTTGAATCTGACAAATTCAGCTGCTAATACTCGAGAGTATTCTCTCACCTCCTGTTTGGCGATCAACAAATTTGGGTCGAATACTCTACCCTCGAAAACTGCTGCGAACCCATGTGATGGTGGGCCATCAACAACATTCTTCTAGTTTCGTTGCGGGGGAGTGCAAGCAGCATTCTTCTGGTGTCGTTGCTAGGAACGGTTTGTTGTCACAGAATTAGCATTCGTCCAGCTATTGGCAGAGAGTGCTAGTCACTACCCTCCTTAGCCTTTTTCTATTCGGTGGTATTGTTGGATTGAAGCGGCCCGGACCGACATTATTCGTACGCTTACGAAAGACTGGTTTCATCGCTTGACATGCAACCTCGTTGCATAAAGATGACTGGCGGGTGTCGGTTTCTTCACCTTTAGTTGAATTGGTTTTGACCGAGGCGGTCCTTGGAGAGGTTAAATAGCAATTTGCACATCCCCGTTGTGGTTTTTGCGTAAGTAAGATGCGGTCTACTAGATGCCCATAGCAGCCACGTAAAACATGCAACAACAATTAGAGGACGTCTAACTTGTTTTTGCGGGGTATGCTTGTGATATGATATGGCCAAGGACGTGATGTGATATATTGGATGTATGAGATGATCATGTTGTAATAGTTAATATCGACTTGCACGTCGATGGTACGGCACCCGGTAGGAGCCATAGGGTTGTCTTTAAACTAATGTTTGTGCTTGCAGATGCGTTTACTATATTGCTAGGACATAGCTTTAGTAGTAATAGCATGAGTAGCACAACAACCCCGATGGTGACACGTTGATGGAGATCATGGTGTGGCGTCGGTGACAAGAAGATCGTGCCGGTGCTTTGGTGATGGAGATCAAGAAGCACATGATGATGGCCATATCATGTCACTTATGAATTGCATGTGATGTTTATGCACCTTATTTTGCTTAGAACGACGGTAACATTATGAGGTGATCTATCACTAAAATTTCAAAGACGAAACTGTGTTCTCCCCGACTGTGCACCGTTGCTACAGTTCGTCGTTTCGAGACACCACGTGATGATCGGGTGTGATAGACTCAACGTTCACATACAACGGGTGCAAAACAGTTACACACGCGGAACACTCGGGTTAATCTTGACGAGCCTAGCATGTGCAGACATGTCCATGGAACACATGAGACTGAAAGGTTGAGCATGAATCATATAGTTGATATGATTAGCATAGGGATGCTTACCACTGAAACTATCCTCAACTCACGTGATGATCGGACTTGAGCTAGTGGAATTGGATCGTGTACCACTCAAATGACTAGAGAGATGTATTTTTTGAGTGGGAGTTTAGCAAGTAATTTGATTAGTTAAACTCTAATTATCTTGAACATAATCTAAGTCCACTTTGAAAATATTTGTGTTGTAGATCAATGGCTCACGCGACAGTCACCCTGAATTTTAATACGTTCCTAGAGAAAGCTAAGTTGAAAGATGATGGAAGCAACTTTGTAGACTGGGCTCATAATCTTAAGTTGCTCGTGCAAGATGGGAAGAAGGATTATGTCCTTAATGCTGCGCTAGGAGATGAACCACCCGCCGTGGCTGACCAAGATGCTAAGAACGCTTGGTTAGCATGCAAGGAGGACTACTCAGTAGTTCAATGTGTAGTCTTGTATGGCTTAGAGCCGGGACTTCAACGTCGCTTTGAGCATCATGGAGCATATGAGATGTTCCGGGAGTTGAAGTTTATCTTTCAGAAGAATGCCCAGACTAAGAGGTATGAGACCTCTGATAAATTATATGCTTGCAAGATGGAGGAGAATTCGTCTGTCACTAAACATGTGCTCAAAATGTCTAGGTACTCAAACCGTCTAGCTGAGCTGGGGATTGAACTCCCGCAAGAGGCTATCACTGACAGAATTCTTCAATCACTGCCACCAAGCTATAAGAGCTTTGTGTTGAACTATAACATGCAAGGGACGAACAAGTCACCCGATGAGTTATTCGCGATGCTGAAAGTCGCAGAGTCGGAACTCCATAAAGAGCATCAAGTGTTGATGGTGAATAAGACCACTAGTTTCAAAAGAAACGGCAGAGGAAAGAAGGGTAATTCAAAGAAGAGCGGCAAGCATGTTGCTAATCCGACGAAGAAACCCAAAGCTGGACCTAAGCCTGAAACGGAGTGCTATTATTGCAAGGGTATGGGTCACTGGAAGCGCAACTGCCCCAAGTATGTGGCTGATAAGAAGGCGGCCAAGGAAAAATCAGGTATATTCGATATACATGTTATTGATGTGTACTTGACCAGATCTCATAGTAGTTCCTGGGTATTTGATACCGGTTATGTTGCTCATATGTGCAACTCAAAAAAGGAACTGCGGAATAAGCGAAGGCTGGCGAAGGATGAGTGACGATGCGCGTGGGAAATGGTTCCAAGGTTGATGCAATCGCCGTCGGCACAGTTTCACTTCAGTTACCATCAGGATTAGTTATGAACTTAAATAAATGTTATTTAGTGCCTGCGTTAAGCATGAACATTATATCTTGATCTTGTTTGTTGCGAGACGGTTATTCGTTTAAGTCAGAGAATAATGGTTGTTCTATTTCTATGTGTAATATCTTTTATGGTCACGCACCCAATGTGAGAGGAATGTCATATTTAATCTTGATAGTGATAATACACATATACATAACATTGAGACCAAAAGAGTTAGAGTTAACAATGATAGCACCATGTTTTTATGGCACTGCCGCTTAGGTCATATTGGTGTAAAGCGCATGAAGAAACTCCATAGCGATGGACTTTTGGAGTCACTTGACTCTGATTCACTTGACACATGCGAACCATGCCTCATGGGCAAGATGACTAAAACTCCGTTCTCCGGAACAATGGAGTGTGCAAGTGACTTGTTGGAAATCATACATACCGATGTGTGTGGTCCGATGAGTGTAGAGGCGCGCGGCGGATATCTTTATTTTCTCACCTTCACTGACGATTTGAGTAGATCTGGTTATGTCTACTTAATGAAGCACAAGTCTGAGACGTTTGAAAATTTCAAGAAATTTCAGAGTTAAGTCGAAAATCATCATAACAAGAAGATCAAGTTCCTACGGTCTGATCGTGGGGGTGAATATCTGAGTTTCGAGTTTTGTGCTCACTTAAGACAATGTGGAATTGTTTCACAGTTAACACCGTGTGGAACACCACAGCGTAATGGTGTGTCCGAACGTCGTAATCGTACTTTATTAGAGATGGTGCGATCTACGATTTCTCTTACCGATTTTCCGTTATCATTTTGGGGTTATGCATTAGAGACAGTTGCATTCACTTTAAATTGGGGATGTGATGCTTATGTCAAAAAGCTTCAGCCTGAAAAGCTGGAACCCAAAGCAGAAAAGTGCGTCTTCATAGGTTACCCAAAAGAGACAGTTGGGTATACCTTATATCTCAAATCCGAGGGCAAAGTGTTTGTTTCTAAAAATGGAGCTTTTCCTGAGAAGGAGTTTCTCTCGAAAGAATTGAGTGGGAGGAAGATAGGACTTGATGAGTTGTCGAACCTCTAATTCGTATTGATGGTGGCGCAGGGCAAGGGGAAACCCTTGTTGCTGCGGCGCCGGTTGAGGAACAAGTTGATGATGATGCTCATGAAACTTCGGATCAAGTTACTGTCGGACCTCGCAGGTCGACAAGATCACATACTGCTCCCGAGTGGTACGGTAATCGTGTCTTAACGATTATGTTGTTGGACAACAATGAACCTGCGCATTATGAAGAAGCAATGGTGGGCCCGGATTCCAACAAATGGTTGGAGGCCATGAATTCCGAGATAGGATCCATGTACGAGAACAAAGTGTGAACTTTAGAAGTACTACCTGAAGGCCGCAAGGCTATTCAGAACAAATGGATCTATAAGAAGAATACGGACGCAGATGGTAATGTGACCGTTTATAAAGCTCGACTTGTGGCACAGGGTTTTTCACAAGTTCAAGGAATTGACTACGATGAGACTTTCTCACCGGTAGCAATGCTTAAGTCTGTCCGAATCATGTTAGCAATAGCTGCCTTTTACGATTATGAAATCTGGCAGATGGATGTCAAAACGGCATTCCTTAACGGTTTTCTTAAGGAAGAGTTGTATATGATGCAACCCGAAGATTTTGTCGATCCTAAGAATGCTAACAAAGTGTGCAAGCTCCAGTGATCCATTTATGGACTCGTGCAAGCATCTCGGAGTTGGAATAAGCGTTTTGATCAGGTGATCAAAGCATTTGGGTTTATACAAGTGGTTGGAGAATCTTGTATTTACAAGAAAGTGAGTGGGAGCTCTGTGGCGTTTCTAATATTATATGTGGACGACATATTGCTGATTGGAAACAACGTGGAGCTTTTGGAGAGCATAAAAGTTTACTTGAATAAAAGTTTCTCTATGAAGGACCTAGGAGAAGTTGCTTACATTCTAGGCATTAAGATCTATAGGGATAGATCGAAACGCCTGATAGGACTTTCACAAAGCACATACCTTGATAAAGTTTTGAAGAAGTTCAAAATGGATCAGTCCAAGAAAGGGTTCTTGCCAGTGTTACAAGGTATAAAATTGAGTAAGACTTAGTGCCCAGCAACTGCGGAAGATAGAAAGACAATGAGTTCTGTCCCCTACGCTTCAGCCGTAGGTTCTATCATGTATGCAATGATGTGCACTAGACCAGACGTCAGCTTGGCCATAAGTATGGCAGGCAGGTTTCAGAGTAATCCAGGAGTGGATCACTCGACGGCGGTCAAGAATATTCTGAAGTACCTGAGAAGGACTAAGGAAATGTTTCTCCTATATGGAGGTGACAAAGAGCTCGCCGTAAAAGGTTACGTCGACGCAAGTTTTGACACTGATCCGGATCACTCTAAGTCTCAAACTGGATACGTATTTATTCCTAATGGGGGTGCGGTAAGCTGGTGCAGTTCCAAGCAGAGCGTCGTAGCTAATTCTACATGTGAAGCAGAGTACATGGCTGCCTCGGAGGCCGCAAAGGAGGGTGTCTGGATGAAGCAGTTCATGAGAGATCTTGGAGTTGTGCCAAGCACACTAGATCCATTGACTCTGTTATGTGACAACCCTGGTGCCATTGCCTTAGAAAAGGAACCAAGGTTTCACAAGAAGACCACACACATCAAACGACGCTTCAACCTCATCCGCGACTACGTCGAAGAAGAGGAAGTGAATTTTTGCAAAGTGCACACGGATCTGAATGTAGCACACCCGCTGACTAAACCTCTCCCACGAGAAAAACATGATCAACACCAGAACTGTATGGGTGTTCGATTTATTACAATGTAAATCGCATGGCGATATGAGGACTAGATTATTGACTCTAGTGCAAGTGGGAGACTGTTGGAAATATGCCCTAGAGGCAATGATAAATAGTTATTATTATATTTCCTGTTTAAAGATAATTGTTTGTTATCCATGCTATAATTGTGTTGAATGAAAACATAGATACATGTGTGGATACATAGACACAATAATGTCCCTAGCAAGCCTCTAGTTGGCTAGCCAGTTGATCAAGGATAGTCAAGGTTTTCTGGCTATATGCAAAGTGTTGTTGCTTGGTAACTGGATCACATCATTAGGAGAATCATGTGATGGACTAGACTCAAACTATGAACGTAGCATATCGATCGTGTCGTTTTATTGCTATAGTTTTCTGTGTGTCAAGTATTTGTTCCTATGACCATGAGATCATATAACTCACTGGCACCAGAGGAATTCCTTGTGTGTATCAAACGTCACAACGGAACTGGGTGACTATAAAGGTCCTTTACAGGTATCTCCGAAGGTGTCCCTTGAGTTAGTATGGATCAAGCCTGGGATTTGTCACTCCGTGTGACGGAGAGGTATCTCGGGGCCCACTCGGTAATACAACATCACACACAAGCCTTGAAAACAATGTGACTAAGTGTAAGTCACGGGATCTTGTATTACGGAACGAGTAAAGAGACTTGCCGGTAACGAGATTGAAATAGGTATGCGGATATCGGTGATCGAATCTCGGGCAAGTAACATACCGAAGGACAAAGGGAATGACATAGGGCATTATATGAATCCTTGACACTGAGGTTCAACCGATAAGTTATTCTGAGGATATGTAGGATCCAATATGGGCATCCAGGTCCCGCTAGTTGATATTGACCTAGGAGTACCTCGGGGCATGTCTACATAGTTCTCGAACCCGTAGTGTCTGCACACTTAAGGTTCGGCGATGTTTTAGTATAGTTGAGTTATATGTGTGGTTACCGAATGTTGTTCGGAGTCCCGGATGAGATCACGGACGTCACGAGGGTTTCCGAAATGGTCCAGAGACGAAGATTGATATAAAGGATGACCTCATTTGATTACCGGAAGGTTTTCGGGCATTACCGGGAATGTACCGGGAGTGACGAATTGGTTCCGGGTGTTCACTGGGAGGGGGGCAGCCCACCCAGGGAAGCCCATAGGCCCTAGGGGTGGCGCACCAGCCCTTGGTGGGCTGGTGGGACAGCCCAAGGGGGCCCTATGCGCCAAGGATGAGAAATCAAAGAGAAAAGAAAAAAAAATGAGGTGGGAAGGAGGAGAAGGACTCCACCTTACAATCCTAGTTGGACTAGGATTGGAGAAGGACTCCTCCTATCCCTAGCCGGCGCACCAAGGGGGCCTTGGCCCTCAAGTCAAGCCTCCCCTCCCCTCCTCCTATATATAGTGGACTTTCAGGGCTGATTTGAGACAACTTTTCCCACGGCAGCCCGACCATAAACACCACGGTTTTTCCTCTAGATCGTATTTCTGCGAAGCTCGGGCGGAGCCCTGCAAGAGTAGATCCTTCACCACCACCGGAGCGCCATCACGATGCCGGAGAACTCATCTACTTCTCCGTCTTCATGATGATTTGTTGTTATGATCATGATTGGTTATTATATCATTGGGGGAAGGAAAGCGGATTAGATTCATGTGTGGATGAATCTTTGACGTTGGGTTCATTATCCCAGATGTTGTAAATCAATGGTCGGTACGCCACAATACCTAAGAGACCGAGGATAACTTTCTAAAGTCATTACTTCTACATCACGGAGAAAGAGAGGACACTTCTCTCTATTAGCTAGCTAACACAATATGAAACCCTTAAATTAACCCTCCAGAACCCCCCAACACACACACCATTCAAAAAAAACATCTCCTCGTCCCGGTTGGTATTACCAACCGGGACTATAGGCCCTCCTGCCTGGGCTCCCCTCACAGGCCACGTGGAGGCCCTTCTGTCCCGGTTGGTAAAGGAATCGGGACTAAAGGTTTTGGGCTTTAGTCCCGACCCTTTAGTCCCGGTTCGGGAACCGGGGCTAATGGGCCTCTGGAACCGTGACAAATGGGCCATTTTCTACTAGAGTAAGTTCAGTTTGTTGATAAGTCATCCTTCTCCTGGTAGAGACTCTTGCTGATTGTGATAGCGTGGCTTATTAAGGATGATAGATTCCTCATATCAATAAGGAAATTCCTTTTTTTTCGGGAGCCCATTCAAACAGAATTCTCAGGTTAAGCGTGCTCGACTTGGAGTAGTTCTAGGATGGGTGACCGACCGGGAAGTTGATCCCGAGTGTGCATGAGTGAGGACAAAGTGCGCAGAAAAGACTAGTATTGATATGTGGGGCCAGTTTAGATCCCGCGAGGAGTAACGTCGGGTGTGTCCGGGGCGTTACACTGATAGATGCTTAATTCTCGAGGTTTTGTTTTTATCACATGTTTAGCTGATTCTCATGATGTAGTCGTTGGTTTTTTGTCTCGGGGCATGATTGTTTTGACCACCTACTTCAATGGCGGCTCACGTTTGTGTGCCTCAAACTCTCAGCGTGGACTCATTGTTTATGTTTGTTCGATTGGGGTGTGTATATTCAAAAGCATGAGAAATAACATGTAGATGATCTATTTCTTGTTCCTTGCTATAGTTTGTTTCAATTGATATTTGTCTGGACATAAACTCAGTTGCTGAATTTTGAGGGTAGGTAAGGTTGTAACATGATGAATTTCTTTAATGATAGTGAATGTGTAGTAGGATTGTATTCTACCTGTCATTTATACATTTATTTTTAGTTACAACTAAATACTGAATTCTATGGTAGGTGTTCTTGTAGCATCACCAGCTATTGTAATAATGAATGTATATTAGTACTCCCTCTGTAAAGAAATATAAGAGTGTTTAGACCACTAAAGTAGTGATGTAAACACTCTTATATTTCTTTACGGAGGGAGTAGTGTATTGTACCCTTCCATGTTTTTGGACTTATCGTGCATACAACACCTTATGAAAATAAACTACATGTGATATACTCAAATAAAACTGGGGTGTGAGACTATTTTATTGTAATAGATACACTTTGTGATTCAAAGTTATTGATATGTGGCCTGGTGTCATATTATGGTCTAATATTTTTTGTTTTACTCTTTCTTCATTGCCGGAAAGCGGTGAGTAGATGTCGATGATGCTTATTTGCTTGGCTGATATGGTGACGCATGCACAGGTGAATCAATCACACATGCAAGGCTCACCCCGTGTATCTTCCTTGGCTCGAACATCACCTATAGGTACGACATTGTCCCTCCTTTCTATGTTGCGTTGCTCCTCTTCTCTCTACATCCAAGAAAATTGGCGCTATTGATTTACAGTCTCTGTTCGCTAAAACCAAGTCGAAATTGTTGCTCTGATCTTTCTGCACCCTAGCCCAGGCTAGGAGTATGACCCACGATGCGGAGGCCCTTCTCACTAACCAGGACAACCTATGAGCTCCCAGATCATGAGCCCTTTTTTATCTAGGGTGCAGTATGATCCCGGGTGCGTTAGGTCAACCTCTTCCAGAAGAAGGCCACACTCACGGGCCCCTCTGGATCAAAATAGGTATCCCTTTCTGCCTGGATTCTCATGTTTTGCCTCGTGGATTGCTGGAATTTTCTGATAGTGTACTGTAATTGTAAAGTCTAGTCCTCGTTTACTTTGAGTAATTTATTTCCTGCTTGATGAGGTTATGCCAACTATCTAAATTTCGAATGCATGCTAGCTAAGGCTTTATTAAGCTATTGTTGTTGATTGTGTGTTTTGCTCCTATAATGTTCATGAAGTCCATTGTGATATACCTCATTTTGTAGGATGCCACGTTGTCGCAGCTGGAGCATGTCTCATAAAAGATAAATTAGGTCCATTGTACAGTTAGGATAGTAGCAGATGTGTCATAATTGTCTTATTGTATATTCCCTTCGTTACTGCTATATTCATATGTAAGGAAATGTATTCCTAAGATGATGTGTTGTGTTATGTAAAGCTCAAAGATGTTTTATGTGATGTGATATGATGAATGATTTGGAGTTGACCTAGAGTTTTCCTGATTTGAATATGAAATAAGGGTGGATGTATGTGTGTAACTGGGCTAAAGAGGTCTTGGACTAAAACGATTCTCAACATCAAAATGTTGGTCCAAAATTTATCTTTCAAAAGGCTGAGATCTATCACTTGACAAATAATTGGCTTGAAAAAGGCCACATACCAACAAGCACCGAACCATTTCAAAAATGAAATGAAAAAATAGATGGAGTTTAAAAGGCGGAGGCCTAAAAAATTGGACGAAGCTAAGAAAGCAAGAAAGGCCAAATTTGTGGGTTTGCACCATGTAGCTAACCAACATTAATAGGGAAAAATATTGAATGGGATGAATTATTCGGCTTGGACCATAAAGACGGTTAAACTAGACCGGGCTGATTCCAATCTATGACCAACTATTTGGTCACAATTATGTCACGTCACCAAAATAATTGGCCGTATAATTTGTGACCTTTTATCTTGGTCCTTACCTTCTACGACCATTTCACAAAAGGTCGTTAAGTTTGATTTACGAAGCTCAACTTTTGACAAATTATTTTTGTCACAAAAATGTCATAAATGAAAAATAACGACCATTAAGGGACCAATTTGGAGGGTCAGAAGATAGCATATTTCTTGTAGTGAGATGATAGAAATTTGGCAACCTATGGACCCCACGTCGAGCATCACTAGGAACTAGTAATATATCATTATGTTAAAACTTAGCTAGTGTGGACTAGCCTAGGTTGCCTTGGCATTTCGTCAAGCACGTTGAGTGGATGTCCATAGCATGGCTAGAGCACTGTACTGTAGCCGCTGGGAGTCGAGCCCCTGTTGCTTCCCTCCCTCGTCCTGGCCCTCCTTCGGATGACCAAATGGACCTAGAAGCATGTCAACACTCTCCCTTGGCCACTAGCGCCGGTCAGCTCACACCAGCATCGGCCATGGCCACCGCGTCTCGGGCATGCCACCGCGCATGACACATGGCTCATTTCCGAGCCGGCCAGCACGGCCTTGCACTAATGGCCACCCACCAGAGCTCCACCATCCAGCACAGACCCCGCCGACCACGGCCACTAGCCTTAACGACCTCACCTGCAACACTAATGGCCACCACAACCATGTTTATCTTTGAAACCCGCGGAACCGACCTTCCCCGGCTATAAAAAGCCCCCCTTCTCGAGTTCGCTCAGCTCACCACCAAATCCCCTCCTCCCTCTATAAGCTTCGCATAAAAGTAGTTCGGCCGAAGATGGTTGTCTTTCTCGCCTTCGGCAGCCATGGCCTTTCGGTCAATTCCGACGCAACTAGTACCTCCTCGTAGACAACTTCTTCACCTCTAACTTCCTTGAGGAACCACAGATCCATCCCACTTGTCAATATCACCATTGTTAGCCTGCCGACGACGACTCCACCCACTCTAGTGATTGTGGCACACCTCCACGTGGTGGCATCGACCTCTTGAGCACGCCCATGTGCTCATCCCATAGTGGATCGTCGTTGTTCGCCGGCAATCTCTGCAGGCAGAAGCTCATTTCCATGTTCCCACGCGAGGACTTGTCGGACTTGACTAGTGGCCTACGGGACCCACCGTATGTGATCCCTAAGTCACCTGGTTAAAGGAAAGCTAGTATGCAAAGTATGCCTCCTCCTCTAGAAAACGTATTTTCATCCTAATTGTTTTGTTCTAATGTCTAAATAAAAGTCAGAGTTTTGACCAAACTTTGAGTGTCTCTAATTTTTAAACCAGAACACCAAATGAATTAATTCTTTTCTAAAATCCTTCACTTTTTACCTAGTTTATTTTAGTAGTTATTTCAAAATTTTCCAAAGAACTTTTTAGTACTGTTTTGGATTTATGTGATTTTTGGAAATTTTTGGAAATATGAAAATGGAGGAAAATATTTTCTTTAAAGCTTTGGGGTTGTACTCAATACCTCTACATACACAAGGCAAGCATCTTGAACACTTGATATGATGACTGATTGGTTAATTGCTTCCTAGAATTTTTCAAACGTGTTTATGTCACTCCAAATAAAATTGCAAATTGATGATTATGCAAAGTTTCATCCCATACCATTTTTTATTGAACTTAAACATGAAACATACGTGGATGTGTTTATTACCTCATACCAAACATGCCTACACTTGTTATTTGTAGCCCGTAGAAAAGAATCTGCCACGAGTAAAAGTTACCGTGAGACAAGAATCCCGTTGTGACAAGAATGATCGATGATGGCATGTTGGGACATGTTGGGTTGTGACCGTGTTGGTAATGGTGAAGGAATTTTATTGTGCTAACCGCTGCAAGAAATAAACCTCCCGAGTCGACTATAGAATGAGTCTTAACACCGGTAACCCCCAAACTTGATTTGTGTTACCACATGTCCATACTCGAGGTAGGTTATGCTTCAGTAAGTTGTTAACCCCTTTCCTGCACACACCGTACAAAGAGTCCATAGTGAAATATACCACTGTTCCATGGTTGGCATGGCACTTGGTCACGAGCATGGGTCTATCTGGTTGGGGCCGAGAGGGGGGCTTATTTTTGCGCGCATTATAAATATTGTGACCCATGCTATTGGAGGTTGTGTCCTTCCCACTTATAGTCTTACTTAATTGTTGCTTTGGGTGACTTTGGGCATCAGAAAAGTTAAGATGGTGTGTGTTCGTCAGGTGTGTTTTCAACCCAGAGACTGTAATCGGAGTTAGTCAACGTCTTGGGGTTGACTAAAAAAATTATTTACTTATGGGTAAAGAGCGCACCCTCTACATAGTTTAAAAATCTATTTGAATAGCCGTTTCTCTGGTTAAGGGCTACAGTCTAGTAAGGATCAAGAGTCGGTCTTAATGCCGGTCTTGGAATAAATTAACTAAACAAAGAATTGGCCATAATTATGATGGATGATTATTATCACTAATATAGTTATGAACTAACCCTATGCTATCGTCAATACTTGTATGCTCTATTTTACATTCCTTTAAAAGCCCTTTGTGTGCATCGCGAAGACGCCCAGCCGTGGCATTCTTTTACACTTCCTCTTGGGATCTTTCGGGACGGTTCTACCTCATGAACCCAACTATAAAATTTTGTTTTATACACCACAAAAATTGGTTGGCTAACATTTAATCCTATGCAAATGTAGAATTATATACACTAGTGGAAAATGGGCCTTTGGCCGGGACCCTTTAGTCCCGGCCTGCCTCTGGGCCGGGACTAAAGGCCCGGCCACGTCGCCCCAATTCTCAATGCCTCCCTCGAGGCTTTAGTCCCGGCCTGTAAGGAGCCTTTAGTCATGGTTCGTGTCCCAAACCGGGACTAAAGGGATACGCGGTGGGCAGCCCGCATGTGCGCCATCTTTAGTCCCGGTTTGTGTCTCAAACCGGGACTAAAGTCCTCTGCCTATATATAGCACAGCCCCCCTCTCCCCTCTTCCTTGCATTTTTCTTGGATGGAGGATTGTGGGTGTGTGCTAGCTCTCCACTTTTTTTGATGCACTAGAGGTGTTTTTTGAAATGTGTGTTAGAGCGATGCCGCTTTAGTTCACCGAACACAACTACGATATGAGATGCCTGAGCCACGCTTAAACCTCTTCCTCTTTATTTCTACTTATTCTAAAAGGTTAGCAACTATATTTCCTCGTTTAGACCGTGCGGTACTAATTTTTAGGATCGTGATTGTATTTGATATACTGTCGTATAACACAGATGAGCCATCCATGGATGTACGGTGATCGACGCATAGCCGCTTACAGAGAAGGCGTGCATTCTTTTCGAGATGCAGCCGATGCGAACAAGCATGGTGGTGGCTATATGTTTTGTCCATGTGTTGAATGTTGGAATGAGAAGGATTACACTTCCTCAAGAGTCATTCAGAGCCACCTGCTTCGGTCTGGTTTTATGTCGGGCTATAATGTTTGGACCAAGCACGGAGAAAGAGGGGTTATGATGGAAGACGGCGATGAAGAAGAAGAGAACGATGATGACAACTACCGATCTATGTTCCCTGAGTATGCTGATACCGCAATGGAAGACAATGAAGAAGAAGATCAGGATGAAGAACGGGAACCAGATGAGCCCGCTGATGATCTTGGGCGGGTCATTTCTGATGCACGGCGAGGTTGCGACACAGAAAAGGAGAGGTTGCAGTTCGAGCGGATGTTACAGGACCACAACAAATTGTTGTACCCAACTTGTGAAGATGGCCAGAAGAAGCTGGGTAGCACACTGGAATTGCTGAAGTGGAAGGCAGAGGCCGGTGTGACTGACTCGTCATTCGGAAAGTTGCTGGTACTGATGAAGAAGATGCTTCCAAGAAAGAACGAATTGCCCGCCAGCACGTACGAAGCAAAGAAGCTTGTCTGCCCTCTAGGATTAGACATGCAGAAGATACATGCATGCCCTAATGACTGCATCCTCTACCGCGGTGAGAAGTACGAGAATATGGATAAATGCCCGGTATGCACTGCATTGCGGTATAAGATCAGAAAAGATGACCCTGGTGATATTGAGGGCGAGCCACCCAGGAAGAGGGTTCCTGCCAAGGTGATGTGGATGCTCCTATAATACCACGGTTGAAACGTCTGTTCAGAAATAAAGATCATGCGAAGTTGTTGCGATGGCACATGGAAGATCGTATGAAAGACGATAAGTTGAGGCACACGGCTGATGGTCGGCAATGGAGAAAAATCGAGAGAGAGTTCCCGAGATTTGCAGCTGACGCAAGGAACTTATGGTTAGGTCTGAGTACAGATGGCATGAATCCTTTTGGGGAGCAGAGTTGCAGTCACAGCACCTGGCCCGTTACTCTATGTATCTACAACCTTCCTCCTTGGTTGTGCATGAAGCGGAAGTTCATTATGATGCCAGTGCTTATACAAGGTCCAAAGCAACCCGGCAACGATATTGATGTGTACCTAAGGCCATTAATTGATGAACTTTTACAGCTGTGGGCCGAACCAGGTGTACGTGTGTGGGACGAGCACAAACAAGAGGAATTTGACCTTCAAGCGTTGCTTTTCGTAACCATCAATGATTGGCCTGCTCTTAGTAACATTTCAGGACAGTCAAACAAGGGATACAATGCATGCACGCACTATTTGGATCAGACAGAAAGTATATATCTGGACAAATGTAGGAAGAATGTGTATCCGTACAATCATCGTTTTCTTCCGCCCAAGCATCCCTTAAAGAAAAAAAAAGGCAAGCATTTCAATGGCAAGGCAGTACCCCGGGGGAAGCCTGTCAACCGTACTGGTGCTGAAGTATTTGATATGTTCAAAGATTTAAAAGTAATCTTTGGAAAGGGTCCTGGCAGCCAACCTGTTCCTAACGGCCCTGATAAGCGCGTACCCATGTGGAAGAAGAAATCTATATTCTGGGAGCTACCCTACTGGGAAGTCCATGAGGTCCGCTCGGCAATCGACGTGATGCACCTAACGAAGAATCTCTGCGTGAATATTCTAGGCTTCCTGGGCTTGTATGGGAAGTCAAAAGATACACCGGAAGCACGGGAGGACGAGGAACGTCATAAAGGAAGAGATGGCATGCATCCAGGGCAGTTTCAAGGGCGTGCCAGCTACGCTCTTACTAAGGAAGAGAAGGAAATCTTCTTTGAAGTCCTTTTCAGTATCAAGGTCCCGACTGGCTTCTCGTCGAATATAAAGGGAATCGTAAATATGAAAGACAAAAAATTCTAAAACCTAAAGTCTCATGACTGCCACGTGCTTATGACGCAATTGCTTCCGGTTGCATTGAGGGGAATTCTACCGGAAAATGTTCGCCTGGCAATTGTGAAGGTATGTGCATTCCTCAATGCAATTTCTCAGAAGGTAATCGATCGAGAAAGTCTATCAGGGTTACAGATTGATGTGGTCCAATGTCTGGTCAGCTTTGAGTTGTTGTTCCCGCCATCCTTCTTCAATATAATGACACGCCTCCTAGTTCACCTAGTCGAAGAGATTAGAATTCTCGGTCCTGTGTTTCTACACAATATGTTCCCCTTCGAGAGGTTCATGGGAGTCTTAAAGAAATATGTTCATAACTGTGCTAGGCCAGAAGGAAGCATCTCCAAGGGCTATGGAACAGAGGAGGTCATTGAGTTTTGTATGGACTTTCTTCCTGACCTTAAGCCGATTGGTGTTCCTGAATCTCGGTATGAGGGTAGGCTGACAGGAAAAGGCACACTAGGAAGGAAAGCAAAAGTATGTATGGACGGGCATTCTTTCTCTCAAGCACACTACACAGTTCTACACAATTCCACCATGGTGGCTCCGTATATCATGAGACACAAGAATATTCTACGCTCCGAAAACCCGGGGAAGGCTGACTCTTGGATTAAAGGGGAACACGAGAAGACTTTCGGCAGTTGGTTGCAGACACATCTCATGAATGACGACACCGTTGGAGATGAGCCGTACTGTTTGGCCAGGCCACCATCTTCGACTATATGTACTTTCCAAGGGTATGAGATAAATGGGAATACATTTTACACGGTTGCCCAAGATAAAAAGAGCACCAACCAAAATAGTGGTGTCCGCTTTGATGCAACAGACGAGAATGGGCACTGTTTGGAAACATATTACGGGTACATAGAGGAGATATGGGAACTTGACTATGGACCTACTTTTAAGATCCCTTTATTTCGGTGCAAATGGGTGAAGCTGACAGGAGGCGGGGTAGTTGTAGACCAAAAGTACGGCATGACAACAGTTGATCTCAACAATCTTGCGTACATGGACGAACCATTTGTCCTAGCCAATGATGTCGCTCAGGTTTTCTATGTCAAGGACATGTCTACAAAAACGAGAAAAAGAAATCCGCAAAAGAAGATATCGTCCGATGACCAAAACGCTACATAGTTCTTTCAGGGAAAAGAAACATCGTGGGAGTAGATGACAAGACAGACATGTTAGAAGATTATAATAAGTTTCATGAAATTCCGCACTTCAAAGTGAAAACTGACCCAAGCATCCTACTGAATGATGAAGATTCTCCATGGCTACGACCCAAAAGAAAACAGAAATAATAGATAGGAATATTGGTGCAATAATGTAATAATGTATTAAACCTTTTATGTAATGCATGTATGGAATGTACTAAATTTCAAACACTTTTCATTTTCATAGTATCCATGTAAGAGATGAGTTCTCGTTCGAAACCCTGATACTTCGAGAGAGATTGTCCGTTTTGTACACGAAGTGCATCCAGTTTTTGTCGTAGCCCTCTCAACTTTTTAACACATGCTATGTGGGTGAAATGATGATAGCATGCCAACTTTCAACATTTTCAGAGTTCATTTGTAGTGCTTTTCAATTTCAGGGTCAACTAGCTCAAAAAAATAAGTAAATCCACGAAATATACTAAATGAAGTCAGAAATTGTTGAAATTTTGTGATGTGCCTTTGAATGGTGCATTTTGAACACACAAAAATTATGGAGTTCAAATAAGTTCAAAAAAATGAAATCCCTTTGTAAGAGATGAGTTCTCGTTCGAAACCCTGATACTTCGAGAGAGATTGTCCGTTTTGTACACGAAGTGCATCCAGTTTTTGTCGTAGCCCTCTCAACTTTTTAACACATGCTATGTGGGTGAAATTATGATAGCATGCCAACTTTCAACATTTTCAGAGTTCATTTGTAGTGCCTTTCAATTTCAGGGTCAACTAGCTCAAAAACAATAAGTAAATGCACGAAATATACCAAATGAAGTCAGAAATTGTTGAATTTTTGTGATGTGCCTTTGAATGGTGCATTTTGAACACACAAAAAGTATGGATTTCAAATAAGTTCAAAAAAATGAAATCCCTTTGTAAGAGATGAGTTCTCGTTCGAAACCCTGATACTTCGAGAGAGGTTGTCCGTTTTGTACACGAAGTGCATCCAGTTTTTGTCGTAGCCCTCTCAACTTTTTAACACATGCTATGTGGGTGAAATGATGATAGCATGCCAACTTTCAACATTTTCATAGTTCATTTGTAGTGCTTTTCAATTTCAGGGTCAACTAGCTCAAAAAAAAATAAGTAAATGCACGAAATATACCAAATGAAGTCAGAAATTGTTGAAATTTTGTGATGTGCCTTTGAATGGTGCATTTTGAACACAAAAAAAGTATGCTGTTCAAATAAGTTCAAAAAAATGAAATCCCTTTGTAAGAGATGAGTTCTCGTTCGAAACCCTCATACTTCGAGAGAGATTGTCTGTTTTGTACACGAAGTGCATCCAGTTTTTGTCGTAGCCCTCTCAACTTTTTAACACATGCTATGTGGGTAAAATGATGATATCATGCCAACTTTCAACATTTTCAGAGTTCATTTGTAGTGCTTTTCAATTTCAGGGTCAACTAGCTCAAAAAAAATAAGTAAATGCACGAAATATACCAAATGAAGTCGGAAATTTTTGAATTTTTGTGATGTGCCTTTGAATGGTGCATTTTGAACACACAAAAAGTATGGAGTTCAAATAAGTTCAAAAAAATGAAATCCCTTTGTAAGAGATGAGTTCTCGTTCGAAACACTGATACTTTGGGAGAGATTGTCCGTTTTATACACGAAGTGCATCCAGTTTTTGTCGTAGCCCTCTCAACTTTTTAACACATGCTATGTGGGTGAAATGATGATAGCATGCCAACTTTCAACATTTTCAGAGTTCATTTGTAGTGCTTTTCAATTTCAGGGTCAACTAGCTCAAAAAAAAAGTAAATCCACGAAATATACCAAATGAAGTCAGAAATTGTTGAATTTTTGTGATGTGCCTTTGAATGGTGTATTTTGAACACACAAAAAGTATGGAGTTCAAATATGTTCAAAAAAATGAAATCCCTTTGTAAGAGATGAGTTCTCGTTCGAAACCCTGATACTTCGAGAGAGATTGTCTGTTTTGTACACGAAGTGCATCGAGTTTTTGTCGTAGCCCTCTCAACTTTTTAAACATGCTATGTGGGTGAAATGATGATAGCATGCCAACTTTCAACATTTTCAGAGTTCATTTGTAGTGCTTTTCAATTTCAGGGTCAACTAGCTCAAAAAAAATAAGTAAATCCACAAAATATACCAAATGAAGTCAAAAAGTATGGAGTTCAAAAAACCATATTATGAAATTAAATAGTATCATTGGCGATTCATCTCTATTATGAAATTAAATATATCAAAAAACCATTGCAGAACATATGACCAAATTAATACAAGTTCATCATCACATTAAAGCCAAAGAACAGTAGTGATCAAATGTTACTGTTGCAAAAAATAAATACATAAAGTTCTCTCATAAAACAACATACAACTATGTAAAACATTTAAATGCAACAACAAACGCGATCAAAATCGCAACTAAGGTAACAATTGACCCAACAGCATAATGATACCAAGCCTCTTTATCAATGGCATGTTTTCTAATATTCCTAATCTTCAAGCGCATTTCATCCATCTTCAAGCGCATTGCATCCATCTTCAACCGCATCGCATCGATCTTCATCTTGCGATCATCGATGACATCGGCGACATGCAACTCCAGTTCCATATTCTTGTCCTCAATTATTTTCAATTTTTTCTTCAAGTATTTGTTTTCTTTTTCAACCAAATTTAACTTCTCGACAAGAATTTTTATGTGGGTTGGAATTTCCGGTTCACATACCTCCTAGATTAAAAAAATATATGTCACGTTGGTCGTCATAATTGTCATAAACACTAAATAAAACAAATAGTTATAAAAGATAATATATACCACATCCGAATCTTAGACAGGACGAGGGCCGACTGAGGCGATACCAAAACCATCGCACTATATAATAACAAAAAATAATGAAAGTGAGTAATTTATACAAGTATGTATCTAAATCATACAAGTAAGATTTTTTTTCTTTTAAAAAGAAGATACGAACAAGAGGCTCACCACGGTGGTGCTCGCGACGAGATCGGCACGGGGCGATCGACAATGGTGAGGACGGGCACGGGACGACACCCTACGCATGTGCAGACTCTAAGAAGTTAATTTGAGCATTTGAAATGAGCTACACTAGCAGTGACAAATGAAAGGATGAAGTAGCTAACCTTTTAAAACACTTGTGCAGTTGGTGCACGGCCAAACCTAGACAAATATTAAGGAAAATGGAGCTTGGAGGTCGAGCTTGGAGAGGAGAAAGCTTAAGTAGAGTGGCTCGGGCATTTCATCGAACACGTCATGTGCATGAACTAGAGTGGCAAGAGCATGGCATGGTCACACTTCAACAACCAAAAAACAGGGGATATGGTGGGCAGGGCGAGGGTTTATATAGGCAACACTTTAGTCCCGGTTCTTGCCACGTCCCGGGACTAAAGGCCCCTGCTTCCCGCCTTCTGGTCTGCCGAAAAAGGGCCTTTAGTCCCGGGTCGTGGCTCCACCCGGGACTAAAGGGGGTCTTTAGTCCCGGTTGGAGCCACGCACCGGGACTAAAGGCCCCTGCTTCCCGCCTTCTGGTCTGCCGAAAAAGGGCCTTTAGTCCCAGGTCGTGGCTCCACCCGGGACTAAAGGGGTCTTTAGTCCCGGATCGAGCCCCGAACCGGGACTAAAGATCCACCTGTATAAGCGGGAGTTAGAAAATTTGGAACCCAAATCGTCCATTTCTCTTCTTCTTCCTCTCGTTCTCCTGCCCGGTGCGGCACAGCGACGAACTCGACGACGCCGTCAGGCTGCCCGCCGTCCTGCTTGCCGCCGCCGTCCTCCTCGCCGTGCGGCGCCGTCCTCCTCGCCGCGCGCCGTCGACACCTCCGGCCGGTAAGCCCCACGCCCCCTCCTCCCCAACACTCCGGCCAGCACAAGCAAAGAAGAAAAAAGGAGAAGAAAAGAAGAAAAAGGAGAAGAAAGGAAGAAAAAGGAGAAGAAAGGAAGAAAAAGGAGAAGAAAGGAAGAAAAAGGAGAAGAAAGGAAGAAAAAGGAGAAGAAAGGAAGAAAAAGGGAAGGAGAAGAAAGGAATAAAAAGGAGAAGAAAATAAGAAAAAGGAGAAGAAAAGAAGAAAAAGGGAAGAAAGGAAGAAAAAGGAGAAGAAAGGAAGAAAAAGGAGAAGAAAGGAAGAAAAAGGGAAGGAGAAGAAAAGAAGAAAAAGGAGAAGAAAAGAAGAAAAAGGGAAGAAAGGAAGAAAAAGGAGAAGAAAGGAAGAAAAAGGAGAAGAAAGGAAGAAAAAGGGAAGGAGAAGAAAAGAATAAAAAGGAGAAGAAAGGAAGAAAAAGGAGAAGAAAGGAAGGAAAAGGAGAAGAAAGGAAGAAAAAGGAGAAGAAAGGAAGAAAAAGGAGAAGAAAGGAAGAAAAAGGGAAGAAAAGAAGAAAAATATTTTTTTTGTCATTTAATTCCTATTGTTATTAGGTTTGTGCTAGATTATTAGGGTTAGTAATATGTAGAATTAGGAAAAAGGAAAATAAGAAGAGGAGGAGAAGAAAAGAAGAAAAAGGAGAATAAGAAGAGGAGGAGAGGAGAAGAAGAGGAGAGGAGAAGTAGTAGAAGAATAGGAGAAGTAGAAGTAGAAGAAGAAGTAGAAGAAGAGGAGAAATAGAAGAAGAGGAAAAAATAGTTTAGGGTTACAAGAAGAAGAAATATATTTTTTTTTCATTTAATTTTGCTATTGTATAGTGTATATGCTTAAGTGTTAATAGTGTTTCTTAGATTATTGCTTAATTTTGCTATTGTATATGCTTAAGTGTTAATAGTTTAATTTTGCTATTGTATATGCTTAAGTGTTAATAGTTTATTTTTAGCAAGAAAATTAATAGAACTAGTTTAATTTTGCTGTTGTATATGCTTAAGTGTCCGGGACTGGGCTCCGCCCGGCTGGTATTTTAGAGTTTAGGTTCTAGCCAAGACCCGGGACTAAAGGTCCTCCTATATAAAACGACACTTCGAAGTTTCCAACCCCTCTTATATAGTTTGTTAGTTTATTAGTTAATCAAATGTCCGTTTTTTGCAGAACTATGGATCCACATATCAGGAACCTCGAAGAGGAAGAACTTCTCGAAGATATAATCAAAGACGGCCCCGACGTTGAACTAGCTGAATCTCCGTCGTCATATCTAAACGACTCCGAATATGGAATGGAGGTCGAGCGACACGAAGATGAAGCCGATGGGGCAGGAGATAGGTCCAATGACGGAGAAGGTGATAGCTCCACTGATGGAGAAGCCGGTGAAGAAATAATAAAGTCCGACGAGGTATACATATGAAGTTCGACAATCACTTGTAATATGTGAAAAATATTGGAGATAGCTCTATATTGTATACATATACATTCATTTGACGAATGTTTCTCCCTCTTAGGCCTCCACATCGAGCAAATCTACGAAACGAGGCCCGACTAGAAAGTTGGATGCACGGACGCATTACACCTTTGAGGTGATAATGCCTACGGGCGAACCCAAGCTTCCTAAGAATGCTGCTGACACATTCAAGAAGCAATGCGGAGTTCTCGTTAGGGATCACGTCCCGATCAGCGTTCGGGAGTGGAACAAGCGCAAAGGGGCAGCCGATAGTGACTATGTCACCGAAAGGTACAAAGATAATCTTTGGAATGATCTCATGTCACATTTCAACCTGCCAGAATGTGAGAATGAAGACGCCGCAGACAAACTGAGGGCCAAAGTCAAGCAGTGGACTCTAAAGAAGATGGCCGAACTGTTCCGTAGCTGGAAGAAGAAGCTATGGAAAAACATCTGAAGACAAAGAAAGTGCCAGTATTCGAGGGGTATCTAGCCAAGCAGGCGAATCACTGGAAGGAATTTCAAGAGTACAAGGAGTCAGAAGATGCCCAGGCATTATCAGAAAAGAACAAGATAAATGCCGACAAGAAGAAATATCACCACAAGCTGGGGCCAGGGGGCTATGAGACTGTCATCCCAAAGTGGGATAAGAAAGAGCAAGATCTGCTAGATAAAGGCATCGTACCTGAACCACTCCGTGATGAGTGGGAATTGAGAGCAAGAAATTGGTTCCTTGCGCATGGTGGGTCGTACGACGAAAAAACAGGGGACCTCATCTGCAATGACAGTCTTAGGATACCCAGGGAGAATTGGAAAAGGATAGTGAAAGAAATTAAGGAGGGAAAAACAAAGTTCACTGCAGATAGAGATAAAGATTTTCTCACACTGGTCCTCGGCAATGACGAACATGGAGGACGAACGCGAGGCTTCGGTCCTTCTTACCCGTGGTGGCTTGGGTTTGCCAGAGACCAAGACACTTACAGAAGCCGAGAGAGAGCAAAGAAGCGGCAGCAGGATGAGGAGAATGACAAGTTCAACCAGTTGCTTGCCAAGATTAACGAGCAACAGAAGCAGATTGATGAGCTTAGAAGAGTACCGCGCCAGGAAGACCCTGCACTTGATATTACTGGCGCCCCATCTAAGCGGAAAAGCAGCGTGGCTGAATCTGAGGCCCCGCCCGACGATGCACGAAGAATGATAGAGGGCGGTCCCGGCTACCCCGTGGATGGAATCAAGGAGTCAACTTCATGTGAACTCCATCAGAAATTCAAGAACATATCCATGAAGGTGGTCGTCGGACAAGCTTTACCTTCTGGCCCTGATGCACGCTGGCATGGCCGTGAGATTCTAGCTGGCTTTGCTAAAGTCGGGGTGGATGAAATCCTGATGGGGTTTTGTGATATGGAGCTCGACATAGCTGGACCCGAAGATGAGAGGACACTCGGAGAAGTACTGGGTGGAGTCATCCTGTGGGACAAGAACTACATCAAGCTTCCAGGCTCGGCCCCAAGGACAACACCGCCTCCGAGTCGTCGCAGGTCACCTACACCTCCATTACCTCCAAGCCCTCCACATGACGTCGGCCAGCACAACACGAGTCCATCTCGATCACCGCCGCCAGACTTGGGTCGTCCGTCTCCGCCGCCGCCCGCTCCGGATACAAAGCGGGAGCGTGCCACCAAGAACGCTCCGCCGACGATTCCTAAGCCATGGAGCACCCCAAAGCGCAAACGGTCGCCCCTCCCAAAGGTACGTCATGCTAATCTTCCTATCAGACCTTATGACCGTACCCCCGACGAAAACGCCAGGATAGCAACGGAACATCATGATGCGTAGATGAAAAAGAAGGAACCCGAGCCCCGCCCGGAATACACCGAGAAGCAAATAGCATTTGCAAAATACTTCACGACCCTTCCATCACAGTATGACTTACACCATAAGCCTGATGACTATACACGCACATTGCAGAAGGAAGTGAAAAAGAGCAGATCACGTGCAAGCCCTCCACATGACGTCGGCCAGCACAACACGAGTACATCTCGATCACCGCCGCCGGACTTGGGTCGTCCGTCTCCGCCGCCGCCCGCTCCGGATACTAAGCGGGAGCGTGCCACCAAGAACGCTCCGCCGACGATTCCTAAGCCACGGAGCACCCCAAAGCACAAACGGTCGCCCCTCCCAAAGGTACGTCATGCTAATCTTCCTATCAGACCTTATGATCATACCCCCGACGAAAACGCCAGGATAGCAACGGAACATCATGATGCGTAGATGAAAAAGAAGGAACCCGAGCCCCGCCCGGAATAAACCGAGAAGCAAATAGCATTTGCAAAATACTTCACGACCCTTCCATCACAGTATGACTTACACCATAAGCCTGATGACTATACACGCACATTGCAGAAGGAAGTGAAAAAGAGCAGATCACGTGCAAGCCCTCCACATGACGTCGGCCAGCACAACACGAGTACATCTCGATCACCGCCGCCGGACTTGGGTCGTCCGTCTCTGCCGCCGCCCGCTCCGGATACTAAGCGGGAGCGTGCCACCAAGAACGCTCCGCCGACGATTCCTAAGCCACGGAGCACCCCAAAGCGCAAACGGTCGCCCCTCCCAAAGGTACGTCATGCTAATCTTCCTATCAGACCTTATGATCGTACCCCCGAGGAAAACGCCAGGATAGCAAAGGAACATCATGATGCGCAGATGAAAAAGAAGGAACCCGAGCCCCGCCCGGAATACACCGAGAAGCAAATAGCATTTGCAAAATACTTCACGACCCTTCCATCACAGTATGACTTACACCATAAGCCTGATGACTATACACGCACATTGCAGAAGGAAGTGAAAAAGAGCAGATCACGTGCAAGTGCAAGTGGGAGGAAATCAAGTTCAACTACAAGCAAGAAAAAATTAGACGTTCCTCAGCTTGGACAACAGGCCAAACAGTCGATCCCACCCCTCAAGGTGTTAACCGAGAATGTTCCCCCTCCGGTGCAGGGGCTAGCTTTTGAAAGAGCAAAGGAGTTGGCGGCTGAATGTGGTGTCTCGGTTGAAGATTTGCTGGCTTCCCAAGACGACAGGATACCCAAGGCTGTGGTAGCCCCTAAGCCACAGTTTGTCATGGGTGAGCCTTTGGTCAGCAAAGATGATCTCCCAACAAATATGCGTTACTTGCATCAATGGTACTTAAGTGAATCAAAGAATGAGAGAACGATGATCGTGTTGAGTGTCCCACAAGAGTACTACGGTCGCCCCGAACAAATCCATATCGACTTTGATGAACTCTTCCAGATGTACAATGGCGACGCCCTCGACAAATCGCTTATGAGTTGCTATTGTCTGTAAGTTTTTCAATTCGTTGTCTACATATAACTTGTTTAGTTATTTCAATTCATTGTCTATATATAACTTGTACTCTATTATGCAGAATGAAGATTCTGTATTGTAAAAGTAAGAGCATCCTAAATATTGGGTTTATTGACCCAGATAAAATACATATAGCGACGCTAACTGATTATCCCAAGGAGACGGAGGAAAACCTTTTAAGGTTTCTAACAGATCAAAATTTCTGTGACCACATACTGTTTCCATACAACTTCAGGTGAGGGTCTTTACTCTGTTGTGTCCATTCACTTATAAGTGTAATTGATAAGTTACTGACACACACACATATATATATATATATATATATATATATATATATATATATATATATATATATATATATATATATATATATATATACATGTGCAGCTTTCATTGGATTCTGTTGGACATTCAAATTGATAAGGGAAGAGTTGATGCCTTCGACCCATTATCGAGACCCTTGAAACAGTTCCAAAGCCTGCCGGACATGCTCCAAGGGTAGTTTCAATCATTCTTGCGCTCTATCGGTCTCTTTCGATGATTTTCTGATATATCAATTAATGAAAAACTTAGCAAATCATTATCCTTGTCGGGCAGGGTTTGGAAGCGGTTCAAGTGCGTGACTCCCGGTATCGAGCATGAGATGCTGACCTTTAGAGCGGCTCAGGTAAGTAGTAGTATGATATACTTCTATTTTCAATACATTTATGATGCTAGATTATTATTTTGATTATATATATTCTATTCTCGTAAAGTGCGACCAGCAGCCCCGGGGAACGCATCTATGCGGATACTATGTTTGCGAGACCATTCGCACGTTTACCTCTGAGCACAAGGATCACAGATTCGACGTAAGCAATGAACATTCACACCTCTATTTTACCCGTCATTCTTTGTTATCATGATTGATATTCATATTCATCTCCTCTTCTTATATAGCACACGGCCATGACGACGAAGGTCCTACCAGAGCAACGCGCGATTGCTGTTGCAGAGGAGCTTGCGACCTTTCTGAGGACGGAAGCTATAGATGACAAAGGACGATTTAGTGTAGCTAGGGGCCATTACTGATGTTCGTCCATGTAATCGAATAGACGGGCTCTAGTCCCGATAATTCAGATCTCCATATAATTGTATATATATGCTCGCTTGTAAGATAAGTTAACCTTATATATATATATGCATAATTATTTCTATTTAAATTATATGAAAACTAATTTCCGAACACCAAACGAGGCATCACGTTAATCTCCCGAACACCTAAACCCTAAAACCCTAAAACCCAAAAATAATTTCATTAAAAAAAACCCCAAAAATAAACAAAATCTGAAACTCTTTAGTCCCGGCCCGTGTAACGAACCGGGACTAAAGGTCCTGCCCCTGGGGCGCTACCAGGCGCCCACGTGAAGCACCTTTAGACCCGGCTTGTAACAGGGCCGGGACTAAAGGTTAGGCCTTTAGTCCCGCCCCTTTAGTCCCGGTTGGTGAACCGGGACTAAAGCCCCTTACGGGCCGGGGCTAAAGGCCCCGTCCCCACTAGTGATAGGATCGGATTCTTTGATTAATTCTTCTCACGTCATAATATTGTTGAATATATTTGAAGTTTAATTGCATGCATCTTGCGTGCTTTATTATATCTTTTGTTCATAATGTTTTCAAGTACATTCAAACATACTCACTCTCTTGTCCGTGGTCAGGTCATGATTCAAAGAAGAGTGCTATAAAGATGTCCTTTGAGCCTAGGAAATCAAAGATAGCAGCCACGTGACAAAAGAGTCATCCAGGTCAACCGATCATGTGGGAATGGAGCCCCATCAATGTTGGAGATCCACGAGTTGCGTCTCTCATTCTCCGTTAAAAATCATTGTTGTACTTATTAGACTTGTATCGTCTTGTATCCAAATTCTTGTAACCACTTGGCAATGTGTATCAAGGATGTTTCCACCAGCGAACAATGATCTTGGGGCTGGTGATGACACGAGGGTGATTTTTTGGGATTTTGTCTCCCGGAAGACGGACCTTCACACTTCCTTCTAGAAGGTTTTCAAAACGGTGAGGAAAAACTCTATATGGACCAGACATATAGTAACTAGCGTACAAGATGATGACCTAGCACGCGTGGCACACGGTGTATCCATTGTGCAAATGAGAAAAAGAAGAAAATGGTAAATAGACCGAGCTTGAGGTCGAACCGGCTGTGTGCGCCAAGTTGCAAGAACACTATGTGGTAAAGGGCGCATCTATGCCTAGCTTCATGCAAGACAGAGGGAAGCCTCTACGGAAGGGAGGTGCGAGATGGACCGACCCAGGCGCTCAGGGGGCCACAACCTCTCTTTAAAAAAATCACATTTTTGTTTTATTTATTTTATTTTATTTTATTTTTGTACTTTAAAATATTCCAAATAAATATATTACAAAAACACTAATACATTTGAAAAAATGTTAAGCATGCATTTGAAAAATATTAAATGTGTATAGAGGAAATGTTTACGATCTATACATAAATGCGTACAAAAAATACAATGTGTATGAAAAAAATGATTATGTATTTAAGAAACAATAATCAAGCATTTAATAAAATGTTAATCAAGCATCTTAAAAATGTTAAATGCGCATAGAAAAAATATTGACCATGCATTCAAGAATAGTTAAATTTGCATTTAAAAAATGCCAATCAAGCATTTACAAATATTAAGGCCTCGTTTGATTTATAGGATTTGTAAAATGTAGGAACATGAAAACTAGAGGAATACTTTGGATCAATAAAGTGGGCGAGTTTTCTAAAAAAATGAGAACTAGAGGAATAGCATGTCATGTCGAGTGAAATCAACCGGATAGCAAAACAGAGTTCTCACACAACTGCTATTTGATTGTAGCACAGGAAAACCATATGAACTCATGAGCATTTAGTAATATATTAGATATTTGAACATTCAAAGAAATAGCTATGCGATTTTTGGCGCGAGCGAGGCACCAGCCTGCACGCACGCGTTTTCTTCCCGATAGGATTTTTCCGTGTAGTCTAACCTGATTATGTTTTTCCTGTCAAACTGAACTATGGATTTCCTATAAGACCGGTCCCGATGGAACACGATCCTGTAAATCAGAAAACATCACAGGAAAAAATCCGGTGGATCTAGATCATACAAAAAATCTTGCGCAAATCCTACGAATCAAACGAGGCATAAATGTGCATAGAGAAAATGTTGGCCAAGTACTAAAAATTTAATATTGTATTAAACAATGTTAATCAAGCATTTAAAAAGGTTAAAATGTGTACAAAACTCCCAATGTATTTAAAAACTATTACTCGTGTATTTAAAAAATATTAATCACAAATTAAAAATGCTAAAAAAGTGTACATAAATGTTGATCATGTATTAAAATATTAAATGTGTATTTAAAAAATGTTACATGTGTCTTAGAAAAAGTTCTTAATGTATACGATAATTGTATAATGTAAGTGAAAAAAACAAAAAAAAACTGAAAAAACCAAAAAAGATATAAGGGAAACCAAAAAACCAAAGAAACAAGTACAAAAGAAATAAAAACAATGAAAACTTATAAAGAAAAGGAAGAAAACAAAGAAAGAAATAAAACAGAAGAAAAGAAGAAGGAAACTTAGAAAGAAAAGAAGGACCGATGAAACCCATAAAAGTAACACGGGAAATAAAATAAAATCGAAAGAAAAAAACTGAAGTATAAAAATGAAGAACCCCCACCCCCCAAAAAAGGAAACAAAAGGAAACATAAACGAACACATCAACGAATAGATCGACGAACAACACACTACTTCACCGACATATACATGTGTGCAATGCAGGAAAGCTTCAAGCGAATTGGATGCTAGTCTCGATGTAAGCAAGACATGGAGCGTGTCTTTCGCGCCTATTGCGTTCGACCGGTTCCCCGACGCACACTGCAGGGCCCTGTTGGGCCGCCTGCGAAGGAGCAACATAACAAATGCCAAAAGACCACAAGACTGCAAAAGAGAGCCATCATCGGAATCAAACTCGCGTCCTTGTTTCCTTATCCGAGCTTAGCTAACTACTAGAGCCATTGGACGTACCAATCTTGGGCATACCAATCTGCACAAGAAATGTAGAAGATTTCTGGAGCTGGAGTTATGAAAAAAGCGGCATTTTCTCTGTAAAGTCGACATATATAATGCTTGTGGCGACACACGAGAGGAGAGAAGCTTGGTTGGAGGGTTCCTCAGGCTCGTCCACATCGAGTAAGGAGGAAAGTTGTTGGAAGGAACTGTGAAAGACTGAAGTACCACGCAAGGTCAGGCACTTTCTGTGGCGATTCCAACAAATGATATCCAGTCTCATAGGCACATGATCGATAGCAGTGCATGTGGATTCTGTGGCTCCCAGACTCATGGAAACACTCCCTCATCAAGTGTACAGTGGCGAGACGCACATGGGCATTAGCCGATGAGGAGCTAGCTGAAACCCTATTGTTGACCTCCGAATCAAATGCAAAGAGTTGGTTGTTCATGCTCTTGGAGTCATATCACATGCACAGTTTGTCAAGCTTTCTGTAACTTTGTGGGCTATCTCGTCTTCATGGCATAAAGAGATTCATGAAGGAATTTTCCAAAGCCCTCAAGGAACAAACGCTTTCATTATCAGGTATATCATGGAACTGGATATGATACAGGAGGGGCAAGGGACACGCCGTGCTAGAGGTCCCATCCAGCCCTCCTCAACAAATAGACCCAAAGCACCGCCACACGGGTATGCAAATATCTATGTTGACATGGGGATCGGGAATGGGAGAGGTAAAGAAGGAGCAGTTGTATGCAGAGATGCAGATGGATCGTTCTTGGGAAGCTCGACCCTTGTCATTGGGGATGTGGACGATCCAGTCACGATGGAGGCAATAGCATGCCGAGAGGCTTTGGCTTTAGCCAAGGATCTACATATACACAATTTCATCATCGCGCCGGACTCGAAACAAGTCATAGCAGATATCAACAACAATGGACGTGGGAAGTATGGAGCTATCATTAGCAAGATATCATCTAGAGCATCCTTATTTCAATGTAATTTTACTTTTGCGGGTCATGTTGTTAATTATGAAGCACATAATTTAGCTAAGCATGCACTATCTTTGGGTTTGGGGCATCATGTCTCGTTTGGCCAATCCCATAATCCCAATTATATCCCACAACGTGTGGCATTTGATGAATAAAGCTTTGGTTTAGACTAGAGCCATTGGACACTTGTGACTGATAATTGTGTCAATAATGTGCGAACAAGAGTGGTCACACTATTTATTGCTCAAAACCATGTATAGTATCACTTAGATTTTTGAATTATTCGAAGAAAAATAGTAAAAATTAAAAATAATCATCAGTTTTGAAGAAAAGATCACAAACTTAAAACTTCGTCATTTTTGAAGAAAATATCACAAACTTAAAAAAAAGTTAATGAGAATGGAAACAGTTGATCACTTTTGAGAAAAAAATATCATCTATTTTGGAAAACATTCATCGATTTTGACAAAAAATTCATCGAAATTGAAAAAAAGTTCACCAAGTTTTAAAAAAGGTCCATCAATTTTGAAAAAAAAACACTAATTTTAAAAAGGGTCAACTATAGTGGAAAAAGTTCACCAAATTTGCAAAAGGTTCACTGAATTTGAAAAAACATATCTTCAGTTTTTAAAACATTCATCGAATTTGATACAAAGGTTATTGAATTCGAACAAAAAAACTTCATCAAATTTGAGAAAAAGTCATCAATTTTGAAGAAAAAAATCATGAATTTGAATAAAGTTCCTTTAACCGGGAAGAAAGAAAAAAGAAAAAGGTATAAAGAGTAGAAAGAAGGAAAGAAGGGAAGAAATGTTATCACGTGTGGTTTGGTGGAAGGGTGATTAGTGCATCGAATTTGAAACCATAAGATCGCTGGTTCTACTCAGGAGCTCCTATTTGGCGTCGTATGCGCCGGCAAGCCACCGCGCGTACAGCCCAGTCCCCGTGTGCGGGATTTAGAAAATGTTACAAAATGTTGTAGAATTTGATGTTACAAAATATTACAGAATTTGAAAGAAATTGCGAATTTTGAAAAAGTTCATGGATAAAATAAATCGTTGAATTCTAACTATGTTCAAGAATTGGAAAAATGTTTGTATGTTCAAAAAAAATGAAAATTGTTTGCTTATTCAAAAACTATTCGTGAACTAAAAAAATGTCCCTAAAAAACTAAAAATATTACTGAATTTAAAAAAAATGCTTGCAAAAATTTAATAAATATTCATCGGTTTGGAAAAAATGTTCACGTGTTCCAAAAAATGTATGCAATTTCAAACATGTTCTTCAATATGAAAACGTTTGGCCGTGGACTTTGTGCATGACCATTCAAAGTTTGCACATATGGGACAGTTTTGGCAACTGACGGTTTTGCTTTCGTCACTACCTTCTCGCGAAGGCAAAACTGTCCATCTCGTGAAAGTAAAACCGTCCCTCTCGCGAAGGCACGGTTTGCTTTCGTCCGTGCCTCTCGAAAACAGAAAAACTATTTTTTCGAGAGGCGCGATTTTGCCTTCGTGAGAGGCATGGCTGTTCTTTTTTTTTAATCACAAGAGACACAGTTCTTTCGTCCGGTTTTTTTCTTTCAGTTTATTTAATAAAATAAAAGTTCATCAAAATCTATCAACATGGAATCTAGTTTTGAATATCTCGACCCAAGACACCCAATGATGAAAACGATTCGATATTTAAACGTACGGTTTAAAAGATAAAACATTTTGAAAACACGGATCTACGAAAAAATAGAAAACTTTCAGGTTGTGACAAGTGACACACATGCAGTGTGCCACTTATCGCAATGTGAGAAGGTGAAAGTGATCTTTAAAAGGAGTATTCTTCAATTAGTGATTTCGTCTAACGACCTACCCACCGATTAGGAGCGTCGTTCGATTCAGGAGCTCCAGTTTGACGCTATTTGCGTCCAACAGCGCGCAGACGAACAGAGGGCCCGCGACTGAGCGGGTCCAATAACAAAAAACAAAGGATAAAAATGAGAGAAACGAACGAGGCGCTACCAGGATTCTAACTTGCAACTATCGAGTTTTGAACGTGTGTCTCTAGTCAGTGCATATATCGGCTGCTACTTGTACAGAAGGCACTACTTGCTGAAGATATCACCAAAGCGACACATTTAAAAGAATCTTTACAATTTTCTTTTTGAAAATTTTAGAACACAATTAAATGTCGAATATTGTTTTGAAAATGACAATGGATTTTGGCATACCAAACGTTTCTGGAAACTTGAACAAAATTTGAAATCCCAAATATATTTTTAATCTTTGAACAAGTTATCACAACAGAAACAATTTTCGAAATTCCAAACAAAATCTGAAACCACGAACATAGTTTCATGTTCACGTATATTTTTTAATTCGTGAACATCTTATGAATCTGTGAACAATTCTTGGAAAAATGAGAACATTTTTTTGAAAACAGGAACAATCTTAAAAAATAGAAATGTATTTATTAAATCTAATAAAACTTTGAAAACTGAGAACAGAAATTAACATTTTACACATTTTTGAAAACATGAACAAATTTTGATACTGCAATTTTTTTGAAAACACGAACAAATTTTGAAATTTTGAACATAATTTTAAACCTTTGGAATTATTTGTAAAAGCTGAACAAATATCGAAATTCGGATCATTTTTTGAATCTCTGGAACATTTTTTCGAAAATCATGAACATTTTTTGAAAGGGGAACATATTTTATAATTCCAAAACAAAATTTGGAAAATAAGAAAATAATTAAAGTATGGAGGAAACTTTAAAACACGAATATTTTTTGGAATTTGTGAACAATTTTTGAAGCGGGAACATTTTTTGTAACTCCTAGAGAATCCAAATGTGATTTTTTTAAATAAATCTGTAAATAATATTTTAAAACAAGAACATTTTATGAAGTTCCAAATATTTTTTAAGTAACCTTAAGAACAATTTTTCAAAAACACCAAAAAATTTGAAAACATGAACGCTTTTGAAAATTTGCGAATAATATTGGAAACTCCTGCAAAAATGGAAACATGATCATTTTTTTTTAAATGTCAAATATTTTTGAAAGCAAGAACAATTTTCAAACTCCGAACAGTTTTTAAGAAGTTGTGAAGAATATAAAGAAAAACATAGCGAACAAAATTAGAGAAAACAAACTATTTTTGAAAATCACGAATAATTTTCGAAACGTGAATATTTATTGAAATCATGGAAAAATGACATTTTATGGACAATTGTTGAAACATGAAACTTTTAATAAAGGAAACATATCCGATCACTTTTTGAAATTCACGAATTCTCATTAAAGAATTTGAACATTTTTTAATTTAAGAAGAATTTTTGGAAACACGACCATATTTAAAAAATTTAACATTTTTTAAAGCACGAAGAATTGTTGAGTTTTCGAACAAATTTTAAAATCTAACCTTTTACGAAAAATAAATTAAACTTGAGAAATAAGAAATAAACGAATAAAAAAGAAATAGAAAAGAATTAAAAAAAACAACAAAAAAACAAAGAAAACAAAAATAAAGAAACAGAGAAAACAACGGTTGGAGAACTTTGAGTAATGCTACACCTACAAAGGCTTACGTAAAGATTTTAGACCTACAAAAACTTACAAATGTTTACTTAACCTTTCAAACTAACTCTTCTCTCCCCCCCCCCCCCCCCCCGATTTTCAGCGGGGGTGGGGCCCCTCATCCCTCAATTACCAATGACAATCTTACACATCAGTTTGTACGTAAAATCTTTACGTATGGCTTTGTAGGTGTAGCATTACTCGAACTTTAGAAGGTTCCCAAAACCGAAAACACTGGAATACGTTAATGGGCAGGCCCAAAAGCTACCGTTGATCGCCAAATCGGTGAAAAGCCTCAACCATACTTTGGAAGGTTTTTTCATCGGAGGCTTCACCAGTGTGGAGATGGATCGAGGCGGGTTTGAAACTTCTAAAGAAAGGCATTAATTGGAGAGTAGGAGATGGGAAGAACATCAAGATTGAAAGAGATCAATGGATCCCACACAAGGATGGGGTGAGGACGACATCCTTTACCAGGAAATCAAGGCTAAGGTGGGTGAACCAGCTCATACATGCAGAGAGTAAGGAGTGGAATACTGCCCTGGCGAAGCAAAATTTTCAGCCCTTTGATGCGGAAAGAATCTGCAGAATTCCCATACCGAAATCAAATACTGAAGACCGAATCACGTGGGACTATGAGAGGAATGTGATATTCACAGTCAGGAGTGCATATAAGCTCGCCGCGGCAATTGAAGGACAATCTCGGCAGGTTCCAGCTACTTGAAGGGGGGAGCCAAATGCAAGAAGTATCTGGGGTCTCATTTGGAAAGCCAAGGTTCCTCCAAAAGTTAGAATTTTGAGTTGGTAGGTTGCTACTAACACGCTTGCTATAAAAAAGAGTAAGCGGAGGAGGACGCTAAAAGTGGACGCCACGTGCAATATTTGTGGATGTGGCGAGGAAGATGAATTCCACATGGTGGTCTATTGAACCAAAAGTAGAGCCCTTAGATATGAGATGAGGAAAGATTGGGATCTACCAACTGAATATGATTTCAGATATACGGGACCTGACTAGCTGCAAGTGCTCCTAGATAAAGCATCACATGATACACGAGCTAGGATGCTGATGCTACCGTGGAGGGGTTGGCACGTGCGTGATGATTGCACTCATGGTAAAGGAAATGAGTCAATTAGACAGTCTACATTGTTTCTTCAGAAGTATGAGGAGGACTTGGTGCTTGCCAATACTGAAAGCTATACTACGGATTCTGGGAAAAGTGTGTGCCCTTTGTCCAACCACATGATGTCCTCTATAATCCAGTCATCCCCAAAATGGTATGGTCTGGCGAGAGATGTCGTAAAAATCAATTCGGACGCATCTTTCCTCCTGGATAGCGGACAGTGCTGGGCGGGAGCGGCCGCTAGGACTCACAGTGGACAGGTTGTGGTGTAAGTGAGTAAGAAGATCGGCGTAGCCGGAAGTGTTGAGGAAGCTGAGGCCAGGGCGGCACTGGCGGGTTTGAAGGCTTTGGCAGTTCAGTACAGAGGCCCAATCGTGCTTGAGGTGGATTGCCTCGTCCTTGCAAACGATCTAAAGAAGAGATCGCAAACCTTCCCACTTCTATGGAGTTCTGCGAGACATTGGGGATACCTTGACAGGGTTCGAATATTTCGACGTCGCCCGTGTGGGAAGACGCATTGACAAACGAACACATCACGTGTACCCTCGACGCTAGAGGTGATGCACCGCAGCTCACGTCGATGGAGAACCGACCGACAGCGCGATACACAAGACAGTCGGCGGATGCTTTTGAAGACCCGAAGCCCCACACGCCCTGGAGGGACCTGACTCCGTGTGACAACAGACCTTCGCTGGCAACGGCACCAGAAGAATGCTGCTAGCACTCCCTGGTAACGAAACTAGAAGAATGTTGTTGACGGCCCACCAGCGCGTGGGATCACAGCAGTTTTCGAGGGTAGAGTATTCAACCCAATTTGTTGAAAAGCCAAATGGAGGTGAGAGGATACTCTCGAGTATTAGCAGCTGAATATGTCGGATTCAACCACATCTGAAAGATTAGTATCTGCAAGCAAAGTATCAATAGCAAAGTAGTATGATAACAACGGTGTCACAAACGATCCGTTGACGGCAGACTATTCCTAACTGTCGTATCAATGTCGCCAGAATTTGCCTCGTTGACGGAAATTGCCTGTTCCCGTCAACGATCAGCGAATTAAAATTGTAGCAGGTAGTAGCAGTGTCACGAGTAACAGCAGTGGCAAGGAACAACAGTAGTGACAGCGGTAGCAAGTAGCAACAGTAGCAAGCGACAGTAGTAACGACAGTACCAGCACAGCAAGACAAGTAACAACAGTAGCAGTAGAGCAAGACAAGTAACAACAGCAGTAGGACAAATTCGTAGGCAATGGGTCGGTGATTCGTTTGGATGATATTCATCATACAACAGTTATAACATGGAGAGATATGTGGCTAGCTCTCGTTCGTTAATGTGATGTAGGCATGCATTCCGTGTGTCGTCATACGTGCTTAGGAAAAAGAACTTGTATGAAATCTATTGTCCATCCCTCCCGTGGCAGCGGGGTCCAAAAGGATACTACGGGATATTAAGGTTCTCCTTTTAATAAAGAACCGGAACAACGCATTAGCACTTGGTGAACACATGAACTCCTCAAACTATGATCATCACCGGGAGTGGTTCCGGTTATTGTCCCTCCGGGGTTGCCGAGTCATAACACATAGTACTAACTACAACTTGCAAGATCGGATCTAAAACACACATATATTGGTGACAACATAATAATTTCAGATCTGAAATCATGGCACTCGGGCCCTAGTGACAAGCATTAAGCATAGCAAAGTAGTAGCAACATCAACCTCATAACATAGTGGATACTAGGGACCAATCCCCGTCAAAACTAACTCGATTGCATGATAGATCTCATCCTACTCATCACCGCCCAGCGAGCCTACGAATAGATTACTCACGAATGATGAAGAGCTTCATGGAAATGGAGAGGGAAGAAGGTTGATGATGACGATGGCGACGATTTCCCCTCTCCGGAGCCCAAAACGGACTCCATATCTGTCCTCCAGATGAAGAACAGGATGTGGCGGCGCCTCCGTATCGCAAACGTGACGAAATCTTCTCTTCTGATTTTTTTTCTAGGCGAAAGTGAATTTATAGAGCTGAGATTGGGGGCGGCAGAGCCACGTGGGCCCCACAAGCTTGGTTGCCGCGGCCAGGGGGGTGGCTGCGGCAACAGGGCTTGTGGCCCACTGGCCCACCCCCTCTGGTGGATCTTGGCGCAGGTATTTTTCATATTTTCCATAAAAATTCTCCGTAAATTTTCAGGACGTTCCGAGAACTTTCATTTCTGCACAAAAACAACACCATGGCAATTCTGTTGAAAACATCATCAGTCTGGGTTAGTTCCATTCAAATCATGCAAATTAGAGTCCAAAACAAGGGCAAAAGAGTTTGGAAAAGTAGATACGATGGAGACGTATCAGGACCCCCCGTCAGGGAGTGTGGCGGCTATGGGCTGCCCTAGGTCGGTCAGGCCGCCCCTAGGGCCTCGTGGATAGCTGCCCTCCAAACAAAGAACGAGAAAGAAGAACAAGGGAGAGAGATAAAGGTAAATTTAAAAAGTAGCTAATTAATTTGTTCGATTGTGTGTTGTTTCAATCGGCCATCACCTCCAATATATATCACAGGCGGCTGGACTTCGTGTACAAGCGAAGGACTAATCTAGGCTTTCCTTACCCAAATCACGTCCTAGAATCCCAATTCTAGTCTAACTCGGATTCAACGTGAATCTGACCCAAACTCATGTATTGATCCTTGCTCGGGCCATAAAATCTGCATAAGATCTCCGATTGAGACGACTTATATATCAAAATCAATCGGCTCGACGAGACGAACAATTCTTCTGTTGATCAATTTTCCAAATAAGGCCATCTTGAGTACTACACGAGATCATCTTTAACTTCCAGTCAGATTCGGTCCTGTAGTTGACTAGGATGTCTGAGTTTTGTAGAGATTTTACGAGCTGTATATTATCTCAAATCATGATGAGACCAAAAGAAAAGTTGATGTTTCGATGATACGCACAACTTTCATCTAGAATACTTTTATGTACAAGGTCATCCAGATAGTCATTTGAGCTTGTCTTTAGCTTCTGGTCTGGCAAACAATCGGTGGCGCTACCTATGAGACATGTGTGTGATTGGGCGCGCCACTTTAGACCTCGTGGTAGGGTCACACTTCGATGGCTTTAACTATTGCATACAAATTCGGATTGAGACGATTTATATATCAAAATCAATCATTTCAACGAGACGAAGACAATTCGTGCTGAATATTTTTCCATATGATGTTGTCTTGCGGGCTTAATTGGCCGAACATTACTCTTAATTTGAAATATCAAGACTTTGAACACAATTTCGGCCTTCGAGATGAAATCAGCTCACGATAGCCGAAACTTATATAACATTCACATCAACACTAGGGAACTTTTTCATGTAGAACACTTCCTTATTTGAAGTCATCTTAATTATGTTTTCTTGCATGCCAAAATCTGGTGTCAACACATGCCCACCTATTTTTCGGCGAAGCTTGCATGCCGAAAAATAACTTGTTCAATGTTTGTTCTAAGAACGATGTCAACACTCCATCGACCATTTGTATATTATTTGGACGGTAAGTATATATCATTCGTCTATACTCTTAGGATGATAATTGTGTATCGGCCATCAGCACCAAAAGTGCAGCTAATCGAATGTATGATGATGTGGTAATACCTTTGCATGATGTAAGAGATTATATTGCATCCATGGGTTAAAATAAGTCCAGGTAGAATAACCAATCATACCTGAGGATGAACTCCATGGCATTCGCATCGGTGGCATAGCTGAAGAATATGGATAACGTCTGGACCAAAGATTTTGATGGGGTGATGGAAACCTTCGGCTGAATTGTTTACTGCTTTCATTTTTCTCGTTCTTTGCTTTTCTTGTGCTTGTTGCAATCGGATCTTGCACATCACTTTTCTTTTGATTGCCTCGTTTGGGAACCCATGCCATGTTCCTCATTTCAAGTTCTTGTGCACTAAGCGTTTGTAATTTCCTCTTTTGCCAATATGATAAGCCAAGTGGGCATGCCGGCTGTGATTCTGTTTCATTCAATGGCAATTCTTTTTTGGCCTTGTGCACTCTCAACTTCTTCTCTTCAGATTCCGCACTTGGTTTCTTGCCTCGTCGTCTTTATTAACCAATGTCAACATTTTCATTCGCTCCTTTTCATTTGAGACCATCTCTAAAATAGCACTCTCACGACCATCTCTTTTAACGCGGTACACTAGCTTGACCACCTCTTTCCTCTTCCTTGTGCTCTGGACCGATTCTTTATAATCAAAATGGTCTTTGACATGTGATTGTTCAAATATTGATCATCTCAGAGCTACATAATACTGGTGAGATGGTTTAACATAAGATGGAGAACGTGCCCTTGTATCATACCTATCCCATGATAGATTTGGATCGACATGAGCATAGGGAGGTACCCATGGCATTGGCATTGGCGGCCCAAAATATGGATTTGAATATGATGCATTGAAATTTGCCCTTTGCCAATACCGGTCTTCGGATTTTCTCCTAGGGGGTAATCTTGATGCGTTTGATTTGCTTGGCCGACAAGCACTCTTATCCTCACTTATCTTCTGATATTTTTCCAATAGCTGTGTGAAAGTGACTTTTGGCTTTTTACCTTTGTGATTGCCTCGGTCTTTCCTTTCTTTGGTTGTGCTCGCATCAATCTTTGGATTTTCTTGCTGCCCCCCAGTACTTGGCGTCTTCATTTTATCTTCAATGGAATTCTCGCCCTCAAGAATATTTTCATTTTGCTGTTGAACAACTTCTTTACTTGAAAGCTTGATCCCATCACGTGTATTTTTTACCTTCTCATCTTTAAATGAATTGTCTTCAAGAAGCTGATGCAAAAAATATTTTCCACCAGGAGTAATCGAAATAGACTGGCCATCTCTTGGTGTTTCAACAAATTTTAATCGTCCTTTATCAATGGCCGATTTAACCATTTGACGAAACATGTTGCAATCCTCAAAATAATGCTTGAACAATCATGCAACTTACAATACTTGGATTGATGGCTTGACATGGTTATCTAGAATTCTAATGTAATTGATTTTCAGCAAGAAATCAAATATTTGATCACACATGCTTGAATTGAAGGCATGCTTCTTGTTTTCTAGCCGATCTTGGTGTACGAACAACTTTGGCGGTAAGCAAACGAATGGTTCAGATTTGGAATCTCCCCATTCGGCTATGCACTGTATTTTGCACTCTATCTCCGATGTCTTTGGATAAGATATTATATCAACATCGGTTTTATCAATAGAACATAAACTTGGCTTTAAGTTTCTAAAATCAAAATAGTTAGAACATACATGTCTCAATTGAGACCATGTGTAAGCCTAGTATGAAACAAACAAAGCTACCAACTTGTATATAAGTTTTAAGTAAAGCAATGAGGAAAGCTTTGGCTGCAATAATAAGTCACTATCGGTCTCTATGAATGGTACAATGTGTTGACCGATATGTTCTATAATGATTTTACTGCTAACAAATAAATTAGCCTTCTTCATTAGTCTTTCAACATCACTTATGAGATTTTTCTTATAGAAGCGTCAACAATAATGTTACGACCAAATCTGAAAATAGGTAAATCACTTGCTAGAAATACCTCTTCAAATGTGTTAAAAGAGCATGATGATTGTACCACTTTAATGATATCTTCTTCCTTTTTTGAATAGCTCCCCAACAACATGTCATCCTCTTTTTCTTGAATAGATTCGGTACATGTACTATTTGATTCGGCTTCTTCAATAAGTGATTGTCTTTGTTATCTAAATCAATACTTTTTGCTTTTATAATTTGCAAGGCTTCTTGCTCTTGTCTAATTTTTGCTCACATGTCAGCTTGGCGAGCTTTAAATTTTTTCATCTCAATTCCAATCAACTCTTCATGGGATTACCCCCCAATGTTTTGAGATTCTTTCGGCAATGAGGTGACGAAACTTTGAAATGGTTTAGGGGGTACATAGGATGCTACAACAATGGGAAAATGCATCATTTGTACAACTTTAGCTTTTACAACGGCAAAATCATGAGGCTTCCCGTCATCTATTAGTTCTTGGCGAACAGAGTTGCACAAATCCCAAGAGAATGTAAGCTTGTTCTCAATTACCCAGTATGGATATGGTTGCCCCCCAAAGCTTTTAGACTCTTTCGGCAATGATATGGTGCCAAAATTCTACAATTGCGGAGGGGCAACATTATATGCTACGGTATTAGGTGAATACACATCCGCTTTAGTAGATTTTTCACTTATTCGGCCATTAGCATGAAGATGCGGAGCCGAATTATGAATATCCACAGTTGCATATGGCGCCAAAGAATTAGTGTCACGGGGTGTAGCACATGATGTTTGAGGGTAATTGGCCGAATAACCAGTAGTAGCATGGAAATTACCCCCATCCATCAGCATGTTTAGATCAACATATTGCAAGTTATTTGCCATTGGATAAAAAGTTGAAACACTTTGTTGCATGCTACGAAAAGTTCCTATATGGGGTGTTTCAACTTGATTAACCGAACTCATCATTGTGTTCATCGGCATGTGGATTTGTGGGGTTGCCGATGCATGGGAGTTCTAATACATATGTTGCATGTTGCAAAAATTATATGAGGTAGAAGCATGGAGATTATTCTGAATCGGCTGTTGCACATAATTAGATGCATGATGAATAAAACTAGGGCTAGCCGATACATTATGCTCATTAAATGATCAAGCAACATCATACACATTATTTGCATCTACATAAGTGAATTGGGTACTGATATTACCTTTATAGATTGCAAACCCTAGATGACGATCTCTTCGTAGCAAGAACGGACTGGAGACCGTTCAAAGCTTTGTCCCGAGCGGAGTCGCCAAAAAGTGTGTAGACACACGAACACGTCACATGTACCCTCAACGCCAAGGGTGATTCACCGCAGCTCATGTCGAAGGAGATCCGACTGACAACGCGATACGCAAGACAGTAGGTGGATGCTTTTGAAGACTCGAAGTCCATAACATAAAGCGTATCAAGCATAACACGCAATTCAGGCATAGTGGCAGGTTCTACTTCAATAGTATCAGCAGTTTTAGAAGTATCATCACGTCTAGAAGCAACTCTAGCAATATGTGCATCAATGAATGCACCAAGTGGCAAAGCAGTATCAAGCATAGTATCAAGATAGCATCACCAGGCATAGTATCAAGCATAGCATCATCAGGCATAGTATCAAGCATAGCATCATCAGGCATAGTATCAAGCATAGCATCATCAAGCATAGTATCAAGCATAGCATCATCATAAGCATCATGGGCAGCAGAAGTAGCATCATCAAGCACAGGTGACATATCAAGATTTCTAGCAGGAGGCGATGTCGCAAACTTACTCATAACTGGGGGTAAATCAAGTGCAGAGCTAGATGGCAGTTCCTTACCTGTCCTCGTAGTGGAAGGCAAGACTTTAGTTCTTCGATCTATCGGATTCCTCATAGTGATCAGCAGACGTAAATCCCAAGTGACTCGGAGAATATAGCTGTGCCTCCCCGGCAACGGCGCCAGAAAATAGTCTTGATAACCCACAAGTCTAGGGGATCGCAATAGTTTTCGAGGGTAGAGTATTCAACCCAAATTTATTGATTCGACACAAGGGGAAGCGAAAGAATATTCTCAAGTATTAGCATCTGAGTTTGTCAATTTCAACCACACCTGAAAGATTAGTGTCTGCAAGCAAATTATCAGTAGCAAAGTGGTATGATAGCAACGATGTCAGAAAAAGATCTGTTGACGGCAGACTATTCCTAACTTGTTGTATCAATGGCGCCAGTAAATAGCACGTTCACGGGGGACTATTCTTCCCCAGCAACAGCTCCAAAAAAGTCTTGCAACAAGTAACAGCAAAGTAGCGAGTAACAACAGTAGTGACAATAGTAGCAAGGAACAGCAGTAGTGACAACAATAGCAAGTAGCAACAGTAGTGACAGCAGCAGAAGAGTAACAGCAGTAGCAAGGAACAGTAGTAAAAGACTCGTAGGCAGTGCATCGGTGATGGATGAGTATAACGGACGTGATTCATCATGTAACAGCTATAACACGGAGAGATAAGTAACTAGCTCCCATTCGTCAATCTAATGTAGGCATGTATTCCGTATGTAGTCATACGTGCTTAGGGAAAAGAACTTGCATGACATCTATTGTCCATCCCTCCCGTGGCAGCGGGGTCCTAATGGAAACTACGGGATATTAAGGTTCTCCTTTTAATAAAGAACCGGGCCAACGCATTAACACTTCGTGAATACATGAACTCCTCATACTATGGTCATCTCCGGGAGTGGTTCCGGCTATTGTCACTCCGGGGTTGTCGGGTCATAACACATAGTAGGTGACTACAACTTGCAAGATAAGATCCAAAACACACATATATTGGCGACAACATAATAGGTTCAGATCTGAAATCATGGCACTCGGGCCCTAGTGACAGGCATTAAGCATGGAAAAGTAGTAGCAACATCAGTCTCAGAACATAGTGGATACTAGGGATCAATCCCCGTCAAAACTAACTCGATTACATGATAGATCTCATCCAACTCATCACCGTCCAGCAAGCCTACAATGAAATTACTCACGAACAGTGAAGAGCATCATGGAATTGGCGATGGAGGAAGGTTGATGATGACGATGGCGACGATTTCCCCTCTCCTGAGCCCAGAACGGACTCCAGATCTGCCCTCGAGATGAAGAATAGGAGGTGGCGGCACCTCCGTATCGTAAAATGCGATGAATCCTTCTCCCTGATTTTTTTCCGGGCGAAACGAAATATATAGAGCTGAGTTTGGAGGCGGTGGCGCCACGTGGGCCCCACAAACCTTCACAGCGTGGCCAGGGGGGCTGGCCGCGGCCCAGGGGCTTGTGGCCCACTGGACACTGCTGCTGGCTACGCCTATAGGGATTTTCTTGGCAAATATGCCAAGGATTCCCCCGCGGCCTTGGAGCCTTGCGTTGGTGTTCCCTTGAAGAGGAAAGGGTGATGTAGCACAGCGGCGGTAAGTATTTCCCTCAGTTTGAGAACCAAGGTATCAATCCAGTAGGAGGATCGCGTCAAGTCAGAAGTACCTGCACAAACACAAAGAGCTTGCACCCAACGCTATGAACGGGTTGTCAATCCCTTATAGATTGTTTGCAAAGTGAGAACTGAAAGCAAAAAGTAAACAAAGAAAAGTAAAAGTAAAAGTGGAGATGATAATTGTGAATAGACCCGGGGGCCGTAGTGTTCACTAGTGGCTTCTCTCATGAAAGCAAGTAGACGGTGGGTGAACGAATTACTGTCGAGCAATTGATAGAACCGCGCAAAGTCATGACGTTATCTATGGCAATGGTCATACATATAGGCATCACGTCCAAAACAAGTAGACCGATACTTTATGCATCTATTACTATTACTCCACACGTCGACCGCTATCCATCATGCATCTAGTGTATTGAGTTCATAAGAACAGAGTAACGCCTTAAGCAAGATGACATGATGTAGATGGACAATCTCAAATCTATGATGAAAGCCCATCTTGTTACCCTTGATGGCAACAACACGATGCGTGCCTTGCTGCCCCTTCTGTCACTGGGAAAGGTCACCGCACGGTATGAACCCAAAACCAAGCACTTCTCCCATTGCAAGAATCATAGATCTAGTTGGCCAAACAAAAGCAAAGACTCGGAGAGACTTACAAGGATATCAAATCATGCATATAAGAAATCAGCAAAGACTCAAATATAATTCATAGATAATCTGATCACAAATCCACAATTCATCGGATCTCGACAAACACAACGCCAAAGAGGATTACATCGGATAGATCTCCATGAAGATCATGGAGAACTTTGTATTGAATATCCAAGAGAGAGAAGAAGCCATCTAGCTACTAACTACGGACCCGTAGGTCTGAAGTAGACTACTCACGAGTCATTGGAGAGGCAATGATGTTGATGTAGAAGCCCTCTAGCTCCAAAGTCCCCTCCGGCAGGGCACCGGCAAGGGTCTCCAGATGAGATCTCGCGGAAACGGAAGCTTGCGGCGGCGGAAAAGTGGTTTCGTGGACGCCCTTATTTTTTAGGGATTTTAGGGAATATATAGGCGAAAGAGCTAGGGCAGGGGAGCTCCAGGGAGGCAACAAGCCTGGTAGCCGCAGCCCCCCTGGCCGCGGCTACAGGGCTTGTGGACCCCTTGTGGGCCTCCTGCCTTGGCCCTCAAGTCCCCCAATCTTCTTCTGTTCTGGAAAAATTCATTTCGGGGATTTTATTCCGTTTGGACTCCGTTCGAAAATCAGATATGAAAAGAGTCAAAAACACAGAAAAAACAAGAACTCGCACTTGGCACTGAATTAATAAGTTTGTCACAAAAAAGATATAAAAGGTATATAAAACATCCAAAGTTGACAAGATAACAACATGAAGCCGTCAAAAATTGTAGATACGTTTGAGACGTATCAAGCATCCCCAAGCTTAACTCCTCCTCGTCCTTGAGTAGGGAAGTGATAAAGAATGAATTTTTGATGCTTTCATGCTACCTAGCATAGATGTCCTTTGTAACTCCTCTTATGTGACATGAATGTTCAGATCCGTTAGATTCAAAACAATAGTTTTCTATTGACGTGTAGACAATAATACTTCAATCAAACTAGCAAGGTAATCATGAACTTTCAAAATAACAAGGCCAAAAGAAAGTTATCCCTACAAAATCATATAGTCTGGCTATGCTCTATCATCCTTGTACAACGAATTTAAATCATGCACAACCTCGGTATTGGCCAAGTAATTGTTTTCACACCTTTACTTTCTCAAACTTTTTCAACTCTCACGCAATACATGAGCGTGAGCCATGGTTTTAGCACTATAAGTGGAATGGAGTGTGGTGTAGGTTGCAAGGCAAACAAGGAGAAGATGGTCACATCGACTAGGCATATCAATGAGCTATGGAGATGCTCATCAATAGATATCAATGTGAATGAGTAGGGATTGCCATACAAATGATGCACTAGAGCTAAGAGTATGTGAAAGCTCTTAAAGAAAACTAGTGGGTGTGCATCCAACTTGCTTGCTCACGAAGACCTAAGGCAATTTTGAGGAAGCCCATCATTGGAATATACAAGCCAAGTTATATAATGAAAATTTCCCACTAGCTATATGGTGGTGACAAAACGAGAGACTCTCAATCATGAAGATCATAGTGCTTAATAAGCACAAGTGTGGAAAGAAGATAGTAGCATTGTCCCTTCTCTTTTTCTATCATTTTTTTGGTGGGCTCTTTGGCCTCTTTTTTTTTTTTTTTTTTTTTATTTTGGTGGGCATCTTTGGCCTCTTTTTGTAAATGGGCTTCACTGGCCTCTTTTATTTCCTCACATGGGACAATGCTCCATCAATGATGATCATCACACTTACAACTCAAAACTTAGAGCAATGATGACTCTATATGGAATGCCTTCGGTAGTGTACCGTGACAATGATCTAGCATGGCGTAGACATCAATGGAAACATCATGCTAGCTATCTTATGATCATGCAATGGCAATGTAGAAGTGGTGGCACATGTCATGGTGGTAGTTGCATGGCAATATATCTCGGAATGGTTTTGAAAAAGCCATAGTAGGTAGGTATGGTGGCTGTTTTGAGGGAGGCTAATGGTGGGTTTTATGCACCGGCGAAAGTTGCACGACACTAAAGAAGATAGTGATTTTGGAAGGTGAAAGTGCATCTAAACCATGGACTCAACATTAGTCATGAAGAACTCATATACTTGTTGCAAAAGTTTTAGTAGTAATCGAAACAAAGCATTCAACGCATACTCCTAGGGGAAGGGTTGGTAGGTATAAACCATCGCGTGATCCCGACCGCTACACAAAGGATGACAATCAATAAACTAATCATGCTCAGACTTCATCACATAGCGGTTCACCATACGTGCATGCTACGGAATCACTAACTTCAACACAAGTATTTCTAGATCCACAACACCTTACTAGTATAACTTCAATATTACCACAACCACAACTCAAAACTAATTGAGATGAATCAAACTTCTCTAACTACTCAATGCACAAGAAGGTGGAAGTTTTCATATCCCTTTGGATAACTACCCCTTTTGAGACTACTTTCATAGCATAGATCAACTACCACGCCACACACTGCCGTGCTCCAAAAGATAGAAGTGAAGCACAAAGAGCAAAATCAACTAGCTCAAAAGATATAAGTGAAACACATGTGAGCTGAATTGCCTAACCAAAGGATATAAGTGAAGCTCGACAAAATCACGGTGAGTGCATGTCTCTCTCTAGGTGTGCAGCAAGGAATATTGTGACACAACAAAAATAAGAGACTCCTACGATACAAGACGCTCCAAGCAAAACACATAACATGTGGTGAATAAAAATATAGCCCCAAGTAACGTTACCGATGGATTGAAGACGAAAGAGGGGGTGCCTTCCCGGGGCATCCCCAAGCTTAGGCTTTTTCGGCATCCTTGAATCAACTTGGGGTGACTTGGGCATCCCCAAGCTTGAGCTCTTGCCACTCTTTATCTCTTTGTCCATAAGAACTTCACCCAAAACTTGAAATCTTCACAACACGAAACTTAAACACAAATTCGTGATATCATTAGTATAAGAAAGCAAATCACCACTTCCTTAGGTACTGTAGCAAACTTAAATTCTACTTATGTTGATGTTGGGTTACTGTATTTTCAATCTTCCATGGCTAATACCCCCCGATACTATCCATAGTTTCATCAAAATAAGCAACCAACTCAACAAAAACAGAATATGTTAACAACAGACCAGTCTGTAGCAATATGTATACTTCGTATACTTCTGGTACTTCAACAATTCAGAAAAATTACGACAGTCTGAATAATTTGCCTAGCAATCAGTAGAAAAAACAATAAACTCAAAATCTCTCACGGAAAAAAAAATGAAAATTCTTTTCGTGAGCAGAAAGTTTCTGTCTTTTCCAGCATGATCGAACGATCATCCCCAAGACTAATCATAACGGTTTTACTTGGCACAAACGCAAAAGAAACACAAAAAACACAATCATAACAGAATTATGAAAGTGTGGAAAACAAAAAACAGAAAGAAAAAGGATAGATTCGTTGGGTTGTCTCCCAACAAGCGCTATTGTTTAACGCCCTTAGCTAGGCATAAGGTGATGGAATCACGTATAGTCATCTTTGGTGCTCAAACCATAAGTAGTGTGATCATTTATCATCTTAAGATCTTCATCTTTATTGGATGACTCACCACTAGCTTTAGGAACAAAAACATACTTGACGGTCTTTTTGAGAGTGAGATTTGGAGTATTTTGCACAACGGCAAAAGCGGAACCCAAGTTGGTTATGACATCTTCTAGTTTGCCAATTCTAGAGGAATCATTAACTATAAGTTCCTTCTCTCTTCAATTTTTCAAAACCATTCCCACTTTGGATCTGTACTGAGTAATTTCATTGTGGATCTTACTATCCAAATCCTCAATAAGTTCAATTGTGGCAATTTTGTTTTCAATGGCATCAAGCCTTTGCATCACGTGTTCCAAGGTCAAGGTAGTTCCATTAACCATGAGCGGGGGTGAGCCTACAAAATTCATGATAGCTCCATAGGAGTCAATAGTATGGCTCCCCAAAAAATTCCCGCCTACGATGGTATCAAGAATATAACTATTCCAAGGAGAGATTCCAACATAAAAACCGCGAAGAAGAACGGTAGTGGATTGCTTACGAGTAGATCTACTTTGAGCATTGCAAATCCTGTACCAAGCGTCCTTTAAATTTTCTTCCTCATTCTGCTTGAAATTGAGAACTTCGTTCTCAGGGGTATCGTTTGGAGTGGTGGGTCAAGCCATTGATGGACTATCCCACACACAAACAAGCATGAAGTAAGCGAGTGAAATGGGAAAAAGAGAACGGCAAAAAGACAAATGAAAACGGCAAAGGAGAAAGGCAAATGAAAACGGCAAATGTGAAGTGGGGGAGAGGAAAACGAGAGGCAGCTGGCAAAAAAGGTAAATGCAAGAGATAAGTTTGTGACACTTACTTGGATAGATCTTGACTTGATCTCTCCCCGGCAACGGCGCCAGAAATCCTTCTGCTGCTGGCTACGCCTATAGGGATTTCCTTGGCAAATATGCATTGGTGTTCCCTTGAAGAGGAAAGGGTGATGTAGCACAGCGGCGGTAAGTATTTCCCTCAGTTTGAGAACCAAGGTATCAATCCAGTAGGAGGATCGCGTCAAGTCAGAAGTACCTGCACAAACACAAAGAGCTTGCACCCAACGCTATGAAGGGGTTGTCAATCCCTTATAGATTGTTTGCAAAGTGAGAACTGAAAGCAAAAAGTAAACAAAGAAAAGTAAAAGTAAAAGTGGAGATGATAATTGTGAATAGACCCGGGGGCCGTAGTGTTCACTAGTGGCTTCTCTCATGAAAGCAAGTAGACGGTGGGTGAACGAATTACTGTCGAGCAATTGATAGAACCGCGCAAAGTCATGACGTTATCTATGGCAATGGTCATACATATAGGCATCACGTCCAAAACAAGTAGACCGATACTTTATGCATCTATTACTATTACTCCACACGTCGACCGCTATCCATCATGCATCTAGTGTATTGAGTTCATAAGAACAGAGTAACGCCTTAAGCAAGATGACATGATGTAGATGGACAATCTCAAATCTATGATGAAAGCCCATCTTGTTACCCTTGATGGCAACAACACGATGCGTGCCTTGCTGCCCCTTCTGTCACTGGGAAAGGTCACCGCACGGTATGAACCCAAAACCAAGCACTTCTCCCATTGCAAGAATCATATATCTAGTTGGCCAAACAAAACCCAAGACTCGGAGAGACTTACAAGGATATAAAATCATGCATATAAGAAATCAGCAAAGACTCAAATATAATTCATAGATAATATGATCACAAATCCACAATTCATCGGATCTCGACAAACACACCGCCAAATAGGATTACATCGGATAGATCTCCATGAAGATCATGGAGAACTTTGTATTGAAGATCCAAGAGAGAGAAGAAGCCATCTTGCTACTAAGTACGGACCCGTAGGTCTGAAGTAGACTAATCGCGAGTCATTGGAGAGGCAATGATGCTGATGTAGAAGCCCTCCAGCTCCAAAGTCCCCTCCGGCAGGAAACCGAGAAGGGTCTCCAGATGAGATCTCGCGGAAACGGAAGCTTGCGGCGGCGGAAAAGTGGTTTCGTGGACGCCCTTATTTTTTCTGGAATTTTAGGGAATATATAGGCGAAAGAGCTAGGGCAGGGGAGCTCCAGGGAGGCCACAAGCCTGGTAGGCACGGGCCCCCCTGGCCGCGGCTACAGGGCTTGTGGGCCCCCTTGTGGGCCTCCTGCCTTGGCCCTCAAGTCCCCCGATCTTCTTCTGTTCTGGAAAAATTCATTTCGGGGATTTTATTCTGTTTGGACTCCGTTCCAAAATCAGATCTGGAAAGAGTCAAAAACACAGAAAAAACAGGAACTGGCACTTGGCAGTGAATTAATAAGTTAGTCCCAAAAAAGATATAAAAGGTATATAAAACATCCAAAGTTGACAAGATAACAGCATGAAACCGTCAAAAACTATAGATACGTTTGAGACGTATCACACACCTCCTCCGGTGGATCTTTGCGCGGGTATTTTTCATTAATTCCAGAAAAATTCTCCGTAAATTTTCAGGACATTCCGAGAACTTTTATTTCTGCACAAAAACAACACCATGGCAATTCTACTGAAAACAACGTTAGTCCGGGTCAGTTCCATTGAAATCATGCAAATTAGAGTCCAAAACAAGGGCGAAAGAGTTCGGAAAAGTAGATACGACGGAGACGTATCAACTCCCCCAAGCTTAAAGCCTTGCTTGTCCTCAAGCAATTCAGTTGACAAACTGAAAGAGACAAAAGAAAAACTTTGACGAACTCTGTTTGATCTTGTTGTTGCAACTATGTCTAACTCATAACCAGAATTTTAGCAAGATCACAAGCAAACCACATAAGCAAATGACATCTAGGTCTCACAGTAAACTCATATCAATGGCATAATCAACTAGCGAGCAAATAATAGTAAGTCTCAAACGTCAACACTTCAATCAAAACAACATGAAGAAGTACGAATAGATGGTATCTCGCTAGCTCTTTCTGGGACCGCAAAACATAAATGCAGAGCACCTTCAAAGACCAAGGGCTAACTAAACATTGTAATTCATGGCAAAGAAGATCCAGTCACAGTCATACTCAACACAGTTAAAAGCAAAGCATAAAAATGACAGAGGTGCTCTCTAATTGGTGCTTTTGTAAGAGGAGGATGACTCAACAAGAACATAAATAGACAGGCCCTTTGCAGAGGGAAGCATTGATTTGCAGAGGTGCCAGAGCTCAAGCTTTTAAAACAGAGATAATAATTTTGGGCGGCATGCTTTCATTGTCAACGCAATGACTAAGAGTTCTCAACATCTTCCATGCTACACATTCTATAGGCGGTTCCCAAAGAGAGAAGTAAAGTTTTGACTCCCCCACCACCAATCAATCACACTCCACGGCTAGCCGAATCCTCGGGTACCGTCCATACCAACATCAATCATGGGGGGGGGGGGGGTTTGTTTGCAATTATATTTTCAATTTGAGCATGGAACAGGGAATTCCAATTACGGACCCCTTTCTCGTGAATGATAGTGAATAAACACATATCGAGGATAGCATGCCTAGCATGGAAGATACTAATAGCCCCCTGTCACCACATGAGCGGTTCGGGCATGCAAAACAGATTATTTCTTGAAGGTTTACAGAGTGGCACATGCAAATTTACTTGGAACGGTAGGTAGATACCGCACATAGGTAGGTATGATAGACTCATATGGCACAACTTTGGGTTTATGGGGTGGATGCACAAGTTGTATTCCCGCTTAGTACAAGTGAAGGCTAGCAAAGGACTGGGAAGCGACCAACTAGAGAGCGACAACAGTCATCAAAATGCACTGATATTAACTAACATTGAGTGCAAGCATGAGTAGGACATAAATCACCATGAACATGAATATCATAGAGGCTATGTTGATTTTGTTTCAACTACATGCGTGAACATGCGCCAAGTCAAGCCACTTGAATCATTCAAAGGAGGATACCATCCTATCATACTACATCATAGTCATCTCAACATTCATGTGGGCAACCAAGACAAACCATTATAAGCTCCTAGCTAAGTAAGCATGGCATAAGCAACTATGATCTCTAAGTTGTCATTGCAAACATGTTTCTCTCACCACAAAGCTGAACTAGGAACAGTGAGCTAGTCATATTTACAAAAACAAAATAGATCGAGTTCATACCAGCTTTTCCAGGCTCAGTCACTTCATCATATATCATCATTATTGCCTTTCTTGCACGACCGAACGATGTGAACAATAATAGGCTTCTCGTGCATTGGATTAAAGCTGGAATCTGCACGCAAACACAAAGGAGAAGACAAAGTAATGTGGCTCTTTGAAAGCTAAACAGGTATGCATGCAAGAGCCACTAAACATTGTAACCAATATCTTCTACCTTGACCCAAAGAAAAAGAAAACTATTTACACGGGAAAGCTCCCAACAAGCAAAAGAAGAAAAAGGAAATATTTTTGGTTTTCTCAAACTAGACAGACACACGAAAATAAAACGAGAATAAGAAGATGAACTAGCATGGATGATACAGTGGCAAAGTGTGAACACCGACGAACAAAGTGAAAAAATAAGCAAGAATGTAAAGTCGGTGAGAAACACGTACTCCCCCAAGCTTAGGCTTTTGGCCTAAGTTGGTCTACTCCCAAGGAGGGAAATAACCAGCTCTGGGGTACTCCGGAGTGGACTGAGGATGCCATTGCTGTGTGAGCACCTCTGGCTCCCACTAATAAACCGGCGTCGCGTAAGAACACATCGCTTGGCCACTCGCAAGCTCGAACTTCTGCGACTCGAGGGACCGGATACTTGGGCTTCTTCTCACTCCCATCATCCTTGGGGTCACAGCTTGAAGAGCCTCTTAAGAACCTCCTCATCTTTTCCCTTTTTCTATCTCAAGGAGTAATTTCCCCAAAACAGTTCGGAGAATGGTGCTTTGAGCAAAGAGATCAAAAATCCCAGCAAGAGGAGCAAGAACACGGGTTTGAGTTGCGAAACGATTTTTTCTGGAGGTAGGAGAACCAGATGAGAGCAAGAATGAGTGGAGGGGGTGTCTGTGGGCCCCACAAGCCTGGGTGACGCGGCTAGGGGGTGCCCGCGCCGCCAGGGCTTGTGGCCCACTGGTGCAGCCCCCACACAAGCTCTTTGTCCCAGTATTTTTCAAAAAATCCAGAAAAAATCATACTTGATTTTCAGGACGTTCGGAGAACTTCTATTTTCGGGGTACTTTTCTACCGGACGCTAAAACAGAAAACAGGGAAAACTAAACTAAATCTATAATTTTTCTTCTAAGCAACCTAAAGTGAAAGCTTGGAACAAAGGTTTGTGACTCCTCGATTCATCCATCTCATGGTCATCGAAAGAAAATCCGCCAATGAGGTTAATCAAGTCTCCTTGACAAACCTTTTCGAATCGCAAAAGAGAACGGAGAATTTTCGAATAGTCACTAGGTCACCTCAATGGGGATGTGTATCTCCCCAACAAGCAAGTCATACTTCATCTTGACACGAGGAATAGGGCATTCAAAGCTCCCAATAAGAATCGATGAAGTTTTTTCGATAGCATTGATGCAATGTACTCGATATTGTTTCTTCGGAAAGTGCACTGTATGCTCATTACCGTTGACATGGAAAGTGACATCGCCTTTGTTGCAATCTATAATGGCCCTTGCAGTGTTTAAAAAGGGTCTTCCGAGGATGACAGCCATGGCATCGTCCTCGGGAATATCCAAGATAACAAAGTCTGTTAAGATAGTGACGTTACCAACCACAATAGGCACATCCTCGCAAATGCCGATAGGGAAAGCAGTTGATTTGTCGGCCATTTGCAGAGATATTTCAGTGGGTGTCAACTTATCCAGTTCAAGTCTACGATAAAGAGAGAGAGCCATAACACTAACACCGGCTCCAAGGTCGCATAAAGCAGTTCTAACGTAGTTACCTTTAATGGAGCAAGGTATAGTGGGCACACCGGGATCACCTAGTTTCTTAGGAGTTCCACCCTTGAAGGTATAATTAGCAAGCATGGTGGAAATCTCAACCTCAGGTATCCTCCTCTTATTAGTCACAATATCTTTCATGTACTTAGCATACAGAGACATCTTGAGCATATCCGTCAAACGCATTTGCAGAAAGACAGGTCTGATCATCTCAACGAATCGCTCAAAATACTGATCATCCTTTTTCTTGGATGGTTTGGGAGGAAAGGGCATAGGTTTCTAAACCCATGGCTCCCTTTCTTTACCATGCTTCCTAGCAGTGAAGTCATTCTTATCGTATCTTCTATTCTTAGGTTGTGGGTTATCAAGATCAACAGTTTCAATCTCCACATCCTTATCATTGCTAGGTTGAGCATCAACATGAACATCATTATTGATATTATCATTAGGCTCATGTTCATCACCAAATTGTGTTTCAGCATGAGAGACAGAGGCATCGTTTGGACTCTCAGGTGTAGGAGCAACGGCGTTGCTAGCATGCAGGTTCCTATCATCTTTCTTCTTCTTTCTAGGATGACTAGGTGCATCAGTGCTAACTCCTTGAGAATCTTGTTCAACTCTATTCGGATGACCCTCAGGATACAAAGGTTCCTGGGTCATTCTACCGCCTCTAGTAACGACTCTAACGGAATTGTCATTCAACTCATTGAGCAAGTCATTCTGAGCTTTAAGTACTTGTTCTACCTGAGTAGTAACCATAGAGGCATGTTTACTCAGAAGCTTAAGATCATTGACATTTCTGTCCACACAAGCGCTTAAATGACTAAGCATACGAGCATTTTGTTCCAATTGTCTGCTAACATAATCATTGAAACTCTGTTGTTTGGCAACAAAGTTATCAAATTCATCCAGGCATAAACTAGCAGGTTTATCAAAAGTAATATCACTCTCATCAAACCTACGCAGAGAATTTACTTCTACTACCTGTATCGGGTTATCGAGACCATGGATCTCCTCGATAGGTGGTAGATTTTTGACATCTTCAGATTTAATCCCTTTCTCTCGCATAGATTTCTTGGCTTCTTGCATATCTTCAGGATTGAGGAATAGAATACCTCTTTTCTTCGGAGTTGGCTTAGGTGGTGGTTCGAGAATAGTCCAAGCATTCTCATTGCACAAGATGTTATTCAATAGGATCTCAGCTTGTTCTACAGTTCGTTCCCTAAAAACACTACCGGCACAACTATCTAGGTGGTCTTTGGAAGCATCGGTAAGTCCATTATAGAAGATATCAAGTATTTCATTCCTCTCAACAGGGTGTTCAGGCAAAGCATTCAGTAGCTGGATGAGCCTCCCCCAAGCTTGTGGGAGACTTTCTTCTTCACCTTGAGCAAAGTTGTATATTTCCTGCAAGGCAGCTTGCTTCTTATGGGAAGGGAAATATTTTTCACAGAAGTAGTAGACCATATCCTAGGGACTACGCACACAACCAGGAGCAAGAGAAGTGAACCAGGTCTTAGCATCATACTTAAGCGAGAAAGGAAACAGCTTGAGGATATAGTAGTGGCAGATCTTTTCCTCACTAGTGAATAGGGTGGCTATATCGTGCAGTTTGGTAAGATGGGCTACAACCGTTTCAGACTCATAACCGTGAAAAGGATCAGATTCGACTAGAGTGATTAACTCAGGGTCGACAAAGAATTCATAATCCTTATCGGTCACAAAGATAGGCGAAGTAGCAAACTTCGGGTCGTACTTCATCCTAGCGTTCAGAGATTTTTCTTTCCACTTGCGCAGTAATTTCTCAACATCATAACTATCCTTACATGCAAGAAAATCCTCAGCTATCTATCCCTCTATAACATAATGTGTATCAGGCATACCAGGCAATTCAGGCATAGTAGCAGGTTCTACTTCAATAGTATCAGCAGTTTCAGAAGTATCATCACGTCTAGAAGCAACTCTAGCAATATGTGCATCAATGAATGCACCAAGTGGCAAAGCAGTATGAAGCATAGCATCATCAGGCATAGTATCAAGCATAGCATCATCACGCATAGTATCAAGCATAGCATCATCGGGCATAGTATCAAGCATAGCATCATCATAAGCATCATGGGCAGCAGAAGTTGCATCATCAAGCACAGGAGGCATATCAAGATTTCTAGCAGGAGGCGATGTCGCAAACTTACTCATAACTGAAGGTGAATCAAGTGCAGAGCTAGATGGCAGTTCCTTACATGTCCTCGTAGTGGAAGGCAAGACTTTAGTTCTTGGATCTATCGGATTCCTCATAGTGATCAGCAGACGTAAATCCCAAGTGACTCAGAGAATATAGTTGTGCCTCCCCGGCAACGGCGCCAGAAAATAGTCTTGATAACCCAAAAATGTAGGGGATCGCAACAGTTTTCGAGGGTAGAGTATTCAACCCAAATTTATTGATTCGACACAAGGGGAAGTGAAAGAATATTCTCAAGTATTACCAGCTGAGTTTGTCAATTTCAACCACACCTGAAAGATTAGTGTCTGCAAGCAAAGTATCCGTAGCAAAGTGGTATGATAGCAACGGTGTGAGAAAAAGATCTGTTGACGGCAGACTATTCCTAACTTGTTGTATCAATGGCGCCAGTAAATAGCATGTTAACGGGGGACTATTCTTCCCCAGCAACTGCTCCACCAAAGTCTTGTAACAAGTAACACCAAAGTAGCGAGTAACAGCAGTAGTGATAGAAGTAGCAAGGAACAGCAGTAGTGACAGCAGTAGTAACAGCAGCAGCAGAGTAACAACAATAGCAACAGAGTAACGTAGCAAGGACCAGTAGTAAAAGACTCATAGGCAGTGGATCGGTGATGGATGAGTATAACGGATGTGATTCATCATGTAACAGCTATAACACGGAGAGATAAGTAACTACCTCCTGTTCGTCAATCTAATGTAGGCATGTATTCTGTATGTAGTCATACGTGCTTAGGGAAAAGAACTTGCATGACATCTATTGTCCATCCCTCCTGTGGCAGCGGGGTCCTAATGGAAACTACGGGATATTGAGGTTCTCCTTTTAATAAAGAACCAGACCAACACATTAACACTTGGGGAATACATGAACTCCTCATACTATGGTCATCTCCGGGAGTGGTTCCGGCTATTGTCACTCTGGGGTTACCGGGTCATAACACATAGTAGGTGACTACAACTTGCAAGATAGGATCTAAAACACACATATATTGGCGACAATATAATAGGTTCAGATCTGAAATCATGGCACTCGGGCCCTAGTGACAGGCATTAAGCATGGCAAAGTAGTAGCAACATCAATCTCAGAACATAGTGGATACTAGGGAACAATCCCCGTCAAAACTAACTCGATTACATGATAGATCTCATCCAACTCATCACTGTCCAGCAAGCCTACGATGAGATTACTCACGAATGGTGAAGAGCATCATGGAACTGACGATGGAGGAAAGTTGATGATGATGATGGCGACGATTTCCCCTCTTGAGAGCCCAGAACGGACTCCAGATCTGCCCTCCAGATGAAGAATAGGAGGTGGCGATGCCTCTCTATTGTAAAATGCGATGAATCCTTCTCCCTGATTTTTTTTTCGGGCGAAACGGAATATATAGAGCTGAGTTTGGAGGCGGTGGAGCCACGTGGGCCCCACAAGCCCTCACGGCGCAGCCAGGGGGGTGGCCGCGGCCCAGGGGCTTGTGGCCCACTAGCACACCTCCTCCGGTGGATCTTTGCGCAGGTATTTTTCATTAATTCCAGAAAAATTCTCCGTAAATTTTCAGGACATTCCGAGAACTTTTATTTCTGCACAAAAACAACACCATGGCAATTCTGCTGAAAACGGCGTTAATCCGGGTTAGTTCCATTCAAATCATGCAAATTAGAGTCCAAAACAAGGGCAAAAGAGTTTGGAAAAGTAGATACGACGGAGACGTATCATCCACCTTCTTGATCGAGCAAGAGAAACGAAGAGGTAGTTGAATTCTCCGGCAGCACGACGCCCTGACGACGATGGTGGTGGTGCTACTCCGGCAGGGCTTGGTCGTGCACTACCGGAATAGCCTACGGGGTGTCACGAAGTGGTGGAGGGAGAGGGGATGCGATGTGGCTTAAGGTGCGGCTAGCCGCTCTCTACTCCACTATATATAGGAGGGAGGGAGGGGTGGATCCCTAGGGAAATCCTTATGCATTTGGTTGGTGCACCAAGGAGGGGAGGAGTCCTCCTCCAATTCGGTTTGGTGGAGGAGGAGTTCTCCTCCTAGTTTGTTTGCCCCACCTCTCTCTCTTTTCGTCTCTTTGATGCATATGACTAATTGGACTAGCCGCCCAGCCCACTAGGGGCTCGTGCGCCACCCTTTAGGTTTATGTGGCCCTCTCTGGTAGGTGGCCCCTCCCAGTGGACCCGTGGAACCCATTCGGCACTCCCGGTACATTACCGGAAATACCCGAAAACTTTCCTGCATCCAAATATACTTATCCTATATATATAAATCTTTGTCTCCGGACCATTCCGGAACTCCTGTGACGTCCGGGATCTCATCCGGGACTCCAAACAACATTCGGTCACCAACATACATAATTAAACTATATCAAAACTTCACCGAACCTTAAGTGTGCAGACCCTACGGGTTTGAGAACTATGCAGACATGACCTGAGAAACTCTCCGGTCAATAAACAGTAGTGGGACCTGGATGTACATATTGGCTCCTACATTTCTATGAAGATCTTTATCGTTTGAACCTCTATGTCAAGGATTCATTTAATCTTGTATAAAATTCGCTTTGTCCTTCGATATGTTACTTGCTCGAGATTCGATCGTCGGTATCTCTATACCTATTTGAATCTCGTTACCAGCAAGTCTCTTTACTTGTTTCGTAATACAAAATTCCGTGGCTAACTCTGTAGTCACATTGCTTGCAAGGCTTGTTGTGATGTTGTATTACCGAGTGGGCCCCAAGATACCTCTCCGTTATACGGAGTGACAAATCCCAATCTTGATCCATGCTAACTCAACGAACACCTTCAGAGATACCTGTAGAACACCTTTATAGTCACCCAGTTACGTTGCGACGTTTGATACACACAACGTAATCTTCCGGTGTCAGTGAGTTACATGATCTTGTGGTCATAGGAACATATATTTGACATGCAAAAAAACAGTAGCAATAAAACGGCATGATCACATGCTACGTTCATAGTTTGGGTCTTGTCCATCACATCATTCTCCTAATGATGTGATCCCGTTATCAAGTGACAACCCTTGTCTATAGCTAAGAAACCTTGACCGTGTTTGATCAACGAGCTAGTCTACTAGAGGCTTACTAGGGACAGTGTGTTCTCTATGTATCCACACATGTATCTGAGTTTTCATTCAATAAAATTCTAGCATGGATAATAAACGATTATCTTGAACAAGGAAATATAATAAAAACTATTTTATTATTGCCTCTAGGGCATATTTCCAACAGTCTCCCACTTGCACTAGAGTCAATAATCTAGTTCACATCACTATGTGATTTACAATGTAATGAATCTAACACACATACAGTTGTGGTTTTGATCATGTTTTGCTCGTGGAAGAGGCTTAGTCAGTGGGTCTGCAACATTCCGATCCGTGTGCACTTTGTCAATGTTTATGTCCTCCTCCTTGATGTAATCGCGGAAGGAATTGAAGCGTCGCCTTATGTGTCTAGTCCTCCTATGAAACCTTGGTTCCTTGGCTAGAGCAATGACACCAGTGTTGTCACACAACAGAGTAACTGGACCAGTGCACTAGGCACAACTCCAAGATCTATCATGAACTGCTTCATCCAGACTCCGCTTCACATGTAGAATGAGCTACACGCTTTGCTTGGAACTGCACCAACTTACAGCACCCCCATTAAGAATAAATACGTTTCCGGTTTGTGACTTAGAGTCATCCGGATCAGTGTCAAAGCTTGCATCGACGTAACCCTTTATGACGACCTCTTTGTCACCTCCATAAATGAGAAGCATTTCCTTAGTCCTTTTCAGGTACTTCAGAATATTATTGGCCGATGTCCGAAGCTCCATTCCTAGATTACTTTGAAACCTTCCCGCCATACTTATGGAAGGCTGACATCTAGTCTAGTGCACAACATTGCATACATGATAGAGCCTATGGATGAAGCATAGGGGAAGACACTCATCTTTTCTCTATCTTCTGCGGTTACTGGGCATTGAGTCTTACTCAACTTCACACCTTGTAGCACACGCAAGAACCCTTTCTTGGACTATTCCATTTTGAACTTCTTCAAAACTTTTTCAAGGTACGTGTTGTGTGAAAGTCCTATTAAGCGTCTTGATCTATCCCTATAGATCTTGATGCCTAATATGTAAGCATCATCTCCTAGGTCCTTCATTGAAAAACTTTTATTCAAATAATCCTTTGCGCTTCCCAAAAGATCTATATTGTTTCCACTCAGCAATATGTCATCCACATATAATATTAGAAACTCTATAGAGCTCCCACTCACTTTCTTGTAAATACAAGCTTCCCCATAAACTTGTATAAATCCGAATGCCTTGATCACCTCATCGAAGCGTTGATTCCAACTCCGAGATGCTTGCACCAGTCCATAAATGAATCGCTGGAGTTTGCATACTTTGTCAGCATTCTCTGGATCGAGAAAACCTTGCGGTTGCATCATATACAACTCTTCCTTAAGAAAAACGTAAAAGAACGTTGTTTTGACATCCATCTGGCAAATTTCATAATCGAAAAATACACCTATTGCTAACATGATTCTGACAGACTTAAGCATCGCTACAGGTGAGAAAGTCTCATCGTAGTCAACTCCTTGAACTTATGAAAAACCTTTTTCCACGAGTCGAGCTTTATAGACGGTGATATTACCGTCTGCGTCCGTCTTCTTCTTAAAGATCCATTTGTTCTGAATGGACTTTCGCCCTTCAGGTAATACTTCCAAAGTCCATACTTTGTTTTCATACATAGATCCTATCTCGGATTTCATGGCCTCTCACCATTTGTTGGAATCCGGGCCCACCATTGCTTCACCATAGCTTGTAGGTTCATCATTGTCTAACAACATGATTGATAAGATAGGGTTGTCGTACCACTCAGGTGTAGTACGTGTCATTGGCAACTTACGAGGTTTGATAGCAACTTGATCTAAATTTTCATGATAATCATCATTAGCTTCCTCTTCAACCCATGTAGCTTCGACAGAAACATCTTTCTGTGTTGCGCCACCCTCTGGTTGAAGCAAAGGTTCTACAACCTCATCAAGTTTTATATTCCTCCTACTCAATTCTTTCGAGAGAAACTCTTTCTCAAGAAAAGGTCCATTCTTAGCGACAAACACTTTGCCCTCGGATCTGAGATAAAAGGTGTACCCGACTGTCTCTTTTGGGTATCCTATGAAGACGCTGTAGCGACCGACTCAAGACAAGTCAAGCCTCTGTGTTTCTGTGCCATCCCTGGATCAGTATGCTGGCACACACAGTACATCAATGTATATATCAAAGTGCAATCACATGTAAAATAGCATAAAACTGATATATACCTTAAATATCTCAGCGGAAGCGGTCAAGGGAGTGGAGTCCCAATAAACACCAACGGCAAGTTGAGTGTAGACCGTAACCCCGAATCGTACTCTTACTCGTCGAAGAAAAATATCTGCAACATAAGACGTTGCAGCCGTGTAGGTCGGCATATTGAATATGCCGGCAAGTCACATAAGAGAGGGGTGAAAAGTAATCATCTATACTATATGCATATATGGCAGGTGGGTCTATAGGTTTTGCATAAAGCCAATTTTATCCTACAACAAGAGGGGCTAAAAGCAAAATATTACTACAAAAGTTGGTTGTTAACGAGATGGTTCCGCCAACCAGTTCTCGTACCCGAGTTGTCAATAATTACCCTCATCAAATATATATAATGGTGTTGAGAAATCCAGATAACTTCAGTTCCTTTGGCTCAAGTTGTCCATGGCCGTGGACACGGCTAATCGATTAGGTTTGAGTACTCTGCAGAGTTTTGCACATGTTCCCCACAAGATTTGATCGCCTCCGTGTATGTCCTCGCACTTCAGGGTGTTTGAGGACCGGATGATCAAAACATGGTCTTTCAACGGGTCCCTCTGAATCCCTGTCGGTGCCCATCCATTCCTACCGTTCGTCTACATCTGCTAGCACCGCTTGTCCAGAGTCGCCGCGTTGTCCAACCAAGCCAGAGCCCATAATGACTTGTGGCTGTGCAGGTAAGCCTTGGGTCTTGAAAATATCCGTCCGTCTCTTTGAGCCTGGGTGAAGCTTTCTGCAGGATGTCATGGTCGTCCCCAGCATCCCGGGCATCCACTGGGTTCTCCAGGGAGCCGATCAACCGTCCTTCACCCAGAGTTGCATTGCGTCCGAGGTGTTGAAAATCTTGTCTTAACCGGTCTTGATTATTTAATCAACCTCACATCACTTGTGTTATGCACTCAACCGAATTCCCGTCTACTCAAGCATAGCAATATGAAATTTGTCGTCCCGGGCCAAGTATCGGGGTATTTTGTGCCTACCACATGATACTACAATCTATACTAAAATTTCCAAGTACCTAAGCAGCATGCAATTGGGCATAGGATGGTAGAACTATGATGCATAAAACATAGGTGATAGTATGATCAAAGTGACTTGCCTGGTGATGTTGATGAAGAAGAATTATCGAGAAATAACTTGATAGACTACTCGTCACTCTCCGATGAAATCTATATAACAAACATATCATTCACATAAACACTCATACTAGCAATCATTCTAGCAATCAAAACAAAAGAGGGAGCGAATAGGAATCCGAAGGAAACTTCAAATAAGACTAGGGAGTCTTCTACTACGTCAAACACTAAATGATTTTTGTCCAACAGAAAATAATGACAAGGAACTAAGATATAAATCTAACTAAGATAAAATAAAGTATTATTCACAAAACTTTTTGAAAGTATTCCCAAACGGGATTTGAAACAGTGCGGAAACCAATTGCAAGTTACTAAGGAACTAGAATTGATTTCATGAAAACAAATAAAAATAAAATAAAAACTTGTTGCAAAACTACTGTTAACTAACATAAACAAAACAATAATGTTTCTGAAATAGTAAGGAAAATATTTTAAAACAAAGATAGAAAAGGAATTAGCCGAAATCCTAAAAGAGGTGAAACAGAAATTGTTTCACAAGAAACAGTAAGCTAAAAGACTCAAACAAATCTGAAATTTTTACCACTCATACATAATATCACTAGTGATCAGTACCAAAAGGAATCAAATTAAAAGCTATATTTAAACTCCTGTAATAAGCAAAACAAGGTTTAAACTAAATCTGATCTAACTTATATTTGAAAATTTCAAACATAGACAAATTATATGTTTTTAAAAACTACAGGCAATTTGTGAGCTACTGGAGAAAGAATCACTATTATTGGAATTCGGGATCAAAAGTTAGAGGCTAAACAAGATTGGAACTTTTCTGTTTTTGAACTAAACAGAGAAAAAACTGAATAAAAGCTAACTAATGAACGGGCCACGTGGCGATCTCTGGTTGGCTAGGGGGTGTGCGCTGCGGTGCTAAACTAACAAACATCCACACAATAGAAGAAAACTTTTTGGCTAACTAATTAAATAAAAACCACCGCCGGTTCTTTTTAGAAAACCGAAGGGGTAAGTTACTCTAATCTATACCGTAGGATCTAGATCTAAGGGCTAAAACTAAAAAAAAACAAAACAAGTATAAAAAAGAAAAGAAAGAGGGAGGAGAGGTTACCTCGTCTGGGACTCCCGTGGCTGGCTATGGCTGATGGTGGGAAGAGGGTGCAGGGGGTGAGCTCCAGTGGGGAGGGGATCCGGCGGAGGGGGGCGAAGGGGTGGGGCGCTCCTGGGAGGGGAGGGGGGCGAGGTCGAGGAGGGGGCTGCAGGGGGGCGAGGTGGAGGGGAAAAGCTCCTGGCTGCTGGTGATGGAGAGGAGCAGGGGGGCGAGGTGCAGCGAGGTGGAGGGGTGCAGCGAGGTGGGGGCCGAAGTGGGGGAGGTGGGGTGGCAGGGGTGGAGGAGGGCTCGGCAGGGAGGAGTGGTGGAGGGGGCCGACGGTGGGGAGTTCTCTCGCGAGTTTTCCAGTGACGACTCCGGCGAGGGGTGCGCGAGCTAGAGGCGAGGAGAGGGGAAGTTTTCAACAGGAATGGAACGAGGAGGCGCAGGGGGTTCTTATAGAGGCGACGGGAGGCGCTGGGAGGGAATGTGCTTCGCGAATCCCAGAGGTGAAGATCTCCCTCTCCATGGAAGGAAAGCTTCCTGTAACGTGAGGGAGAGAGGAGGAAGAAGATGATCTCCTGTTGGGCTAGAATAGGAAACTGCTTAATGGGCTAGCAGGTTTTTTCCAAAATAAAGGGATTCCTTTCCTATTTTTAAAACTAGGAAACTAAAACGATAAAAAGGAAATCAAATCAATTCGAAATAAAGAGTTTCTATATACTAAAGTTATCAAAAAAATAAAATATAGATGATGGGCATTTTTCCACGGCAAAAATAAAAACTTCGGAAAAAATTATTTTCACAAAATTGCCTAAAAAGGTTTATTTTCTTTTGCAAATAATTTTCAAATGACCCTCTAAGTTTTAGGGTGCAAATAACTTCAAAATGCCCGGGTATTTGAGGGTCATGTTCCTCCTCTCTTTTCTGTTTGACAGAAAGTATTTCCCGGCATTTCTTGCACGAAGAAAACAAATGGAAATGCAAAAGAATTCAAATGCAAATATCTCCGTTCAAATTATTTATAGTTGAAGAAGTCATGTCATCTTTTCTCTTTGCTTTTAAAAGATTGAATTTGAATTCACCGGAGATGGGGAAAGTCATTTTATTCCCTTTCATTCAAAAGTTTTGAAAAGTTTTCAAATTTCACACAAGTTTCAGTCACTCAGGCAACCAACAAACAATCTAATAATAATTATATTAACATTCCAAAATTTAAAATTTTGGGATGTTACAGACGCACTTTTCCTCTTTGGGTTCTAGCTTTTCAGGCTGAAGCTTTTTGACATAAGCATCACATCCCCAAACTTTAAGAAACGACAACTTCGGCTTCTTGCCAAACCACAATTCATATGGTGTCGTCTCAACGGATTTTGATGGTGCCCTATTAAAAGTGAATGCACCTCTCTCTAATGCGTAACCCCAAAACGATAACGGCAAATCGGTAAGAGACATCATAGAACGCAGCATATCTAATAAAGTGCGATTATGATGTTCGGACACACCATTACGCTGTGTTGTTTGAGGAGGCATCAACTGTGAAACAATTTCACATTGTCTTATGTGAGTGCCAAACTCATAACTAAGATATTCACCTCCTCGATCAGTTCGCAGGAACTTGATCTTCTTGTTATGATGATTCTGAACTTCACTCTGAAATTGCTTGAACTTATCAAACGTTTCAGACTTGTGTTTCATCAAGTAAATATAAACATATCTACTCAAAGTATCTGCGAAGGCAAGAAAATAACGATAACCACCGCACGCCTCTATGCTCATTGGTTTGCTAACATCAGTATGTATGATCTCCAACAAGTCACTTGCATGCTCCATTGTTCCGGAGAACAGAGTCTTAGTCATCTTGCCCATGAGGCATGGTTCACATCTGTTAAGTGATTCAAAATCAAGTGACTCCAAAAGTCCATCAGCATGGAGTTTCTTCATGCATTTTATACGAATATGACCCAAGCGGCAGTGCCACAAGAAAGTGGTGCTATCGTTATCAACTCTATATCTTCTGGCATCAATGTTATGTATATGTGTATCATCACTATCGAGATTCAATATGAACAAACCCCTCACATTGGGTGCATGAGCATAAAAGATATTACTCATATAAATAGAACAACCATTATTCCTTAACTTAAATGATTAACCGTCTCGCAGTAAACAAGACCCAGATATAATGTTCATGCTTAACACATGCACTAAATAACAATTATTCAGGTTCATCACTAATCCCGATGGTAAGTGAAGTGAGAGCGTGCCGACGACGATTGCTTCAACCTTGGAACCGTTTCATACACGCATCGTCACTTCATCCTTCGTGAGCCTTCGTTTATTCTGTAGTTCCTGCTTTGAGTTGCAAATGTGAGCAATGGAACCAGTATCAAATACCCAGGCACTACTATACGAGCTGGTGAGGTACACATCAATAACATGTATATCAAATATACCTTGTTTGGCGTTGGCCACCTTCTTATCGACCAGATACTTGGGGCGGTTCTGCTTCAAGTGACCAGTCCCGTTGCAATGAAAGCACTCAGTTTCCGGCTTGGGTCCAGCCTTGGGTTTCTTCATCGGATGAGCAACTGCTTTGCCACTCTTCTTGGAGTTACCATTCTTGCCCTTGTCGTTTTTCATGAAACTAGTGGTTTTATTGACCATCAATACTTGATGTTCTTTCTGGATTTCTGACTCAGCAACTTTAAGCATCGCAAACAGCTCGGCGATTAACTTATTCATCCCTTGCATATTATAGTTCAACACAAAGCCTTTATAGCTAGGTGGAAATGATTGATGAACTCTGTTAGTGTTGTTGATGTCTACTACGCAACCTTCTTCTTGTAGACGTTGTTGGGCCTCCAAGTGCAGAGGTTTGTAGGACAGTAGCAATTTTCCCTCAAGTGGGTGACCTAATGTTTATCAATCCGCGGGAGGCGTAGGATGAAGATGGTCTCTCTCAAGCAACCCTGCAACCAAATAACAAAGAGTCTCTTGTGTCCCCAACACAACCAATACCATGGTAAGTTTCATAGGTGCACTAGTTCCGCGAAGAGATGGTGATACAAGTGCAATATGGATGGTAGATATAGGTTTTTGTAATCTGAAATTACGAAAACAGCAAGGTAACTAATAATAAAAGTGAGCACGAACGGTATTCCAATGCGTGGAAACAAGGCCTAAGGTTCATACTATCACTAGTGAAGTTCTCTCAACAATGATAACATAATTGGATCATATAACTAGCCCTCAACATGCAACAAAGAGTCACTCCAAAGTAACTAATAGCGGAGAACAAACGAAGAGATTATTGTCGGGTACGAAACCACCACAAAGTTATTCTTTCTGATCGATCTATTCAAGAGTTCGTAGTAAAATAACATGAAGCTATTCTTTCCGTTCAATCCATCATAGAGTTCGTACTAGAATAACACCTTAAGACACACATCAACCAAGACCCTAATGTCACCTAGATACTCCATTGTCACCTCAAGTATCCATGGGCATGATTATACGATATGCATCACACAATCTCAGAATGATCTATTCAACCAACACATAGAACTTCAAAGAGTGCCCCGAAGTTTCTATCGGAGAGTCAAAATGTGTGCCAACCCATATGCATAGGTTCCCGATGTCACGAAACCCGCAAGTTGATCACCAAAATATACATCAAGTACTCACATGAATATCCCATTGTCACCACAGATAGACACGTGCAAGACATACATCAAGTGTTCTTAAAGACTCAATCCGATAAGATAACTTCAAAGGGGAAACTCAATTCATTACAAGAAGGGAGAGGGGAAAGAACATCATAGGATCCAACTATAGTAGCAAAGCCCGTGGTACATCGAGATCATGACATCTCAAGAACACGAGAGAGAGAGATCAAACACATAGCTACTGGTACATACCCTCAACCCCGAAGGATAACTACTCCCTTCTCGTCATGGAGATCGTCGGGATGATGAAGATGGCCACCGGAGATGGATTCCCCTCCGGCAGGGTGCCGGAACGGGCTCCCGATTGGTTTTTGGTAGCTACAGAGGCTTGCGGCGGCGGAACTCATGATCTAGGTTTCTTTTTGGGGGTTTCTGTATTTATAGGAATTTATGGCGGTGGAATTACGTCGGTTGGGCCCACGAGGAGGTCACAAGCCTGCTAGGTGCGGCCTAGGGGGGCGCGCCTCCTGGGCTTGTGACTCCCTCATGGCTCTTCTGGCCTTCTTCCAAAGCTTCGTGGGTCTCTTTTGGTCCAAAAAAATCATCGCGAAAGTTTTATTCCATTTGGACTCCGTTCTGAAAAGGGTCAAAAACTCGGAAAAAACAGAAACTGGCACTAGGCACTGAGTTAATAGGTTAGTCCCCAAAAATATGTAAAATAGCATATTCATGCATATAAAACATCCAAAGTTGACAAGATAATAGCATGGAACCATCACAAATTATAGATACGTTGGAGACGTATCAAGCATCCTCAAGCTTAACTCCTGCTCGTCCTCGAGTAGGGAAGTGATAAAGACCGAATTTTTGATGTGGAATGCTACCTAACATATTTGTCCTTTGTAACTTCTTTCTTGTGGCATGAATGTTCAGATCCGTAATATTCAAAACAATAGTTTACTATTGACATGAAAACAATAATACTTCAAGCATACTAGCATAGTAATCATGAACTTTTGAAATAACAAGGCCAAAGAAAGTTATCCCTACAAAATCATATAGTCTGGCTATACTCCATCATCCCCACACAACGAATTTAAATCATGCACAACCCCGGTATTGGCCAAGTAATTGTTTTTGCACTCTTACTTTCTCAAACTTTTTGAACTCTCACGCAATACATGAGCGTGAGCCATGGATATAACACTATAGGTGGAATAGAGTGTGGTGGAGGTTGTGAGGCAAAAAGGAGGAGATGGTCACATTGACTCGGCGTATCAATGGGCTATGGAGATGCCCATCAATAGATATCAATGTGAATGAGTAGGGATTGCCATGCAACGGATGCACTAGAGCTATAAGTGTATGGAAGCTCAAAAAGAAAACTAGTGGGTGTGCACCCAACTTGCTTGCTCACGAAGACCTAGGGAAATTTTGAGGAAGCCCGTCATTGGAATATACAAGCCAAGTTATAAAATGAAAATTCCCACTAGTATATGGAAGTGACAAAACAAGAGTCTCTCTATCATGAAGAACATGGTGCTATTTTGAAGCACAAGTGTGGAAAAAGATAGTAGCATTGTCCCTTCTCTTTTTTTCTCTTTTTTTTGTTTGGGCTCTTTGGCATCTTTTTTTCATTCTTTTTTTATTTCCTCACATGGGACAAGGCTCTAATAATGATGATCATCACACTTTTATTTACTTACAACTCAGTACTTAGAACAATGGTGACTCTATATGAAATGCCTCCGGCAGTGTACCGGGATGTGCCACGATCTAGCTTAGCGTATGACATTGAAACATCTCGCTAGCTATCTTACGATCATGCAATGGCAATATGAAAGTGACGTCACATGTCATGAGACGGAACGGTGGGAGTTGCATGGCAATATATCTCGGAATGGCTATGAAAATGCCATAATAGGTAGGTATGGCGGTTGTTTTGAGGAAGGTATATGGTGGGTTTGTGCACCGGCGAAAGTTGCGCGGTACTAGAGAGGCTAGCAATGGTGGAAGGTAAAAGTGCCTCTATACCATGGACTCACATTAGTCATGAAGAACTCATATACTTATTGCGAAAGTTTTTATTAGTAATCGAAACAAAGTGCTAAACGCATACTCCTAGGGGAAGGGTTGGTAGGTGTTAACCATCGCGCGATCCCGACCGCCACACAAAGGATGACAATCAATAAATCAATTATGCTCCGACTTCCTAACATAGCGGATCACCATACGTGCATGCTACGGGAATAACTAACCTCAACACAAGTATTTCTAGTTTCACAACACCCTACTAACATGACTCTAATATTACCATATCCATATCTCAAAACTAATTGTGAGAAATCAAACTTCTCTTACTGATCAATGCACTTGAATATGGAAGTTTTTATTATATCCTCTTTGGATGCCTATCATATTTAGGACTAATTTCATAGCACACGCCAATTACCAAGTTACTTAGAGAGAGCACTCTCAAAAAGACATAAGTGAAGATCGAGAGTTTTTATTTCTACAAAATATGACACCGTCGTGCTCTAAAAACATTTAAGTGAAGCACTAGAGCAAAATTATCTAGCTCAAAAGATATAAGTGAAGCTCATTGAGTATTCTAGCAAATTCACGATGAATGCATGTCCCTCCTAAAAAGGTGTGCAGCAAGGATGATGGTGACAAAACAAAAAGCAAAGACTCCTATAATACACGACGCTCCAAGCAAAACACATATCATGTGGTGAATAAAAATATAGCTCCAAGTAACGTTACCGATGGATTGAAGACGAAAGAGGGGATGCCTTTCCGGGGCATCCCCAAGCTTAGGCTCTTTGGTGTCCTTGAATATGGATTTGGGGTGACTTGGGCATCCCCAAGCTTAGGCTCTTTCCACTCCTTGTTCCATCGTCCATCGAAACTCTATCCAAAACTTGAAAACTTCACAACACAAAACTTAACGGAACTTCTTGAGATGGGTTAGTATGATAACGAGCAAATCAATCACTTGGGTATTGTCAAAACAAGACTCATAATTATTTTCACACAATTACTACTGTATCTTACTATTTCCACAAGATATATTACTCAATATAATCTATGGAAACACCAAAACAAGCAAACTATGCATTGAAAACAGAATCTGTCAAAAACAGAACAGTCTGTAATGATCTGAATTCTAACCATACTTATGCACCTCCAAAAATTGTGAAAAACTTATGACAATTAGGGACATTTTCATATAAATCAGCAGCAAAAAGAATCATCTCAATATCTATCTCTGGATAGGAATGAAAAATAATTCCGTGAGCGCAAAGTTTATGTCTTTTTTAGCATGATCAAACAACTATCACCCAAACTAATCATAAAGGCTTTACTTGGCACTTTATTGAAACTAAGGCAATAAAACATGATTAATACAATATCTTAGTCATTTGAACACACAAAAACAGTAAGGATACATATTGGGTTGTCTCCCAACAAGCATTTTTCTTTAATGCCTTTCAAGCTAGGCATGATGATTTCAACGATGCTCACATAAAAGATAAGGATTGAAACATAATGGAAGCATCATGGAGCATATGACTAGCACATTTAAGTCTAACCCACTTTCTATGCATAGGGATTTTGTGAAAAACAACTTATTGGAGCAAGAATCATCTAGCATAAGAAGGCAAAACAAGCATAGCTTCAAAAATTTCAACACATAGAGAGGAAACTTGATAATATTGCAATACGTAGAAGCATATGATCCTCTCTCATAATAATTTTCAGTAGCATCATGAATGAATTCAACAATATAACCAGAACCTACAACATTCTTTTCATGATCTACAAGCATAGAAATTTTACTACTCACATAAGGAAATTTATTCTCATCAATAGTAGTGGGAGTATCGTAAAAGACTTGAGCACTACAAATTGTCCCCACATTAAAAGAGTGATGTTCAGTGAAAGGATACTCAAGAGTATGACAAGTTTTATCATCCCTCTTCTTTATAGCATAAGTATCATCACAATAATCTTCATAGATAGGGGCATGCTTTCATCATAATAATTTTGATCATTCAAAGTGGGGGAACTAAAAAGATCATCTTCATCAAACATAGCATCCCCAAGCTTGTGGCTTTGCATATCATTAGCATCATGGGTATTCAAAGAATTCATACTAACAACATTGCAATCATGCTCATCATTCACATATTTTATGCCAAGCATTCTATGTAATTCTTATTCTAGCACTTGAGACCAATTTTCCTTCCCATCATTTTCACGAAAGACATTGAAAAGATGAAGTATATGAGGCAACCTCAATTCCATTTTTTGTAGTTTTCTTTTATAGACTAAACTAGTGATAAAACAAGAAACCAAAAGATTCGATTGCAATATCTAAAGATATACCTTCAACCGCTAACCTCCCCGGCAACGGCGTCCGAAAAGAGCTTGATGTCTACTACACAACCTTCTTCTTGTAGACGTTGTTGGGCCTCCAAGTGCAGAGGTTTGTAGGACAGTAGCAATTTTCCCTCAAGTGGGTGACCTAAGGTTTATCAATCCGCGGGAGGCGTAGGATGAAGATGGTCTCTCTCAAGCAACCCTGCAACCAGATAACAAAGAGTCTCTTGTGTCCCCAACACACCCAATACAATGGTAAGTTGTATAGGTGCACTAGTTCGGCGAAGAGATGGTGATACAAGTGCAATATGGATGGTAGATATAGGTTTTTGTAATCTGAAATTACGAAAATAGCAAGGTAACTAATAATAAAAGTGAGCACGAACGGTATTCCAATGCGTGGAAACAAGGCCTAAGGTTCATACTATCACTAGTGAAGTTCTCTCAACAATGATAACATAATTGGATCATATAACTAGCCCTCAACATGCAACAAAGTGTAGCGACCCGACCTGAAATAGCCAAGTCTCTGGTGTTTCCGTACCATCCCAAGATCATGCTGGTACACACACAGTACATCAATGTATATATCAGGAGTTCAATCACACAGCTTTATTAATCAAAATCTCATATCAAGTATTTTATTACAATAATGAATTACAATAAAGTGGCTGAAGGCCACCTCATGAGATAACTAACGAAGACTAGCGGAAGCTTCAAAAGTAGATCCGACTCCAGGGCATATCACCGAGCGTAGATCGTAGCCTCACTCCTGGTCAGAAAAGTACTCTGCAACATGATATGTTGCAGCCGTGTAGGTCAGCATATGGAATATGCCGGCAAGTCATCAAAGAGAGGGGTGACAAAATAATCATCTATTCTACATGCACATATGGCAGGTGGGGCTATAAGTTTTTAGCGAAAAGCAAGTTTTCTCCTACAGCAAGAGAGGGTTAAAAGCAAAATATTACTACATTGTTGGTTGTTAACGAGATGGCTCCACCAACCAATTCTCGTACCCGAGTTGTCAATAATTCCCACATCATTATTAAATTGTGTTGAGAGTTCAGGAAAATTTCAATGCCTTCGGCTCAAGTTGTCCATGACCGTGGACACGGCTAATCGATTAGGTTTGGGTACTCTGCAAAGTTTTGCACATGTTCCCCACAAGATTTGATCGCCTCCGGGTATGTCCTCGCACTTCAGGGTGTTTTAAGACCGGATGATCAAAACATGGTCTTTCAACGGGTCCCTCTGATCCCCTGTCGGTGCCCATCCAATCCTACAGTTCTTCTACATCTGCTAGCACCGCCCGTCCAGAGTCGCCGTGTTGTCCAACCAAGCCAGAGCCCATAATGACTTGTGGCTGTGCAAGTAAGCCTTGGGTCTTGAAGCCTCCGCCCATCTCTTCGAGCCTAGGTGAAGCTTTCCGCAAGATGTCATGGCACTTCCCCATGCATCCCGGGTCGTCCATTGGTTTCTCTAGGGATCCCATCTAAACAGTCCTTCACCCAAAGTTGCATTGGATCACGAGGTCTTGAAAAGTCTTGACTTAACCGGTCTTGGTTATTAAATTATTCTCGCATCACTCGTGATAGACTCTCAACCAGAACCCCGTCTACTCAAGCATAGCAAAATATAATTTGTCGTCCCGGGCCAAGTAACAGGGTTGTTGGGTGCCTACCACATGATACTACAACAAGTAACCAATATTTCCAAGTACCTACTCAGCATGCAATTGAGTGTAGAAAGGTAGAACTACAATGCATAAAACATAGGTAATACATGATCAAATGACTCGCCTTGCTGATAGTTGTCGTGATCAAGCGCTTCTAAGTAGCATGCTTCGCACTCCGGGTGATCTATCGATAGAAACATAATACACACAATAATTACTACAATCACTAACAAACAAAAATGAAATCACTAACATATCAACACCAATGCATAAAGTGAAGAAAATCACTTAACATAACCAAAACAGAATCTGTTTTTGATAAAACCCCAAGTAAAAAATATTTAAAAAAATTGAAACTTAAAATACTGAAATATATTCTCACTAGGAAGCAGCAGCAAAAATAATTAAATTAAAAGCTATTTTTAAACTCCTGGAATAAGCAAAACAAGATTTAAACTAAATCTGTTCAAATTCATATTTTGAAATTTCAAACATAGGCAAATAATATGTTTTCGGAAACTAAAGAAAAATTGTGATCTACTGCAAAAAGAATCAACTCCATTGTAGTCCTAGAACAAAAGTTATAGAGGAAACAAAATTTGATTTGCCTCTGTTTTTAAACTAAAACTGAAAAAAGAAAAAACAAACTAACTAGTGAACGGGGGGTGTATGTGGCAGCTCCTGATTCGTCAGGGGGTGAGTGCTGCGGTGGCTAGCGAGCGAACGGCCGCAAATTAAGTAAAAGTCCTCAGCTAAAACTTAAGTGGAGAAAAACCGTTTCGGTTTTTGTCTGAAAAACGAAGGGGTATTTTGTTTGTAATCTACACCGTAGGGCTTCTATCGAACGGCTAAGGGAGATGGGGGGTTGCTCACAGGGGGTTGCCGACGTTGGCCCTTCTCCGGCGAAGCAGGAAGGTGGTGCTCGTCGGCGGCGTCGTTGCGGTGATCGGCGACGGTGTCTGAGGGGTCCAACAGGTGGCGGCGGAGCATCGAGAGCTCCTGCGTCGATGGGTGGAGGCGGCGAGGCGAGGTGGTGGTCGGGGTGAGCAGGGAGGGCTCGGTGGCTGCGGGTGATGCTTGGTACTCTGGCGAGGTGGTCGCAGGGTGGCAGGGTGGCGAGGGATTCGGGCTGGGGAGGAAAATGGGTTGTGCGGAAAGTGTAGGGTTCTCCGGTGGTGGTGGATGACGCAGGGGGCGATGGGGAGGCGTGGCAGTTGGCGGGGGTGTTCCTCGAGCTCGGCTCTGGCGAGGTAACAAGGGCGGTTGGGCGGCGATGGGGCGGCTACTAGGGGGGCTCGAGGTGCGGAGGGGCTCGTCTTAAATAGGGCGAGGGGAAAGGCTCGGGGGTGGAAGGGAATCGGGATCCGAGAGGGGATCGGTTGAGAACCCCGGCGAGGGAAGGGAATCGGGGGTGGAAGAAGGAAGGAGATGGAGAGAAGGAAAGAGATGATCGGCAGGGGGATCGGGTCGGGCGTGGGGTCCATGGTCAGAGAGAGGAGGGGGCGAGGCAGAGAGGTCGGTCGGCCGATCCGGATCGTTTCGGATCTGGCGAGGTGGATTCGGCCCAGATTGCTATAAAGTGCTCACGCGCTTTCCTAATAAAAGAAGTTTCCCTTTTTTCTATTTTTTTCAAAAACAGAAAGTAAAATAAAAAAAGGAATAAAATAAAATCGAAATATAGGGGTATTATATATCAAAATTTTCAGAAAAAAAATCTCTACACGTTTAACATTTTTCGAAAGCCAAAATAAAAACTTAAAAAAATGTTTTTTCAGAAAAACCCCTAAAAGCCTTATTTTCTTTTTGCAATTATTTTCTCAATAACACTTTGGTTTTCTTGGCTCAAAATATTTCAAAAATGCCCCTCGTTTTGGAGGGTCATATTCCTCCTCTCTTTCTTGCTTGCAAGAATTTATTTCCCGGCACTTCTTGCACGAAGAAAAAAATAAAAATGCAAAGAGGAAAATTTGAAAGAAATCCAATGCCAACTTTATTTCAACCAATATGCATAGATGCTTAGCTACAATTGTAAAGCATTCCAAATTAGGAAATTTGGGATGTTACACAAAGAGTCACTCCAAACTAACTAATGGCGGAGAACAAACGAAGAGATTATTGTCGGGTTCGAAACCACCACAAAGTTATTATTTCTGATCGATCTATTCAAGAGTCCGTAGTAAAATAACACGAAGCTATTCTTTCCGTTCAATCCATCATAGAGTTCGTACTAGAATAACACCTTAAGACACACATCAACCAAGACCCTAATGTCACCTAGATACTCCATTGTCACCTCAAGTATCCATGGGCATGATTATACGATATGCATCACACAATCTCAGAATGATCTATTCAACCAACACATAAAACTTCAAAGAGTGCCCCGAAGTTTCTATCGGAGAGTCAAAATGTGTGCCAACCCATATGCATAGGTTCCCGATGTCACGAAACCCGCAAGTTGATCACCAAAATATACATCAAGTACTCACATGAATATCCCATTGTCACCACAGATAGACACGTGCAAGACATACATCAAGTGTTCTTAAAGACTCAATCCGATAAGATAACTTCAAAGGGGAAACTCAGTTCATTACAAGAAGGGAGAGGGGGAAGAACATCATAGGATCCAACTATAGTAGCAAAGCCCGTGGTACATCGAGATCATGACATCTCAAGAACACGAGAGAGAGAGAGATCAAACACATAGCTATTGGTACATACCCTCAGCCCCGAGGGAGAACTACTCACTCCTCGTCATGGAGATCGCCGGGATGATGAAGATGGCCACCAGAGATGGATTCCCTCTTCGGCAGGGTGCCGGAACGGGCTCCCGATTGGTTTTTGGTGGCTACAGAGGCTTGCGGCGGCGGAACTCCCGATCTAGTTTTCTTTTTGGGGGGTTTCTGTATTTATAGGAATTTATGGCGGTGGAATTACGTCGGTTGGGCCCACGAGGAAGTCACAAGCTTGCTAGGTGCGGCCTAGGGGGCGCCTCCTGGGCTTGTGACTCCCTCGTGGCTCTTCTGGCCTTTTTCCAAAGCTTCGGGGGTCTCTTTTGGTCCAAAAAAAGCATCGCGAATTTTTTTTCTATTTGGACTCCGTTCTGAAAAAGGTCAAAAACTCGGAAAAACAGAAACTGGCACTAGGCACTCAGTTAATAGGTTAGTCCCCAAAAAGATATGAAATAGCATATTCATGCATATAAAGCATCCAAAGTTGACAAGATAATAGCATGGAACCATCAAAAATTATACATACGTTGGAGACGTATCAATTGCCTCTAGCGGGAGAACAATTCCCAACTCAGCCAAGCAGTTCGAGTACCAGATATTCTAAGTATGTGTCCACTGACACACCCGTTCTCCTCCATTTTGCAAGCATAGAACTTATCGGAGGTTTCATACCTCTCGATCCGGGCATTCTTCTCAAAGATGAACTTCAACTTGTGGAACATTTCATATGCTCCATGACGTTCAAAACGTCTCTGAACTCCTAGTTCTAAGGCATACAAAATTGCACACTGAACTACTGAGTAGTCATCCAGACGTGCTAGCCTGATGTTCATATCATCTTAGGTCGTCGGTTGGGGTGGCATGTCACTTAGCAGCGCATCAAGGACATAATTCTTCGGAAACCGTGAGATCAAGTCTTAGATTATGGGCCCGGTCTACAAAGTTACTCCCATCATCTTTCAACTTGGCAATCTCTAGGACGCATTAAAATTCAAGGGTGCTACCGCGCGAGCCATTGATCTACAACATAAATTTGCAAACATTACTTAGACTATTGTTCAAGATAATGAGTTTAGTTAATCATATTACCAATAAACTCCCACTCAAATCGACATCCCTCTAGTCATTCGAGTGACACACGATCCAAATTCACTAACTCAAGTCCGATCATCATGTGAGTTGAATTGGCTTCAATGGTGAACATCTCTATGTTGATCGTATCTACTATATGACTCGTGTCCGACCTTTCGGTCTCTTGTGTTCCAAGGCCATGTCTGTACATGCTAGGCTCGTCAAGTTTAACCCGAGTGTTCTGTGTGTGAAAACTGGCTTGCACCCGTTGTATGTGAACGTAGAGTCTATCACACCCGACCATCACGTGGTGTCTCGAAACAATGAACTTTCGCAACGGTGCACACTCGGAGAGAACACAATTTTATCTTGAAATTTTAGTGAGGGATCACCTTATAATGCTACAATCGTCCTAAGCAAAATAAGGTGCATAAAAGGATTATCATCACATGCAAATCATAAGTGACATGATATGTCCATGAACTTATGATTCTTGATCTCCATCACCAAAGCACCGGCATGATCTCCATCATCACCGACGTCACACCATGATCTCCATCATTGCGCTGCCATCGAGGTTGTTGCGCCAAATATGCTATTACTACTAAAGCTACTGAACTAGTGATAAAGCAAAGCATCACCAGGCGCAAAATAATTAAAGATAACCCTATGGCTCCTGTCGGTTGCTGTAGCATCGAGGTACAAGACGATATTTAACTATTACAACATGATCATCTCATATATCAAATATATCATATCATGTCTTTGACCATATCATATCACAATATACCCTGCAAAAACAAGTTAGACGTCCTCTAATTTGTTGTTGCTTGTTTTACATGGCTGCTATGGGTATCTAGTATGATCGCATCTTACTTACGCAAAACCAAAACGGTGATATACAAGTTGTTATTTAACCTTCTCCAAGGACCGCCTTTGTCAAATCCGATTCAACTAAAATTGGAGAAACAGACACCCACCAGTAATCTTTATGCAACAAGTTGCATGTTAGTCGATGAAACCGGTCTCCCGTAAGCGTACGAGTAATGTTGGTCCGGGCCGCTCCATCCAACAATACCGCCGAATCAAGAAAATAATAAGGAAGGCATCAATCTGAATATCAACGCCCACAAACTCCTTTGTGTTCTACTCGAGATGTCATCTACGCATAGACCTAGCTCATGATGCCACTGTTGGGGACGTTGCATGGGAAACAAAAGAACTCCTACGCACACATAAGATCTATCCATGGTGATGACCATCTACGAGAGGAGAGGTCGGATCCACATACCCTTGTATATCGCGGTTGATGTAGTCAAACGTCTTCGCGATCCAATCAAGATCCGTCGCTAGAACTCATTCCCGATCTAGCGCCGAATGGACGGCACCTCCGCGTTCAGCACACGTGCAGCTCGACGACAATCTCTGCCTTCTTGATCCAGCAAGAGAGACGAAGAGGTAGCTGAATTCTCTGGCAGCACGATGGCGTGACGGCGATGGTGGTGGTGCTACTCCGGCAGGGCTTCGTCGTGCACTACCGGAATAGGGTACGGGGTGTCGTGAACTAGTGGAGGGAGAGGGGTTGCGACGTGGCTTAAGGTGTGGCTAGCCTATCTCCCCTCCACTATATATATGAAGGAGGGAGGGGTGGCGCCCTAGGGAAATCCCTAGGGGTTCGACCGACGCACCAGGGAGGGTAGGAGTCCTCCTCCAATTCGGTTTGGTGGAGGAGTCCTCCTCCTCCTAGTTGGTTTGCCCCACCTTTCTCTCTTTTGGTCTCTTTGTCGCATAGGTCTTATTGGGCTAGCCACCCATCCCACTAGGGGCTGGTGCGCCATCCTTTAGGTCTATGTGGCCCTTTCTGGGTTGGTGGCCCCTCCCGGTGGACCCCCGGAACCCATTCGTCACTCCCGGTACATTACCGAAAATACTCGAAAACTTTCCGGCATCCAAATATACCTTTCCTATATATCAATATTTGGCTCCGGACCATTCTAGAACTCATCGTGACGTCCGGGATCTCATCCAGGACTCCGAACAACATTCGATCACCAACATACATAATTCAACTATACTGAAACGTCACTGAACCTTAAGCGTGCAGACTTTGCGGGTGCGAGAACTATGCAGACATGACCCGAGATACTCTCCGGGCAATAACCAATAACGGGACCTGGATGTCCATATTGGCTCCTACATATTCTACGAAGATCTTTATCGGTTGAACCTCTATGTCAAGGATTCAGTTAATCTCGTATAACATTCCCTTTGTCGTTCGGTATGTTACTTGTCCGAGATTCGATCGTCGGTATCTCTATACCTATTTGAATGTCCTTACCGGGAAGTCTCTTTACTCGTTCCGTAATACAAAGTTTTGTGGCTAACTCTTTAGTCACATTGCTTGCAAGACTTGTTGTGATGTTGTATTAGCGAGTGGGCCCCGAGATACCTCTCCGTCATACGGAGTGACAAATCCCAGTCTTGATCCATGCTAACCCAATGGACACCTTCGGAGATACTTGTAGAGCACCTTTATAGTCACTCAGTTACGTTGCGACGTTTGATACACACAAGGTATTCTCCGGTGTGAGTGAGTTACATGATCTCATGGTGACAGGAATATATACTTGACATGCAGAAAAACAATAGCAATAAAACGACATGATCATATGTTACGTTCATAGTTTGGGCCTTTTCCATCACATCATTCTCCTAATGATGTGATCCCGTTATCAACTGACAACCCTTGTCTATGGCTAGGAAATCTTGACCACTTTAATCAACGAGCTAGTCTACTAGAGGCTTATTAAGACTGTGTGTTTTCTATGTATCCACACATGTATCTGAGTTTCCATTCAATACAATTCTAGCGTGCATAATAAATGATTATTTTGAACAAGGAAATATAATTATTATTATTTTATTATCGCCTCTAGGGCATATTTCCAACAATTACCTCCAATATATATAAGAGGCAGATGGACTTCCCGTACAAGTAAAGGACTCATCTAGGCTTTCGTTATAAGAAAATTACACCAAATCACGTCCTAGAATCCTAATTCTAGTCTAACTCGGATTCAACCCGAATCTGACCAAAACTCATGTCTTGCTCCTTGCGCGGGCCATAAAATCTACATATGATCTCCGATTGAGACGATTTATATATCAAAATCAATCGGCTCGATGATACAAACAATTATTCTGTTGATCAATTTTCCAAATAAGGCCATCCTGAATACCCCATGAGGTCATCTTTAACTTCCAGTCAGATTCGCTCTTGTAGTTGACTAGGATGTCCGAGTTTTGTAGAGATTTTACCAACGGTATATTATCTCGAATGATGATGAGACCAAAAGAAAAGTTGACCGTTTTGACGATACACACAACTTTCATGTAGAACACTTTTTTGTACAAGATCATCCAAGTCGTTTGAGCCTGTCCTTAGCTTCTAGCCTGGCAAACAATCGGTGGGGCTACCTATCAGACATGTGTGTGATTGGGCGCGCCACTTTTGGCCTCGTGGTAGGGTCACACTCCGATGGCTTTAACTATTGCATACAAAACCGGATTGAGATGATTTATATATCAAAATCGATCATTTCGACACACGAAGACAATTTGTGTTGAATATTTTTCCATATGAGGCTGTCTTGTGGGCTTAATTGGCCCAACATTACTCTGAATTTGAAATCTCAAGACTTTGAACACAGTTTCGGCCTTCGAGATGAAACCAACTGACGATAGCCGAAACTTAAAAAACATTCACATCAACACTAAGGAACTTTTTCATGTAGAACATTTCCTTATTTGAAGTCATCTTACTTATGTTTTCTTGCATGCCAAAATCTCGTGTCAATAACTAACCCATGAACTAGGCGAGGAATCAAGGGATCAATGTCTCACGGCAAGAGTCCCGGATAGACTGATGCGGATGATGTTGGAGGAATGTAATACCTCCACTTGAATATTTCTTATACTCGAGTTTTTCAGAAAATAAAGAATCTGTCAAATAGGATATTAAGTTCGACTCGCACCACAATCTGCTTTATTTTTACCTCTTATTTAAAACAGGGCAAGAAAAGATAGATAACCCAGCTCGGTATGAAAGGGGAGAGCAACTAGTTAGCGAGCGCTCCTTCAAGAGCCTTCTAACGATCACTTACATGCGACGTCACCTGGCGCATTCTCAGCCATCGCCACGTGTCGCGTTCTGAGCTTTTTTTCGAATTTTTTGTTTTTCATTTTTTCGCATACGGTTTTTGGCTTTTGAGATGTTTTTTTGTTTTTTCATTATTTCAGTTATCCACCTGCATTTCTTAACGTTTGGACGCAAAAAAATTAAAATAAAAAACATTTTTTTGTATTTTTATAAAGCATGTTTTTTCTTTCAATAGAGACGCGGTTTTTGCTTTCGCGAGAGGCACGGACGTGGCTTTCGAAAACGAAAAATGTGTTTCCTATTTTTTTTTGGGTTGTGAGAGGTACGGTTTTGCTTCCGCGAGCTTAGAAACGAAAAAAAAACACATTTTCTATTTATTTTTTTGCGAGAAGCACAATTTTATTTTTGTGATAGGCACGGCCCTATCTTTCGAAAACGGGAAACAAGTGTTTCCTGTTTTTCCCGCGAGAGGCACAATTTTGTTTCTGTTAGAGGCACGGCCATGCCTTCCGGAAGCGGAAAAAAATGTGTTTCCTATTTATTTTTCTTTCGTGAGAGGCGCCTTTTTGATTCCGCGAGAGACACATATTTGCTTCCGCGAGAGGCAGTCACGTTTTCTTTTTTTTTCATTTTGCGAGATGTACGGTTTTTTTGTTCGATTTTTTTGTTTGTTTTTTTCATAGATCTCGATGCGAGAAATCCAAGTGTAAAAATGACTCGTGGTTTGGACGAACGGTTTAAGATATAAAACATTTCGAAAATACGAATTTACGAAAAAGAAAAGGAAAAACTCCCAGTTTACGACAAATGACACATATGCGGTGCATCATTTATCACAGTTTTAAAATGAGAGTGATCTTTGAAAGGAGCATTCATTAATTAGTGATTTTGACGAAAGGGGGTATGCACCCGTTTGGGAAAACGCCTATAGAGGGCTCTGAAGGCGCCGAATAGGGTTTGCGAGCGAGATATAGCATTCGCGCGATAGTAACTGGCGCTTGATGCACTGATTAGGAACTGACTGGCCGCATGAAGCATACACTACGGGTGATTTCCTAGAGCGCTAATATGGGTGTAAGTGAACACAAACGCTAATAAAAAAAGGCGCAACCGCTAAAAAGAACTAATAAAAGCGCAAAGAAAACAGAACAAATGGTAAGCAACTGTATTAGTGCGGGAGGCCAACGGGAATAAACAAAACCACGGTGTATATAATGGGCCTGATAGTTACAACACCAGCCGGCATCATTTCCTTTGCACTGATCCTCGAGAGCTCCACGAGGTGGTATCATGGCACGTACTGGCAGTGCAAAAAGGAGCACCAAACTCCCCGGTCTTGCGCCTCCATCATTGGGCTCCTTCAGTCGCCCCGCAATCGCATTGCCATGTGAGGTCGCTATCTAGCTTCTCGATCCGCGCGCCCCGTGCTTGTTGGCCTCCACCTTGAGCGATTTGAGGTACTTGACGGCCTCGTCCAGGGCGGCGGGCGTGTCCATCCGGTCGCCGCCGGGGATGATCCCCTTGAGCGTCTTCATCATCTTCCTCATCCGGGTTTTCTTCCTCTCGCCACCTCCGCCGCCGGCGCCACTCGGGCTGGCGCTCACCACGTACCCGGACCCCGGGGAGCACGTGGAGTCCGGCGAGCCCTCGCCGCGGCTCCCTGAAGTGCGGCCCGTGCTCAGCACGTCGTCCTCCTCCTCGGAGCTCATCAGCGCGTCGATCTCGCCGCTGTCCTCCTTCTGCCGGATGGAGCATTCACCGCCGCCGTAGTAGGTGCCGCCCTTGCTGTGATCGTAGGCGCCGCTGTTGCCCCCGGAGGAACCCAAGTTGTTGGGCAGCGACGGGTTGTACATCACCCTGCTCCGGTCATAGGTCTGATCAAAGATGACGTAGTTCTTGGGGCAGGCATCCGACGGCTGGAACTCGAGCCCGGTGAGCGGCGCCGGGAAATCGTGCTGCCTCCGACCGGCGAGCGGGTCTTCATAGGCAGCCGGCGCCGGCGCCGGCGCGGGGTACCGGTCGTTGGTGTAGTACGCTCCGCCGTTGCCGTACCCGGTCATGTCATAGCCAGCACCGTAGCCGTAGCCGCCGTACCCGTAGCCTGGACCCCCCTGCATCACTTCACCGTTGCGAGCTGCTCAACTCCTGGAGATGTGTATGTGGATGGGTTTTCTGCAGAATTCGAGAAGAATGGTGTGGCTTTCGACTAAGTATTCGGCCTGCAAGCAGTAGGCACGAGCAGACAATCAGATAGAAGTTAAAGGAAAAAGAAATTGTTGTCAAAAGGAAAATGTATTAAGCTGCAATCTGTGATTAAGTGTACATACAAACTAATTTGTGTGTGCAAATCCGACAAGCTGATGTAAAATTTAAATGTACTATTGCTCGGGTTGAGCTAGGCTTTACAAATCTAAACATGGTTCATCATAAGAGACATGTTTTAGAATAGCAGAGGTCAAGTGACTTGGCTAAATATAAACATATCATCAATTGTTTTAGGGGTCATGATTTTACTTTGTGGCCATTTCGAAATCCACTAGACATGGTTTTCAGAAACATGTCCTAGACCACCTTTCATGTGGTCTCGACTATGTCTTGCGTGTCTTACCTCCATCTGAACGGTCGAGTGGAATTTTACTTGGCATCCATTAAACATTGATGTACCCCTGGGTTGTTTTAGAAGGCGAATATCACATCAAATTTGAGCTTTGGAGCAAGTAATGCAGCTTCTCATGGAGCTTAGTTGTTGTGTATGGTGCTCCTCGGGAAGAATGTAAGCATGCTTTCATTAAGGAACTAGTCAATGTTTGTGGTGATAACCCTTATCCGATGTTAATTGGTGGAGATTTTAATATCATTCGTTATCATCAAGAGAAGAACAAACACCGTTTTGACAAGCGGCCTCTCATGTTCAATGATGTCATTGGCAATTTGGAATTGAGCAAGATTGCCCTGTTCTGTCGTCAGTTCACGTCGAAAAATATTCGTGTTGATTGTACTTATGGAAACTTTGACGTGTTTTTGCTACACCAATTGGAAATTTAAGTTCCCCCTTATATTGGTCCGGGCACTAGAACGCGTCGAGGTGTCGGATCATGCTCCACTTCTCAAAGACTTAATTAGTTCCGCCATCATGTCAAGACGCCACCATGAGTTTAAGTTCGAACTGGGTGGCTCGTGAGAGAGGGCTTTGTGAGTTGATCAAGAAAGTGTGGGATATGCAGCCTAGGGGAGGACGTCCATTCAACTGTCGAGCTATAAGATTCTCGGAATGCGATGTTTCCTACGTGGATGAGTGAAGCACATTGTCGGTTTATATTAGAAAAAATCTTAGGTTGTCTTCGATCAATACAGGTTCGCCAAAGGTAGGCTCTATTCGACGAAGTGAATGAACTTAAGTCAATTAAATGAGCAGAACACCCATATTTTGCACGAAGAGGAGATCGTGTGGTATCAGCACTAAGGCATTAATACATAATACTTCCACGTTATCGCCGTCGATTTGCGATGGAGGGTAGTTGACACGACGTTGCATGGCAGCGCGCGTGATAAGGTGACGCGGCTGTCGAACGAGAGGTGCATCCTCCTGTGCGCTGAGGCGGGCACACGTCTTGAGTAGTGTCATGAAGGTCGTGTATTACTAGTCCTTCCCTTGCGTGTATGCGGGGAAGTGTGTTGATGGGTGTGCATCGGTGCGAGTGTGTGATGCGCATTCCTTGCACGTGTTTCCTAGTGGGCCGTGGCGACTAGCAAATGATGATGTGGCAGGGGTGAGCCGATGGATTGTTGGTCATGCCAAGATTTTGCTAGCTAAATTACTTCCACTATGACCTCTTTCCTCATTAAATACATGACACATAAGCATTTTTTTAAATGCACTATATTACTAGCTAAGTTACTCCTACTATGATCAGCCTTAGACTCGTTTAGTAGGCATCCATGGGATGGCCGGACTGAGTGAATGTGGACGTGTTGTAGTATCGGTTTTCGGCAAGGTTTTTGTATTAATTATTCAATTTATTTCTTCTTTATAGACAAACATATGTCCTCTTTTTGCTCGAGTTATTTTTTCCATGGAATCAAGCAGGATAGAGAAGTTAGTGACTACAAGAACTGGACGAACTACAGATGACATGGTTATGTGAAACTACGACTCACTAAGGTGACAAATGGCCTTATGGATCAAATGAATTATTTTAATTTCTTGTGCCTTTTCTTTTTGACTTGGAATTTCATGGGCCTTTGGATTTATCACTAATCGTCAATTTGATTTTACTGCAGTACTATTCTTTATTTTAACTAGGCATTTCAAATTATTTTTGTACTATTACCATAGCAAACAAGCAAACGCAAACATGATCCTCTGTGCTGCCACTCACAAGCAAGTCCCATCTTTTGACCAACAAAAATGCAAAACAAAAGGGCACTACTGTAGCGCACACTTGAAAACGCCGTCTCTTTCTCTTTTGACCACTCACAAGCAACTTTGTCAACACGCCCGTGGACGTCGAGTTCCGTCCAAAATGTGGGTCCTGGTCATCACTTTACTGTCTGCATGCAACAGCATTTCGGCTAGCGTCTCCTTTCCTACATACTAGTTTTTTAAACATTGTCAAAGGGCTTCAAATTTTCATCCACAAATTCAGAAGAAGAGAATTGCCCAACTAATTTACCAAAAACCTATGCCGACGGACAGACATCATCCACAAGGAAGCTGCTTATCATTTAACAAGACCTACGAGATAAGATGATGCATGGTTCCCGCTGCCACTAGAAGACTGATGCTCAAAAGCTAGTAACAAGAAGAAATAATCTGAAAGTAAGTAATGGAACATTGTGCAAGTAGCTTACTAGTTTTCTGGTGCGCGAGGATCTGTGCAAACTCGCATCAATCTGTGGTAACACGCGAGGCGCCACTTCTCATAACGATCACTGGAAGAACACCAGCAGACGCATCCTACTCTGCATCACAGCGAAACAAGCCAGCATCAAGGCACTGCGCGCGCTCAAGCGGCGAGATGGGTGTAATGGCGGTGCTGTGTTGTGTGGTTACCAAACCAGTCGACGATGAGTATGAGCAAGCAGACGATGTATGATCTCTCAGGAAGAGTTTGCTTGCAGAGGACGAGGAAGAAGCAGAGCAGATTGGTGGAGAGCAGGGGAGGGCAGCGGACAGGGCAGAGAGAGGCGATGAAATCTGCTGGACAGAGCGGATGGATGGATGGACAGCACGGGGAGGGTTTTATACAGCGGATGAAGGCAGCAGCGGACGGCGTTGGATGCTGGGATTGGGTGTGAGTGATTCTTTTATGCCTGCACTCCTTTTGAGTAGATGCATGCAGGCAGAGGGGTTGGATGGAGGATGCGAGCAGCGCAGTCATGGAGACGAATGAATGAATGGGGCGGGCGGGGGGGGAGAGAGAGAGAGGGGGGAGGGGGAACGTGCGCACTCGATGGGTTCGTGCTCTCCCCGCCCGTGGGTGCGCGCGCGTGCCGCTTCCCACCGCGCCCAAAGCCCTCCAGGCGCCCCGCGACACACGGCGCCTCCCTTGTTTACTCGCGCGCGCGCGGGGCCCGTCGGGGCCCGTGGCCCACATGTCGGCGCGGCTGAGGCCGCCGCGCCGCGGTGCGTGCGGGGGTCGATGGGGGTGGAGGTGGGCATCGTGGCGGAGCATTCCAGCCAGCGCCGGGCGAGCACGCACGCACGCACGCCCAGCAGTGCGTCTGGGCGAGGGAAGCATGAGTATGGTACGTGCGGCAACGCGTGGGAGCCCGGCACCCGGCGGCGGAGGGGATGCTGCATTGCTGCTGCCGCCGGATACGATACGATACGATGCGCGTGCCCGACGAGGGCATCGATCGATTGCTGCTGGCCTAGGGACGGACGACGGTAGGGTAGGCGTCGGGGCGGGCGGGATGATAGCCGCCATCATGGCCGAGGGGTACTGGCAGCCGATGGACAACCGGGCATGCAAGGGGAAGTGGTGAGTGCAGATTCCCTCTGCAGAGACCCCGGCGACGGGAATCCCTCAATAGCTGCATCATTACGCCTTTGCTATGTTGGAGCTTCTCCAATAACTAATGTAAAAAATGAACCTCCAAGAAATTATGTTAATGCATTTTTTTTTACTTGAGATTTGCTCCTTGTGTAAAATAGGGAATCAAGTGATGCAAATATGCATCGCTTGGGCCGCGCGAGTGTGGATGTCAAAACCGGCAAATCTCGGGTAGGAGGTCCCGAACTATGAAGCTTAGATTGATGGGTTGCACGAGAGAAGGGGGGCAATATTACCCAGGTTCGGGCCCTCTTAAGGAGGTAAAAACTCTACGTCCTGCTTGATTATATTGATGAGTGAACGATGATTAAAGAGTTGATCTACCTCGAGATCGTATGAGCTAACCCTAGATGAGATAATCCCCTTCTACGTATAAGGGTCTCTGGTTTATATAGACACCGGGACCCCTAGGGTTATATGTTACCGGCATAGATCGGTAGTAGACGGGCCGAACTGGCCATCCTGCCTTGGAGTGCACGCCTGTCTTAGGAGCTTTTCATCTTGATCACGCAGTCGTCAGATAATCCGGTTCTTCAATGACGCAACCCATATGATCGGCCCATAAAAGATAACCTGACTCCTCGAGGACCCCTTAATCCGGAACTCCTTCAGTAGCCCCCGAACTGGCCTTCAACGCCGATGTGTGTGTTCTTCGGTAGTCGAGCACATACACAAATCGATTTGCACGGCGAGTTCCCTTTAAATTCGGCTAACATCGGCTTAGTCATTTCACTGATGTAGTGTTATCGAAAACAGGCATCATTAAATCTGGAGGCTATTAAAAGCTCAAAGGCGAATAGTACCTCATCTCACAACTCTTCTCACGAAAAGTCAAAAATAACAAATAATGAGTAAAACTTGAGTCGCGGCTCCAGGCCACTTTCCCCGGGGCACGTCCCATCATCAATAGAGACCGTGTCCCGTATTTAAGGGGATTTCGATTTTAAATGACCCGAGCCAATCTACGCACGCACAGTTGTTTCGGGAAGTGAAGGAGTTGGTGGCGCGGCAAGCGGAAACCTTTGGTTTCGCGATCTCCCTTTTTAAAAAGGGGGAAAAGATCTAAAGCCCACCACAGGTATGTTGGAAATATGCCCTAGAGACAATAATAAAATAGTTATTATTATATTTCCTGTTTCAAGATAATCGTTTATTATTCATGCTATAATTGTATTGGATGAAAACATAAATGCATGTGTGGATGTATATACAAAACAATGTCCCTAGTGAGCCTCTAGTTGACTAGCTCGTTGATCAAGGATAGTTAAGGTTTCCTAGCCATAGACAAGTGTTGTCACTTGATGACGGGATCACATCATTAGGAGAATGATGTGATGGACAAGACCCAGACTATAAACGTAACATATGATCGTGTCATTTTGTTGCTATTGTTTTCTGCATGTCAAGTATACATTCCTATGACCATGTAATCATGTAACTCACCGACACTGGAGGAATGCCTTGTGTGTATCAAATGTCACAACGTTACTGGGTGACTATAAAGGTGCTCTACAGGTATCTCCGAAGGTGTCCGTTGAGTTAGCATGGATCAAGACTGGAATTTGACACTCCGTGTGACGGATAGGTATCTTGGGGCCCACTCCGTAATACAACGTCACAAACAAGCCTTGCAAGAAATGTGACTAAAGAGTTGACCACGGAATCTTGTATCACGAAACGAGTAAAGAGACCTGCCGGTAACGAGATTGAAATAGGTATGTCGATACCGACTATCGAATCTCGGGCAAGTAACATACCGAAGGACAAAGGGAATGGTATACGGGATTGTGTGAATCCTTAACATAGAGGTTCAACCGATAAGATCTTCGTAGAATATGTAGGATCCAATGTGGACGTCCAGGTCCCGCTATTGGATATTGACTGGAGAGTGTCTCGGTCATGTCTTCATAGTTCTCGAACCCGCAGGGTCTGCACACTTAAGGTTCGATGACGTTTCGGTATAGTTGAGTTGTAGTTGTTGGTGATCGAAGGTTGTTCGGAGTCCCACATGAGATCTTGATCGTCACGAGGAGCTTCGGAATGGTCTGGAGGTAAAGATTGATATATAGGAAGTCCTGTTTTGGACACCGGAAAAGTTTCGGGCACATCGATATTGTACCAGGAGTGCCGGGAGGGTGTCGGGGAACCACCGGGAGGGGTGTGATGACCCAAGAGACTTGTGGTCTGTGAGAAGAGGTGGACCAGCCCCTGGTGGGCTGGCCAAAGCCTCTCTCAAAGGCCCATGCGGCTAGGAGAAGAGATAAAAGGCAAAGAACTTTTAAAAGGAAGGGAAGGGAGGAGTCCTCCCAAAGTAGTCCACCTTCCCACAAGGAAGGTGGACTCTTCCTTTGGTTTGGCCGACCCCTCTCCTTGGAGGAGGGGCCAAGGCTGCCTCCTCTCCTCTCCTCCTATATATACTAGAGGTTTTGAGGGTTTTTGAGACACAACAATGAGCCATGTGCTACCCTCTCTCTAGATCTGTTTCTACTCTAGTCTAGTTTTCAGCGGTGCTTAGGCGAAGTCCTGCTGGACTAGCTCCACCACCATCGCCGTCACGTCATCGCTCTGCCGAAGAACTCATATACCTCTCCGCCCCTCTTGCTGGATCAAGAAGGCGGCGATCATCGTCGAGCTATACGTGTGCTGAACGCGGAGGTGTCGTACGTTCGGCGCTAGATCGGGACGGATCGTGGGACAGCGGCGATTTGGATCACGAAGATGTTCCACTACATCAATCGTGTTTCTTAACGCTTCCCGCTTAGCGATCTACAAGGGTATGTGGATCCAATCTCCCTCTCGTGGATGATCATCACCATGATAGGTCTTCGTATGCGTAGGAAATTTTTTGTTTCCCATGCAACATTCCCTAACAGTGGCATCATGAGCTAGGTTCATGCGTAGATGATATCTCGAGTAGATCACGTAAGAGCTTGTGGGCGTTGATGTACAATTTGTTGTCCTCCTTAGTCTTTTCTTCATTCAACGGCATTGTTGGATTGAAGCGGCCCGGACCAACTTTACTCATACGCTTACGAGAGACCAGTTTCATCGACTGGCATGCAACTTGTTGCATAAAGATGACTGGCGTGTGTTTGTTTCTTCAACTTTAGTTGAATCAGATTTGACCGAGGCGGTCCTTGGAGAAGGTAAAATAGCAATTTTCATATCACCGTTGTGGCTTTGCGTAAGTAAGATGCGATCATACTAGATACCCATAACAACCACGTAAAACATGCAACAACAAATTAGAGGACGTCTAACTTGTTTTTGCAGGGTATGCTTGTGATGTGGTATGGACAATGACATGATATGATATATTGGATGTATCAGATGATCATGTTGTAATAGTTAAATATCGACTTGCACGTCGATGCTACGGCAACCGGCAGGAGCCATAGGCTTGTCTTTAAATTTATTTTGCGCTTGCAGATGCTCTTGCTATATCGCTAGGCAGTAGCTTTAGTAGTAACATCATAGATAGTGTGACATCCTCGATGGCAGCACAATGATGGAGATCATGGTGTGATGCCGGTGACGATGGAGATCATGCCGGTGCTTTGGTGATGAGATCAAGAAGCACAAGTTCATGGCCATATCATGTCAGTTTTTGATTTGCATGTGATGTTAATCCTTTTATGCACCTTATTTTGCTAAGAACGAGGTAGCATTATAAAGTGATCCCTCACTAAAATTTCAAGATCAAATTGTGTTCTCCCTGACTGTGCACCATTGCGACAGTTCGTCATTTCGAGACACCACGTGATGATCGGGTGTGATAGACTCAACTTTAACATACAACGGGTGCAAAACAGTTGCACACGCGGAACACTCGGGTTAAACTTGATGAGCCTAGAATATACAGACATGGCCTTGGAACACAAGAGACCGAAAGGTCGAGCATGAATCATATAGTTGATATGATCAACATGGAGATGTTCACCATTGAAACTAATCTCAACTCACGTGATGATCGGACTTGAGTTAGTGGATTTGGATCATGCGACACTCGAATGACTAGAGGGGTGTCTATTTGAGTGGGAGTTTATTAGTAATATGATTAGCTAAACTGAATTGTCTCGAACATAGTCTAAGTAATCTTTGATTTTTTTTATGTTGTAGATCAATGGCTCGCGCAGTTGCAACCCTGAATTTTAATATGTTCCTAGAGAAAGCTAGGCTGAAAGATGATGGAAGCAACTTTGTTGACTGGGCTCGTAATCTGAGGCTTATCCCCACGTCTGGCCAAAAGCAATATGTCCTTGATGCTGCACTAGATGATGCACCACCCGCTACGGCGACCCAAGATGTTTTGAACGCTTGGCAGTCCCGTAAGGATGACTACTCATTAGTTCAATGTGCAATTTTATATGGCTTAGAACCGGGACTTCAAATATGTTTTGAACGTCATGGAGCATATGAGATGTTCTAGGACTTGAAGTTTATCTTTGAGAAGAATTCCCGAATCGAGAGGTATGAGACCTCCGATAAGTTCTATGCTTGCAAAATGGAGGAGAACTGGTCTGTTAGTGAACACATACTCAGAATGTGTGGGTACTCTCACCGTCTGGCTGAGCTGGGGATTGAACTCCCGCAAGAGGCTATCACTGACAGAGTTCTTCAATCACTACCACCTAGCTATAAGAGCTACGTGTTGAACTATAACATGCAAGGGATGAATAAGTCACTCGCCGAGCTGTTTGCGATGCTGAAAGTCGCAGAGTTAGAAATCCAGAAAGAGCATCAAGTGTTGATGGTCAATAAGACCACCAGTTTCAAGAAAAACGGCAAAAGAAAGAAGGATAACTCTAAGAAGAGTGGCAAACCTGTTGCCCCTCTGACGAAGAAACCCAAGGCTAGACCTAAGCCAGAAACTGAGTGTTATTATTGCAAGAGAACTGGTCACTGGAAGCGAAACTGCCCCAAGTATCTCGCCGATAAGAAGGCGGTCGACGCCAAACAAGGTATATTTTATATACATGTTATTGATGTGTACCTCACCAACTCTCGTAGTAGTGCCTGGGTATTTGATACAAGGTCTGTTGCTCACATTTGCAACTCGAAACAGGAACTGCGGAATAAACGAAGGCTGGCGAAGGATGAAGTGATGATGCGCGTGGGAAATGGTTCCAAGGTTGATGCGATCACCGTCGGCATGCTCTCACTTCAGTTACCATCGGGATTAGCCATAAACTTAAATAATTGTTATTTAGTGCCTGTGTTGAGCATGAACATTATTTCTATTGGAAATATTCCCTAGAGGCAATAATAAATTGGTTATTATTATATTTCCTTGTTCATGATAATTGTGTATTATCCATGCTAGAATTGTATTGATTGGAAACTCAAATACATGTGTGGATACATAGACAACACACTGTCCCTAGTGAGCCTCTAGTTGACTAGCTCGTTGATCAAAGATGGTCAAGGTTTCCTGGCCGTAGGCAAGTGTTGTCACTTGATAATGGGATCACATCATTAGGAGAATGATGTGATGGACAAGATCCAAACTATAAATGTAGCACATGATCGTGTCAGTTTATTGCTACTGTTTTATGCATGTCAATGTATCTATTCCTATGACCATGAGATCATGCAACTCCCGGACGCCGGAGGAATACCTTGTGTGTGTCAAACGTCGCAACGTTATGGGGTGACTATAAAGGTGCTCTACAGGTATCTCCAAAGGTGTCTGTTGGGCTCGCATGGATCAAGACTGGGATTTGTCACTCCGTGTGACGGAGAGGCATCTCGGGGCCCACTCGGTAATACAACATCACAACAATCCTTGCAAGCAATGTGAATAAGGAGTTAGTTATAGGATCTTGTATTACGGAACGAGTAAAGAGACTTGCCGGTAACGAGATTGAACTAGGTATGGAGATACCGACGATCGAATCTCGGGCAAGTAACAAACCGAAGGACAACGGGAACAACAAACGGGATTAACTCAATCCTTGACATAGAGGTTCAACCGATGGAGATCTTCGTAGAATATGTAGGAGCCAATATGGACATCCAGGTCCCGCTATTGGTTAATGACCGGGGAGTGTCTCAGGTCATGTCTGCATAGTTCTCGAACCTGCAGGGTCTGCACACTTAAGGTTCGGTGACGTTTTGGTATTATTGAGTTATGTGTGTTTGGTAACCGAAAGTCGTTCGGAGTCCCGAATGAGATCCCGGACATAACGAGGAGCTCCAGAATGGTCCAGAGATAAATATTGATATATAGGAAAGTGGGTTTTGAACTCCGGAAAAGTTTCGGCCATTTCCGGTAGTGTATCGGGAGTGACAAATGGGATCCGGGGGTCCACCGGGTGGGCCCACCTACCCCCAAAGGGTCTCATGGGATGTGGGAGGAAGTGGACCAACCCTTAGTGGGCTGGCCGAAGCCTCCACTAAAGCCCAAGGTGGATTGGAGGTGGGAAGGAAAGAAACCCAAAGGTGGAAAAGGTGGAAAGGGTTTCCAAGTGGAGAGGAGGAATCCTACTCCTAGTAGGATTGGAGTAGGACTCTTCCACCTCCAATTTACGCCAAACCTTGAGGGTTTGAGGCTGCCTCCTCCCCTCCCTCCCTCCTATATATACTAGAGGTTTTAGAGGTAAGGGCTAATCCTAATTGCCACGTGCTCCCTCTACTTCTCTCTAGATCTATTTCTCCCCTAGTCTAGTTCGGCGGTGCTTAGGCGAAGCCCTGCTAGATTAGTTCACCACCACCACCATCACGCTGATGTGCTGGAGAAGTCATCTACCTCTCCGCCCCTCTTGCTGGATCAAGAAGGCGGGGATCATCATCGAGCTGTACGTGTGCTGAATGCAGAGGTGCCTTCCGTTCGGCACTAGAGCGGGATGGATCGTGATGGGATCGCGGGACGTATCGTGATGAGATCGCGGGATGGGCTGCAATTTGAATCGCGAAGATGTTCCACTACATCAACCGTTTTATATACGCTTCCACTTAGCGATCTACAAGGGTATGTAGATTCACTCTCCCCTCTCGTAGATGATCATCACCATGGATAGGTATTGCGTGTGCGTAGGAAAATTAATGTTTCCCATGCAACGTTCCCCAATAGTGACATCATGAGATAGGTTCATGCGTAGATGATATCTCGAGTAGGACACAAAAGAGTTTGTGGGCGTTGATGTTCAATTTGGTGCCCTCCTTATTCTTTTCTTGATTTGGCAGTATTGTTGGATTGAAGCGGCCCGGACCAACTTTACTCGTACGCTTACGAGAGACCGCTTTCATCGACTGACATGCAACTTGTTGCATAAAGATGACTGGCGGGTGTCTGTTTTAGTTGAATCGGATTTGACCGAGGCAGTCCTTGGAAAAGGTTAAATAGAAATTTGCATATCACTGTTGTGGCTTTGCGTAAGTAAGATGCGGTCATACTAGATAACCATAGCAGCCACGTAAAACATGCAACAACAAATTAGAGGACGTCTAACTTGTTTTTGCAGGGTATGCATGTGATGTGATATGGCCAAATACATTATATGATATATTGGATGTATGAGATGACCATGTTGTAATAGTTAAATATCGACTTGCACGTCGATGCTATGGCAACCGGCACGAGCCATAGGGTTATCTTTAAACTAACATTTGTGCTTGAAGATGCTTTTACTATATCGCTAGGTTGTAGCTTTAGTAGTAATAGAATAGGTAGCGCGACAACCTCGATGGCGGAACGATGATGAAGATCATGGTGATGGAGATCATGGTGCGGCGCCGGTGACGATGGAGATCATGCCGGTTCTTTGGTGATGGAGATCAAGAATTGCAAGTTCATGGCCATATCATGTCACTTATGATTTGCATGTGATGTCAACCCTTTTATGCACCTTATTTTGCTTAGAACGTATAAGGTGATCTCTCACTAAAATTTCAATATAAAATTTTGTTCTCCCCGACTGTGCACTGTTGCTACAGTTCATCGTTTCGAGACACCACGTGATGATCGGGTGTGATAGACTCAACGTTCACATACAACGGGTGCAAAACAGTTGCACACGCGGAACACTAGGGTTAAATTTGACGAGCCTAGCATGTAAAGACATGGCCTTGGAACACAAGAGACCGAAAGGCCGAGCATGAATCATATAGTTGATATGATCAACATGGAGATGTTCACCATTGAAACTAATCTCAACTCACGTAATGATCGGACTTGAGTTAGTGGCTTTGGATCATGCGCCACTCAAATGACTACAGGGATGTCTATTCGAGTGGTTGTTCTTAAGTAATGTGATTAGTTGAACTCATTATCATGAACATAGTCAAAAGGTCTTTGCAAATTATGTTGTAGCTTGCACTGTAGCTCTACTGTTTTAGATATGTTGCTAGAGAAAATTTAGTTGAAAGTTGATAGTAGCAATTATGCGGACTGGGTCCGTAAACTGAGAATTGTCCTCATTGCTGCGCAGAAGGCTTATATCCTTAATACACCGCTCGATGTACTAAACCCCGAGCGTCGTCTTTAGATGTTGTGAACATCTGACATACACGCTTTTGATGACTACATGATAGTTCAGTGCATAATGCTTAAACGGCTTAGAATTGAGGTACCGAAGACGTTTTGAACGTCACAAAACATATGAGATGTTCCAAGAGCTGAAATTGGGATTTCAGGCTCACGCCCTCGTCAAGAGGTATGAGACCTGCGACAAGATTCTTTGTCTACAAAGTAAGGGAGAAAAGCTCAATCGTTGAGCATGTGCTCAGATTTTGTGAGCACTACAATCGCTTGAATTGAGTGGGAGTTGATCTTCCAGATGAGATAGTGATGGTTCTCCAAAATCACTGCCACCAAGCTACTGGAGCTTCGTGATGAACTATAACGTATCAAGGATAGATATGATGATCCTTGAGCTATTCGTGATGTTTGACACCGCGAAAGTAGAAATCAAGTAGGAGCATCAATTGTTGATGGTTAGTAAAACCACTAGTTTCAAGAAGGGCAAGGGCAAGAAGGGATACTTCATGAAACGGCAAACCAGTTGCTGCTCTAGTGAAGAAACCCATGGTTGACCCAAACCCGAGACTAAGTGCTTCTGTTATAAGGGGAACGGTCACTGAAGCGGAACTACCCTAGATACTTGGTAGATGAGAAGGTTAGCAAAGTCGACAAAAGTATATTGGATATACGTGATATTGATGTGTACCTTACTAGTACTCCTAGTAGCACCAGGGTATTAGATACCGGTTCACTTGCTAAGTGTTAGTAACTCGAAATTATAGCTATAGATTAAACGGATACTAGCAAGGGTGAGGTGACGATGTGTGTTGGAAGTAATTCCAAGGTTGATGTGATCAACCTCGCACGCTCCCTCTACCATCGGGATTAGTGTTAAACCTAATTAATTGTTATTTGGTGTTTGCGTTGAGCATAGACATGATTATATTATGTTGATCGCAATACGGCTATTCATTTAAAGAGAACAATGGTTACTCTGTTTATTTGAATAATACCATCAATGGTCTTGCACGTAAAATGAATGGTTTATTGAATCTCGATCGTAGTGATACACATGTTCATAATATTGATGCCAAAAGATACAAAGTAGTAATGATAGTACCACTTACTTGTGGCACTGTCGCTTGAGTCATATTGGTATAGAACACATGAAGAAGCTCCATGTTGATGGATCTTTGGATTCACTCATTTTTGAAATGTTTGAGACATGTGAACCATGCCTATTGGTATAAACGCATGAAGAAACTCCATGCAGATGGATCGTTTGGACTCACTTGATTTTGAATCACTTGAGACATGGAAATCATACCACATGGGCAAGATGATTGAAGGCCTCGTTTTCCAATGAGATGGAACAAGAAAGTAACTTGTTGGAAGTAATACATTTTGATGTGTGCAGTCCAATGAGTGCTCAGGCACGAAGTGGATATCGTTATGTTCTTACTTCACAGATGATTTGAGTAGATACTAGTATATTTACTTGATGAAACACACGTCTGAATTATTGAAAGGTTCAAGTAATTTCAGAGTGAAGTTGAAAATCATTATGACAAGAGGATAAAATGTCTACGATATGATCATCAAGATGAATATCTGAGTTGCGAGTTTGGTACACAATTAAGACATTGTGGAAACTGTTTCACAACTAATGCCACCTGGAACACCATACGATGGTGTGTCCGAACGTCGTAACCACGCCCTATTTGATATGGTGGATACTGGTGTCCCACAAGCGTATGGGATCGCAGCAGTTTTCGAGGGTAGAGTATTCAACCCAAATTTGTTGGTTCGCACGACGGGAAGCGAAAGAATATTCTCAAGTATTAGCAACTGAATGTGTCAGATTCAACCACACCTGAAAGATTAGTGTCTGCAAGAAAAGTATGAGTAGCAAAGTAGTATGATAGCAACGGTGCGAGAAACGATCTGTTGACAAGGTAGACTATTCCTAATTGTTGTATCAATTGCACCAGCACGTTGACGGGGGATTATTCTTGAGAAGAATCCTTCCCTGGCTACGGCTCCAGAAAAGTCTTGCAAGTAGTAACAGCGAAGTAGCAAGGAACTGCAGTAGCAGCAGCAACAAGTAACAGCAGTAGAAACAGTAGCAGCAAAGTGACAACAGCAGCAAAGTGGCCCAATCCCTTTTGTAGCAAGGGACAAGCCTAGACAAAGTATCATAGTGAGAACCAGTAGTAAAAGACTCATAGGCAGTGGATCGGTGATGGATGAGTATGAAGGATGTGATTCATCATGTAACAGTTATAACACGGAGAGATATGTAACTAGCTCCCGTTCGTCAATCTAATGTAGGCATGTATTCCGTATGTAGTCATACGTGCTTAGGGAAAAGAACTTGCATGACATCTATTGTCCATCCCTCCCGTGGCAGCAGGGTCCTAATGGAAACTACGGGATATTAAGGTTCTCCTTTTAATAAAGAACCGGACCAACGCATTAACACGCGGTGAATACATGAACTCCTCATACTATGGTCATCTCCGGGAGTGGTTCCGGCTATTGTCACTCCGGGGTTGCCGGATCATAACACATAGTAGGTGACTACAACTTGCAAGATAGGATCTAAAACACACATATATTGGCGACAACATAATAGGTTCAGATCTGAAATCATGGCACTCGTGCCCTAGTGACAAGAATTAAGCATACCCAAGTAGTAGCGCATCAATCTAGAACATAATGGATACTAGGGATCAATCCCCGTCAAGAACTAACTCAATTACATGATAGATCTCATCCAACTCATCACCATCCAGCAAGCCTATGATGAGATTACTCATGAACGATGAAGAGCATCATGGAATTGTCGATGGAGAAAGGTTGATGATGACGATGGCGAGGATTTCCCCTCTCCGGAGCCCGAAACGGACTCCAGATCTGCGCTCTAGCTAAAGAACAGGATGTGGCGGCGCCTCCGTATCGCAAAACGCGATGAAAACTTCTCTCTGATTTTTTTCCGGGCGAGACGGAAGATATAGAGCTGAGTTTGGGGCGGTGGTGCCACGTGGGCACCACAAGCCTGCACGGCGCGACCATAGAGAGTGGTCGCGGCCTGTGGGCTTGTGGCTCACTGGCACGCCCCCTCCGATGGATCTTTGCGCAGGTATTTTTCTTTTATTCTAGAAAAAATCTCCGTAAATTTTCAGAACGTTCCGAGAACTTCTATTTCTGCACAAAAACAACACCATGGCAATTCTGCTGAAAACAACGTCAGTCCGGGTTAGTTCCATTCAAATCATGCAAATTAGAGTCCAAAACAAGGGCAAAAGAGTTCGGAAAAGTAGATACGACGGAGACGTATCAACTCCCCCAAGCTTAAAGCCTTGCGTGTCCTCAAGCAACTCAGTTGAAAAACTGAGAGAGACAAAAGAAAAACTTTGACGAACTCTGTTTGATCTTGTTGTTGCAACTATGTCTAACTCAAAACCAGAATTTCAGCAACATCACAATCAAACCACATAAGCAAAGGACATCTAGGTCTCACGGTAAACTCATATCAATGGCATAATCAACTAGCGAGCAAAAAATAATAAGCCTCAAATGTCAACACTTCAATCAAAACAAGAGGAAGCAGTACGAATAGATGGTATCTTGCTAGCTCTTTCTAAGACCGCAAAACATAAATGCAGAGCACCTTCAAAGTCCAAGGGCTAACTAAACATTGTAATTCAAGGCAATGAAGATCCAGTCATAGTCATACTCAACACAGTTAAAAGCAAAGCATAAAAATGACAGAGGTGCTCTCTAATTGGTGCTTTTGTAAGAGGAAGATGGCTCAATAGGAACATAAATAGACACGCCCTTCGCAGAGGGAAGCATTGATTTGCAGAGGCGCCAGAGCTCAAGCTTTGAAAGTAGAGATAATAATTTTGGGTGGCATGCTTTCATTGTCAACGCAATGACTAAGAGTTCTCAACATCTTCCACGCTACACATACTATAGACGGTTTCCAAACAGAAAAGTAAAGTTTTGACTCCTCCACCACCAATCAATCACACTCCACGGCTAGCCGAATCCTCGGGTACTGTCCATACCAACATCAATCGTGGGGGAGTTTTGTTTGCAATTATCTTTTCGATTTGAGCATGGAACTGGGAATTCCAATTACCGGCCCCTTTCTCGTGAATGATAGTGAATAAACACATATCGAGGATAACACTCCTAGCATGGAAGATACCAATAGCCCTCTGTCACCACATGAGCGGTTCGGGCATGCAAAACAGATAATTTCTTGAAGGTTTAGAGAGTGGCACATGCAAATTTACTTGGAACGGCAGGTAGATACCGCACATAGGTAGGTATGGTGGACTCATATGGCACAACTTTGGGTTTATGGAGGTTGATGCACAAGCAGTATTCCTGCTTAGTACAAGTGAAGGCTAGCAAAAGACTGGGAAGCGACCAACTAGAGAGCGACAACGGTCATCAAAATGCATTGAGATTAACTAACATTGAGTGCAAGCATGAGTAGGACATAAATCACCATGAACATGAATATCATAGAGGCTATGTTGATTTTGTTTCAACTACATGCATGAACATGCGCCAAGTCAGGCCACTTGAAACATTCAAAGGAGGATTCCATCCTATCATACTACATCATAGTCATCTCAACATTCATGTGGGCATCAAAGACAAACCATTATAAGCTCCTAGCTAAGTAAGCATGGCATAAGCAACTATGATCTCTAAGTTGTCATTGCAAACATGTTTCTCTCACAACAAAGCTGAATCAAGCATGACGAGCTAGTCATATTTACAAAAAAAAAATAGATCGAGTTCATATCAGCTTTTCCAGGCTCAGTCACTTCATCATATATCGTCATTATTGCCTTTCACTTGCACGACCGAACAATGTGAACAATAATAAGAGTGCTCGTGCATTGGACTAAAGCTGGAATCTGCAGGCAAACACAAGGGACAAGACAAAGTAATGTGGCTCTTTGAAAGCTAAACAGGTATGCATGCAAGAGCCACTAAACATTGTAACCAATATCTTCTACCTCGACCCAAAGAAAAGAAAACTATCTACATGGGAAAGCTCCCAACAAGCAAAAGAAGAAAAAGAAAATCTTTTTGGGTTTTCTCAAACTAAACAGACACACGAAAAGAAAACGAGAAAAAGAAAATAAACTAGCATGGATGATATAGTGGCAAAGTGTGAACACCGGCTAACAAAGTGAAAGCATAAGCAAGAATATAAAGTCGGTGAGAACACGTACTCCCCCAAGCTTAGGCTTTTGACCTAAGTTGGTCTACTCCCAAGGAGGGAAATAACCAGCTCCTGGGTACTCCGGAGTGGACTGAGGATGCCACTGCCGTGTGAGCTCCTGTGGCTCCCACTGATAAACTGGCGTCTGGTACTCGACTGGTGGCTCGGGCACGGGCACCTGTGGTTGGGGCAAACCCCAATATGCGTAGATGTCCGAGGGCATAATAATGTACCTGCATGCATGAAGATTGAGCAAAGAAGGAGCAGGCAAGGTAATAGTCTCACGAGTACCCTGACTAAATACCAGGTTATAAATCATCATTCTACTTATATCTCTATCAAGAAACTCATGGCGAACCATGCTATCATAATCTAGATATCTCTCGGGAAGAAGAACCTCTTCTTCCTCGTCCAGTCTAATAGGTATCTCAAAGTGTCTAGCAAGACGAGTAGCATAGATACCTCCATAGACAACACCTTTAGAACGGTTAAGGTTCAACCATTGAGCTACTATAGCGCCCAAGCTATAAGTTTTATCGTTATAAAGGGCTTCGTGCAAGACCGCAAGATCTGGGGAACTAAGTGACCCAGCTTTGCCACGGCCAATCAAACATTTTACCACAAATAATGAGAAGTACCGAAGCACAGGAAAATGAATGCTACCAGCTCTAGCGCAAGACACTCATCTCTCCTCTCCTACAACAATTGTAGCGATGAAAGCTTCCAAGTCCCGTGGACGAGGTTCATGAATATCCCCAACAAAAGGCAATTTGCAAACATTGCAAAAATCCTGGAGTGACATGCGCTGGGGGATATCATAAAGTTTAAACTCAACCATAGGAGGATTCTTCCTCGGATGGAAGTTAAAGCTTTGTACGAAGATACTAGTGAGGAGGAGGTTTTGCGGACACTTATCTTCAACGAATGCGGTAAGGCCTGCGTTCTCCACCAAGTGATAAAAGTCCTCATAAATTCCAGCGGCGCGTAAGAACACGTCGCTTGGCCATCCGCACGCTCGAACTTCTGCGACTCGAGGGACCGGATACCTGGGCTTATTCTCACTCCCATCATCCTTGGGGTCACGGCTTGAAGAGCCTCTTAAGAACCTCCTCATCTTTCCCCTTTTCTATCTCTGAAAATTTCTGAAATTTTTAGTAATTCTAAGGAAAAGTGAATAAGGCTCAATGAAACTCGTAGCAACTACTCCCACAAGTGCCTAGAGGCCATATCATGCATCAAAACTACTTGGGACCAGCTAGAATCAGCATGCTAAGCTCAAGAACATGGTCACCAAGGCAACAAAAATACGCGGAGTATAAGGCACTAGAGCAAAAACTAATTGGACCAATGGAGGAATCACTTAATAAGGAGTAATTTCCCCAAAATAGTTTGGAGAACGGTGATTTGAGCAAAGAGATCGAAATCCCAGCAAGAGGAGCAAGAACACGGGTTTGAGCTGCGAAACGATTTTTTCTGGAGGTAGGAGAAGCGGATGAGAGCAAGAATGAGTGGAGGGGGTGCCTGTGGGCCCCACAAGCCTGGTTGGCGCGGCCAGGGGGTGCCCGCGCCCCTAGGGCTTGTGGCCCACTGGTGTGGCCCCCAGACACACTCTTTGTCCCAGTATTTTTCAAAAATTCTAGGAAAAATCATACTTGATTTTCACGGCGTTCGGAGAATTTTATTTTTGGGGTACTTTTCTACCGGACGCTAAAACAGAAAACAGAGAAAACTAAAGTAAATCTATCATTTTTCTTCTAAGCAACCGAAGGTGAAAGCTTAAAACAGAGGTTTGTGACTCCTTGATTCATCCATCTCATGGTCATCGAAAGAAATCCGTCAATGGGGTTGATCAAATCCCCTCGACAAAACTTTTTCGGATCGCAAAAGAGAACGGAGAATTTTCGAATAGTCACTAGGTCACCTCAATGGGGATGTGTATATCCCCGACAAGCAAATCATACTTCATCTTGACACGAGGAATAGGGCATTCAAAGCTCCCGATAAGAATCGATGAAGTTTTTTCGATAGCATTGATGCAATGTACTCGATATTGTTTCTTCGGAAAGTGCACCGTATGCTCATTACCATTGACATGGAAAGTGACATTGCCTTTGTTGCAATCTATAACAGCCCATGCAGTGTTTAAAAAGGGTCTTCCGAGGATGACCGCCATGGCATCGTCGTCGGGAATATCCAAGATAACAAAGTCTGTTAAGATAGTGGTGTTAGCAACCACAACAGGCACATCCTCGCAAATGCCGATAGGGAAAGCAGTTGATTTGTCGGCCATTTGCAGAGAGATTTCAGTGGGTGTCAACTTATCCAGTTCAAATCTACGATAAAGAGAGAGAGGCATAACAATAACACCGGCTCCATGATCGCATAACGCAGTTCTAACGTAGTTGCCTTTAATGGAGCAAGGTATAGTGGGCACACCGGGATCACCTAGTTTCTTAGGAGTTCCACCCTTGAAGGTATAATTAGCAAGCATGGTGGAAATCTCAACCTCAGGTATCCTCCTCTTATTAGTCACAATATCTTTCATGTACTTAGCATACGGAGACATCTTGAGCATATCCGTCAAACGCATCTGCAGAAAGACAGGTCTGATCATCTCAACGAAGCGCTCAAAATCCTCATCATCCTTTTTCTTGGATGGTTTGGGAGGAAAGGGCATGGGTTTCTGAACCCATGGTTCCCTTTCTTTACCGTGCTTCCTAGCAGTGAAGTCATTCTTATCGTATCTTCTAGTCTTAGGCTGTGGGTTATCAAGATCAACACTAGGTTCAATCTCCACATCCTTATCGTTGCTAGGCTGAGCATCTTCATGAACATCACTATTGATATTATCATTAGGCTCATGTTCATCACCAGATTGTGTTTCAGCATCAGAGATAGAGGCATCGTTTGGACTCTCAGGTGTAGGAGCAACAGGGTTGCTAGCGCGCAGGTTCCTATCATCTTCCTTCTTCTTTCTAGGATGACTAGGTGCATCAGTGCTAACTCCTTGAGAATCTTGTTCAATTCTCTTCGGATGACCCTCGGGATACAGAGGTTCCTGGGTCATTCTACCGCCTCTTGTGATGACTCTAACGGAATTGTCATTCAACTCATTGAGCAAGTCATTTTGAGCTTTAAGTACTTGTTTTACCTGAGTAGTAACCATAGAGGCATGTTTACTCAGAAGCTTAAGATCGTTGACGTTTCTGTCCACACAAGCACTTAAATGACTAAGCATACGAGCATTCTTTTCCAATTGCTTGCTAACATAATCATTGAAACTCTGTTGTTTGGCAACGAAGTTATCAAATTTATCCATGCATAAGCTAGTAGGTTTATCAAAAGGAATATCACTCTCATCAAACCTACGCAGAGAATTTACTTCTACTACCAGTATCGGGTCATCGAGACCATGGATCTCTTCGATAGGTGGTAGATTTTTGACATCTTCAGATTTAATGCCTTTCTCTCGCATAGATTTCTTAGCTTCTTGCATATCTTCAGGACTGAGGAATAGAATACCTCTTTTATTCGGAGTTGGCTTAGGAGGTGGTTCGGGAATAGTCTAAGCATTCTCATTGCACAAGATGTTATTCAGTAGAATCTCAGCTTGTTCTACGGTTCGTTCCCTAAAAAAACTACCGTCACAACTATCTAGGTGGTCTTTAGAAGCATCGGTAATTCCATTATAGAAGATATCAAGTATTTCATTCTTCTCAAGAGGGTGATCAGGCAAAGCATTCAGTAGCTGGATGAGCCTCCCCCAAGCTTGTGGGAGACTCTCTTCTTCAGCTTGAGCAAAGTTGTATATTTCCTGCATGGTAGCTTGCTTCTTATGGGCAGGGAAATATTTTTCAGAGAAGTAGTAGACCATATCCTGGGGGCTACGCACACAACCAGGAGCAAGAGAAGTGAACCAGGTCTTAGCATCATCCTTTAGCGAGAAAGGAAACAGCTTGAGCATATAGTAGTGACGGATCTTTTCTTCACTAGTGAATAGGGTGGCTATATCGTGCAGTTTGGTAAGATGGGCTACAACCATTTCAAACTCGTAACCGTGAAAAGGATCATATTCGACCAGAGTGATTAACTCAAGGTCGATAAAGAATTCATAATCCTTATCGGTCACAAAGATAGGCGAAGTGGCAAACTTCGGGTCGTATTTCATCCTAGCGTTCAGAGATTTTTCTTTCCACTTGCGCAGAAGTTTCTCAACATCATAGCTATCCTTACACGCAAGAAAATCCTCAGCTATCTCTCCTTCCATAACATAGCGCGTATCAGGCATAACAGGCAATTCAGGCATAGTAGCAGGTTCTACTTCAATAGTATCAGCTGTTTCAGAAGTATCATCACATCTAGCAGCAACTCTAGCAATATGTGCATCAAGGGCACCTAGTGGCAAAGCAGTATCAAGCATAGCATCATCAGGCATAGTATCAAGCATAGCATCATCAGGCATAGTATCAAGCATAGCATCATCAGGCATAGTATCAAGCATAGCATCATCATAAGCATCATGGGCAGCAAAAGTAGAATCATCAAGCACAGGCGACATATCAAGATTTCTAGCAGGAGGCGAAGTTGCAAACTTACTCAAAACTGAAGGTGAATCAAGTGCAGAGCTAGATGGCAGTTCCTTACCTCTCCTAGTAGTGGAAGGCAGGATTTTAGTTCTTGGATCTTTTGGATTCCTCATAGTGATCAGCAGACGTAAATCCCAAGTGTCTCAGAGAATATAACTGTGCCTCCCCGGCAACAGCGCTAGAAAAAGCCTTGATGTCCCACAAGCCTATGGGATCGCAACAGTTTTCAAGGGTAGAGTATTCAACCCAAATTTGTTGGTTCGCACGACGGGAAGCGAAAGAATATTCTCAAGTATTAGCAACTGAATGTGTCAGATTCAACCACACCTGAAAGATTAGTGTCTGCAAGCAAAGTATGAGTAGCAAAGTAGTATGATAGCAACGGTGCCAGAAACAATCTGTTGACAAGGCAGACTATTCCTAACTGTTGTATCAATTGCACCAACACGTTGACGGGGGATTATTCTTGAGAAGAATGCTTCCCTGGCTACGGCTCCAGAAAAGTCTTGCAAGTAGTAACAGCGAAGTAGCAAGGAACAGCAGTAGCAGCAGCAGCAAGTAATAGCAGTAGAAACAGTAGCAGCAAAGTGGCCCAATCCCTTTTGTAGCAACGGACAACCCTAGACAAAGTAACGTAGCGAGAACCAGTAGTAAAAGACTCGTAGGCAGTGGATCGGTGATGGATGAGTATGACGGATGTGATTCATCATGTAACAGCTATAACACGGACAGATATGTAACTAGCTCCCGTTCGTCAATCTAATGTAGGCATGTATTCCATATGTAGTCATACGTGCTTAGGGAAAAGAACTTGCATGACATCTATTGTCCATCCCCCCGTGGCAGCGCGGTCCTAATGGAAACTATGGGATATTAAGGTTCTCATTTTAATAAAGAACCGGACCAACGCATTAACACGCGGTGAATACATGAACTCCTCATACTATGGTCATCTCCGGGAGTGGTTCCGGCTATTGTCACTCCGGGGTTGCCGGGTCATAACACATAGTAGGTGACTACAACTTGCAAGATAGGATCTAAAACACACATATATTGGCGACAACATAATAGGTTCAGATCTGAAATCATGGCACTCGGGCCCTAGTGACAAGCATTAAGCATACCCAAGTAGTAGCAACATCAATCTAGAACATAGTGGATACTAGGGATCAATCCCCGTCAAGAACTAACTCGATTACATGATAGATCTCATCCAACTCATCACCATCCAGCAAGCCTACGATGAGATTACTCACGAACGATGAAGAGCATCATGGAATTGTCGATGGAGAAAGGTTGATGATGACGATGGCGACGATTTCCCCTCTCCGGAGCCCGAAACGGACTCCAGATCTGCCCTCCAGATGAAGAATAGGATGTGGCGCCTCCGTATCGCAAAACGCGATGAAAACTTCTCTCTGTTTTTTTCCGGGCGAGACGGAAGATATAGAGCTGAGTTTGGGGGCGGTGGTGCCACGTGGGCCCCACAATCCTGCACGGCGCAACCATAGGGGGTGGCCGCGGCCTGTGGGCTTGTCGCCCACTGGCACGCCCCTCCGGTGGACCTTTGCGCAGGTATTTTTCTTTTATTCCAGAAAAAATCTCTGTAAATTTTCATGACGTTCCGAGAACTTTTATTTCTGCACAAAAACAACACCATGGAAATTCTGCTGAAAACAACGTGAGTCCGGGTTAGTTCCATTCAAATCATGCAAATTAGAGTCCAAAACAAGGGCAAAAGAGTTCAGAAAAGTAGATACAACGGAGACGTATGAGATACTATGATGTTTCTTATCGAATTACCACTATCGTTTTTGGGTTAGGCATTAGAGACAACCCCATTCACTTTAAATAGGGCCCCACGTAATTCCGTTGAGATGGCACCGTATGAATTATGGTTTGGAGAAACCTAAGCTGTCGTTTCTTAAAAGTTTGGGGCTGCAACGCTTATGTGAAAAAGTTTCAGCCTGATAAGCTCGAACCCAAAGCGGATAAATGCATCTTCATAGGACACCCAAAATGGTTTGGTATTACCTCCTATCACAGATCCAGAAGCAAAGTGTTCGTTTCTAGAAACGGGTCCTTTCTCGAGAAAATGTTTCTCTCAAAAGAATTGAGTGGGAGGATGGTGGAAACTTGATGAGGTTATTGAACCATCACTTCAACCAGTGTGTAGCAGGGCGCAGGAAGTTGTTCCGGTGGCGCCTACACCAATTGAAGTGGAAGCTGATGATTGTGATCATGAAGCTTCAAATCAAGCTACTACCAAACCTCGTAGGTCGACAAGGAAACATACTACTCCAAATTAGTACGGTAATCCTATCTTGGAGGTCATGTTGCTGGTCAACAATGAACCTGCGAGCTATGGAGAAGCGATGATGGGCCTCGATTCCGACAAATGGCTGGAGGCCATGAAATCCGAGAGAGGATCCATGTATGAAAACAAAGTGTATACTTTGGAAGAACTACTTGATGGTCGTAAGACTGTTAAGTACGGATGGATCTTTAAAAGGAAGACATGAGATGATGGTGAAAGGTCACCATTAAGAAAGCTCGACTTGTCGCAAAGATGTTTCTGACAAGTTCAAAGAGTTGACTATGATGAGACTTCCTCACTCGTAGCGATGCCAAAAATCTGTTGGAATTATGTTAGCAGTTGCTGCATTATTTATGAAATCTTGCAGATAGGATGTCAAAACATTGTTTCCTCGACAGTTTCCTTGAGGAAAGATTGTATGTGATACAACCAGAAGATTTTGTGAATCCTAAGGATGCTAACAAGTATGCAATCTCCAGCAATCCTTTTATGGACTCGAGCAAGCATCTCGGAGTCGGAATATACACTTTTATGAGATGATCAAAGTTTTTGGGTTTATACAAGGTTTGTGAGAAACTTGTATTTCCAAAGAAGTGAGTGGGAGCACTACAGAATTTCTCATGAGTATATATGGTTGACATATTGCTGATCGGAAATAATGTAGAATTTTTGGAAAGCATAAAGGGTTGTTTGAAAGGAATTTTTCAAAGGAAAGCCTGGATTAAGCTACTTGAACATTGAGCATTAAGATCTATGGAGATAGATCAAAGCGCTTAATAGAACTTTCAATGAAATGCATGCCTTGACAAGTTTTTGAAGGAGTTCAAAATAGATCAGCAAAGAAGGAGTTCTTGGCTGTGTTGTAGGGTGTCAATTTGAGTAAGACTCAAAGCTCGACCACGACAGAAGAAAGAGAAAGGACGAAGGTCGTCCCCTATGCATTAGCCGTAGGCTCTATAGTATGCTATGTTGTGTACCGCACCTGATGTGTGCCTTGCCATGAATATGTCAAGGGGTACAAAAGTGATCCAGGAATGGATTAGTGGACAACGGTCAAAAGTTATCCTTAGTAACTAGTGGACTAAGGAATTTTCTCGATTATGGAGGTGATTGAAGAGTTTGTCGTAAAGAGTTACGTCGATGCAAGCTTTGACACTAATCTAGATGACTCTGAGTAGTAAACCGAATTCGTATAGTGGAGTAGTCATTTGGAATAGTTCCAAATGGCGCGTAGTAGCAGCATCTATAGGATGACATAGAGATTTGTAAAGCACACACGGACCTGAAAGGTTTAGATCTATTGACTAAAAACCTCTCTCACAAGCAAGACATGATCGAACCCCAGAACTGTATGGGTGTTAGATTCATTACAATCACACAGTGATGTGAACTAGATTATTGACTCTAGTGCAAGTGGGAGACTGTTGGAAATATGCCCTAGAGGCAATAATAAATTGGTTATTATTATATTTCCATGTTCATGATAATCGCTTATTATCCATGCTAGAATTGTATTGATTGGAAACTCAAGTAGATGTGTGGATACATAGACAACACACAGTCCCTAGTGAGCCTCTAGTTGACTAGCTCGTTGATCAAAGATGGTCAAGGTTTCCTGGCCATAGGCAAGTGTTGTCACTTGATAATGGGATCACATCATTAGGAGAATGATGTGATGGACAAGACCCAAATTATAAATGTAGCGTATGATCGTGTCAATTTATATCTATTGTTTTCTGCATGTCAATGTATCTGCTCCTATGATCATGAGATCATGCAACTCCTGGACACCGGAGGAATACCTTGTGTGTATCAAACGTCGCAATGTTACTGGGTGACTATAAAGGTGCTCTAAAGGTATCTCCAAAGGTGTCTGTTGGGTTGGCATGGATCAAGACTGGGATTTGTCACTCCGTGTGACGGAGAGGTATCTCGGGGCCCACTCGGTAATACAACATCACAACAAGCCTTGCAAGCAATGTGACTAAGGAGTTAGTTATAGGATCTTGTATTACGGAACGAGTAAATAGACTTGCCGGTAACGAGATTGAACTAGGTATGGAGATACTGACGATCGAATCTCGGACAAGTAACATACCGAAGGACAAAGGGAACAACATACATGATTAACCGAATCATTGCCATAGAGGTTCAACCGATAGAGATCTTCGTAGAATATGTAGGAGCCAATATGGACATCCAGGTCCTGCTATTGGTTATTGATCGGGAGTGTCTCAGGTCATGTCTGCATAGTTCTCAAACCCGCAGGGTCTGCACACTTAAGGTTCGGTGACGTTTTGGTATTATTGAGTTATGTGTGTTTGGTAACCGAAAGTTGTTGGGAGTCCTGAATGAGATCCTGGACATAACGAGGAGGTCCGGAATGGTCTGGAGGTAAAGATTGATATATAGGAAAATGGGTTTTGAACTCCGGAAAAGTTTCGGCCATTTCCGGCAGTGTACCGGGAGTGACGAATGGGATCCGGGGGTCCACCAGGTGGGCCCACCCACCCCAAAGGGTCTCATGGGTTGTGGGAGGAAATGGACCAGCCCTTAGTGGGCTGACCGAAGCCTCCACTAAAGCCCAAGGTGGATTGGACGTGGGAAGAAAAGAAACCCAAAGGTGGAAAAGGTGGAAAGGGTTTCCAAATGGAGAGGAGGAATCCTACTCCTAGTAGGATTGGAGTTGGACTCCTTCACCTCCAATTTCGGCCAAACGTTGAGGGTTTGAGGCTGCCTCCTCCCCTCCCTCCTATATATACTAAAGGTTTTAGAGGTGAGGGCTAACCCTAATTGCCACGTGCTCCCTCTACTTCTCTCTAGATCTATTTCTCCTCTAGTCTAGTTCGGCGGTGCTTAGGCGAAGCCCTGCTAGATTAGTTCTCCACCACCACCAGACCGCCGAGCTGGAGAAGTCATCTACCTCTCCGCCCCTCTTGCTGGATCAAGAAGGCGGGGATCATCATCGAGCTGTACGTGTGCTGAACGCGGAGGTGCCGTCTGTTCGGCACTAGATCGGAATGGATCGTGATGGGACCGCGGGACGGATCGTGATGAGATCGCGGGACGGGCTGCGATTTGGATCGCAAAGATGTTACACTACATCAACCACGTTATATACGCTTCCATTTAGTGATATACAAGGGTATGTAGATTCACTCTCCCCTCTCGTAGACTATCATCACCATGGATAGGTATTGCGTGTTCGTAGGAAATTTTTTGTTTCCCATGTGATGTTCCCCAAAAATATCTGGATCTTGTTTATTGCGAGATGGTTACTCATTTAAGTCATAGAATAATGGTTGTTCTATTTATATGAGTAATATCTTTTATGTTCATGCACCTAATGTGAGGTTTTTGTTCATATTGAATCTCGATTGTGATGACACTCGTGTCGATAACATTGATACCAAAAGATGTAGTGTTAATAATGATAGCGCCACTTTCTTGTGGCACTGCCGCTTAGGTCATATTGGTGTAAAGTGCATGAAGAAATTCCATGCTGATGGACTTTTGGAGTCACTTTATTTTAAATCACTTGACACATGCGAACCATGTCTCATGGGCAAGATGACTAAGACTCCATTCTACGGAACAATGGTGCGTGTAAGTGATTTGTTGGAGATCATACATACTGAGATGTGTGAACCGATGAGCATAGAGGCGCGCAGCGGATATCCTTATTTTCTCACCTTCACTAACGATTTGAGTAAGTATGGTTCTATATACTTGATGAAGCACAAGTCTGAAACGTTTGAAAAGTCCAAGCAATTTCAGAGTGAAGTCGAAAAACATCGTAACAAAAAGAACAAGTTCATACGATCTGATCGAGGAGGTGAATATCTGAGTTACGAGTTTGGTGCTCACTTAAGACAATGTGGAATTGTTTCATAGTTGACACCACGTGGAACACCACAACGCAGTGGTGTGTCCGAACATCATAATTGTACTTTATTAGATATGTTGCGTTCTATGATGTCTCTTACCGATTTGTCGTTATCATTTTGGGGCTATGCATTGGAGACGGTTGCGTTCACTTTAAATAGGGCACCATCAAAATCCGTTGAGACGACACCATATGAGTTGTGGTATGGCAAGAAGCCAAAGTTGTCGTTTGTTAAAGTTAGGGGATGTGATGCTTGCTACTTCTTGAGCCTGCATTGGTTTTTCCCTTGAAGAGGAAAGGGTGATGTAGCAAAGTAGAGATAAGTATTTCCCTCAGTTTGAGAACCAAGGTATCAATCTAGTAGGAGTATCAAGATGAGGCACCAATGAACCTGCGCAGAAGCAAACAAACTTGCACCCAACACGATAAAGGGGTTGTCAATCCCTTCACGATTACTTGCAAGGTGAGATCTGAAGGTGATAAAAGGTGAAAAAAGAAATAAAAGTGCAGCAAAGTATTTTTGGTATTTTTTATGTAGATCTGAATATATGATGTGTAAAATACACCCGGGGGCCATAGTGTTCACTAGAGGCTTCTCTCATGATAGCAAGTATTACGGTGGGTGAACGAATTACTGTCGAGCAATTGATAGAATTGCGCAAAGTCATGACGATATCTAAGGCAATGAACTAGGGTTTGGAGATGAGATGGTGCTGATGAAGATGTTGATGGTGACGATGGCCACGATTTCCCCCTCCGGGAGGGAAGTTTCCCCGACAGGATCGTCCTGCCGGAGCTCTAGATTGGTTCTGCTCAAGTTCTGCCTCGTGGCGGCGGCGAAACCACGAAAAAGCTCCTCCTTCATTTTTTTCCTGGATGAAACCCTCCATATAGCAAAATATGGGAGCAAGTGGGCCAGTGGGCTGCCCACAAGCCCCCATGGCGCGGCCTGGGTGTTGGGCAACGTAGCATAAATTCAAAAAAATTCCTACGCATATTCAGATCTTCCTATGGAGAGACCAGCAACGAGAGAGGGGTGAGTGCATCTTCATACCTTTGAAGATCGCTAAGCGGAAGCGTTACTAGAACACGGTTGATGGAGTCGTACTCGCGGCGATTCAGATCGCGGTGTGATTCCGATCTAGTGCCGAACTACAGCACCTCCGCGTTCAACACACGTGCAACCCGATGACGTCTCCCACACCTTGATCCAGCAAGGAGGAGGGAGAGGTTGGGGAAGAACTCCAGCAGCACGATGGCGTGGTGTCGATGGAGAGACGAGGTCTCCCGGCAGGGCTTCGCCAAGCACCGGCAGAGAGGAGGAGAAAGAAGGGCAGGGCTGCGCCGAGAGAGAGAAAAAACTGTGTCTATAAAAGCCCAAAAGTGCCCACTATATATAGGGGGGGGGGGAGGGGCTACGCCCCCTTGAGGGTTTCCCTCTCCTGGGAGGGGAGGCATCCCTAGATGGGGGGAGGTGCGGCGGCCAAGGGGGGGGAGGAGGGGTGGCGCACCCTTCTGGTGGGCCTTAGGCCCACCTGCGCTAGGGTTCCCCCCTCCCTTCTTCTTGCGTCATGAGCTGAGTGGGGGGCGCACCAGCCCACCTAGGGGCAGGTTCCCTCCCGCACTTGTCCCATCTAGCCTCCCGGGGTCATTGCCCCCTTCCGGTGGACCCCCGGGGCCACCTCCGGTGGTCCCGGTACGTTACCGGTGACGCCCGAAACACTTCCGGTGTCCGAAACCATCCGTCCTATATATCAATCTTTACCTTCAGACCATTCCAGAGCTCCTCGTGACGTCTGAGATCTCATCCAGGACTCCGAACAACTTTCGATAACCTCGTATAACAATTCCCTATAACCCTAGCGTCATCGAACCTTAAGTGTGTAGACCCTACGGGTTCGGGAGACAGGTAGACATGACCGAGACACCTCTCCGGCCAATAACCATCAGCGGGGTCTAGATACCCATGGTGGCTCCCACTTGCTCCATGATGGTCTCATCGGATGAACCACGATGTCAAGGATTCAATCAATCCCGTATACAATTCCCTTTGCCTGTCGGTATAGAACTTGCCTGAGATTCGATCGTCGGTATACCTATACCTTGTTCAATCTCGTTACCGGTAAGTCTCTTTACTCGTTCCGTAGCACGTCATCATGTGACTAACTCCTTAGTCACATTGAGCTCATGATGATGTTCTACCGAGTGGGCCCAGAGTTACCTCTCCGTCATGCGGAGTGACAAATCCCGATCTCGATTCGTACCAACCCAACAGAGACTTTCAGAGGTACCCGTAGTGCACCTTTATAGTCACCCAGTTACGTTGTGACGTTTGATACACCCAAAGCACTCCTACGGTATCCGGGAGTTGCACAATCTCACGGTCGAAGGAAAAGACACTTGACATTAGAAAAGCTTTAGCATACGAACAATACGATCTAGTGCTACGCTTAGGATTGGGTCTTGTCCATCACATCATTCTCCCAATGATGTGATCCCGTTATCAATGACATCTAATGCCCATGACCAGGAAACCATGATCATCTATTGACTAACGAGCTAGCCAACTAGAGGCTTGCTAGGGACACATTGTGATCTATTTATTCACACATGTATCACTGTTTCCTGTTAATACAATTATAGCATGAACAATAGACGATTATCATGAACAAGGAAATATGATAATAACCATTTTATTATTGCCTCTAGGGCATATTTCCAACACTGGGGGGGTGGCCGCGCCGTGCAGGCTTGTGGGCACCCCCTGGTGCTCCTCTGGCACTTCTTCGGCCCAGTATTTTTGATAAATCGGGAAAAAAATCCTCGTTGAATTTTACGGCGTTTGGAGTTGCGCAGAATAGGTATCTCAACTTTGCTCCACTTTCACGCCAGAATTCCAGTTGCCGGTATTCTCCCTCTTAATGTAAACCTTGCAAAATAAGAGAGAAAAGGCATAAGAATTGTACCGTGAAGTGAAATAACAGCCAAAGAAGCGATAAATATCAGCATGAAAACATGATGCAAAATGGACGTATCATTAACCATCGCGCGATCCCGATCGCCACACAAAGGATAACAATCAATAAATCAATTATGCTCCGACTTCCTAACATAGCGGTTCACCATACGTGCATGCTACGAGAATCACTAACCTCAACACAAGTATTTCTAGATTCACAACACCCTACTAACATAACTCTAATATTACCATATCCATATCTCAAAACTAATTGTGAGGAATCAAACTTCTCTTACTAATCAATGCACTTGAATATGAGAGTTTTTATTATAACCTCTTTGGATGCCTATCATATTTAGGACTAATTTCATAACACACGCCAATTACCAAGTTACTTAGAGAGAGCACTCTCAAAATGATATAAGTGAAGATCGAGAGTTTTTATTTCTACAAAATATGACACCGCCGTGCTCTAAAAAGATTTAAGTGAAGCACTAGAGCAAAATTATCTAGCTCAAAAGATATAAGTGAAGCTCATGAGTATTCTAGCAAATTCACGATGAGTGCATGTCCCTCTCAAAAAATTTGCAGCAAGGATGATTGTGATAAAATAAAAAGCAAAGAATCCTATAATACAAGACGCTCCAAGCAAAACACATATCATGTGGTAAATAAAATATAGCTCTAAGTAACGTTACCGATGGATAGAAGACGAAAGAGGGAATGCCTTCCCGGGGCATCCCCAAGCTTAGGATTTTTGGTGTCCTTGAATTTGGTTTGGGATGACTTGGGTATCCCTAAGCTTAGGCTCTTTCCACTCTTTATTCCATTGTCCATAAAAACAACACCCAAAACTTGAAAACTTCACAACACAAAACTTAAACAGAAACTCGGGATATCATTAGCATAAGAAAACAAACCACCAACTTTTTAGGTACTGTAGTAAACTTAATTTCCATTTATATTGATGGTATATTACTGTATTCTCACTTTTCCATGGCTCGTACCCCGCGATACTAACCATAGTTTCATCAAAATAAGTAATCAACACAACAAAAACAGAATCTGTCAAAAACAGAACAGTCTTTGGCAATCTATATATTTTGTATACCTCTGCTATCCCAAAAATTATGAAACAATTATGACAATTAGGGAAATTTGCATATCAATCAGCACGAAAAATAATCAACTCAAAAGTTCTTTCTGGTTAGGAATTAAGAATAATTTCGTGAGCACAAAGTTTCTGTCTTTTTCAGCATGATTAAACAACTATCACCAAAACTAATCATAAAGGTTCTACTTGGCACAAACACTAATTAAAACATAAAAAACACAATCATAACAGAATCATGATGGTGTGGACTCAACAAAACAGAAAGTAAAAAGCAAAAATAAATTTATTCATTGGGTTGCCTCCCAACAAGCGCTATCGTTTAACGCCCCTAGCTAGGCTTAACGATTTCAATGATGCTCACATAAAAAGTAGTAGTTGAGGTATGCAAAAGAGCATCATGAATGGCAAAAAACATGTTTAAGTCTAACCCACTTCCTATGCATAGGGATTTTGTGGGCAAACAATTTATGGGAACAAGAATTAACTAGCATAGGAAGGCAAACCAAGCATAACTTCAAAACGTTGAACACATAGAGAGGAAGCTTGATATTATTGCAATATGTAAAAGCATATGTTCCTCTCTCATAGTAATTTTCAGTAACATCATGAAGGAATCTTACAATTTAACTATCACACCAAGCATTCCTTTCATGATCAATTATAGCATAAGGGTCATCACCAAAACTTGGGAAACAAAAAATATCATCTTCATCAAGCATAGCATCCCCAAGCTTGTGGTTTTGCATATCATTAGCATCATAGATATTCAGAGAATTCATACTAACAACATGGCAATCATGTTTTTCATTCAAGCAGATATCATGAACCACTTTATAATTTCTTCTTTCAACACTTCATCAAAATTTTCAGATTCATGCTTTTCAAACAAAACTCCATAGAGATAGTCAAGTGCACTCAACTCACTAGCAAATTGTTCATCATAATTTAGTCTTTTGAAAAGATTAGCAAGTGGATGAGGTCCATAAGTTTGTTCTTTCTGTTATTTGAGTGCCAACACCATCATGCAAAGAAAACGAGCAAGCAAACTAAGTAAGACATAAAGGCAAACGAAAAGGCAAATATTTTTGTAAATATTTTTTAGAAGTGGGGGAGAGGAAAACAAGAGGCAAATGGAAAATAATGTAAATGCAAGAGATGAGTTTGTGATTGGTACTTGGTAGATATGCTTCACTTGAATACTCCCCGGCAACGGCGCCAGAAATTCTTCCTGCTACTTCTTGAGCTTGCGTTGGTTTTTCCCTTAAAGAGGAAAGGGTGATGCAGCAAAGTAGAGATCAGTATTTCCCTCAGTTTGAGAACCAAGGTATCAATCCAGTAGGAGTATCAAGATGAACCTGCGCAAAAGAAAACAAACTTGCACCCAACGCGATAAAGGGGTTGTCAATCCCTTCACGATTACTTGCAAGGTGAGATCTGAAGGTGATAAAAGGTGAAAAGAAATAAAAGTGCAGCAAGGTATTTTTGGTATTTTTGTATGTAGATCTGAATATATGATGTGTAAAATAGACCTGGGGGCCATAGTGTTCACTAGAGGCTTCTCTCATGATAGCAAGTATTACGGTGGGTGAACGAATTACTGTCGAGCAATTGCTAGAATCGTGCAAAGTCATGACAAAATCTAAGGCAATGATCATACATATAGGCATCACGTCCGAGACAAGTAGACCGATACTTTCTGCATTTACTACTATTACTCCACACATCGACCGCTATCCAGCATGCATCTAGTGTATTAAGTTCATAACAAACGGAGTAATGCCTTAAGCAAGATGACATGATGTAGAGGGATAAATTCATGCAATATGATGTAAACCCCATCTTTTTACCCTTGATGGCAACAACACGATGCTTGCCTCGCTACCCCTTCTGTCACTAGGTGAGGACACCGCACGGTATGAACCCAAAACCAAGCATTTCTCCCATTGCAAGAATTATAGATCAAGTTGGCCAAACGAAACCCATAACTCGAAGAGAATTACAAGGATACGAAATCATGCATATAAGAAATTAGAAGAGACTCAAATAATATTCATAGATAATCTGATCATAAATCCACAATTCATCGGATCTCGACAAACACGCCGCAAAAGAAAGTTACATTGGATAGATCTCCATGAAGATCATGGAGAACTTTGTATTGAATATCCAAGAGAGAGAAGAAGCCATCTAGCTACTAGCAATGGATCCGAAGGTCTGTGGTGAACTACTCACGCATCATCGGAGAGGAAATGGTGTTGATGAAGAAGCCCTCTGTGTCCGAATCCCCCTCCGACAGGGCACCAGAACGGTCCCCGGATGGGATCTTGCGGAGACAGAAGCTTGCGGCGGAGGAAAAGTATTTTCGTGGCTCTCTTATTTGGTTTCGGGATTTTTGGGAATTTATAGGCAAAAGAGGTATGGCAGAGGAGCCACGGGGGGGCCAAGAGCCTGCTAGGCGCCCCCTAGGGCGCGCCTAGGGGGCTCGTGACCTCCCACGAGACCTCCTGCCTTGGTTCTCAAGTCTTCTGGATATCTTTTGTTATGGAAAAAATCATCCCGCAGGTTTTATTCCGTTCGGACTCCGTTTAATATTCTTTTCTGAAAAAGGTCAAAAACACGGAAAAACAGAAACTGGCACTATGCACTGAGTTAATAGGTTAGTCCCAAAAATGATATAAAAAGGCATATAAATGCATATAAGACATCCCAAGTTGATAATATAATAGCATGGAACAATCAAAAATTATAGATACGTTGGAGACGTATCAATGCTTATGTCAAAAAGCTTCAGCCTGAAAACCTGGAACCCAAAGCGGAAAAGTGCGTCTTCGTAGGTTACCCAAAAGAGACAGTTGGGTATACCTTCTATCTCAAATCCGAGGGCAAAGTGTTTGTCGCTAAGAACAGAGATTTTCTTGAGAAAGAGTTTCTCTCGAAAGAATTGAGTGGGAGGATGATAGAACTTGATGAGGTTGTGAAACCTCTACTTCAACAAGATGGTGGCGCAGGGCAGAAAGAAATTTTTGTCGAGGCAACACCAGTTGAAGAGGAAGCTAATGATGGTGATCATGAAACTTCAGATCAAGTTGCTATCGGACCTCGCAGGTCGACAAGAGCACGTACTACTCCTGAGTGGTACGGGAATCCTGTCTTATCAATCATGTTGTTGGACAACAATGAGCCTGTGGACTATGCAGGATCAATGGTGGGCCCATATTCCAACAGATGGTTAGAAGCCACGAAATCCGAGATAGGATCTATGTATGAAAACAAAGTATGGACTTTGGAAGTATTACCTCAAGGTCGAAAGGATATTCAGAACAAATGGATCTTTAAGAAGAAGACAGACGTGGACGGTAATGTTATCGTTTATAAAGCTCGACTTGTGGCAAATGGTTTTTCACAAGTTCAAGGAGTTGACTACGATGAGACATTCTCACCCGTAGTGATGCTTAAGTCTGTCCGAATCATGTTAGCAATACTGCATTTTTCGATTATGAATCTCGCAGATGAATGTTAAGACGGTGTTCCTTAACGGGTTTCTTAAGGAAGAGTTTTATATGATGCAACCCGAAGATTTTGTCGATCCAGAGAATGCTATCAAAGTGTGGAAGCTCCAACGATCCATTTATGGACTGGTGCAGGCATCTCGGAGTTGGAATCAACGCTTTGATGAGGTGATCAAGGCGTTTGGGTTTATACAAGTTTTTGGAGAAGCTTGTATTTACAGGAAAGTGAGTGGGAGCTCTATAGTGTTTCTAATATTATATGTGGATGACATATTGTTGATTGGAAACAATGTAGAGTTTTTGGAAAGCGTAAAGGATAACTTGAATAAAAGTTTTTCAATGAAGGACCTGAGAGAAGCTGCTTACATATTTGGCATAAAGATCTATAGAGATATGTCAAGGTGCTTGATAGCACTTTCACAAAGCGCATACCTTGACAAAGTTTTGAAGTAGTTCAAAACGGAACAATCCAAGAAGGGGTTCTTGCCTGTGTTCCAAGGTATAAAGTTGAGTAAGACTCAATGCCCAGTAACTGCAGAAGATAGAGAAAAGATGAGTGGCGTCCCCTATGCTTCAGCCATAGGATCTATCATGTATGCAATGTTGTGCACAAGACCGGATGTCAGCCTGGCCATAAGTATGGCAGGCAGGTTTCAAAGTGATCCAAGAGTGGAGTACTGGGCAGCGGTCAAGAATATTCTAAAGTACCTGAAAATGACTAAGGAAATGTTTCTCGTTTATGGAGGTGACGAAGTGCTCGTCGTAAAGGGTTACGTCGATGCAAGCTTCGACAGTGATCCAGATGACACTAAGTCACAAACCGAATACGTATTTATTCTTAACGGGGGTGTAGTAAGCTCATGCAGTTCCAAGCAAAGCGTCGTAGCTGATTCTACATGCGAAACAGAATACATAGCTGCCTCATAGGCAACTAAAGAGGGTGTCTCGATGAAGCAGTTCATGTCAGATCTTGGAGTAGTGCCAAGTGCACTGGACCAATCAATCTGTTCTGTGACAACACTCGTACCATTGCTCTAGCCAAGGAACCAAGGTTTCACAAGAGGACCACACACATAAAGCGATGCTTCAATGAAATTCATGATTACATCAAGGAGGAGGGCATAAATATTTGGAAAGTGCTCATAGATCTGAATATTGCAGATCCGTTGACTAAACCTTTTCCACGAGCAAAGCATGATCAACACCAGAACTGTATGGGTGTTAGATTTATTACATAGTAAATCACATAAAGATGTGAAGCTATATTATTGACTCTAGTGCAAGTGGGAGACTATTGGAAATATGCCCTAGAAGCAATAATAAATAGTTATTATTATATTTCCTGTTTCAAGATAATCGTTTATTATCCATGCTATAATTGTATTGAATGGAAACATAAATGCATGTGTGGATGTATAGACAAAGCAATGTCCCTAGTGAACCTCTAGTTGACTAGCTCATTGATCAAGGATGGTAAGGTTTCCTAGCCATAGACAAGTGTTGTGACTTGATGATGGGATCACATCATTAGGAGAATGATGTGATGGACAAGACCCAAACTATAAACGTAGCATATGATCGTGTCATTTTGTTGCTATTGTTTTCTGCATGTCAAGTATACATTCCTATGACCATGAGATCATGTAATTCACTGACACCGGAGGAATGCCTTGTGTGTATCAAACATCGCAACATTACTCGGTGACTATAAAGGTGCTCTATAGGTATCTCCGAAGGTATCCGTTGAGTTAGCATGGATCAAGACTGGGATTTGTCACTTCGTTTGACAGAGAGGTGTCTCGGGGCCCAGTCGGTAATACAACATCACAAACAAGCCTTGCAAGCAATGTCACTAATGAGTTGGCCACGGGATCTTGTATTACGGAACGAATAAAGAGACTTGCCGGTAACGAGATTGAAATAGGTATGTCGATACCGACGATTGAATCTCGAGCAAGTAACATGCCGAAGGCAAAGGGAATGGTATACGGGATTGTGTGAACCTTGACATAGAGGTTCAACCGATAAGATCTTCGTAGAATATGTAGGATCCAATATGGACGTCCAGGTCCCGCTATTGGATATTGACCGGAGAGTGTCTCGGTCATGTCTGCATAGTTCTCGAACCCGCAGGGTCTGCACACTTAAGGTTCGATGACGTTCCGGTATAGTTGAGTTATAGGTGTTGGTGACCGAAAGTTGTTCGGAGTCCCGGATGAACCAAGAAGTTTGTAAGGGCAATGATATCGCCTAGTTCATTAAGATCTACCTCGAGTGAGGCTAGTCTTTCGTGGACGTAAGCCATAATGGAATAGACAAGGTTGCTTCTCTTTGGACCCTTCATGGGTTGAGCCCTCCATGGACTCGCACGACCGTTACCCTGTGTGGGTTGAAGTCTCCATCAACGTGGACGTACGATAGCACCACCTATCGGAACCACGCCAAAAATCGTCGTGTCAGCTTTGTGTTTGATCTTCATATCCCTACCCTCTACTTACATGTGCATGTAATTGCTTTCCGTTGTTGTGCTCTTAGACTTGCATGTGTAGGGTGTGTTTGACTTACAACAATTGCAAAACTTGCCCACAACTAAAATTGGGAAAATGCTGAGTTTTTATTTGGTCAAGTAGTCTAATCCCCCCCCCTCTAAACAACTTCGGATCCTACAAGTGGTATTAGAGCTCTGGTCTCCATTGCATCTGTTTCACAACCTAGGAGAGTATGGCGTCTAGTGAGGGAAATTACCACTGTAGAGGTCCATATTTTGATGGTACAAACTTTGCTATTTGGAAGCATAAGATGAAAATGCATATTCTTGGTCATAACCCCGCCATTTGCTCATGTTGGTTTGCAACGTGAATTCCTTGGTGATGGAATGGAACTGGATCGTGAAGTGAATGCGGGAGAATTAAAGATGTTGCAATACAACGCTCAAGCATGCGACATTCTGTTCAACTGCCTATGCCCCGAAGAGTTTTACAAGATTATCTCTCTTGCGAATGCTAAGGAAATTTGGGACACTTTGGTTGATATGCACAAAGGTATTGAATCTGTAAGGGAATCTAAGTTAGATGTGCTACAAAGTCAGCTTGAAAAGTTCAATATGAAGGATGGTGAAAGAGCCGCTGAGATGTACTCTAGGCTTGCTCTCATCACAAATGAGATTGCTGGATTAGGAAGCCAAGAGATGACCGACAAATTCATAATCAAGAAGATACTTAGAGCCTTGGATGGAAAGTACGACATCATGTGCACATTTATACAAATGATGCCAAACTACGAAGATCTTAAGCTAATGGAAGTCACTAGAAGGATTGCCGCTCATGAAATGTCACTCAAGGACAAAGAAGAGCTGCACAGCAAGTCAATCGGTGCTTAAAAAGTTTCAAGTGATACTCCCGCTACTTCAAATGACAAGCTTGTCACCAATGAAGAGATAAGCCTCATGGTCAATAAATTCAACAAGTTCTACAAGAGTAGAGGCAAAGAGAGAAGCTCCAACTCAACATATGAATAGAATCAGTCATCTAGTCATGAACAAAACTGTTATAACTTAGGCCTAGACACTACTCCAATGAGTGCTCCCCCCCCCCCCCACAAAAGATAAGAAGATGAAGCTCAAGAGAAGAGTCACCTCGAAGAGAGAGAGAAGGAGTAGAGAAGATTGTTATGAACGAAGACCCTCCTGTAGAAGCACGGAATCGGAGAAGAAGGAAAAGTACAACAAGAGCCACTCAATAAGAAGACATCAAGCTCATGTTGGTGAATGGGTATCCGGCTCCGAGTCCATTAACCCATCCGAGAGAAGCTACCACTCCAACTCCGACTATAGTCAAGATTATGGTGTTGCTGGTCTTGCACTCGTATCCTCCAACTCCTATGACATATTTGATTCACCAAATGAAGGGATTGGAAGCTGCTTCATGGTAAAGTCCCCAAGGTATCACACCTGAATAATTTGAATTTAATAGTGATGAGGATGACTTACTTGGATATGATGACGTGTTCTTTTATAAAACTAGTGATAACAATGAAAATGAACCTGATGATAATCATGCTAGTCAAGATAAGTCGTGTAATGCTGATAAGAAGGAGATTGATCATCTAACTAAAGAATTAAACACTCTTAAGTTAGCCCATGAATCTACTCTAGTCGATCATAGAGAGCTTGCAAGAACTCATGAGAAGCTATGCTTCGAGAAGCTAAATTTAGAGCAAGAGCATGAGTTTCTAAAAGCAATCAATGATGATATTCGAAAGAAGAGTTCTTCTTATCTAGCCAAACGATTACTCTTGTCTACTTTTGTTCCACAAGTTAAACCTAAGCATACTACTCCCTCCGTTCCTAAATATAAGACCTTTTAGACATTTCATTATGGACTACATACGGAGCAAAATGAGTGAATCTATACTTTAAAATATGTCTATATACATCCGTATGTAGTTTATAATGGAAACTCTAAAAGGTCTTATATTTAGGAACGGAGGGAGTAGTAACAAAGGCAAGAAAGTTTCTTCATCTAGTAAAAAAACACTAATGCTAAATCAAATGATGTTGTTGCTAGTAGCTCTCTTGATTCCACTAATGATGCTCTTATCCAAGTTACACTTGAGCAAGAAAACGATTTATTGAAAGGGATTATAGAGAGAGGTGTCTTCAAGAGTCTTACTAGAAATAAGAAATTCAAGGAAATTGTACGCAAGCAAGGAGGACATCGGAAGTAACAAGGCATTGGCTACTTCAATGCTAATGGAGTTGAATGGGTAGAAGGTCAATACCCCAACACGAAGTTTGTTCCCCAAAAAGAGAAGTATGATCCTACTCTTCCTGAGGGAACAAGTTCTCAAGATGACCTTCCACCACAAGACCACAAGGTCAAGGACAAGCTTCAGTAGGAGATTGACTCATTTGAGGAAGAATCCCAAGCCAAGGTCAAGTGGATTCCCAAGGCCACTACTAGGTCTACTTCATCAAGCGCTACCTCAAGTCCAAGGATCCCCATCAAGTTGATGTGGGTCCCTAAGAAGAAGAACTAGAGAATTTCTTGAGGGGTGACTCCGCCAATAAAATTTCCTCTTATTCATTTTGGCAAGAAATAGTTGCAATCAACTCCAACCTTATGCATTAGTTCAAGGAGTCACACATTCCCTCAAAGGTAAGCAAGGGACATGGTAATTAATGTATCAATGGACATCATCTTATATGTACTTCATTCCATGTCCATAGATATCCTTGTATTTCTTCCTTGTGTATGGGACTAACCCATGCAGGTAAGAAGAGTAAGAAACAACGAGGATTGCTCCCAACTCAAGATGATCTTGATCAAAAATGAGCATCCACTACTACAACACCTACATGAAGTCTTCTACGACAAACCCAAGGTTAGTTTATCTCTATCATAGGGAATGTCACACCAGGAGGGAGATTTACTCTAAGACTTGAGTTAAAGCATCTCTTAAAGTGTGAACACATTGAAAAGCTTTATCTAAAAGTGGCAACCCCACGTGTGCTTAAACGATGAGTATGACCTATGATCAAGTATTCTTGTTTGGCTCCTAAGTCAATATACTCACATATAGATGACTTTGTCATCGCCAAAGTGTTTGGTAGATACTAGAGTGGTTGTTGATGTTTGCCATGTTATTGTGTGAGCATGTTGGTATGCATATTTTTGCTCATTTGTGGATATCCAATTATTGTTATTTGGCCAATTGGATATGCAAGAATGCCTAAGTACCCCTCTCTAGCTATCTATGTTTTCTCGTCTCAAATTCTATTCATGCTACATCACAAAATTTGAGCAAGCATTTTAGGGACACTCTGTGTGAGGAGCACTCGCGGATCCGTCTCGACAAGAGCAAACTTCTAAAACCTCCCATGTGCCACTCGGTGTGACCTACCCCAAAACTTGGTTCGACCATTCGTAAATCTCGGCTCACCGATTTTCTATGTCACCTGACAGTTATGAAACTCGGTGGCACCGATATTTTCAAATCAATGCCACCGACAACATGGGGATATAAATACCCAGCGAACCTCACCTTTGAAATTTCATTTCAATCTTCGCCTCGAGGGCGACTCCGACTCCACCATCAAGTGACGTATCAGATTTCTATAAAAGGAAGCGAGGTCATTTAGAAGAAACCAGAGAGCATTGCGAACAAAGGCTCCGGTAAACCACACCACGCATGCTCTCTAAGCCTACTCTCTCGCGAAATGTTGTAAATCTCCTCCACCCGCTAGTTTCCAGCTTTGTATCTCATGACTTATCTACACGAATAGTTGTATCGGGTTGACTTGGTGATCGAATCTCCCAAATATCCTTGAGTTTCGTTGCTTCCATAGAATCCAAACTGTTAGTACCACCAATGGGTTGAAGCCTTTCCGATCAATCTCCAGGAATCGCCCCCAGAAATGTGACCACCATTCCAGCAAGGTGTGTGTGGATCAGCCACACCATATGCAGCCTATAGATTTTCAGGATCCGGTGCCACACCTACCTCGCGTATGGGCATTGCACTAAGATATGCTCTGTGTTATCTTCATCCTCGAGACAAATGTAGGAGGGCGATGGACCATCGTGTCACATCCTGCGGTCGGATGTCCATATTCAATACTGCACTCCCAATGATTTTTTTTGCTTAATTTATTCATTTCTCTGTTTTCACAAGCTTAATTTTGTTTTTTTATATTTCAACAAATGTCTACTTTTTTCATGCACATTTTATATTTTCATTGTACATCAAAAATATTTTCTATACAAGTTTTACTTTTAAAAATATTTTCTAAACCGAAATCTACATTTTTCATACACATTGTATCTTTATTTGTATACATTAAAAACATTTTAATACTTGTTTAATATTTTCTTAATATATGATTACATTTTTCAAGTACATGTTTCTTAAAAACATTCCAACACTTGTAATATGTTTTTCAAATAATTAAAAATATTAGGTTATATAATTTTTACAAAACTAAGTGACCATTTTAAGGTGTATAAAATAATTTTTAATGTCACAAACTGTATTTTTAAACACGGGATTTATTTAAAGTATATCATACACTTCTTTTAATTGTACAATTCCTTTTTTCCTGAACTTAATGAATCTTTTTATACATGACATAATTATTATGTTCAGAATTTCTTGCACATTGTTTTGTGAAACATGAATTTTTTTGAAATATAAGACCATTTTATAGTGCTATCAAGTATATTTTAAACTACACTACCGATTCTTTAAAAAGCATTAACATTTTGAATTTCTTGGTTAGTTAACTTTTAAATTAAATTTAAATGACACTCTTATATTACGGCCCTTGAGAGTATGTTTTTGGTACTTTGGAATATTTCGTTCGAAAAATTGAACAACGTAAAAACCCAACTAACCTGCAGAGAGTTAATAGCCCGGCCTAAGAATAGGGACGACCCCGGAGCCATTAAGGCAAGACCTCCTTTGGTTTTGCGGCAAACGTTACAGTGCATTTCGCTGGCGTGCAGGTACTTCGTTTTCTTTATTAATTTTCATTATGAAGTTTCGTTTATTCTCTATCATTTTTTCCTCATCCTTTTTCCTTTTATTTAATGCACGATTTTCGAAAATTTATGAACCTTTTGTAAATAGGTGAATTATTTTTAGGTCTACGGACTTTTTTTCTAAATTGACGATCTTTTTTCGTATTCGCTTAACTTTTTTTCCCCCGAAATCAATGAAAAACATAAAAAAATCTGGTGAGTTTTTCCTAAAATCAATCAATATTTTCTAAATCTAATAAATAATAAAATCACATGAATATTTCCAGTTGGATGAAGTTTTTTGAAATCCTATGAAATCTTTCTCGAAATTGATGAACTTTTTTTCAGATACGATGAACTTTTTTCAGATTCTTCAAATTTATTTTTCCAAATGGGTGATCCTTTTTTCGGTTTTTAAATAACTATACAACATTTTTAATTTTTTACAAACATATTCAAAATTGTAAAAAACCAAAGACCAGTCTTCTTCCTGAACAAGCAACGCTGCACTGCTGCACGGCGAGCGAAAGCGAACCTGAAGGGAGTGAGGCAGTAATTGTTTGAATGGCCCGGGCCCGCTGCTGGTCGCTGTAGGCGCCTACAGCGGCCTATAGGGGCTCCCGATAGGGACCTCCTACCTGCCGTCACTGCAGCAGGCAGCCCTGCGCCACACAGCGGGGCGCCCCAACTGGGCCGGCCCAGTTTTTGTTTTCTCTTACTTTATTCTTCTATGTTTATTTTTTTTTGGTTCGTTTTTTCTTTCCTTTTTCCTTTTCCTTTTGAATTCAAAGAAAACACATTTTTCCAATTTGAATAACAATTTTGCAAAATTGTGAACAAATTTGAAAGCGTGAATGATTCCTAAAAGCACGAACATTTTTTAAATATTGGGAACAAAATTTTAAAGGAGAACAGTTTTTGAAAACCCCTGAAATATTCTAAAGTGCGAACAAAAAATTTAAACAAGGACATTTTCTGAATTTTGAGAAAAAAATTTAAAACCAAGAATAATACTAAAAAAGTGAAAAAATATTGAAGCGTGAGCAATTTTTTAAAGCACGAATATTTTTTGAATCTTCAGAACAAAAATTTGAAAAGGAGAAAAAAATTAAAAACACGAAACAAATTTGAAAGCGCGGACAATTTTTTAAAGCAGGAATTTATTTTGCATTTTGAGAACAAATTTTGAAACCGAAAACAATTTAAAAAAAAACATGGACAAATTTAAAAGTGCGAACAATTTTTTAGATATGCGAACATGTCTTGAATCTTGAGAACAAAATTTTGAAAAGAAGATCAATTTTGAAAAACCCCAAAGAAATTTCAAAGAGCAAAAAAATTTATAAAGAACGAACAATTGTTTTTTTGAGAATAAATTTTGAAACCGAGAACAATTTTAAAAAGACGTGGACGAATTTGGAAGCACGAACATCTTTTTAAATACACAATTTTGTTGGAAAACGTAAACAATTTCTTAGTCTATAAACAAATTTGGGAACAAGAGCATTTTACAAATATAGAACATTTTTCTTTGTAATGAACAACATTTTTTAAAATGGGAACATTTTTTCAACTCATGTACACTTTTTAAAACAGAAATATTTTTTCAACTTACGTACATTTTTTGAAACGGCAAATATATTTTAGAAAATGAAGAGTATTATTTAAACTTCCCGAAAATTTTAAAATCATGAATAATTTAAGAATTGGCAAACAAGATTTGAATAAGTGTAAATTCTGAACAATTTATGAAAAAAGGAACATAAGGTTAAATTCAGAAAAGAGAAACAATTTTCGTAAAACAGGAACATTTTTTATAAAATACTGAAACGAAGAACATTTTTTTAAATTCTGAACAATTTATGAAAAAAGGAATACTTTTTGAAAAATCATTAAGTTTTTTAATACGGAGATTTTTCAAAAGATGAACACATTTTGGAAGTAGGAACATTTTTTTAAGCAGTGACATTGAAATATTAACTGTGAATATGAAAATATTTTGTAAATTCAAAACAAGATTTATAAAATGTCAAACAGAAAATAGGAAAAGGAAAAAAAGGAACAAAAGTGAAGGAAAAAATTATAACGTTTTTGGAAAAAAGAATAATTTTTAAAAGTGGCGATACTTATTTGAAAAGGTTGGACATTTTGCCAAAATTCCGAATATTTTTAGAAGCTATGGATGTTTTTGGGAAACAGAAAATATTTGAATTTTGCAAAGAAAAACTTTTTCTGATTTTTTGAAAAAAATTAAAACATGAACTGAGGTTAAAAAATAACCATAGGAAAAAAAGAAACAGAAGCAGAAAAAGGAAAAAGAGAAAAAAAAGGAAAAAATGACAAAAAAATGAAGCAGAAACCGGAACTGCCTGCAGAGAGAGATGGCTGACCCAGTTTGTCGCGCCCATGCACGTTTGCACGACTGTTTGACACAACGAGCGTCAAATAGGGTTTCCCCCTGATATGGCTGGTCATTAAAGAAGCTCTAATATGAGGAATTTTGTATCAAACAGGACTTCAAAGGCACAGAACACGAGCGACCGGGCCGCTTTATTTAACCAAAACTTTGGCAAGTCGGTGATACTGTTGTCGGCGATTGTAGCACACAGTTTTTCCCGACATTTTTTTTCAAATAGTTTTCAAATACATAAACATTGTATTGAAACTCCAATTCTTTTTAAACATCAATAGTTCATGGAAATTATGAACGTTTTATGATAATCCAAACATTTTTTATGAATGGATTTGTTTTTAAAAGTATAACAAGATTTAGAAAAGTCGTACAGTTTTTTTCAAATTTATGAACAGTTTCTAAAACGCCAATACTTCTGAAACACGAATATTTTTTGTATAGATGTGAATACTTTTCTGAAAACACAGCACTTTTAGACAACCCTAATTTATTTTTCTTGAGAACACGATTTGTTTTTAGAAACCCAATTGTTTTTTAAAGGTGAACAGTATATTTCACTCCGACTTTTTAAAAGTAAACCTGCCATTAATTTTAAATTTCCAGGAATTTACAAAATATAAAACTCTAAGACCAGAAGAAAAAGGATTAAAAAAAAGAGAACCTGACCGAAATCTTCTAGACGGTTTTCCAAAACAGCTAAAAAGCAGAAAAGAATCTGCTTCCCTGTTAATCTTGCCTGACTACTAAAAAATGTTGACCATGTGTTAAAAATGTTAATATTGTATTTTAAAAATAATAATCATGCATTGTAATATTTTAATCATTTATTTTAATTTTAGTAAAGTGTGTATAGAAATAATGTTGACCATTTGTTAGAAAACTGTCAACATTCTACTTGTAAAATGTTACCAAGCATGAAAAAAATGTTGAGAATCTGTTAAAAAATTTGACCACGTACTAAAAAAATGTGAAACTCATATTTTCAACTTGTGAAACGTGTATTTTAAAATGTTTTCCATACGAAAAATGTATAACAAAAACAATAACACAGAGGTAAAAATGGAAAAACAACGAAATGCAAAATAGATACCAAAGGAAAAAAGAAACTGAAAGTAAAAATGCAAAAAGAATGGAAAAACTATGAAATCTGACAAAGAAACAAAGAAAAACAAAAAACTGTTGAAAACTAAGAAGTAAACAGAAAACAAAGAAAAAATCCGGCATAGGGGAAAGGCAAGTAAAATGGATAAAAACTATGAAAGAAAGAAAGAGAAACCAAAACTAAAACGAAAAAAACAAAGTGTAATTAGGAAAGAAAACCAAAGAAAACCGGAGAAGAAAGTAGAAAAGCAAATAAATCACAAAAAATCAAAAAAATGAAGAAACAAAAGAGACTCCGGCCTTTTCACCTTCCACGAGCCCAACTGTGGGCGACCTGGTATCAGATCTCAGTGTTTCCTATTTAGTGTTCCAGGCCTTCATTCGTATGCATTTTCGTAAAGCGGCGCCTGCAGCTGTTTTAACTGAGCTCGGCTCATGCCGTTTGTAGATTGAACAAGCAACCTCCCGCATACATGTAAGCTGGTCTAACCACCACGCCAACAAAGTCAGATCTGAAAACCTTTATCTTTTCTTCTGCTTTATTCATGCCTTTTGTATTTTTGTATTATTTATTTTTCCTTTTCAGTTTTCTGTTTTTTTCCTTTTATGGGTTCCACGAATTGTTCACAAATATGTGAATGTTTCTTCAAATCAACTATTTTTAAAATTTGATGAACTTTTTCTGAATCGATGGATTTTTTTCATAATCCATGAACGTTTTTTTGAATTTTTATGATTTGCTTTTCAAAATCAATGATGATCTTCAAATTTGATGAACTTTTTTAGAATTCCATGAACTTTTTCAAAACCGATGAACTTTTTTCCAAAAACTTTTATTATTTTTGAAAAGCAGTAAACATTTTTAAAATCCGATGAACTTTTTCAAAATGAATGGATTTTTCATATGGATGATGAACTTTTTTCAAAATTGATTAAATTTTTATTTTTTCACGAAACTTTTCTAATTGTCTAACCTTTTTCAGAATTATTTTTTTGTGAGTTTATTTTTTAAATGATAATTTTGGGTATATAATATATCTATGTAGAAACGTTCAAATAAACCTTGTTCATGGCAGTTGGCAGACTTGGCATCTCAGTCTGGTGGTTTGGACCTTATTTTGCTCTACCTTCGATGAAGGCTGGATTCTCAGTTCTTGCAATATAAACCAATTCATTTTATCAGTTTTTTCCCGTGATTGGGCCGGTCCGTTAGCTTCCCTTGCGAGCGTTGTTAGCCTCAACCGGCGCTTAAGCGCCGACTAGGAGCTCCCTCAAATCCCCGCCCGACCGATTTTCTCTTCCCTATTCTCCTCTTGTATTACCGCTCATAGGTCGATTCATTACTGTATCGCCTTCACGCGAGAGATCCTTCCACTACGCGTAAAGCAAGATATAGTCGCGGTGGATAGAGATCCTCCGCCCCCTCTATTGTGAGAAGGTAACTCGTCTCACGTCAAGTAAAGTCTTTAGCGGCCCACCCAGTACAGGTTCTGTTAGTTTTTCTTTTTTACTTAGCATCATTCGTTATTCATTTTGTTTGGTATCTTCCTTTTGTTTATATTTTTTAAAACTTCTAACTACATATATTTGGAAAATTAATCTGATCACATTTTAAGGCTATTATTGTGTATTTATTCAATATTAATGCAGTGAAAACAAATAGCACAACTTCTAGAAAATGCTGATACCATGCAGCATTTTGTTCGTCTGATTTAAAACATGTTCACACGTTTCAAATATGGGTCTCTGGCATTTTAAAAACATAATACAATGTAAAGTAAATGTTCGTGTCATTTACTAAAAAATGATTCCTACCTATCAAATGAATTGTTACGCTTTTCAAAAATATGTGTGTGATATTTAATAAAAATATTTGTATCATGAACAAAAATGTACACATAATTTAAAAGGAATATTCATACCATTGAAAAAAGTTTTTAACATTAAAAAACTGTTTCAGCCTTAAAAAATGTTTGCATTCTTAAAAAATATTCATGGCCTTTCTGTGTGTGTTAAAAAAATGTTAAACGTGTATTGAAAAATGTCAACGCTTTTCAAAAATATGTTTGTTAAAAAATGGTCAAGCGTGAACCTGGACGTGTATTCAAAATAAGCGCAACATGTACTTGAAAAATGGCCAATGTGTATCCTTACAAAATGTTAATGCCGTATATGGAAGATGCCCAACATGTATTTAAAAAAAGTGTTGCAGCCCTAAAATATTTGATTGTAATAGTTGCATTTAGAATCACCCATGCATCATGTTTAAATTTAGAGGAATTTAAATTGATGGAAATTTTAAAGGCTCAAAATTAAATAAAGGAAAAAAAAACCCTAAACTTCTATTAGAGGAATCCAGAACGTTCTTATTAAATTCTGAGAATGTTGGTAGGAGTTAGTAGCCAAACCAAAAATTGTAAACATTTCAAGAATTGTTTTGGACTCTGAGTTTAAATCACTGTTCTATTTGAATTTTGGTTTATATTCATAGTATAAAAATGCAAATTCAAACGTTCCGAATCTTGTTATGCGGGTTGGGAAATATCCCTAGTTATTGCGTAAAATTATTCAGAAATGTTTGGCCCTTGTTTGAATTTTGTTCGAGTCCACAACAGTTGAACAATAAATTTTTTTAAAAAAATCTTGCTATAGAAGAGAAATAAGCTTACCTCGCCAAGGAGAGAAATTAGCCCGAGCGAGGAGAGAATCTTCATAGTGGGAGCAGACGCGTGTCCGATTTGCCTCTCGTTTGGTTAGCTTCTCCGGGGGTGATCTTGTCACCGTCATCGAGGATTTCTCTTCCCACTCCCGATCTGACCACGAGATTGATTTAGGCTTCCCAGCCTTGATTGAGATGTGGTTATGCATGAAGGGAGCTATGGCTCGTTACACAACACCATCGATCTTCCACTTGGATTAGGTTTTTCAAGATTTCAACAGACGGGGCGCCGAAAACACATATGGTCCCTTGGAGGTTGACTAATGGTTCTATCTAGTTTATTCCATAATGTGTCCAAAAGATTGCAGTGACTGGGAATTGTGAGGAGGAATCTCAAGAAGGAAAGGAATATTATTGGCAAAGCTTCCAGCTTCAAGAATTCATATTTTATATTTATGTGCCACAGCGTGCGTGCCCGCTTCCCCATTATCGCACACCCTACCCTGCGTGCCCGCTTCGCGGCTTGGCCCCGCCTCGCACACCCTCTTCGCCCGCGTGCGCCCCCGGCCGGCGTCCACCGGCTCCGCCCCGCCCGCCTACACGTCCATTGTCCCAGACCGGCTCGTCCCCGCTTACCTTCGACGACACTCGCGCCACGTCGGGTGCTCCCTTGCGGACGATTGTTGTGGGGAAAGGGAGAGGGCCGATTGGGGGCTATAGAAAAAGAAAAAAGTGCAAGATGGCTGCTTATCCGGCTTAAAAAGAGTTTTTGTCGGTTGGAAAAATAAAATGGAGATGATCGTAAAATAAAAGAGAAAAAAGAGAAGACCGCCGGCTGTGCCCGCCTACACACGTCACAGCTTGGCCGGCAGGCCTGCCTGCCGTCGTCGACATTGGGTTGGCCATGCCTGCCCGCTTCAACTCCTGGCCGGGTGAGCCAAGCTGGTTGGGGAGCCAACCCAGCTGCCCGTTCGCCTCGACGCCTGGTCGGTCGGTCCCGACCGTCTAGGGAGCCCCTCGACCCCCCGGAGCCTTGGGCCGCCTGTCGGAGGCCACCTCCGTCCCGCCTCTGCCAAAAATCAATGTGAGCTTCTGTCCGCACATCTTTGCACCACACGCAAAAATGGATACCCCGAGCGACCCTCAGGGGCCGTCCCCGCATTTATTTTAGTCGCTTGGTTGTTCGGCCCGCAGCCAACTAGACTCGCACAAGGCTGGCCGGTTGGCCTGATATGTTCCTCCGAGGCGGCTTATTAGCATGCATAGTACCAAAGGCCCACTCTTCATCTCAGGCACAGACCGCACCCCAAATGTCGAACTAGCAAGAGCAAAAAATGTAGGTCACTCCACGCGAAAAAAGTCCCGGGGAACATTGGTTTGGCGGCCCGGCCGTTTCCACTGCGAACTTCTGCTCGATCGAGTCCGCTCCTTAGTGTTCGAGTACTATACGCTCCACTCTGCGGCCCACTCCTCGTCCGAGCTACATACCGCGACCCGACAGTCCGGTTGGAGAGGGCAAAGCCAAAGAGTGGAGGGGACATGAAAACGACCAATGTGGTATCGAACGAAACTCAGACGACATTCCGTCTCCATAAAACTTGCACTACTAACACTGAATATGTGATATATATGTGTTGACTAACTATGTCTTTTACACAATCATTTCTGTGGGGAACCCCCCTCCTCCTCCAGAGGCTCGGAGGATACACCCAGTGGATGCGCTGACATGCCACGCCGGGATAACGCTGGATGCCTGGACCGTTTGCGAGTCCAGCATCGACATCCTTGACGCCACCATGTACTACAACAATAGTGAATACCTTACGCCTGACTCTTCGAGTCGCCCGGAGGCTTAGAGGCTACACCCATTGGGTGCACTCGCGTGCCCCCATTGAAAGAAAGTCGTGACGGCTACGGCCCGCAGTCGGCCGCCATCGGCAACCTCTACTACAACAACAACGAAGACCCTCCGTCCGACTCTTTGAGTAGCCCAGGGGTTCGGAGGCTACACCTAGTGGGTGTTTTGGCGCCCCTCATTGGAAAGATTGTTGTGTCGGCCACAAGCCCGCAACCGGCTGCCACCGAGACCCTCGATGCCACCATCTTCTATGACAACTGTGACAACCCTCCGCCCGACTCTTCGACTCACCCGGAGGCTCGGATGCTACTGTCGGGGGATGAGCCCCGGATAGTCCCAAGACGACGAGTTGGGTAGACTATCGCTTGCCTGGCCCGGCTGGTCCAGCCAGCCAGCTGCCCGATGTCAACTATGACATCACATCTGACCCGGCACGGACAAGACAGGTCATCCCGTGGCCACTATTGCTGATAAAGTGGGTACTATGTGCATGTCACCGACTGTCATCTAGAGTGCCATCATCATCATGTATTGTCCAGATTGTCCCGTGGGCACTGGTTTATAAAGTGCCCCAGGGGACTCCTCACCTCAGCAGATCAGCGAACACTCGTTCACTCCTCTTCACATATTGTAAGCTGTGGGTTGACTTATAAAACCCTCCAGCCCCTCCTAGCTCAGGGTCCTTCTTTGAGTTCTAGCTTAGTCCATCCACACACCCCCATAGGAGAGGCAACAAGATACCAAGCAAGCTCCTTCTTGCTCCTCCATCGAACAGCTCAAGGAGCACCATTGTAATACTCACCCACCATATACTTGATCCGGATATACTAGGGGTGTTACCTCCCACTTAGGGCCCCGAACTTGGGTACAACATCGCTTGTCCCCAATCTCACCTCCGAGACCCATCGACAAACTTTGGCCCCAACCACTCTCGACAAGCCACCCCATGGCCTCTGCCATGAGAACACCACGACATCGGTGCAACTGAGATTCACTTCGGTGTATCCAAAAAAGTAGTGACCACCTTGCTGGTATCTATTTGACAAAAATCCGAATTTTTGAGTTCTTCATATCGGTCCCACTGAGTCTTGGAACTGCCTAGGCCAACCAAATGGGTCTCACCGAGATGTTTTATATCAGTCTCACCAAAACGCCAAAAGTTAGGGCATTTTGCACTAGTTGGTGCAACCAAGTTTTAACTTCGGTTCCATCAAGTTGAACAATAATGTTGTAAGAGCTGGATTTTTGGAGATGGCTATATATGCCCTTCACCTCGCTCTCATTCTTTGAGAGAGCACCCAGAACAAGAAAACACTTCCACCATTCATTTTCTGAGAGAGAACCACCCGCTCATGTGTTGAGATCAAGATCTTCCACTCCAACCATATGAATCTTGATTTCTAGCCTCCCCAAGTTGCTTTCCACCCAATCAGTCTCTTCTACCAAGTTAAATTCTATGAGAGAGTGATTAAGTGTTGAGGAGACTATCTTTTGAAGCACTAGAACAAGGAGTTCATCATCCATACCACATTTATTACCTTTTGAAGAGTGGTGTTTCCTAAATTGGTTAGGTGTCGCTTGGGAGCCGGAGATCGCCTACTTCCTGAAGATCTACCCCGAGTGAGGCTAGTCCTTCATGGACGTAAGCCATGGTTGTTGGGGAACGTAGCATAAATTCAAAAATTTCCTACGCATATTCAGATCTTCCTATGGAGAGACCAGCAACGAGAGAGGGGTAAGAGCATCTTCATACCTTTGAAGATCGCTAAGCGGAAGCGTTGCTAGAACGCGGTTGATGGAGTCGTACTCGTAGCGATTCCGATCTTGTGCCGAACTACGGCACCTCCGCGTTCAACACACGTGCAGCCCGGTGATGTCTCCCGCACCTTGATCCAGCAAGGAGGAGGGAGAGGTTGGGGAAGAACTCCAGCAGCACGATGGCGTGGTGTCGATGGAGAGACGAGGTCTCCCGGCAGGGCTTCGCCAAGCACTGGCACAGAGGAGGAGAAAGAAGAGCAGGGCTGCGCCGAGGGAGAGGGAAAAGTCTATCTCTCAATGGCCAAAAGTGCCCGATATATATAGGGGGAGGAGAGAGGGGTGCCACCCCTAGGGTTCCCACCCTAGGGGGTGCGGAAGCCCCCCCAGATGGGAGGTGCGGCGGCCAGAGGGGGGAGGAGGGGGTGGCACACCATCTGGTGGGCCTTAGGCCCACCTGGCTTAGGGTTTGCCCCCCTTTTCTCTCCCCTGCGCATTGGGCTGAGTGGGGAGGCGCACCAGCCCACCTAGGGGCTGGTTCCCACCCCCACTTGGCCCACCTTACCTCCCGGGGTCGTTGCCCCCTTTCGGTGGTCCCCCGGGGCCACCTCCGGTGGTCCCGGTACGTTACCGGTGATGCCCGAAACACTTCCGGTATCCGAAACCATCCGTCCTATATATCAATCTTTACCTCCGGACCATTCCGGAGCTCCTCGTGACGTCCGGGATCTCATCCGTGACTCCGAACAACTTTCGGTAACCTTGTATAATAATTCCCTATAATCCTAGCGTCATCGAACCTTAAGTGTGTAGACCCTACGGGTTCGGGAGACAGGCAGACATGACTGAGACACATCTCTGGCCAATAACCATCAGCGGGGTCTGGATACCCATGGTGGCTCCCACTTGCTCCACGATGATCTCATCGGATGAACCACGATGTCAAGGATTCAATCAATCCCGTATACGATTCCCTTTGTCTGTCGGTATAGAACTTGCCCGAGATTCGATCGTCGGTATACCTATACCTTGTTCAATCTCGTTACCGGTAAGTCTCTTTACTCGTTCCGTAGCACGTCATCGTGTGACTAACTCCTTAGTCACATTGAGCTCATGATGATGTTCTACCGAGTGGGCCCAGAGATACCTCTCCGTCACACGGAGTGACAAATCCCGATCTCGATTCGTACCAACCCAACAGACACTTTCGGAGGTACCCGTGGTGCACCTTTATAGTCACCCAGTTACGTTGTGACGTTTGATACACCCAAAGCACTCCTACGGTATCCGGGAGTTGCACAATCTCACGGTCGAAGGAAAATATACTTGACATTAGAAAAGCATTAGCATACGAACAATACGATCTAGTGCTAGGCTTAGGATTGGGTCTTGTCCATCACATCATTCTCCCAATGATGTGATCCCGTTATCAATGACATATAATGCCCATGATCAGGAAACCATGATCATCAATTGACTAACGAGCTAGCCAACTAGAGGCTTGCTAGGGACACATTGTGATCTATTTATTCACACATGTATTACTGTTTCCTGTTAATACAATTATAGCATGAACAATAGACGATTATCATGAACAAGGAAATATGATAATAACCATATTATTATTGCCTCTAGGGCATATTTCCAACAATGGTGTAATAGAAAATATTTCTTCTCCGTGGACCTTTCGTGGGTGGAGCCCTTCATGGACTCACGCAGATGTTATCCTTCGTGGGTTGAAGTATCCATCAACGTGGACATACGATAGCACCACCTATCGGAACCACACGAAAAATCATCATGTATTCTTTGTGTTTGATCTTCCTATCTCTACTCCTTACTTATATGTGCATGTGTAGACTTGCATGTGTAGGATGTGTTGGACTTGATTTAATTGCTAAAACTTGCCAACCAGTAAAATTGGGAAAAGGTTAGGTTTTTATTTTGTCAAGTAATCTATTCACCCCCCTCTAGACATACTCTTGTTGATCCTACAAGTGCTATCAGAGAATTGGTCTCCATAGCGTTAGTTTTATCACCATTGGAGGAAGGTGGATGTGCGTAGTTTGGGGAGTCTTAGTTGTAGAGTGCCTATTCTCAGTGGGGAGTACTATAGCCAACGGAGAGACAAAATACTTGATCAATTTGTCGAATTCCATTTGAGCAAGTATGTTGATAGTCCCTATATATGTTCCTCCCATTGATCCCTTACATTGTTTTCACAAGGAACAAATTGATATGCTTCATAATCTTAAAACTATCAATATCATCATTAGAGGATTACCTAGAATAATTTTTCATCAAATGAAAAACTTTGAGAGTGCCTACACTTTGTGGAAAGATTTGGAGAAAAGATATCCAAACTACCCTTTATAAAATCTCATGCCATTCTTCATAAAACTATTGCCTTCCACAAAATGAAGCCTAGTGATCCTAACTTTGATAAATACTTGTTTGAGCTTCGTGACCTCATGCGTGCTAACGGAGATGCGATAACTATCAATAAAATCATTGTTGAAGCCATTCGCATTCATAAACATGAACGTTGCCCCTGCTGGATTAGTTCCACCACCATCATCGCCACGCCGTTAGGCTGTCAGAGAACTCAGCTACCTCTTCGCCCCTCTTGCTAGATCAAGAAGACGGAGATCGTCATCGATCTGTACGTGTGCTGAACATGGAGGTGTCGTTCGTTCGGCACTAGATCGGGATAGATGTGATGAGATCGCGGGACGGATCGTGGTTGAATCGCGAAGACGTTTGACTACATCAACCGCGTTATATACGCTTCCGCTTAGAGATCTACAAGGGTATGTAGATGCACTCTCTCCTCTCGCAGATGGTCATCACCATGGATAGATCTTGTGTGCGCGTAGGAAATTTTTTGTTTCCCATGCGACGTTCCCCTACACAGTAGCCCCCTGCTACTGCGACACCACACCTTCCCTAGTACGGCGCCACGGATCATGCTGCTACGGCTACGCCTTTAGGGACTTCCTTGGAAAATATGCAAAGGATTTCCCCGCGGCCTTGGAGCCTTGCGTTGGTGTTCCCTTGAAGAGGAAAGGGTGATGTAGCACAGCGGCCATAAGTATTTCCCTCAGTTTTGAGAACCAAGGTATCGAACCAATGGAAGATCTCGTCAAGTCACAAGTACCTGCACAAACACAAAGAGCTTGCACCGAACTCTATGAAGGGGTTGTCAATCCCTTATAGATTGTTTGCAAAGTGAGAATTGAAGGCAACAAAGAGTAAACAGAGCAAAGTAAAAGTGAAAGTGGAAACGATAGGTGTGAATAGACCCGGGGGCCGTAGTGTTCACTAGTGGCTTCTCTCATGAAAGCAAGTAGACGGTGGGTGAACGAATTACTGTCGAGCAATTGATAGAACCGCGCAAAGTCGTGACGTTATCTAAGTCAATGATTATATATATAGGCATCAAGTCCAAAACAAGTAGACCGATACTTTCTGCATCTACTACTATTACTCCACACGTCGACCGCTATCCAGCATGCATCTAGTGTATTAAGTCCAAAAGAACAGAGTAACGCCTTAAGCAAGATGACATGATGTAGATGGACAATCTCATATCTATGATAAAAGCCCATCTTGTTACCCTTGATGGCAACAACACGATGTGTGCCTTGCTTCCCCTTCTGTCACTTGGAAAGGTCACCACACGGTATGAACCCAAAACCAAGCACTTCTCCCATTGCAAGAATCATAGATCTAGTTGGCCAAACAAAACACAAGACTCAGAGAGACTTACAAGGATATCAAATCATGCATATAAGAAATCATCAAAGACTCAAATATAATTCATAGATAATCTGATCACAAATCCACAATTCATCGGATCTCGACAAACACACCGCCAAAGAGGATTACATCGGATAGATCTCCATGAAGATCATGGAGAACTTTGTATTGAAGATCCAAGAGAGAGAAGAAGCCATCTAGCTACTAACTACGGACCCGTAGGTCTGAAGTGAACTACTCACGAGTCATTGGAGGGGCGATGATGTGGATGAACAAGCCCTCCAACTCCAAAGTCCCCTCCGGCAGGGCACCGGGAAGGGTCTCCAGATGAGATCTCGCGGAAACGGAAGCTTGCGGCGGCGGAAAAGTGTTTTCGTGGATGCCCTGATTTTTTCTGGATTTTAGGGAATATATAGGCGAAAGAGCTAGGTCAGGGGGGCGCCAGGGAGGCCACAAGCCTGGTAGCCGCCGCCCCCTGGTGGCGGCTACAGGGCTTGTGGGCCCCCTGTGGCTCTCCTGCCTTGGCCCTCAAGTCTCGTGATCTTCTTCCATTCTGGAAAAATTTATTTCGGGGATTTTATTCCGTTTGGACTCCGTTCCAAAATCAGATCTGAAAAGAGTCAAAAACACAGAAAAAACAGGAACTGGCACTTGGCACTGAATTAATAAGTTAGTCCCAAAAAAGACATAGAAGGTAAAGAAAACATCCAAAGTTGACAAGATAACAACATGAAACCATCAAAAATTATAGATACGTTTGAGACGTATCAAGCATCCCCAAGCTTAACTCCTGCTCGTCCTCGAGTAGGGAAGTGATAAAGAATGAATTTTTGATGCTTTCATGCTACCTAGCATATATGTCCTTTGTAACTCCTCTTATGTGACGTGAATGTTCAGATCCATTAGATTCAAAACAATAGTTTGCTATTGACGTGGAGACAATAATAATTCAAGCAAACTAGCAAGGTAACCATGAACTTTAAAATTAACAAGGCCAAAAGAAAGTTATCCCTACAAAATCATATAGTCTGGCTATGCTTTATCATCATTGCACAACGAATTTAAATCATGCACAACCCCGGTATTGGCCAAGTAATTGTTTTCACACCTTTACTTTCTCAAACCTTTTCAACTCTCACGCAATACATGAGCGTGAGCCATGGTTTTAGCACTATAAGTGGTGTGGAATGTGGTGGAGGTTGCAAGACAAACAAGGAGAAGATGGTCACATTAACTAGGCATATCAATGAGCTGTGGAGATGCTCATCAATAGATATCAATGTGAGTGAGTAGGGATTGCCATACAAATGATGCACTAGAGCTAAGAGTATGTGAAAGCTCTTAAAGAAAACTAGTGGGTGTGCATCCAACTTGCTTGCTCACGAAGACCTAAGGCAAATTTGAGGAAGCCTATCATTGGAATATACAAGCCAAGTTATGTAATGAAAATTTCCCACTAGCTATATGGTGGAGACAAAACGAGAGACTCTCAATCATGAAGATCATGGTGCTTAATAAGCACAAGTTTGGAAGGATAGTAGCATTGTCCCTTCTCTCTTTTTCTCTCATTCATTTTTTTTGGTGGGCTCTTTGGCCTCTTTTTTATTTTTATTTTTTTATTTGGTGGGCATCTTTGGCCTCTTTTTGTATATGGGCTTCGCTGGCCTCTTTTATTTCCTCACATGGGACAATGCTCCATCAATGATGATCATCACACTTACAACTCAAAACTTAGAACAATGATGACTCTATATGGAATGCCTTCGGTAGTGTACCGTGACAATGATCTAGCATGGCATAGACATTAAAGGAAACATCATGCTAGCTATCTTACGATCATGCAATGGCAATGTAGAAGTGGTGGCACATTTCATGGTGTTAGAGCATATATCTCCATATGTGGTTTTGGTAATTGATGACAATTCCTATGGACTAATGGTTGCCTTAAGTTACACTAGCAAAAAAGCCCGTGCGTTGCAACGGAAGAGAAAATAACACACGCTTTGAACGTAATATATTTTTACATGGCATCACATTTGTGTTGTCGACGATGGCCTCAGTGCTCACACAACAAAAACGTGTTTGAATGTACAATCACTCGGAATAAGATGAGAAATATGTTGTTTCTCCCCACGAGATTTTCCAAAGGTGTGCATGTGTGGTTAACGATGTTTTCTTTCTTCTCAATTTGGTTTTAATTTAATGGATATTTATTGCAATTCGTATGGTCGTCGAAAAGAGAGAAAAAAAGGACCGTGCACTAAAGATTAAGTTTGCACCAAAAAAATATTTAAGAAGTATTCAATAGCTAAAAATAACATCCTATTTAGATTCTACACATTTTTTCAATCAAATTTCATATATAACATGTTAAAATCGGAGTTACGGTTTCAAAGATATGGATAATTTTGTTTTAGATAAAATATGGATTGATTAACTGAAAAGTCAGGGTTTTTTTTGTTAAAAAAACGTTTCGGGTGACTTAAATAGGGACGGCGGGTTGATTACCTGAAACATCAGGGAGCTTTCTGTAAAATGCAAAAAAAACGGTTCGGCTCTGACTAAAAGATGGACCGCGGGTTGATTATCTAAAACTGTGAGGACTTCTCTGCAAAACGACAGAAAACGATTCGTTCTGACTTAAAGTTGGACTGTGGGTTAATTAACTGAAACTATGAGGGCTTTTCTGCAAAATGACCTACGACGGACGATAGAAGCGCTGCACGCTTTATTATTAGGGGAGATTTATAGGATTTGTCCATAGGCACTTCTTGAAGTCCATGTGTTGGGTTCAAGGAGTTTATATGATGACCAAGATGGTATTCAAGGTATTATCCAAAGAATGGTCATAGAGACACATGGTTGATCAAGATCTCAGACAAAGAGTAAATCAAGATGATCAACACACAAAGCGTACAAGATGTACCGAGAGGGATCAAGTGATCCCATGGTATGGTAAGCATTGTCCATTACGTGTTTGTGTACTAACCCATGGTCTTCGTGAGATTTCTATGTGGGGGTTAGGTGTGTTTCCATGGGCTTGCGTCAAAGGGAAGATCTCATACAACCCATGAAGTATGACGTCAAGTTGTGATCGTCATCAAGATTGCGATGTGCAAGTTCAAGTGGATCAGCACGAAGATATCATGCTTGAAGCTTGCCGTCCATTGTGGTGGCAATGGACTTGTGAAGATATGCCGAAGAGTGGCTCACACATAGTGAGTATGGGGGAGCAATCAACTAGTCTTCATCAAGCCAACACAATCAAGAAAGGTGGTCCATCTTGAGGAAGCCAAGATCATCATCATCTAGCTCAAGAGGACGAGGTGCAAGGTATATGTTTGCCCTTGATAGGTTTTCTGTTTAGGATAGATTGTTGTACTATCAAGGGGGGCTCTCAAGTGAGTAGCTTGATCGTATCGTTCGTTGAGAGCTCAAACCATTTGCATCCTTGCATCATACTTCTTGGTTCTTGTTTGGTGTTTCTCTTTGTGAGTTTTAGAGCTTATGGTCATCTTCGTGACAAGCTGGAGTTCATCGAAAACGGAGTCCATATGCATCTACTATGATGTTTTCGATGTTGGAGTTTTTGCCGGTTCTTCATTCATAGAGTAATCACATCTCTATATCATTAGCATTTTCATCGCTGTTTGGATAGCTCTTGTCGTCCCGAATCCAACAAGCTTGGGTTTGCTCGATTCGGAGCTCGTATGCGAAAGTTATGGCTGTTTCAGTGGCGAGCGGTAGTACCGCTGGACCTAGCGGTAGTACCGCTAGAGTTGGCGGTAGTACCGCTGGCCCTAGCGGTAGTACCGCTAGAGCTGGCGGTAGTACCGCCCCTCGCCAGCGGTAGTACCGCTCCAAGATTTTAGTACCGTCATCTTTGCGGTTGTACTGCGTCGGACATTTTTGCGAAGACTTTCTTGGCGGTGGTTGGCCCGGTAGTATCTTTGCGCTACCATGGGCTCAGCGGTAGTACCGCTGCAGCCAGCGGTGGTACCGCTGGAGGGTCAGCGGTAGTACCGCTGCAGCCAGCGGTGGTACTGCCGGAGGGTCAGCGGTAGTACCGCTGGAGCCAGCGGTAGTACCGCTGGGCTCGGGCTGTAAGTGGGGGTAATGGTCTGATTCCTTCCCCCCACTATATAAAGGGGATCTTCTTCCCCCTTGGTCTGATCCATCTGTTGAGCTCTTGTTCTACCTCCATTGTTGACATTCTTAGAGCTTGCTTACTCTCAATCCCTCCAATGATTCTTGCTTGTTCTTGAGGGAAAAGAGAGAGGAGATCTAGATCCACATCTCCACCAATCACTTTCTCCTCTATGTGAGGGGAACCCCTTGGATCTAGATCTTGGAGTTCTTTGTGAGCTCCTTGTTCTCCCTCTCATATTTCTCCATAGCTTTCGTTGTTGTGGAGGGATTTGAGTGTGAGGGACTTGACCACTTCGTGTGTTCTTGCCATTGCATTGGTTGCATCGGTTTGAGTTCTCCACGGTGATACGTGGAAGTGAAGTTTGAGAAGCTTATTACCTTTGGTACTTAGTACCCTAGATATTGTTCTTCGTCGATGCTTTGGCGTCCTAGAAGCTTGGTGGTGTCTCGAAGCTCAATCATTGTGGTGTGAAGCTCCGGGCAAGCGTCGGGGTCTCCAATTAGGTTGTGGAGATTGCCCTGAGCAATTTGTACGGGTACCGGTAACCGCCCCCAAGGGTTGCCACGTGTACGGGTTCGGTGACCGCCCCCAAGGTTTGCCATTTGTACGGATTCGGTGACCGCCCTCAAGGGTCCCTTAGTGGAATCACGACATCTTGCATTGTGTGAGGGCGTGAGGAGATTACGGTGGCCTTAGTGGCATCTTGGGGAGCATTGTGCCTCCTCAGCGCTCCAACGGAGATTAGCATCCGCAAGGGTGTGAACTTCGGGATACATCATCGTCTCCGCGTACCTCGGTTATCTCTTACCCGAACCCTTTACTTATGCACTTTACTTTGTGATAGCATATTGTCTCTTGTCGTATATCTTGCTATCACTTAGTTGTTTATCTTGCTTAGCATAAGTTGTTTGTGCACATAGGTGAGCCTAGTTGTTTGAGGTTTTGTGCTTGACATATTAAACATTAGTTTTATTCCGCATTTGTTCAAGCCTAAACATTAATTATTTTAAATCGCCTATTCACCCCCCCCTCTAGGCGACATCCACGTCCTTTCACATGGTGGTAGTCGTATGGCAATATATCTCGGAATGACTTTGAAAAAGCCATAGTAGGTAGGTATGGTGGCTGTTTTGAGGGAGGCTAATGGTGGGTTTTGTGCACCGACGAAAGTTGCACGACACTAAAGAAGATAGTGATGGTGGAAGGTGAAAGTGCATCTAAACCATGGACTCAACATTAGTCATGAAGAACTCATATACTTGTTGCAAAAAGTTTTAGTAGTAATCGAAACAAAGCATTCAATGCATACTCCTAGGGGAAGGGTTGGTAGGTATAAACCATCGCGCGATCCCGACCGCCACACAAAGGATGACAATCAATAGACTAATCATGCTCAGACTTCATCACATAGCGGTTCACCATATGTGCATGCTACTCGAATCACTAACTTCAACACAAGTATTTCTAGATTCACAACACCTTACTAATATAACTTCAATATTACCATAACCACAACTCAAAACTAATTGAGATGAATCAAACTTCTCTAACTATTCAATGCACATGAAGGTGGAAGTTTTCATATCCCTTTGGATAACTACCCCTTTTGAGACTACTTTCAAAGCATAGATCAACTACCAAGCCACGCACTGTCATGCTCTAAAATATATAAGTGAAGCACATAGAGAAAAATCAACTAGCTCAAAAGATATAAGTGAAGCACATATGAGCTGAATTGTCTAACCAAAGGATATAAGTGAAGCTCGACAAAATCACGGTGAGTGCATGTCTCTCTCTCTAGGTGTGCAGAAAGGATGATTGTGACACAACAAAAATAAAAGACACCTACGATACAAGACACTCCAAGCAAAACACATAACATGTGGTGAATAAAAATATAGCCCCAAGTAACGTTACCGATGGATTGAAGACGAAAGAGGGGATGCCTTCCCGGGGCACCCCCAAGCTTAGGCTTTTACGACATCCTTGAATCATCTTGGTGTGCCTTGGTCATCCCCAAGCTTGAGCTCTTGCCACTCTTTATCTTTTTTCCATAAGAACTTCACCCAAAACTTGAAAACTTCACAACACGAGACTTAAACAGAAACTCGTGATAACATTAGTATAAGAAAGCAAACCACCACTTCCTTAGGCACTGTAGCAAACTTAAATTCTACTTATGTTGATGTTGGGTTACTGTATTTTCAATCTTCCATGGCTAATACCCCCCGATACTATCCATAGTTTCATCAAAATAAGCAACCAACACAACAAAAACAGAATCTGTTAACAGCAGACCAGTCTGTAGCAATTTGTATACTTCGTATACTTCTGGTACTTCAAAAATTCTGAAAACTTATGGAAGTCTGAAGAATTTGTGTATAAATCAGCAGCAAAAAGAATCAACTCAAAAGCTCTTACAGAAAAAAAAATCTTTTCGTGAGAAGAAAGTTTTTGTCTTTTCCAGCATGACCAAACGATCATCCCCAAGACTAATCATAACGGTTTTGCTTGGCACAAACGCAAAAGGAAACACAAAAAACACAATCATAACAGAATTATGAAAGTGTGGAAAACACAAAACAAAAAGAAAAAGGATGGATTTGTTGGGTTGCCTCCCAACAAGCGCTATTGTTTAACGCCCTTAGCTAGGCAAAAGGTGATGGAATCACGTATAGTCATCTTTGATGCTCAAACCATAAGTAGTGTGATCATTTATCATCTTAAGATCTTCATCTTTATTGGATGACTCACCACTAGCTTTAGGAACAAAAACATACTTGACAGTATTTTTGAGAGTGAGATTTGGAGTATTTTGCACAGCGGCAAAAGCGGAACCCAAGTTGGTTATGACATCTTCTAGTTTGCCAATTCTAGAGGAATCATTGACTATGGGTTCCTTCTCCCTTAATTTTTTTCATGACCATTCCCACTTAGGATCCATACTGAGTAATTTGATTGTGGATCTTTCTATCCAAACCCTCAATAAGTTCAACTGTAGCAATATTGTTTTCAATAGCGTCAAGCCTTTGCATCACGTGTTCCAAGGTCAGGGTAGTTCCATTAACCATGAGCGGGGGTGAGCCTACCAAATTCATGATAGCTCCATAGGAGTCAACAATATGGCTCCCCAAAAAATTCCCGCCTACAATGGTATCAAGGATATACCTATTCCAAGGTGAGATTCCAACATAAAAACTGCGAAGAAGAACGGTAGTGGATTGCTTACGAGTAGATCTACTTTGAGCATTGCAAATCCGGTGCCAAGCGTCCTTTAAATTTTCTTCCTCATTCTGCCTGAAATTGAGAACTTCGTTCTCAGGGGTATCGTTTGGAGTAGTGGGTCTAGGCATTGATGGACTATCCCACACACAAACGAGCAGGAAGTAAGCGAGTGAAGCGGGCAAAAGAGAACGACAAAGGAAGACGGCAAAAAGGCAAAAAGGCAAAAGAAAAAGGCAAAGTAGAAAGGCAAATGTGAAGTGGGGAAGAGGAAAACGAGAGGCAACTAGCAAAAAAGGTAAATGCAAGAGATGAGTTTGTGACACCTACTTGGATAGATGACTTGATCTCTCCTCCTTGCGCCAGAAATCAGCACGTTGAAGAGAGACTATTCTTGACTTGATCCTCCCCGGCAACGGCGCCAGAAATCCTTCTGCTCCTGCGACAACAAACCTTCCCTGGTACGGCGCCAGGAATCCTGCTGCTACGGCTACGCCTTTAAGGACTTCCTTGGCAAATATGCAAAGGATTTCCCCGCGGCCTTGGAGCCTTGCGTTGGTGTTCCCTTGAAGAGGAAAGGGTGATGTAGCACAGCAGCGGTAAGTGTTTCCCTCAGTTTTGAGAACCAAGGTATCGAACCAATGGAAGATCTCGTCAAGTCAGAAGTACCTGCACAAACACAAAGACCTTGCACCCAACGCTATGAAGAGGTTGTCAATCCCTTATAGATTGTTTGCAAAGTGAGAACTGAAAGCAACAAAGAGTAAACAGAGCAAAGTAAAAGTGAAAGTGGAAACGATAGGTGTGAATAGACCCGGGGGCCGTAGTGTTCACTAGTGGCTTCTCTCATGAAAGCAAGTAGACGGTGGGTGAATGAATTACTGTCGAGCAATTGATAGAACCGCGCAAAGTCGTGACGTTATCTAAGGCAATGATTATATCTATAGGCATCACATCCAAAACAAGTAGACCGATACTTTCTGCATCTACTACTATTACTCCACACGTCGACTGCTATCCAGCATGCATCTAGTGTATTAAGTCCAAAAGAACAGAGTAACGCCTTAAGCAAGATGACATGATGTAGATGGACAATCTCATATCTACGATAAAAGCCCATCTTGTTACCCTTGATGGCAATAACACGATGTGTGCCTTGTTGCCCCTTCTGTCACTGGGAAAGGTCACCACACGGTATGAACCCAAAACCAAGCACTTCTCCCATTGCAAGAATCATAGATATAGTTGGCCAAACAAAACCCAAGACTCGGAGAGACTTACAAGGATATCAAATCATGCATATAAGAAATCAGCAAAGACTCAAATATAATTCATAGATAATCTGATCACAAACCCACAATTCATCGGATCTCGACAAACACACCGCCAAAGAGGATTACATCGGATAGATCTCCATGAAGATCATGGAGAACTTTGTGTTGAAGATCCAAGAGAGAGAAGAAGCCATCTAGCTACTAACTACGGACCCGTAGGTCTGAAGTGAACTACTCACGAGTCATTGGAGGGGCGATGATGTTGATGAAGAAGCCCTCCAACTCCAAAGTCCCCTCCGGCACGACACCGGGAAGGGTCTACAGATGAGATCTCGTGGAAACGGAAGCTTGCGGCGGTGGAAAAGTATTTTCGTGGATGCCGTGATTTTTTCTGGATTTTAGGGAATATATAGGCGAAAGAGCTAGGTCAGGGGGGCGCCAGGGAGGCCACAAGCCTGGTAGCCGCCCCCTGGTGGCGGCTACAGGGCTTGTGGGTCCCCTGTGGCTCTCCTGCCTTGGCCCTCAAGTCCCCTGATATTCTTCCGTTCTAGAAAAATTTATTTCGGAGATTTTATTCCATTTGGACTCCGTTCCAAAATCAGATCTGAAAAGAGTCAAAAACACAGAAAAAACAGGAACTGGCACTTGGCAGTGAATTAATAAGTTAGTCCCAAAAAAGATATAAAAGGTAAACAAAACATCCAAAGTTGACAAGATAACAACGTGAAACCATCAAAAATTATAGATACGTTTGAGGCGTATCGCCCCCGAACTAGCCTTCAACACCGATGTGTAGGGTCTTCGGATGATTAGGCCCAAAGTGTTAGGCTTGCAAGGCGAGTTCCTTTGTCTCCTCCGAGCAAGAAATGATGGTCTTGGTCTTCGGCTGGCTCATGATTACTGAAGCGTCGCGGGGCCTACGGATTTTAATTGTGCACGAAGATTAACAATATTCCTCGATTCTCGCAAGACTTTGTAGAGGAAAATACTTTTGGCAATCCTCGATGGAACCGTTCCTCATAGCAAGCGGGGGTAGCGCCCTTTATAAAAACATCAATATCTATCATGAGGCTCTATCACATCTTAGCCTCGCCAAGAAACCCTAGATCTCTTAACACCCCTAGAGTCATGGTTGGTTCTTCTTCGTGCCCCCTTGATCCCCTTCCAGGGGACTGGGCTAGTTGCTCTGTCTCTCTACCCCGCCTGCGTGATCTTGAAACGCAGGGATATCTCCCTCAATCAGATCTCGCACCCACTCGCGCTGGCTTGACCTCCATTGATGGGAAGGCCTTTGTGGAAAACTTCCCTTCCCCGCACGGGGAAAGGGGGTTTGCCTCGTTCCCTTCCTGCTACGAGGGGTGGGATTCCCCATTCACCCCTTCCTAAGGGCATTATTAGAATTTTACGAGCTACAGCTCCACAATCTCACCCCCGGTTCCATCCTACATATCTCAGGCTTCGTGGCCTTATGCGAGATGTTCCTGGGGAAGGTACTTTTGCATTGTTTCCCGAACTAGAGGAACAACAATCCTCGAAGTGGGCGGAGCCGAAGTGTGGCGCATAGCTGCCACGGGATACGTGATTTGGACATCGAAGAAGGAACTCGATGAGTGGCCCTCGGAGTGGTTTTACATCGAGGATGTTCCCCTATTCGATCCAGTTCGTAGGGGCCTTGCCGAATACTCCGCGAATCCTTTAAAGAAGCGATTTAGCTAGAGGCCGAAGAGTCTCTCCCAAGAGGAGAGTTCCGAAGTAAAATGTCTATCTGCTAAGGTCAAGTTGCTCACTCATTGCGGACTAACCATCATTGATGTAATGGCCGCGGTGATTACCCGGTGCGTCCAGCCGCTTCAATAGCGTACACATCCCCTATGGAGTTACAACAGGACGAGCAATTCCACTCGATCCAGAAGGCAAGTACCAAACGACCAGAAAGCCTTAGCGACCATCCTAGCCGATCTCTTCAAAGGGGAAAAGAATATTTTACCCGCCTCATCACCATGGACAGCTATTCGGCATAAAACCCCGTCTAATATGTAAGTGTGCTAATGTTCAAGGTTTTGGGTGTTCCTGCCCTTTATTGTTTGATTTATAATTTCTACCTCTTCCTTCCAGTCCTAGAAGCGCTGGATCGAGACGGTAAGATGTCCGGCGCCTTAGCCCGAGGACTATGCCCGTGACGATGATCCTTGATTTCATGAAGACGCGGAGCTTTCGATCATTTTTGAGGACGGGGTGTTTTACGAGGACGAAGTTGACGAACAGAGGGTAGCCCTTGTAGCCGACAACCCCAGTTCCCTTCCCTCTTCATGGAGTAAGAGAAAAATGAAGGCCCAACGAAGAGTCGCGCCTAGGGGTCGCGTGAATGCTCACCAGACCATTCCCCGTAGAAACCCGACCGGGGTTCTGTCAAACGAGGATAGGATTCCCGAACAAAAGGTGGCGGGAGAAAACTCATCTGCTGCTCCTTCGGCACAAAGGTATACGGACCGACTGATATTCCTTAAGATGGTATCTATCCTTCTACACTTTCATGACCCTCGACCGACCAGTGTAGGAGATGTGTGCAACCCTCCTCGCCCAAGGACGGTGTCGAGGTATTAGGTAGTCAACCAAACCTCAAAGCATCGACGGACGTCGGAGTACTGAACACGAGACCGCTCTCAGAGTATTCAGACGGACTGTCGGTAACTAACTCATAATATGAAAGGGCAATGAATCATCGGCAACGGAAGGAGGCACCACGTCATCCTGTATTTTCTGAACAAGAGTTTAATGCTCTCAATTCAGCCGATGCATACCTCGGAGCTGAGCGGGCCGGCCTTAAAGAAGTGGTCGGGAAAGTATTTGCCCACCTGCAGGTAAGTTATCGACAATATAATATCCGAACAAAAGTTCAGACCCAGTAGCCCCCGAGCCTTAATTTGGTCGGGACGGCTGAATTAAGGGTTGACGTCAAGTACGTTTTCAATCTACAGGCTTTGAAGCAGGGAGACAAGAGTTTATCCAAAGATCTTCATGAGAGCCACACCGATTTAAAGGCTAGTAGGTCCGAGCTGGAAGATGTGAAGAAATTTACTAGAGAAGCCCATGGTAAGGGAGTTAATTTGTGATGTGCTGAATTTTCTAACAATATATATTAATAGTCAAAAAAATCTATAGCAGGTGAATCAGTAGGCCAAATGCAAAAAGATCTAGAAGCCTCTCGAGAAGCTCAGGATATGCCGAATCACAACTTGAAGCTGGTCAGTGCATACTGAAGCGATATCGCGAAGAAAACAACAATATCAAGGAAGAGAAAAAAACAAGCTGGGGAAGTTGAGAGTTTGAAAACTCAACTGGCGCAAACTCGAGAAGAGAACCAGAAATTGGAAGGCGGTATGTTCTGTAAGCAAAGCTCTGACCTAGAACTAATGCAATGTTTATTGTGTTGATCGTGATTTTTTTCCTCCTTTGGATTAGGTCTTTTGACTCGCCGTCCTGAAGAGGAGGCCATTTCCTTTGGGGGGCTATTGAAGGAACTGTCCATAGTGCATGAGCATGCGTGGAAGGCTATGCGGAGTATGGTCCGAGCTTTATGGCTGAGCCAAAACCCTCCACAAGGGATGGCCGATCTTGCCGAGCGATTTGTAGGAGCCCACGGTCGCTCAGAATTGTGGAAGCCCTCGGACTACCGAGAAGGATCGCGGGGGGCATGGGCCATGGTGATGACCCGCTTTACTTTCCTAGACCCCGAGCACATGGCTCGAGTTGGACCAATGGGACCACATGGGAAGGAGACTTCTCTACATCTGGTGCATGATCAAGTGATGCCCGCCGCACGCTTGTCGTAGGAGGACTGCGCGTTAGATGCTATAATAGATCAACTAGATTAGTCATAAAGCGTGTAATCGCAAGTAATGATATTTTTGTGTTAAGGCACTTCCCTTCATATTTTGAAAATTCTGTCTTTAACCGGCCGTCGGCTTCTACCTCCCGTGTTATAAACTGGGCAGTGTTTCGTACTTTGTATCCTACAAAGATAGGAATCAAATTTCCGACAACTAGGCAATCCGGCCATGTGGTACAAACAGACAAAAGTTATACAGGTGGATTATGCTATATTATGATGAGGCGTGAGAAACATCTTCCGGAAAAATAGTTCCTTAATGGGTTCCTTTTTCCGGGTTGCTACATGGTTTGTAGTCGGTATTTCTATTTATCCGCTCAACACGACCATCGGTTTTATGATGCTAAATTGCCGAGTAGGTGGGCATCGTCCTAGCCGATTAAGTTGTATCTCAGAAATCGCTAGCTTTTGGCTTTACCCGTCCGAGGTATGTGTTCGGTGAACCGGTCGTAACAATAGCAGTGGTGTTCCCTTTACCCTCTAGCAGAATACATCAGGAACATAGAAAGTAAGCACACGAGCGAGGCAACCCTTCACAGCTAAAATCTGAAGTCGAATTGATGCATAAAATGGCAAGAATCAATGTTTTTATTTCAAGATGTATACATGAACAAGTAGGTACGACAAATATATTGAACAACTTTAGGAAGCCCCCAGGTGCTACTTGATCATTCCGTTTAACACGGATAATTTGGCAAGTCTCCGAGGATGTCCTGTTAAGCCGAACATGCCTCGAGAACAAATAACTATCCCTACAGGAAAAGATAAAAAATATGGGCGATACGGGGAAAAGAAAGGGACAGAAAAGGGGAGGACGATAGTGGTCTAGCCGCAAAAACGCCGAAGGCAAGCTGCATTCCACGGGTTCGGCTCGAGGCGGTTCTCTTCAGAATTGGCAGGCGATAAGCTTATCATGTTAATATTTCATCGTATAAAAGGGCCCTCCCACTTAGGGTCAAGTTTATGCTTCTGCTTATCAGAGAGGCATATGATGAGTTCTCCCACGTTATATGCCTTTGCTAGGACTTCCGTGCTCTGATAGTGCCGAGCTTGTTGTTGATAGAAAGGTGATCAGGCCAGAGCTATGCCGCGCTCGCCTTCCAATGCATCTAAGTCATCTTGTCGATCTAACTCGGATTCTTTTTCCTCATACATATGCACCCAAGGTGTGACGTGTATAAAGTCACAGGGGAGGTCTGTTTCAGCCCCGTACACCATAAAGAAAGGGGTGTACCCTATGGATTAATTCAAGGTGGTGCGCAAGCCTCATAGCACAGAGTCGACCTCCTCCGCCCATTCGCAATCGGAGCCTTGAAGGGAGCGGACCAACCTAGGTTTAATACCGCTCATAATGATCCCGTTGGCTCTTTCGACTTGTCCGTTGGTCTGTGGGTGGTATACAGAAGCATAATCGAGCTTTATGCCCAAGTTTGCGCACCAATCTTTTACCTCCTTGGGGGTGAAATTGGAATCCGTTGTCTGTTATTATGCTGTGCGGAACACCATAATGGTGTACGACACTCGAGATAAATTTGATTACTAGCTTAGCCTTGGCCGAGGTTACCGGCTTTGCTTCAATCCATTTGGTAAATTTGTCAACCATAACTAGGAGGTATATTGTTTTTCTTGGTCCCCCCTTTAAGTGGCCGGCATATGCAGACCCCAGACCGTGAAGGGCTAAGTGATTGGAATTATCCGAAGAGCTATTGGTGGCATGTGGATTTGGTTTGCTAAGAGTTAACACCCCGTACAACGCTGAACAAGTGCGTGGGCGTCCTCTCGGCCCGTCGTCCTGAAGAAGCCAGCTCAGAAAGCCTTGCTGACCAAGGCCCATGCTGCTACGTGGCGACCACCCATACCAACATGTACCTCGGCCAAAAGATGTATCCCTTCCTCCTCGGATATGCACTGCTGGAGTACTCATGTGGTGCTCTTCATATATAGCTCACCCTCATGGACCTTGTAAGCCTTTGATCGGCGGATGATACGTCACACCTCGGTTTGGTCGCCGTGCAGCTCCTTGAATAATAGATAAGCAAGAAAGGGTACAGCCCATGGCGCAATTATGGCCATAACCTCATGGGCCGAGGGCGTTTCCTCAGTTGAAGACCCGCCGATGACTTGGTTGTCATGCTCGGTCGTGTGCCACCTGCTCTTCGCCGTCGGCCCCTGTGCGGACCATCTCGTCTTGCCATACTACAGATCGATTGAACAGTCGATCAAGAAAGTTGTTGCTAGGGATGGGGTCACGCTTTGCACCTAAGTGGGTGAGAACGTCCGCTGCTTGGTTGTTGTCTCTTGAGACATGGTGGAACTCCAGTCCTTCAAATCTTGATGATATTTTGAGGACAACGTTCCTATAAGCCACCATTTTTGGATTCTTTGCATCAAATTCGCTATTGATTTGTCAAATGGCTAGATTAGAGTATCCTCGTACCTCGAGCCGCTGAATGCCCATTGAGGTTGTCATCCGAAGACCGTGTAACATGGCCTAGTATTCGGCTGCGTTGTTTGAATCGGCGTACATGATCTGTAGCATGTACCGAACATTATCCCCGGTGGGGGTGTGAGAATCACTCTAGCCCCCAGTCTAGCGAGAGTTTTGGACCCACCGAAATACATGGTCCAATGAGCATAGGTGATATCCTGTCTGGGGAGTTCGGCCTCGGTCCATTCAGCCACGAAGTCGACCAGGGCCTGAGATTTGTTTGCCCGCCGTGGTTTGTAGGTGATCTGAAAAGGCAGGAACTCGATGGACCATTTTTCTATTAGGCATGTGCCATCCTTATTGTTGATAATATCGTTCAGCGGAACTTCTGAAGTCACAGTGACCGCACACTCCTGGAAATAGTGACGAAGCTTCCGTGATGCCATGAACATTGTATAGGCAATCTTTTGGTAATGTGTGGACCTGGTTTTGCATGGGGTGAGAACTTCGGATACGTAGTAAACCGGCCTTTGAATCCATAGTTGTTGGCCCTCAGTTTCTCGTTCTATGATGAGTACCGCGCTGATGACTTGATTGGTGGCTGAGATGTATAGCAACATCGGCTCCCCTGCGAAGGGTACTGCCAGTATGGGGTTGCTGGCTAATATCTCCTTGATGTCCTCCAGAGCCATTGTGGCCTCATCGGTCCACTTCAAGTCTTTGGTTTTCTTCAGCAACCGATACAGTGGCAGGGCCTTCTCGCCTAGACGGTATATAAATTGGCTTAGGGACGCCATGTAGCCTGCCATCTTTTGTACGTGTTGTAGATGTGTTGGTATCGCGAGCTCTTACAATTCTCGTATTTTGGCCGGCTTGTCTTCGATTCCTCTTTGCGATATGATAAATCCGGGGAGTTTGCCGACGGGGACTCCGAAGACGCATTTATCCGGATTAAACCGAATAGTGTATGGCCGTAAGTTGGCAAAGGACTCCCTGAGGTCGTCCACCAGCTGGTTGACGTGTCTGGTCTTGACGACCACATCGTCTACATATGCCTCTACTGTTTTTCTGATTTGTTTCCCCAAGAAAGTCTGAATTATGCGCTAGTAAGTGGCGCCCGCGTTTTTAGCCCAAACAACATTGTGTTAAACTTAAAACAGAATGACCCGTAGGGTGTTATAAATGCGGTTGTTGCCTGATCAGTTTCCATCATTTTGATCTATTGGTATCCGTAGTAGGCATTGAGTAAGCATACAGAATCATGGCCAGTTGTGGCGTCGATAATCTGATCTAATCGGGGCAACGAAAAGGGATCCTTGGGGCAGGCTTTGTTTATGTCTTTAAAATCAACACATAGCCGTCAGGATTTATCTTTCTTTGGTACCATGAATAGGTTTGCAAACCAGTCGGGGTGTTTAATGTTCGTGATGAAACAGACTTCTAGTAGCTTAGCAAGCTCTTCACCCATAGCTTGGTGTTTAGGTTTAGAAAATCGACGCAAGGCATGTTTAGCACGTTTGAAACCGACATTTATGTTTAAGTTGTGCTCTGCCAGCCACCGAGGGATTCCTGGCATGTCTGATAGGTGCCATGCAAATATGTCCTAATTTTAGCATAGAAAAGCGCATGGTGCTTGATGGCGAGTTGATGAATATACTTCTCGCCCCTCGTTGGTTACCCCAAGTGGAAGGTGGAGATGTAGTCAGCAGCAGATTTCCCTTACACAAAGACTTTAAGGTTTATTGAACCAGGAGGACTCCTAGGCTCAACAAGTAGGTGACTTCCACCCTGGCGCTAGCTGAAGACGTGGACCTGCACACACAACAAATAACTTTGTTCCCAACAAGTATAGAGAGGTTGTCAATATCTCCGGCCTTGCAGTTTGCAAAGGATTGAAATACAAGCGGGAAAGTAATAGTGATTGCAACGGAAAAGTAAATTAAAGAGGTAAATGATGGAGGTGTAAACAATGATGGTGATATGGACCGGAGTCACATGATGTGTTGGAATTATGTCCTAGAGGCAATAATAAATATAGTTATTATTATAATTCCTGTATCAAGATAATCGTTTATTATCCATGCTATAATTGTATTGAATGAACACTTATATACATGTGTGGATACATAGACAAAACACTGTCCCTAGCAAGCCTCTAGTTGGCTAGCCAGTTGATCAAAGATAGTCAGGGTCTTCTGATTATGAACAAGGTGTTGTTGCTTGATAACTGGATCACGTCATTAGGAGAATCACGTGATGGACTAGACCCAAACTAATAGAAGCAGCATGTTGATCGTGTCATTTTGTTGCTACTGTTTTCTGCGTGTCAAGTATTTGTTCCTATGACCATGAGATGATATAACTCACTGACACCAGAGGAATGCTTTGTGTGTATCAAACGTCGCAACGTAACTGGGTGACTATAAAGATGCTCTACAGGTATCTCCGAAGGTGTTCGTTGAGTTAGTATGGATCGAGACTGGGATTTGTCACTCCGTGTGGAGAGGTATCTCGGGGCCCAGTCGGTAATACAACATCACACACAAGCCTTGCAAGCAATGTGACTTAGTGTAAGTTGCGGGATCTTGTATTACGGAACGAGTAAAGAGACTTGCCGGTAAACGAGGTTGAAACAGGTATGCAGATACTGACGATCGAATCTTGGGCAAGTAACATACCGAAGGACAAAGGGAATGACATACGGGATTATATGAATCCTTGGCACTGAGGTTCAAACGATAAGATCTTCGTAGAATATGTGGGATCCAATATGGGCATCCAGGTCCCGCTATTGGATATTGACCGAGGAGTCACTCGGGTCATGTCTGCATAGTTCTCGAACCCGCAGGGTCTGCATACTTAAGGTTCGACGTTGTTTTATGCATATTTGAGTTATCTGGTTGGTTACCGAATGTTGTTCGGAGTCCCGGATGAGATCATGGACGTCACGAGGGTTTCCGGAATGGTCCGGAAACGAAGATTGATATATAGGATGACCTCATTAGATTACCGGAAGGTTTTCGGAGTTACCGGGAATGTACCGGGAATGACGAATGGGTTCCGGGTGTTCACCGGGAGGGGGCAACCCACCCCGGGGAAGCCCATAGGCCTTGGGGGTGGCGCACCAGCCCTTAGTGGGCTGGTGGGACAGCCCAAGAAGGCCCTATGCGCCATAGGAAGAAAATCAAAGAGAAAAGGAAAAAAAGGGAGGTGGGAAAAAGGGGAAGGACTCTTCCTTCCAAACCTAGTTGGATTCGGTTTGGAAGGGGAGGACTCCCCCCTTGGCTCGGCCGACCCCCTTGGGGCTCCTTGAGCCCCAAGGCAAGGCCCCCCTCTCCCACCTATATATACGGAGGTTTTAGGGCTGATTTTAGACAACTTTGCCACGGCAGCCCGACCACATATCTCCACGGTTTTACCTCTAGATCGCGTTTCTGCGGAGCTCGGGCGGAGCCCTGCTGAGATTAGATCACCACCAACCTCCGGAGCGCCGTCACGCTGCCGGAAAACTCATCTACCTCTCCGTCTCTCTTGCTGGATCAAGAAGGCCGAGATCATTGTCGAGCTGTACGTGTGCTGAACGCGGAGGTGCCGTCCGTTCGGCACTAGATCGTGGGACGGATCGAGGGACGGTTTGCGGGGCGGATCGAGGGACATGAGGACGTTCCACTACATCAACCGCGTTTCTTAACGGTTCTGCTGTGCGATCTACAAGGGTACGTAGATCGAATATCCCCTCTCGTAGATGGACATCACCATGATAGGTCTTCGTGCGCGTAGGAAATTTTTTGTTTCCCATGCGACGTTCCCCAACAGTGGCATCATGAGCTAGGTTCATGCGTAGATGTCTTCTCGAATAGAACACAAAAGTTTTTGTGGGCGGTGATGTGCGTTTTGCTGCCCTCCTTAGTCTTTTCTTGATTCCGCGGTATTGTTGGATTGAAGCGGCTTGGACCGACATTACTCGTACGCTTACGAGAGACTGGTTTCATCGCTACGAGTAACCCCGTTGCTCAAAGATGACTGGCAAATGTCAGTTTCTCCAACTTTAGTTGAATCGGATTTGACCGAGGAGGTCCTTGTATAAGGTTAAATAGCAATTCATATATCTCCGTTGTGGTGTTTGCGTAACTATGATGCGATCCTACTAGATACCCATGGTCACCACGTAAAACATGCAACGACAAAATTAGAGGATGTCTAACTTGTTTTCGCAGGGTATGCTTGTGATGTGATATGGCCAACGATGTGATGTGATATATTGGATGTATGAGATGATCATGTTGTAATAGATATATGGACTTGCACGTCGATGGTACGGCAACCGGCAGGAGCCATAGGGTTGTCTTTAAACTAACGTTTGTGCTTGCAGATGCGTTTACTATTTTGCTAGGATGTAGCTTTAGTAGTAATAGCATGAGTAGCACGACAACCCCGATGATGACACATTGATGGAGATCATGGTGTGGCGCCGGTGACAAGAAGATCGTGCCGGTGCTTTGGTGATGGAGATCAAGGAGCACGTGATGATGGCCATATCATGTCACTTATGAATTGCATGTGATGTTAATCCTTTTATGCACATTATTTTGCTTAGAACGACGGTAGCATTATGAGGTGATCTCTCACTAAAATTTCAAGACGAAATTGTGTTCTCCCCAACTGTGCACCGTTGCTACAGTTCGTCGTTTCGAGACACCACGTGATGATCGGGTGTGATAGACTCAACGTTCACATACAACGGGTGCAAAACAGTTGCACACGCGGAACACTCGGGTTAAGCTTGACGAGCCTAGCATGTGCAGACATGGCCTCAGAACACATGAGACCGAAAGGTCGATCATGAATCATATAGATGATATGATTAGCAAGGGATGCTTACCACTGAAACTATACTCAACTCACGTGATGATCGGACTTGAGCTAGTGTAAGTGGGTCATGAACCACTCAAATGATTAGAGAGATGTACTTTTTGAGTGGGAGTTTAGCAAGTAAATTGATTAAGTTAAACTCTAATTATCTTGAACATAGTCTAAGTCCACTTTGAATATATTTGTGTTGTAGATCATGGCTCACGCGACAGTCACCCTGAATTTTAATACGTTCCTAGAGAAAGCTAAGCTGAAAGATGATGGAAGCAACTTTGTAGACTGGGATCGTAATCTTAAGCTAATCTTACAAGCTAGTAAGAAGGATTATGTCCTTAATGCTGCGCTAGGAGATGAACCACCCGCTACGGCTGACCAGGATGTTAACAACGCTTGGTTAACACGTAAGGAAGACTACTCAGTAGTTCAATGTGCAGTCTTGTATGGCTTAGAACCGGGACTTCAACGTCGCTTTGAGCGTCATGGAGCATATGAGATGTTCCAGGAGTTGAAGTTTATCTTTCAGAAGAACGCCCGGATCGAGAGGTATGAGACCTCCGATAAATTCCATGCTTGCAAGATGGAGGAGAATTCGTCTGTCAGTGAACATGTGCTCAAAATGTCTGGGTACTCAAACCGTCTAGCTGAGCTGGGGATTGAACTCCCGCAAGAGGCTATCACTGACAGAATCCTTCAATCACTACCGCCAAGCTATAAGGGATTTGTGTTGAACTACAACATGCAAGGGATGAACAAGTCACCCGGCGAGTTGTTTGCGATGCTGAAAGTCGCAGAGTCTGAACTCCGTAAAGAGCATCAAGTGTTGATGGTGAATAAGACCACTAGTTTCAAGAGAAACGGCAAAGGCAAGAAGGGTAATTCAAATAAGAGCGGCAAGACTGTTGCCAATCCGACGAAGAAACCCAAAGCTGGACCTAAGCCTGAAACAGAGTGCTACTATTGCAAGGGTATGGGTCACTGGAAGTGCAACTGCCCCAAGTATCTGGCTGATAAGAAGGCGGCCAAAGAAAAATCAGGTATATTTGATATACATGTTATCGATGTGTACTTAACCGGCTCTCATAGTAGTGCCTGGGTATTCGATGCCGGTTCTGTTGCTCATATTTGCAACTCGAAACAGGAACTGCGGAATAGACGAAGGCTGGCGAAAGATGAAGTGACGATGCGCGTAGCAAATGGTTCCAAGGTTGATGCAATCGTCGTCGGCACAGTTTCACTTCAGTTACCATCAGGATTAGTTATGAACTTGAATAATTGTTATTTAGTGCCTGCGTTGAGCATGAACATTATATCTGGATCTTGTTTATTGCAAGACGGTTACTCTTTTAAGTCAGAGAATAATGGTTGTTCTATTTCTATGAGTAACATCTTTTATGGTCATGCACCCAATGTGAGAGGATTGTTCATATTGAATCTTGATAGTGATACACATATACATAACATTGAGACCAAAAGAGTTAGAGTTAACAATGATAGCGCCATATTTTTGTGGCACTGCCGCTTAGGTCATATTGGTGTAAAACGCATGAAGAAACTCCATGCCGATGGACTTTTGGAGTCACTTGACTTTGATTCACTTGACACGTGCGAACCATGCCTCATGGGCAAGATGACTAAAACTCCGTTCTCCGGAACAATGGAGCGTGCCAGTGACTTGTTGGAAATCATACATACCGATGTGTGCGGTCCGATGAGCGTAGAGGCACGCGGCGGATATCGTTATTTTCTCACCTTCATTGACGATTTGAGTAGATATGGTTATGTCTTCTTAATGAAGCACAAGTCTGAAATATTTGAAAAGTTCAAGCAATTTCAGAGTGAAGTTGAAAATCATCGTAACAAGAAGATCAAGTTCCTACGGTCTGATTGTGGGGTGAATATATGAGTTTCGAGTTTGGTGCTCACTTAAGACAATGTGGAATTGTTTCACAGTTGACACCGCCTGGAACACCACAACGTAATGGTGTGTCCGAACGTCGTAATCGTACTTTATTAGAGATGGTGCGATCTATGATGTCTCTTACCGATTTGCCGTTATCGTTTTGGGGTTATGCATTAGACACAGCTGCATTCACTTTAAATAGGGCACCATCAAAATCCGTTGAGACGACACCATACGAACTGTGGTATGGCAAAAGGCCAAAGTTGTCGTTTCTTAAAGTTTGGGGATGTGATGCTTATGTCAAAAAGCTTTAGCCTGAAAAGCTGGAACCCAAAGCGGAAAGGTGCATCTTCATAGGTTACCCAAAAGAGACAGTTGGGTACACCTTCTATCTCAAATCCGAGGGCAAAGTGTTTGTTGCTAAAAACGGAGCTTTTCTCGAGGAGTTTCTCTCAAGAGAATTGAGTGGGAGGAAGATAGAACTTGATGAGGTTGTCGAACCTCTCATCCCTCTAGATGGTGGCGCAGGGCAAGGGGAAACCTCTGTCGTTGCGATGCCGGTTGAGGAGGAAGTTAATGATGATGATCATGAAACTCCGGTTCAAGTTCCTGTCGAACCATGCAGGTCGACGAGACCACGTGCTGCTCCAAAGTGGTACGGAAATCCCGTTTTGTCAATCATGTTGTTAGACAAGAATGAACCTGCAAATTATGAAGAAGCAATGGTGGGCCCAGATTCCAACAAATGGCTAGAGGCCATGAAGTCCGAGATAGGATCCATGTATGAGAACAAAGTGTGGACTTTGGAAGTACTACCTGAGGGCCGCAAGGCTATTCAGAACAAATGGATCTTTAAGAAGAAGACGGGCGCTGACGGCAATGTGATCGTTTATAAAGCTCGACTTGTGGCGAAGGGTTTTTCACAAGTTCAAGGAGTTGACTACGATGAGACATTCTCACCCCTAGCGATGCTTAAGTCCGTCAGAATCATGTTAGCAATAGCTGCATTTTTCGATTATGAAATCTGGGAGATGGATGTCAAAACGGCGTTCCTTAACGGTTTCCTTAAGGAAGAGTTGTATATGATGCAACCCGAAGGTTTTGTCGATCCTAAGAATGCTAACAAGGTGTGCAAGCTCCAGCGATCCATTTATGGACTGGTGCAAGCATCTCGGAGTTGGAACAAACGCTTTGATGAGGTGATCAAAGCATTTGGGTTTATACAAGTGGTTGGAGAATCTTGTATTTACAAGAAAGTGAGTGGGAGCTCTGTGGCGTTTCTAATATTATATGTGGATGACATATTGCTGATTGGAAACAACGTAGAGTTTTTGGAGAGCATAAAGGATTACTTGAATAAAAGTTTCTCTATGAAGGACCTAGGAGAAGCTGCTTACATTCTAGGCATTAAGATCTACAGGGATAGATCAAAACGCCTAATAGGACTTTCACAAAGCAAATACCTTGATAAAGTTTTGAAGAGGTTCAAAATGGAACAGTCCAAGAAAGGGTTCTTGCCAGTTTTACAAGGTACGAGATTGAGTAAGACTCAGTGCCCAGCAACTGATGAGGATAGAGAGCATATGAGCACTGTCCCCTATGCTTCAGCCATAGGTTCTATCATGTATGCAATGTTGTGCACTAGACCGGACGTTAGCCTGGCCATAAGTATGGCAGGCAGGTTCCAGAGTAATCCAGGAGTGGATCACTGGACGGCGGTCAAGAATATCCTGAAGTACCTGAAAAGGACTAAGGAGATGTTTCTCGTGTATGGAGGTGACGAAGAGCTCGCCGTAAAGGGTTACGTCGATGCAAGCTTTGACACAGATCCGGACGACTCTAAGTCGCAGACCGGATACATATTTATTCTTAATGGGGGTGCGTAAGCTGGTGCAGTTCCAAGCAAAGCGTCGTAGCAGATTCTACATGTGAAGCGGAGTACATGGCTGCCTCGGAGGCGGCTAAGGAGGGTGTATGGATGAAGCAGTTCATGACGGATCTTGGAGTGGTGCCAAGCGCACAGAATCCAATAACCTTGTTCTGTGACAACACGGGTGCCATTGCCTTAGCAAAGGAACCACGGTTTCACAACAAGACCAGACACATCAAACGACGCTTCAACCTCATCCGCGACTACGTCGAAGGGGAGGACGTAAACATATGCAAAGTGCACACGGATCTGAATGTAGCAGACCCGCTGACTAAACCTCTTCCACGGGCAAAGCATGATCAACACCAGAACTGTATGGGTGTTAGATTTATTACAACGTAATTCGCATGATGATGTGAGGACTAGATTATTGACTCTAGTGCAAGTGGGAGACTGTTGGAATTATTCCCTAGAGGCAATAATAAATATAGTTATTATTATAATTCCTATATCAAGATAATCGTTTATTATCCATGCTATAATTGTATTGAATGAAGACTTATATACATGTGTGGATACATAGACAAAACACTGTCCCTAGCAAGCCTCTAGTTGGCTAGCCAGTTGATCAAAGATAGTCAGGGTCTTCTGATTATGAACAAGGTGTTGTTGCTTGATAACTGGATCACGTCATTAGGAGAATCACGTGATGGACTAGACCCAAACTAATAGACGTAGCATGTTGATCATGTCATTTTGTTGCTACTGTTTTCTGCGTGTCAAGTATTTGTTCCTATGACCATGAGATGATATAACTCACTGACACCGGAGGAATGCTTTGTGTGTATCAAACGTCGCAACGTAACTGGGTGACTATAAAGATGCTCTACAGGTATCTCCGAAGGTGTTCGTTGAGTTAGTATGGATCGAGACTGGGATTTGTCACTCCGTGTGACGGAGAGGTATCTCGGGGCCCACTCGGTAATACATCATCACACACAAGCCTTGCAAGCAATGTGACTTAGTGTAAGTTGCGGGATCTTGTATTACGGAACGAGTAAAGAGACTTGCCGGTAAACGAGGTTGAAATAGGTATGCAAATACTGACGATCGAATCTCGGGCAAGTAACATACCGAAGGACAAAGGGAATGACATACGGGATTATATGAATCCTTGGCACTGAGGTTCAAACGATAAGATCTTCGTAGAATATGTGGGATCCAATATGGGCATCCAGGTCCCGCTGTTGGATATTGACCGAGGAGTCACTCGGGTCATGTCTGCATAGTTCTCGAACCCACAGGGTCTACACACTTAAGGTTCGACGTTGTTTTATGCGTATTTGAGTTATATGGTTGGTTACCAAATGTTGTTCGGAGTCCCGGATGAGATCACGGACGTCACGAGGGTTTCCGGAATGGTCCTGAAACGAAGATTGATATATAGGATGACCTCATTTGATTACCGGAAGATTTTCGGAGTTACCGGGAATGTACCGGGAATGACGAATGGGTTCCGGGTGTTCACCGGGAGGGGGCAACCCACCCCGGGGAAGCCCATAGGCCTTGGGGGTGGCGCACCAGCCCTTAGTGGGATGGTGGGACAGCCCAAGAAGGCCCTATGCGCCATAGGAAGAAAATCAAAGAGAAAAAGAAAAAAAAGGGAGGTGGGAAAAAGGGCAAGGACTCCTCCTTCCAAACCTAGTTGGATTCGGTTTGGAAGGGGAGGACTCCCCCCCTTGGCTCGGCCGACCCCCTTGGGGCTCCTTGAGCCCCAAGGCAAGGCCCCCCTCTCCCACCTATATATACGGAGGTTTTAGGGCTGATTTGAGACAACTTTGCCACAGCAGCCCGACCACATATCTCCACGGTTTTACCTCTAGATCGCGTTTCTGCGGAGCTCGGGCAGAGCCCTGCTGAGATTAGATCACCACCAACCTCCGGAGCACCGTCACGCTGCCGGAGAACTCATCTACCTCTCCGTCTCTCTTGCTGGATCAAGAAGGCCGAGATCATCGTCGAGCTGTACGTGTGCTGAACGCAGAGGTGTCGTCCATTCGGCACTAGATCGTGGGACGGATCATGGGATGGTTCGCGGGGCGGATCGAGGGACGTGAGGACGTTCCACTACATCAACCGCGTTTCTTAACGCTTCTGTTGTGCGATCTACAAGGGTACGTAGATCGAATATCCCTCTCGTAGATGGACATCACCATGATAGGTCTTCATGCACGTAGGAAATTTTTTGTTTCCCATGCGATGTTCCCCAACAGTTCACTAGTGATGTCTCTCTCCCAAAAGATGATAAACAACTATGCTTGGGTAAACAAATCACAGTTGGGCAATTGACAGAATTATGATCGCACCGGAATGCTAATTATGCTACTTGATAGTTAGAGGTTCAATAGTAATGGGCAGTACGCCAAGACAAGTAGACCGTTTATTCATCAGCATCTACTTACTAATCATCCACCTTGAGATATCTATCCAGAACATCTCGCTGGTATTAAGTTGCGAGCCCCACCCAAAGTGTAAATTCAAAGCAACAGACAACTGCATTAACGAACTATGAGTAAGGTAAACAATCATTGCAACCGTGGTCACAAGCACCATTGTTTTCTCCCTTGTGGCAACAAGCACATCCCCTAGTCTCATGTTTCTGTCACTCAAGCTAGACATCGAGGGGCATGAACCCACAATCATGCATAACGCTCCCTCTTGTAGTTACAATCTACTACTCGGCCAAAGCAATAAATAGCAACAGAGAACATGCATGAATCACTAAGGAACATGATATAAAAGGATAATCAAATATATAACTCATAACAATCTGAACATAATCTAATAATCCATTGGATCCCAACAAACCGAGCATAGCAATAGCAAGAGAATTACATAGATGCCTTGATCATGTAGGGCAGCTCACAAGGACTAACCATTGAAGCACAAGATTGGAGAGAAGACATCACATAGCTACTGGTCATGGACTCATGGTCCAAGGTGTACTACTCACGGCACGTCCGGGAAGCGTCCATGGCAGTGGAGAAGCTCCCGGAGGTCAATCCTCCCTCCAGCAGGGTGCCAGGAAGAGGTCTCCTGACGCTCCCGATCTCGGAAGCGCTGCGGTGGCGGGATGATGGAGAAATTCGCGATTCGAGAAGTTGTGCAAGGGTTTCCTCTCGGGACTCTAAATATAGGCCAATGGAGGGCACCGGAGGAGGTGGGACCCACCCAGGCGGCCTCCTGGCGCGGCCTAGGGCTTGGCCGCGCCAGCAGGTCGCCTGGGAGGCCCCTAGCCCCCCTCTGGCCCATCTTCGGTGATCCGGAAGCTTCTGTTTCGCTGATTTTTTATATATTTTTTCTAGAATTTTTCGGGCTTTGGAAAATTGGGTAAAAGCCCCTGCAAAATAGACATCAGTAGACAGAAACTGGCACTGGGTGCACTGAGTTAGTAGGTTAGTCCAAATATGTATAAAATTATATAAAAGTGTAGCAAAACATATAACAATGTCACCCAAAAGATCATGGAACAAGCAGAAATTATAGATACGTTTGGGACATATCAACATCCCCAAGCTTAATTTCTTCTCGTCCTCGAGTAGATAAATGGTAACACAATAATTTCTGTGGTGACATGCTAACACACATATAAGAACTTCAAAGTAAAGCAAGTGAGATATGTAATTCAAGTCAAGACAATAACAAGCAAGAGTCTATATCTAGTATTGAGTTTAGCAAAGTAAGAACATAAAGGTGCAAGAGCTCTCGCTGTCCGTGACTCGAATGTCTCCAAATGGTGTTTGCGTGCAAGAAGTGGGAGATGGGTTGAGGTCATAAAATATTTTTTAATTGATAACTCAATCTACTAAAATTTCACACTTGGTCTCCTTCGGAATCTTATTTTGACTCATCCCCACACCACTAGTCAGGCACAAGTCAAAATGATCCTCTCCCTTTCGGTTTTGAGCACTCATGCAATGGATGAGCATAAGCAAGATATGCTCGCACGTAGTATGGCAAATAGAATAATGATGGGGAAGGAAGACAAAAAGGTGTGATAGGCTCACATCAATGAGGACAATCATAGGCGAGAGAAAGCCAAATGATAGAAATGATGTGAGGAGTAGGGATTGCCATGTAACAGATGCACATATGAGCTAAGGTAAGCTCTCCAATGGAACTAGTGGGGGTGCATCCAACTTGTTTGCTCATGAAGACCTAGAGCTCATTTGAGGAGGCTCATCATTGGATTATGCAAACCAAGTTCTATAGTGTAAGGGTCCCCACATAGTTATGCATGAATGATAATATCTATTTAGTACAAATATAACAATGGAGTACGAGTGTGGATCTTTCAAAAGGAATAGTAGTGTTACCCCTTTCTCTCTTTTTTTTTCTTTTTTTTGCGTGGCCTCTTTGGCTCTTTCTTTTTTATCTCTTATTTGTCCTCTTTGGGATCTTTTGTTTTGTCCACTTTGGGATCTTTTCCTCACTTAAGGACAACACTCTATGTTTTACATGAATAAAAAGAAAAATCATCACAGTTTATAAGAAGTACTCAACATAAAGACAAGTGAAAACTATCATGATGTACGCAAATGTATGCCTCTGCCAGTGTAGTAGGATATGCAATGATACTAGCGAGTCATGTAGCAGTAATAAGGGCAAGGCTCAACTAGCATGCGGCTCCTCAATCAAGCAAAAGCATGTATGACATGAAGATCAAGTCATGAGATGGTGGATGTTGCATGGCAAACTATCTCGGAAAGGCTATGGAAATGCCTTCGTAGGTAGGTATGGTGGCTGTTTTGAGGAAAGATATAATGAGGCTTATGTATGACAGAGTGTATCATGTCATGGGTTTGGATGCACCGGTGGAGTTTGCACCAACTCTCAATGTGAGAAAGGGCAATGCACGGTACCGAAGAGGCTAGCAAAATATGGATGGTGGAAGTGCCAACAATCGAATACTCACATTAGTCCAAAGAAATCATACACTTATTATCGGTAACTCTTTATCTAGTTAGGAAATTCACAAAGAGACAAGTACCCCGAGGAGGAGTGTTTGGGGGTTTGGTTATCCTTGCGCATCCTCGACTCATGGTAACGTGTGGGTACTCTATATATTCCAACCACTCCAAAGGTTAGCGATCAATTTAGTAGCTAGAGTTCTCAACTAATTTTAGTTTTTGAAAAACACACGGATTTGCCAAAATACGACACATATCACTAATAGGCTCAAGCTCTTGGCACCGATAGTCCAAACATTACTCAAATCAATACCTCAAACTATTGCAAGTTACTACTATACTTAAATAGCAACCTCAATTACCTACTCATGCAAGACACACAACTCACTGCAATGAGCCAACTCTGTAAACAAGATAAGCATGATACTCAAGAGAGTTCCATTAGCAACCTAAATAATAGCTCTTAAAAAGATAAGCATGAAAACTAAGAGCTAAGCATGACAGTAGCTACGAAAAGATGAAGAACACACAAAAAGGATAAGCATGAAAACCTATGTTGTGTTCTAGAGTGGAATGGAGCGTGTATCTCTCCCAAACAAGGTAGGCTAGGTTCCGACTTGTTATGAACAGCAAGCAAAACGAAAACAAACTAAAAAGTAAAGAGCGAGACGCTCCAAGCATAGCACATATCATATGAAGTGATAAAAATATAGCATGGAGATGGACGAACTGATGATTGTTGATAGAGAAGGGGATGCACGGGGGCATCCCCAAGCTTAGATGCTTGAGTCTCCTTTGAATATTTATTGGGGTGCATGGGGGCATCCCCAAGCTTGAGCGCTCGACGCTCCTGTATCTTCTTTCATCATCTCTCATCGCATACTTGAAAACCCCCTTCATATGAAACTCATCATAAGCTGATTAGAGTGGTTAGTTCCCTCAATAAAATAATTCATTACCTGCTGGAAATAAAGATTTTTATGAAAATATACTGCTTCTTATGAATGCCAAAAGGTTTTTGGAAATAAAAAGTAAGCTTAGGATTTGCAAAACAATGAAAACGCAAAACATGGCAGAATCTGTGAAAAACAGAACACAAGGTAGTAAATAATTTATTCGGGGCACTTCTGCAACTCAAATCAAAAAACTCAGAACAGATGCCAGAAATACAATTATACAGAGCATGCTGTCAAAAACATTCAGATAAAAAAGATGAACTGATGATTTTTGGTGAATTTTTCCGTCAGGCAGACAGAATCCATTTCTGGACAGCATGTCACAATTTTTTAACTTTCTTGCAATCGGAGGCTATAACTGGGCACAAAGCTTAAAAATAAAGATACAATGATGTTGGTACAGTAGTAACAAGCGTATAGACCACTAAAACTTAAAGTAAAAACTCAAAGTAAAGATAACAAGGGTTGTCTCCCTAGAGATCTTTCTTTATAGCCATAAAGATAGGCTTAAGATTTTAATAATGCTCTCGTAGGAATAAGAGTTGTAGAACAGAAGAGAGCATCAAGAAGAAAATACCAAACACATTTAAGTCTAACATGCTTCCTATGCATAGGAATATTGCAATAGAATAATTCATTGAAGCACAAAGCAATAAGCATAGGAAGGCAAAACAAGTACAGCTTCAAAACCTTCAACATAAAGAGAGGGAACTTGATATTATTGAAATATCTATAAGCATATGTTCCCTTGTCATAATAATTTTCAATGGGATCATGAATAAACTCAACAATATAAGTATCACATAAAGCATTGTTACCATGATCCACATGCAAAAAAGGTACTCTTACTCTCCACATAAGCATAATCTTTGGGGAGCCCATGGTTAGGACATTTTAGCATTAAAGTTTTCAGTCTCCCCCAAGCTTGAGCTATGCTCTCTCCGCCACGAGGATAGAAATTATAAACATAATTCCTATTCTCATGGACTTCATGAAGAGTATAAAACTTGGAGTAAAAGAGAGACCGAATCTCTTCCCAATCCCGTGGGTGAGAATCATCTAGTAGCCTATACCATTCCAATGCTTTTCCTTTCAGTGACAAGGCAAATAATTTCCTCGTGACTCCATATCTTGTCAATCCTGAAATCTTAAACAACTCACAAAGTTTTGTAAGTTTCAACAAATGAATGCTAGGATTGACTGTTCCATCTCCTGCATAACAATCATTCCTAATTATTTCAATTATCCCAAGTGGTATTTTGAATGTGATACATTTAGTAGGTGGAGGAGACTTCTCTACCACGGGTGTGTTAAAGCGGCCTTCCCCAAGCAGCGAACTAAGTCATGCCAATCATGAAAAGCAAACTAACAAGACTAAAAAGCAAAGGTAAATGATAGCATGCAACTCCCCTATCTTGAAGACTGGAGTCCCCGGCAACGGCGCCAAAAATTTCCTTGATGACGAGTTGATGGATATACTTCTCTCCCCTTGTTGGTTAACCCAAGTGGAAGGTGGAGATGTAGTCAGCAGCAGATTTCCCTTACACGAAGACTGTAATGTTTATCAACCCAGGAGGACTCCTAGGCTCAACAAGTACGTGTCTTACACCCTGGCGCTAGCAGAAGACGTGGACCTGCACACACAACAAATAACTTTTCTCCCAACGAGTACAGAGAGGTTGTCAAACTCTCCGGCCTTGTAGTTTGCAAAGGATCAAAACAAAAGCGGGAAAGTAATAGTGATTGCAACGGAAAAGTAAATGAAAGCGATAAATGATGGAGGTGTAAACAATGATAGTGATATGGACCGGAGTCACATGATGTTCACTAGTGATGTCTCTCTCCCAAACGACGATAAACAACTATGCTTGGGTAAACAAATAACAGTTGGGCAATTGACATAATTATGATCGCACCACAATTATAATTATGCAACTTGATAGTTAGAGGTTCAATAGTAACCGGCAGTACGCCAAGACAAGTAGACCATTTATTCATCAGCATCTACTTACTAATCATCCACCTTGAGATATCTATCTAGAACATCTCGCCGGTATTAAGTTGTGATCCCAGTTGTGCCAACAGAAACTATAGATACATTTGGGACGTATCAGTGCTTCGTCAATTTCGGGCTCCAGTTGTGCCTCGATTGACGATGTTTTATTGGGAATCATCGGGTGTACCTGGAATTAGACGATTACGTCGGCCGGTTTGAAGGATGTGGACTTGGGCCACTTGTCGAGGTTCATGTCATTTGTGTCTACCACGACACGTAGTGCCAGGAGTTCTTCTATGGCAAGATTCTCTACCAGCACTTCCATTGAGAGGGATGCCGTTTTGTTTCTGGCTCGGAGGGCTCTTTTGGGGTCACTGTTTACCGTGGTCACTCTGCTGGGACCTGGCATTTTGAGTTTCATGCACCCATAATGCGGTATGGCCTTGAATTGTGTGAAGGCTTGCGTCCCAAGAGTGTGTGGTAACCATTGTGGAATGGGACAATATGAAAGATAGCTCTTCAGATCGGTAATTATCGGGTGAACCGAATACCACGTCGAGCGCTACTCGTCCTATGCAGCGGGCCTCTCTTCCGGGGACAATACCCTGGAAGGTGGTTGTGCTCGACTCGATTCTAGATCGGTCGAACTGCATTTTTTCAAGCGTGTCCTCGTAAATGAGGTTGAGGCCACTGCCCGTGTCCATCAGTACCTTGTTGAGTCTGAATCCATCGACTATGGGGTTTAGGACTAGGGCGGCAGGTATCCGACCTATACTAGCCATCGGCTCGTCGCCCTGGTCGAACGTGATAGGTGTGTTCGACCATGGGTTTGCCACTGCTACATGATGGATTTGATGGAGCTCCCGAAAGGCGCTCTTTCTCTTATTTTTTGAGGTGAACGTCTTGTAGATCGTTAAGATCTCTTTGGTTGTATCCGGCGGTGCCATTGGCCGATGCTCCGAGTGTGTTGCATTGAGGATAGTTTCTTCGCTTTTTGCGACATGCCTGAGGACCAACATGCTCTAAGGCTATGGTGGAGCTTGATTCCGGCAGGCGGAATGTATGGGACATGGCTCGGGCTGTTTGGAAAAATAACTTGAAAATGTGGGAAGAATGTTTGCCTCATATTAATTTGCTTATAATCGTTAATTGCATTCTACTACTAAGATGTGCCCTTTTAAAATTGTGTATGGTTTCATACCTCGTGAACCTATTGATATGTTGCCTCTTCCATCTTCAGAGAAGGTTAATTTCAATGCTAAACAACGTGTTGAATTGATACTAAAATGCATGACGTAATGAAGGAAAACATTGAGCGTATGAATGCTAAATACAAACATGTTGGTGATAAGGGTAGAAAACATGTTGTCTTTGCACCTCGAGATCTTGTTTGGTTGCATTTGCATAAGGATAGATTTCCTGATTTGCGCAAGTCAAAGCTAATGACATGTGTTGATGGTCCTTTTAGGGTGTTCGAGAAAATAATTGCTAATGCATAAAACTTGAGCTGCCTGTAGAGTTTGGGGTTAGTCAAACTTTTAACATTGCAAATTTGAAGCCTTATTTGGGTGAGGAATATGAGTTTTCGTCGAGGACGACTTCAGTTCAGGAAGGGGGGGATGATGAGGACATCAATACCATTGTTACACCCACATCCCCTGTTGTTGTACACACTAGACCAATTACTAGAGCTCGCGCACGCCAATTGAATTACTAGGTACTTTCGTTTCTTGGTAATCCTTCTAATGTTCATGAACATATGATGCTGCCTAAATTAGATACTTTTGTTTTTCTTATGAATGAAGGACTTAGCATGGACAAGGAGGATGGCCATTGGAGCGGGATCAAACATTGAGGGGAAGGTGCACGTGCGGGAAAGAACAAGGGAGCTTCCAGTGGTGATTTTTGAACTTTGAAGCCTACATAAGGAGAGCATGAAGGCCAGGATGAAATATACAAGATGCCACTTCATAAATTTCGTCTATGGGCTATTATAGGTGCTTCATCACCTTATTTTTGGGGAAGGCCCATGTAATTTAGAAATACTACAATATAGGATGTTTTTAGAGTCCGTATGTGTGGGGAAACCGAGCTTAGGTCGTTATCGAATCCCTCCTCTAATGGGTCATGAAAATCCCTCTCCAATCCCTCGTATATAGCCATTAGGTTACCGTTTAGACTTGGGTTTTGTTTCGATTACAAGTTCGCCATAGCTGCAACTTCGCGTTCTTCGTTTGTGTTCTACGACCAGACCAAGACGTCACAGAATTCCACTTTCATCAATAAAGCTTTCCTCTTATATTCGCAACATCCAGATTGCAATTTCTGTTTTTGCTTGTTCTTTCTTTGCGTGCAGGAAACATAACCTCGTGGTCAGGTTGATCATGCTCCGACATGGTCAATAATCTCTCAAAGTTGGTTTAGTGATTGCTAAGGCGCGACGCACTCATACGTTCGTAGTCGGATCGTCAAAGTCTACTCCATCGAAAATGATAGTCACCATCTCATTTAAAGACAGGGACAACTTCACCTCTATCACTTGCGCCCCTGGATCGTTTGCGCTGACGTCGGTGCTTGGGCGGCTCCTCACGGGGCTTGTCGTCATTCCCTCTGGGGTGTGGTCGCCGACCTTCCCCATGGTGTCGTCGCCCTTATCGCTAGGGATGTCCACCATATAGACATCATAGATGGAGGTGATTGTCCACCATCCACTCGTGGGATGGGGAGTGGGGTCGACATCTTCGTCTAGATCCTCGGCCTCCTTAGAGGCGTAATCCACCATATCGGTTAATTCTTCAATAGTGGGTACCAAGTGGGTGGTGGGTGGGGCGTAAAATTCCCCATGGCCCACCTCAAGATCAATCCGGGAATAGTTCAAGGGCAGGTCATCTGTAACATTCACTGTTTTGATTTGGGGCAGGGTCTCGTTCAATAGCGAGAGGTCAGCCATACTAGTCTTCTGAATTATTGCAGAGTTGAACTCCAGCAAGTCGGCACAGGGAGCATGCTCGCCAAGGTCGAACCCTGGTCTTGGGACGCTTTAATCGGATCCGAGCTCAAAGCTCGATCCAAGGTAAGGCTCGACCGGTGATGGGGTCGGGCAGGAGGCGCGAAGTTAAAGCTTCAGGATTTTTAGGATCATCGGTCAAGGCCGAGATCCCCATAAGGACCAGATCGCCACGGGCGTCGGCGGCATACTCCAGCTTGCCGAACTTGATGTGTTGTTCTGGGGCGAAGCCGACGATTTGGTTGAGGTGATCGGTCGCATCGACATGTAGAATGATGCTGCCGAATGCAAAGAGCTAGCCAGGGATGAAGGCATCCCCACTATGGATGTTATCGCTAATGACTAAGCGTGCCATGGATCCTTTGGCGGTCGCACAATGGGACTCTCAATTAAAGCACAAATGTCGGTGTCAAAACCAACAGATCTCGGGAGTCCCGAGTTGTAGATCTTGGATCGATGGGTAACAGGAAACACATGGATAATATTTACCCAGGTTTGGGTCCTCTCGGAGAGGTAAAACCCTACGTCATGCTCGATTATATTGATGATTGTATAAGGATTACATAGTCGGTCTACCATGAGATCAGATGAATTAAACCCTAGATGATGGTTTTGTCGATATATGGTACTCTACGAACTAAAACCCTCTAGTTTATATAGATTCCAAGGGTACCTAGGGTTACACATAGTCGGTTATCATCAAGGGATAAACATGACGATTCCGCCATCTTGACTTGGAGCACACACCAAGGCTTCAAAGCTTTCCTCGCCGAACATGGCGTCGTCTTATAGTTCGACCCTTCAATTAATAGTAGTCACACAGTGGCCCACCTGTCCGGCCTATAGAGATAGACCGACGGCCCAAGGACCCCAAAGTCCCGGGCTCCCTCAATTTCTATGAATAAATATTGCATGAATATCCGCTTGTCTATCAATTGCCCAACAATAGTTTGTCTACCCACCATATGCTTTCTTCGAGAGAGAAGCCTCTTGCAAAAACTGTGGCCCCAGAGTCTCCTCACAAATATATTACTAAAATACAAAAAATACCTAGATGCCATTTATTATTTGCATTTACTTTTTATATTAAATATATTTATACTATATATCTATCACTACTTATCGCTTGCAAGTAATGAGTTTAAGGGGATTGACAACCCTCTTGCCCGTGTTGGGTGCAAGTGTGTGCTCTTTTGTGTGTAGGCGCTGAAGAAGGGAAATTGCGTGGTCCTCCTATTGGTTCGATAACCTTGTTTCTCACTAAGAGAAATACTTACCTCTACTCTGCTGCATCGTCCCCTCCTCTTTGGGGAAAATCCCAACGCGGTCCATAAGTATCAACTACCAATCGTGTTGGCATGTACTTATGTAATGTTTCTTAAAGGATCCTACAAGGACAATAATGTGTAGTTTTTTACTCTTAAAGAATCATATAAGGACAATCACCTATAATTCTTTTTTTCTTTGAATGTGTTTATGCAAGGGCACTAGAGTAGTTGTTTTCTAGATAAACTAATGATTTGATCAAGCTGTCTAGTCGTCCACCCTCATAATCTTTTCATACTGAGTATGTATGGATTGAACGGTTATCTATCTCCATGTGCATGATAAGTAGAATCATCTACTTTTTCCTGAATCATTTTCATGTGTGCACCATATGTGCTGAATGAATACATCTTTGTTGTATCGTTTTATCGCCAACCATGATAGGGGATAGTTACTATATTTGTCATTGTCTATTGAAGCCCATGGTGAGCTCCAGATCGTTGAGTAGTTGTCCCAGTCATCTAGATTCCATACTCAGCAAGGACCTATGGGTTTATGATTGGGTGCAGAAGTAGTCCTCTAGGGAACTTCTTCAATTTTTGCTTGATGAACATCTCATCACATCAACCTTACTTATGGATATAGAAATATAGCATGCCGGTAAATCTTAAAGTTTTCCATTGTTGTTGCTCTTGATAGGCTATACAAACAACACGTCTTGAAAAGGCGGTACCCTAATATTGGTGCAAATTTTTCATGAGTTGGTTGCTCATCTGCTATTTGGGAAACCATTGAACATTTCATCTTTGAACACCCTTTCAACATTTTCTATTCATCAAGTCTTCATATTCAATGGTCTGTGAGTCCTACTCGGATTGCTCTCATTATTCCTCGGTCTCCGAATTCTACGCGGACTACTCTCATTATTGAGTAATCTCCGAATTCTATGTGGATTACTCTCATTTAAAAGCCTTTGTTCCATCAAATTGTAATGTAGTTACTATTTTCTTGTTATTCATAGGTTACCCGCCAAACTTTTGGGATGACAAAGATGGTCGACGTTACTTATCATGTTTGGAACAACACAACATACAAAAGGAACACATAACGTTGCTAACAACATACAATCGCAATTCACAAACACCTCTGATCATAATGTAAGTGTGCATACACCATGTTGTCAAAATTGCAAAGTAGTAGCATGTTAATTTGTGATTGCTTGGTCATTCTACGTGTGTGTATTAATGTGTGATTGCTAGGTTATGTTACATGTTACCAGTCGGTTGCAACATGTCTGTGTGTGTGGTTAATTCTTAGAGCCTCTTTGCTTCACAAGATTCTAAGACACAAGAATGTGAAAAAACATGAGACTAGAATGGCATTGGCGTGCTTAGTCCCACATGACTGAAAGGTCATGTGAGTGTGGACAGGGAGAATATAGGATCCTATGGAAAATCATAGTATAGTGGCACTACAAAAGAGTCCTACAAGAAAATGTCCATGCTTTGCAAACCAACATATCAATCGAACAACCAACATAAAAGCCTTTCTGCCTAGCACTACTTTATAGACCCTACCATGCTAAATACATACAAGGTATATCACTTTGGATGTATGCTAAGCATAAAGCCATTTTGCCTAAAGAAAATCAAGAATTATTTAACCCAAAAAATGGTGCCCCGCTTAGTGCTTCACACAACACTTAGTACCACCACGTGGTCCAAACAGCCATCTCCTATTTTCAACAGTCAAGTAAATATTTACGCCTGCAAACACAATCCTAGCCTCTGCTCAGCTTGCAATACTAGGTACTCCTGGATGTTCCTCCAGCCATTATTTTTCACACCCGGAAAGAACCATGAATCAACCCCGAAGTGAGCTAGGAGGACGACCAAAGCGAGGTCAGGGCAGCGGAAACGCAAACAAAAGAATTGCAAGGCCAAGGGGGTACTCTTAATAGTGCAGTTCTTTCCACGACTCAAATCAAACCAAAACTAAAATTTCTGAGTCATCGGTAAACCACACCTTGACCTTTTTGAATTGGGGGGGGGGAGGGTACACAAATCCAACATGATCTTTATGGAACCAGTATCCCGAGATAAACTATACCAATGATATTAGTTTGACTAACTTCATTGTCATCACACGAAAAATAACATTAAGTGCCACCAGCACTTTCAGTTACATAATTATTTTATCTTACTTCATGAAATGCCTAGTTTCATTACTCACTACTTTTGATGCCAATGGATTTCGACCTACTAAGTGGATCATTAGCCATAAATTCAGATGAAATTCTGGTTCACGGATTCACGGACGTACTACGCGTTTAATAATATAACAAAATGCTATTCATTGTCACAAATTGTTTGATTGCACACTACACGTGTATATACTTATATTTATATATCACTGTTGTTTGTAGACATCCTACTAGGGTAACTGTAGACTCCGGTCCAATTATGTCCATAAGTATGCACATTTTTTAGTTTTACGTGAACTTCTATTTTTGTAGTTAATTATTCTAAAATTTCATAAAACATCCGAACACATTATACACACATAAGTTATTGCAAAGCAAAACTAGTTAGATCGACAACCTCAATAGAATTATTTGGGGGATCCTTAATTTGTGTTGCAGGATTGCTTGACTCAGACTAGAGGTTTGTTATTTATATGAGTTGATACCTTGGTTCTCAACCGAGGGCAAGGTTGCCGCACTACAAACCCTTACAACTGGAGCCCAACAACGTAGATTTTAATACATAGGTGGAAGCTACCAATGGTGTTGACATGTACTTATGTATTGGTTCTTAAAGGACCCTAGAAGGACAATAATGTGTGTGTTTTTTTACTCTTACAAACTCATATAAGGACAATCACCTATAGTTTTTTTTCTTCGAATGTGTTTATGTAAGAGTAGTGGAATGGTTGTTTACCACATAAACTAACCATTTGATCAAACTGTCTAGTCGTCCACCCCGATAATCTTTTCACACTGAGAAGGTACAGATTGAAGGTTGGTCTATCTCCATGTGCATGATAAGTGGAATCATCTACTTCTCCTAGAATCATTTGCATGTGCGCATTAATATTTTCTCGATGAAGACATCTTTGTTGTACCCTTTTTTCTCTAACCATGATGAGGGATAGTTATTACATCTACCATTATCCGTTGAAGCCCATGGTGAGTGGAACATTGTTAAATAGTTGCCCTAGTCATCTAGATTACATGCTCGACAAGGACCTATGGGTTTATGATTGAGGGCAGAAGTAGTCTTCATGGGAAGTTCTTCAATTTTTTCTTTAGAACATCTCGTGACATCAACCTTACTTGTGGATATAGAAATATAGCATGTTAGTAAAGGTTAAAGTTTTTCCATTATTGTTGCTCTTGATAGGCTATACTCCCTACGTTCCTTTTTTGTTTGCGTTTTAGCTCCAGCCCGGATACCAATTTGAGGAGCACTCAGCAAAATTTGGACTATTTTGCCCCTGAATTGCTACAGAGGAGACATTAGGCAGTTAATCCGTGCATGCAAACGATTGGCCTGCACTCATATATTCTTGCGCCCACTGTCTTCATCTCTCTGCATGCACGTCTCTCCCCCCTCCATCTCTATGCATGCGCTTCTCTCTTCCGGTCTGCATGCAAACGGCCCTCTGTGAGCGGGAGCACGCCACCGTATGCGAGCTCACCGTCGTCCACCTCGAGCAAGATGTCCTCCGTAAGCAAGTTGTCGTTCATGGGCTGACTGTCCTCTAGAGGTTGGCTGTCCTCCCACAGCCATGATGGGTGGATTTCATCCATGGAGAGGGTATGTGGAGTAAGAAGTGAAGTGGAGAGAAGAAGAGACAGGGGGATGTGGAGTAGTCTGCTAGGGTGGATGGGAAGGAGAAGAAGAGGTAAGCGGCTGCCTCCGGAAGATGCGAAGGACGTTGGATAAAGAGTGATGCGAGTAACTGCACGCATGCATGCGATCACCTGGAAAGCAGGGGCATAGCTGGAAACATAAGCCAAAAAAGGCCAACACGCAGAGCATTGCGGGAAAAACCAATTTTTCCAGAGCGCGGACAAAAAAGGACCGGAGGGAGTACTAACAAGACATGTTGAAAAGGAGGTCCCTAATGTTGGTGCAAATTTCTCATGCGCTGGTTGCTCATGTGCTACTTGGGAAACCATTGAACATTTCATCTTTGAACACCCCTTCAACAGTTTGTATTCATCAAGTCTTCGTATTCAATGGTCTCCGAATTCTACTCGGATTTTCCCAGTCTCCGAATTCTACACGGGCTGCTCTCATTATTGAGTGGTCTCCGAATGCTACGCGGAGTAGTCTCATTGAACAAACTTCGTTCCATCAAAACTGTAATATAGTAACCATTAAATCGTTATTCGTAGGTTACCAGCCAAATTTTTCGGGATCACAAAGATGGTCGACGTAACTAATCATGTTTGGAACAACACAACGTACAAAAGGGCCACATAACATTGCTAACAACACGCGATCGCAATTCACTGATCAGAATGTAACCATGCAGACATCGTGTTGTGAAAACCGAAAATGAAGTAGCCTGTTAATTTGTGGTTGCTTGGTCATTCTATGCTTTGCGTATTAATGTGTGATTGCTAGGTTATTTTACGCGTTACCAGTCGGTTGCAACATGTGTGTGGTTGTGGTTCATTCTTAGAGCATCTTTGCTTCACAAGATTTCTAAAACACAAGAATGTGAAAAACTTGAGATTATAATGGCATTGGCATGTTTAGTACCACATGACTGAAAGGTTACTTGAGTTTGGACGGGGAGAATGTAGGATCCCTACGGGAAAAACCATAGTATAGTGCTACAAAAGAATCCTACTACAAGAAAATGCCCATGGTTTCCTACCATCGTATCAATAAAACAAACAACATAAAAGCCTTTCTGTCTAGTACCTACTCCCTCTGTAAACTAATACTCCATTCGTTCCTAAATATAAGACCTTTTAGAGATTGCACTATAAACTACATACGGATGTACATAGACATATTTTAGAGTATAGATTCACTCATTTTGCTCCGTATGTAGTCCATAACGAAATGTCTAAAAGGTTTTATATTTAGGAACGGAGGGAGTATAAAAACATATAAAACACTATTTTAGTAATCTAAATGTTCATATATTAATTTACAGAGGGAGTACTGTTTTAGACACACCGTCATGCTAAATACTACTAGTACTACGAGGTACGTATGAGCATAAAGCCTTTTTTGCCTAGAGAAAATCCTGAATTCTTGCACCCGAAAAAATGGTGCCCCACTTAGTGCTTCACACAGCAGTTAGTGCCACCACGTGCTCCACTTAGTCGTCTCCTGTTCACAGCAGTCAAGTAGAGATTCAGCCCTGCAACCACAATCTTAGCCTGCGGTTGCCTAGCAATACTAGGTACTCCCGGATGTTCCTCCGGCCGTTATCTTTCACACACGGATAGAGCCATGAATCGATCCCCAAGTTGGCCAGGAGGACGACCAGAGCAAGGTCGGGCGCAGCGGAAAAGCAAACAAAAGAATTGCAAGGCCAAGGGGGGACACGGCCGACGCCCAACACGCACGCCCCCGACACGCGGCTACCAGCACGAGCAGTCGCCACTTCGCATATCTCCTCCCCCACACCACATGGATGTGTGGCGGCGTACGGACCTGCAGGCATGTTGTTAACTTGGATACTGCAAGGAATTGGAGCTGTCAAAATCATACTACGCTGAAGGCAAAGTGGCAAACAGACAGCAGGGGATACACACATCAACTGATGAACATGACAAGCGAGTATTCCATTTCAAGACAGGCAGATATGCAATGGTTTATCAGGTATCGGCCACCATGAGCATCAGCAGCAGCAGCAGCAGCAGCAGCAGGATTGCCTGCCTGCTCTTCTTCTAATAAATTTCTCGCTTTCACTAGCTTGACTCAACGAACTCGACTAAGACGACTGACGACCGGAGGAGACTGACTGACTGACTGGCTGACTGACCCATGGGTGTCAAGAGCAGCTAGATTGTTTGCTGGCTGTTCCTAAACCCCTAAATCCTAAAGGGCAGTCCCTATGACATGACAAAAACGGAAATTCGACACGAAAATTCACGGGATGAAGGAGCCGATCACGGATAGGATCTCTAATTTAATCTAGCAGCTCAATGGATTGGCTTGGCTATCGATGATGCCCCTACGGCAGCGGCGCCTGGGATGGGGCTGGAGCAGGGGCCGGGGCGCCGTCGCCGGCCTTGGCGGCGAGGCGGGCCGCCGCGCGCTCGGCGCGGCGGGCCTTTGCGGCGGCGCGGACGGCGGGGGAGGCGCCCTCGCCCTCGCCCTCGCCCTCGCTCTCGCTCCGGAGCCGCATCTGCATGACGCGGCGGTGGGAGTTGGAGTGCAGCAGCGGGGAGAAGGTGGGGCTGTTGGCCGGCCGGTACTCCGGGAGCAGCCGCCCCGTCTTGTACCGCACGCCGCACGCGTTGCACAGCGTGCGGGGCCCCAGCGGACCCTGCCGCCACTGCGGGGTCACCTCCGACGCGCAGTGCGTGCACCGCCGAGCCGCCGGGAGCGGCGGCGGCAGCGTGGGCGGCTCCGCCAGGTTCCACGGGGCCGTCACCCGACGCCGACGCCCCTTCGTCCTCGGCCCCACCGCCGGCCGCCCGGACGGCGCGGCCGGCACCAGCTCCGGCACCTCCTCCACCGCCTCCACCGCCATGGTCTCCACCGACGGGAACGCGTCCATGTTCGAAAGCCACTCCAGCTCCTCCAAATCCTCCTCCCCCGCCGCCGCCAGTCCCCAATCCCCCGCCGCCGCCGCCGCCGCCACCTCCAACCCCTACAAGAAAAGAAAAAAAACACAAAACTTTGTTTAGCCCCTCTATCTAACCCTCAGCCACAGTCACGAGGGGGGAGGGGAGAAGCAGCCACCGTCTGGTCAAAGAACATATTGAAGCTGGGCAGGTCCTGGTCCAGCGCCGCCGCCGCCGCCGCCGCCGCCGCGGCCTGCTTGCCAACATCGCCGCCGCCCACCATGGTCGCCGCCGGCACGAGAACGCACGCGCACACAGGGATGGAAAGAAATGGAAAGACAAAAGCGGACCGATTTCTTCGACGCTCCTACTGTTCGATCGATCCGGTGGCCTTTTTATCGTCAGCGCCTCCACCCCTTTCCTGGAGGATTTTTGTTGCTATCTTTGCTCAAGCGGGAGCGGAGTGATTAATTTTTGTCTCGTTTCTTGGTGATGATGCGAGGGAAAACCATCGGTGTTAACGAGGGTAAATTACCCATGGCGTTCACGTGGCCGCGCCTCTCTTCTCTTGCCTTCGGGGCGTCACCGCGTCCAGTGGCTACACGCGATTTGGATTCATTAGCTGGTCACTAAATACGGCGGATTTATTACTCGCCAAAATGCGATATACGCTGGGAATAATGTTATTTATTCGTGGAAAAGAGGGGGTTATACGGTGGAGGTTATTTGCAGGGACAGACGATAGAAACGGAAGGCCAGCGAGTTTCCATTTCCGCCGGGGGTGTGTGTGGCTTTGCCAGCTCACGCCTTGCAAAATTCATTAAAGAGTACAGTATTTGCATGAGTATTGCCAGAATACAGTTGTTCTAGAAAGATCCAGGGGCAATTAACCTCGGAGAATCGTCGCAAAAAAAAAAACCCTCGAAGAATGCAAATTCAAGTTTGGTAGGTTATGTTATGGATAGGGTTTTTACTTGTTAGAATGGATGAAAATTGTGTGCTTTTAAATAATCTTGTAATGTCTCTATTGTAGGATTTCATGAATCGATGGAAGAAGATTCTTAATTTGTAATAGGGGCCAATACATTACAATAAGAAGGACCTACGACCTAATGCTTTACAAAGTCGAGGTTGACATTTATTCTATAGGGTAACCACGTCTCAAAGAAGACCAAAGTCTCTGTTTGGCTACTCTTTCGTGGTCGCCTCAACAGCAAGGCCAACCTCGTCCATAATAACATCACCTCCAATCACAAGTGTCCATGATGCGTTGTCTCTGTCGAGGATGCCACTCATCTCTTCATCGCCTACCACTTCACCAATATAGTTTGGCAGCGCATTTGTGTTATCCCAACCTCTCTCCATCGACGAACTATGGGGCGCTTCACTTCCTACCGGGGAGGGGGGCTCCCCATCCATTGAAAAATGCCTAGAACGCCATGGCATGCCCGAACTCAAGACCTTCATTTGGTTTCTACGATCAAGCTCATTTGTTGACACCGATCTTTGATGAGAAAGGCTGATCAAATAGTGTGACAAGGACGCCATCTTCTCGTGGTGTTTATTCCTCTCCTCGTGTATACATATTCTTGTGTAATTCTGTGATGAACTACGTACTTTATGGCTCGTCTATAGTACTATTTGAGTAATATATTCAAGTGGGAACCCCAACCCTTGGGATTCTAAAAAGTGTGTATGGAGATTGACGGTTCATATCCACCTGATGTGGATTTCATTATTAGGTCAAACGAGAAACGTATGACCTGTTGATGGGATTTTTGTGTGGAAGAAACACAACTTGTTTTCCTATGATAATTGGGCTAAAGGGAACAAATGTGAAAACAAGGAAGTACTGCTTGAAGTGCTTAGAAAATGGAAGTATGATTGTGTGTGTATCACCTTGTTATCTTATAGGTTACACACACAACGGTAATTTGTCGCATATGAAGTACATTTGATTATAATTATATTGGATATTCTTGTTGGAAAGAATATCACACGTTGTGGCTATTTGATGATAGGGTAGCACTAGGCATCAGACTGCTGATGTTCGGCTTCTATCAGACTAGCCCTCAACCATTCGATCGGAAGCATGGTGGACGTCCGATACAGTTCTTGGGCCCGTGAGATTTGCTAATTTGTCTCATTAATCGAGTGATTCCGAGTAAAACGCGGGCTTAAGGTAACGTGATCCTGGTTAGTTAGCGACATGCATGGATCTCCGCTTCAGTCAATCACGTGTGATCTGTTGCTACCTACTTTGTTATTTTGCTTTCCAACAAGGATAACCTTTTTTTAGGGGTTCCAACAAGGATAACTAGGTATGAGAATTATTTAAAATGGATTTGCTTCCAGCACAACAAACTATGTTTCCATGGTTCCCTCAAAAAACTACGTTTTCATGGATATAATAATTTGCTTCCTCTGTTTTTGATTCAAACCTATATTTTTAAAAATAATTGTTTATTTTCTACATAGCAAAACTATATTTTGTGGACACATTTTATTTGGTTCCCTATAAATTTAGTTGCTTCACGTATGCTTTGTATACTTGCTTTTTTATGAAAACTTTATTCAAGTGTTTCTAGATACTGGGAAAATTTGGTTTTTCTTGAGATAACCTTGTGAAGCTTTATTAATTCGTCAGCTGCTAATGCGTACCGAATCTGCTTCAATGTAACTAAAAATGTATTCCATATAACATTTTATTTTGTTTCCGATGCTGTAAAATTTTGCTTTGAACAACAGGATGATTTGCTTCGATGTAAATAAAAATGTATTGTACATAACGTTTTATTTTATTTCAATGCAATAAAAAATTGCTTCCACCAACGAGATGACTTGATTCGATGTAATTAAATTTGTATCTTGTGTACCATTTTTTAATGCAACAAAAGTTTTCTTCCACCAATGAGATAATTTGCTTCTATCGCAATCAAAAATTGTTTGGATGAAACAAAAAAGTATGTCCAAGCACACTGCTTCCACGTAACAAAAATGTGCATTTAAGAATTAATTTCAAAGTCCAAACACAAGAAAAAACTTTGCTTCCGACCACCAAGGAAATTGCTTCCATGAAGTGTACAAATAATTTGTCTACAATATAACGTATGTTTGCTTCCACCTTCATTCGTTGGTACATTGTTTCCTTTGTTAATATCGTATGCTTCCTATAGATTGTAAACTTGCTTCCATTCGCCTGCGGTCATCTTGATTGTAGGGCGGATCCAAGTGACATCACACATCTAGGTGCATGCATCGCGTCTCCATATATGTCTCCGGTGGTGCCCATCGGCTTCAAAGCCAACACACATCCGCTTGAAGGATACATCATCAAATATATGAAATATATGAAGCAAATGAAAATGTTTAAATGTGAACAATGCTATTAACAATGTAAGAGAAAGTATAACAAAAAAAGTAGAGGTATGTTTCTATTGCCGCAAACTATCTTGACTGAAGGAAACATACAATAATGTTAGGAATAATGGATATTAGTACCTAGCGGAAGCATAGAATATTGTAAGTGGAACCAAGAGCAACCAATGCAGCCAACATTTTGTATGCTTCGAACATTTTGTGATCTACAAACCAGTTTCATCCATTGATGCAAATGAACTGGAATGTCGAATCGTATTTATGATATATGGAAGCACATGTATGATGCCTATGAAGCATGGATAATGAAAATCGAATTGGTAATAATTAGTGCATGGAGACAGATGATATACTGGCAGGCAATTCAAACAATACCTTACATTTGGAGGAGGGGCTTGGAAGAGGAAAGGCCCGGAAGCCACAACTAGTTCTTCAAACGACGGGTGGCACTCCGGCACCTAGTTCAAAACCTTTAGGCAACCTGGTAAGGCAACAAGCGCAGTGGAGATCGGGGGCACGTCCACCTAATGATGACATGGCGCACTACAAAGGTCACTTGGGGGCGGCAGCGACAAGTAGCGTAGTAGATGGGATCCGATCTGGGTGATGAGGTGTTTTGTAGCGTCGGCCGTTGATTGCGTCTTTGGCACGAGGTGGGAAGAAGGGAGGTCCGGAAGAGATGCGTCTTTTGCGTCTTTGGCCGTTGATTGCGTCGTTGTGCGGGAGATAAAATCTCGGCGTTGCAATTGGGGATGACAGTAGCAGCGCCATGGTTGACGGCGAACTCGGAGGGAGGTCCGACGTGGGCACCAAAAAAGAAGGGAGGTCCGGAAGAGATGCAATGGGCGAGGGATCAGGGGATTATGCAAATGTGCAGGCGTGAAATACGGGTGATTAACAACCTCATGGAGGGATTATTACGTGTGATATCTCAACCGTGGGATCAATCAGGTGTGTATGGGTCAGAAGTGGTCTAAAGATTGATTCCTACCAGACTATAGACATAAAGTGTTTTCCTTGATGATATGAGTATTGATTTTGTTTGTTGTTTTCGATACTTGAGTTCAATAGGAAACACAACGAAACCATTTTATGTAGAGGCGGCAATGTATGAAACAAAGGGACACATGTCATTTAATGGCTTCCTCCCGAACAAACATGATGTTACCATTGGATGTTGAAAAATGGTAACTTGTGTGCCTTTTGTCAACTTACTCAAGATCATTGTGAATTTATTGTAGAGTTTTGCTTGGATATTGTGAAAACTAATGGGTGTTCTAGAAAAATGTGAAGCAATTAATCTCAAAGATGACAAATCCAAGTTTTGATAGGTTTTGCTATGGGCACGGTTTTTTTACTTCTTAGGATGATGAAGATTGTGTGTGGACATGGACGATTCATATCGACGTGATGAGGACCAATTGGCCCGAGGGGCTACAAATTCAGGTTTTGAGAAGTTTTGATATGGGTTACTTCATAAGTTTTTCTATTCGTACATTTTTTTACTTGTTAAGCCGATAAAGATTGTGCGTGGAGATCAACGAGTTGCTATGATGTTTTTGCTAAAGGGAACACACATGAAAACATGAATGCACTACTTTAAGTGCTTAGAACACATAAGTATGTTTGAGTGCATATACCTCGTTATCTTACAGATTACACACAAAGTGGTAATTTCTCATACATGGAGTACAGTTAATTACAATGATAATTGATTGTTTTTTTAAATAATACGCCTCATTTTTATTGCTCGTATGTTCAATGTCAACTAATTGCACATAATGTCCTTTACAATGATATGAGTATTGATGTTGTTTGTCGTCTTCTGATACTTCACTTAGTAGAAACAATGCAAAATCATGTTATGCAAAGGAGACAATCTAAAGTGACACACGTTATTAGTAATTTGTTCAGTAACAATAACTGTCATTTGGGGTAACAAACCGGTAATTTTCATACATGGAGTATATAAATTATATATTAAAATTTAGTAGTATTAATTGTAGGAAAGCATGCCCCAACTTATCATTGCTCATATGTCTAGTGCATTGAAAGTGTTGTATGTTACAATGATAGGAGTAATGATGTTGCTTGTCGTTTCTCATACTTCACGTGAGTAGAAAATATTTATTTTGCAAAATAAAGGCAAAACCAGGTTATGGAAAGACGACAATCATCAAGACAAAGAAATACACGTGAAACATCATTTACTGGTTTTCTCCCCAACAATTAGTAGATATGACGTTAGCATTAGATATTTGAAATGGTGATTTGTTCCATAATGGTAATTTGTCATATATGGAGTATAACAAATTATACAATTATAATCGGGTTCTCATGTCAGAATGAATGCCACAACTTGTTATTTCTCTTAGATTCAGTCCCAACTGACTGCACATGATGCCCATTACAATTATATGAGTAATGATGTTGCTTACCGTTTTTCTGATACTCGAATTGACTATATTATCCTAATAGATTTAGAGACGTTAAAACAATAAAGTTTTTTAGCCTTTTTAGGCCATCAACATTTTTAACCATTGGATCACGTGTTGTGATTCGTTTTGTCCATCAGATGCACTTAACTAGCACTAAGAGGATTAGATGCCACATGTGCTTCTACCCCTTTAACAAAATATGTGGTTTATGGTTACTCAAGCCTATTCTCGTGTGCAATAAGCTTGTCTAGGATCATCGCTTCAATGTATAAGTTTCCCAACGACATCGACCCATAGACCACAACTTCTATCATATGAGAAAGAGTAGTTGCTTCAATAGCAACAGTGTGTGGGGTATGTGAAGACATCACGACGTTGCGCTTGTTCGGAAGGCATTGAAGGGACATCTATAAATCTATGTGGCATCTCTACCAGCGTAGATACACCAATGCTCAAGCGACCCTCCTATGTAATTTAAAATACCTCGAGGCACCCCTCCCACCTCCCCCGACCTTGACCTGAAACATCCTTGCCAATTTTAACTCGCTAGATTTCTCGACACCATCGTCATTGAAAGTATCACAACGGTCGACTAGAGGGGAGGGGGGTAACAGTGTCCTCGACTCGGTGGTGCTAACCACATCGAACTGCTAGTCATGGGTCGGATCGAGGACCCCTAGACAACCTAAGGACGGGCCATGTTTATCATGACCCTCTGCATACCCTAGATGGAATCCTCCGAAGTCTTGGTGCATATTTCAAGGCACGATTAAATCACGAGCATATTTATCCCTAGATGTAATCTACCTCCATGTAACTCTAGGTACCCCTGGTGCCTATATAAGTCGAGGGGTTTAGTCCAAAGGGTCAAGTTAGATTTAAACACATACAATCTCAAGGTTAGATCATCATGTACTAGGTACCCTATCAATAATAAATACAACAGAAGCATGACATATGGTTTTACCTTTTAGGTAAGGACCCCCTACCCAGATCCTTCGTATTTAACCCCGACATTAGTGGCCCACGCATGTCCCGTTATGTGGTTAAAACGGCACAATGGCTCATATTTGGATCAATGACAATATTTTTTGTGGGGAGACCTTCACTACTGGAATCAGAGAATTTGCCATATGCATGATCTTTGTCGTCTGCTGGCAGATGGCAAAGAAGCTCTTTGCCGTCAGCTGCGAAAAAACAGACGGCAAAGAGCTGGTTGATGGATGGCAAAGAGCTCTTTGCCATCAGTCGCTTCTTTGTCGTCAGCTGGCGGATGACAAAGATGAACTAAGGAGACAACAAAGAAAAATCACAGCTGAGCCGTTACCTTTGCCATCAGCGGCATCTTTGCCATCCGTCGTAGGTTTCTTTGTCGTCCGCCTGGGTAAATGGCGGACGGCAAAGGGGACGGCGGCCCAACAACCCCCACTAACGAGGTTATGTTTCCCCATCCCATCCCCACTCTCTCGCTGCCTCCCCCTCACCCCCCGTGTGTGGAGCCCCCCACCCGGCGCCACCTCCCACCATTGTGTCGCCTTGCACCATCGCGTCGCCCCCACCATCGCGCCGCCCCACCCGGTGGCCCCTCACCACATCGCCGCCCCCATCCCCAGGCCGTCTGCACCGCGCAGCCCTCCCCCCATACCGCCCCTCCCCGTGCCATCGCCCTCCCCCGCTTTGGCCCCCTCCCCGCACCACCCATCCTCCCCGCTCCGTGCCACCCTCCGCTCCCTGCGCTGCCCCACCTCCGTGTGCCGCCTGATACGTCCATTTTGCATCATGCTTTCATGTTGATATTTATTGCTTTTTGGGCTGTTATATTACTTGTGGTACCATATTTATGCCTTTTCTCTCTTATTTTGCAAGGTTTATTTGAAGAGGGAGAATTCAGGCAGCTGGAATTCTGGACTGGAAAAGGAGCAAATCCTAGTCCACTATTCTGCACATCTCCAAATGCCCTGAAACTTTACGTGGATTTTTTTCTGGAATATATTAAAAATACTGGGCGAAAGAACTACCGGAGGGGGCCACCAGGGCCCCACAAGCCCCCACTCCGTCACCACCCCCCTGGTGGTCGTGGGCAAGCTTGTGGGCTGCCTGAAGGCCCACTAGCCCCCCTCTTTTGCTATATGAAGCATCCTAGTATGGAAAAAATCAAGAGGGAGCTTTTTGGTGGTTTCGCCGCCGCCACGAGGTGGAACTTGAGCAGATCCAATCTAGAGCTCCGGCAGGACGATCCTGTCGGGGAAACTTCCCTCTCGGAGGGGGAAAACGTCGCCATCGTCATCACCAACACTCCTCTCATCATAGGGGAGGCATCTTCATCAACATCTTCATCAGCACCATCTCCTCTCCAATCCCTAGTTCATCTCTTGTAATCAATCTTCATCTCGCAACTCCGATTGGTACTTGTAAGGTTGCTAGTAGTGTTGATTACTCTTTGTAGTTGATGCTAGTTGGATTATTTGGTGGAAGAGTTTATGTTCAGATCCTAGATGCTATTCATTACACCTCTGGTCATGATTATGATTATGTCTTGTGAGTAGTTACTTTTGTTCCTGAGGACATGGGATAAGTCATGCTGAAATAGTCATGTGAATTTGATATTCGTTCGGTATTTTGATATGATGTATGTTGTTTTTCCTCTAGTGGTGTTATGTGAACGTCGAATACATAACACTTCAGCATATTTGGGCCTAGAGGAAGGCATTGGGAAGTAGTAAGTAGATGATGGGTTGCTGGAGTGACAGAAGCTTAAACCCCAGTCTATGCGTTGCTTCGTGAGGGGCTCATTTGGATCCACTAGTTTAATGCTATGGTTAGACTTTGTCTTAATTCTTCTTTTGTAGTTGCGGAGGCTTGGGAGAGAGGTTAATCATAAGTGGGATGTTTGTCCAAGTAAGGGTAGTACCCAAGCGCCAGTCCACCCACATATCAAACTATCAAATTAACGAACGCGAATCATATGAACATGATGAAACTAGCATGACAGAAATTCCCATGTGTCCTCGGGAGCGTTTTTCCTCCTATAAGACTTTGTTCAGGCTTGTCCCTTGCTGCAAAAGGGATTGGACCACTTGCTGCACCGTTGCTACTACTTTTTACTTGTTACTCTTTGCTTACTACATTTCACCTCGCTACACAATCACTTGTTACCGCTACTTTCAGTGCTTGCAGTTATTACCTTGCTGAAATTCGTTTATCAGAGCCTTCTGCTCCTCGTTGGGTTCGACACTCTTACTTATTGAAAGGACTACGATTGATCCCCTATACTTGTGGGTCATCAAGACTCTTTTCTGGCGCCGTTGCCGGGGAGTGAAGCGCCCTTGGTAAGTGGAAATTGGTAAGGAAACATTTTTATACTGTGCTGAAATTTATTGTCACTTGTCACTATGGAAACTCTTCCTTTGAAGAGTTTGTTCGGGGTATCTTCACCACGAACGAAAGCACGAGGATTTGCTCCTCAACCTGAGGTACCTACTGAAAATATCTTTTATGAAATTCCTTTGGGTATGCTTGAGAAACTGCTGGCTAATCCTTTTACAGGAGATGGATCTTCACATCCAGACTTTCATCTAATCTATGTAGATGAAGTTTGTGGTTTATTTAAGCTTGCAGGTTTGCCCGAGGATGAGGTAAAGAAGAAAGTCTTTCCTTTATGTTTGAAGGATAAGGCGTTGACATGGTATAGGCTATGTGATGATGCTGGATCATGGGGCTACAATCGGTTGAAATTGGAATTTCATCAAAAGTTCTATCCTATGCATTTGGTACATCGTGATCGGAACTTTATTTATAACTTTTGGCCTCGTGACAGGGAAAGCATAGCTCAAGCTTTGGGGAGGCTTAAATCAATGCTATATTCATGCCCAAATCATGAGCTCTCGAGAGAAATCATCACTCAAAACTTTTATGCTCGGCTTTCTCATGAAGATCGTACCATGCTTGACACTTCTTGTTCCGGTTCTTTTATGAAGAAGGATATTGATCACAAGTGGAATTTATTGGAGAGAATCAAACGCAACTTTGAAGATTGGGAGCTGGAGGAAGGTAAGGACTCAAGTATGTATTTCCAGATTGATTGCGTTAAATCTTTTGTTGAGACAAACACTTCTAGAGATTTTAGCGCTAAGTATGGACTTGACTCTGAGATAGTAGCTTCTCTATGTGAATCTTTTGCTGCTCATGTTGATCTTCCCAAAGAGAAGTGGTTTAAATATCATCCTCCTGTACAAAGCAACATAGCCAAAACCAATCTAGTTGAGGAGAAAATCATAGCTTTTAGTGATCCTGTTGTTCCTTGTGCTTACACTGAGAAACCACCATACCCTGCTAGGATGAAGGATTATTCTAAAGCTCCAACTATGATACGTAGGGGTTACATTAGACCACTTGCACCCCCTGAGGATATTAGAGTTGAACCTAGTGTTGCTATTATCAAATATCTCTTAGCCGAAGACATAGATGGGCATGTTATCAAATTCTGTGAGGACTCCGCTAGAATTGCTAAACCTCACGTGAAAGACAAGCACAAACCTGTAGTTGGCCTGCCCGTTGTTTCTGTTAAGATAGGAGATCACTGTTACCATGGTTTATGTGATATGAGAGCTAGTGTTAGTGCAATACCCCGTTCTCTATATGATGAAATCAAAGATGAGATTGCACCTGCTGAGTTAGAACCCATTGATGTCACTATTACGCTAGCCAATAGAGACACTATCTGCCCTCTGGGAATTGTGAGAGACGTAGAAGTCGTGTGTGGTAAGATGAAGTATCCTACTGATTTCCTCGTCCTTGGTACTGCACAAGATAGCTTTTGTCCCATCATATTTGGTAGACCCTTTCTCAACACTGTCAATGCTCACATTGATTGCATTAAGCAGACTGTCACAGTAAGTTTCGAGGGTGTGTCTCATGAATTTAATTTCTCCAAGTTTGGAAGACAACCCCATGAAAGAGAGTCGTCTGGTAGGGATGAAATCATTGCTCTTACCTCTATTGTCGTACCTCCTACGGATCCTTTAGAGCAATATCTGCTTGAGCATGAAAATGATATGCATATGGAGGAGAGAGATGAGATAGATAGAATTGCCTTAGAACAACATCCTATTCTCAAGAATAATCTGCATGTTGAACTACTTGGGGATCCTCCCCCACCAAAGGGTGGTCCTGTGTTCGAGCTTAAACAGTTGCCTGATACTCTTAAGTATGCCTATCTTGATGAGAAGGAGATATATCCTGTCATTATTAGTGCTCTCCTCTCAGAGCGCGAAGAGAAGAAGTTACTAAAAACTCTGAGAAAGCACCGCGCTGCTATTGGATATACTCTTGATGATCTTAAGGGTATTAGTCCTACTCTATGTCAGCACAAGATTAAAACCGATCCTGACTTTAAACCAGTTGCTGATCATCAAAGGAGATTAAATCCTAAGATGAAAGAGGTCGTTGGAAAAGAAATATTAAAGCTTTTGGAAGCAAGAATCATTTATCCTATTGCTCATAGTGATTGGGTAAGTCCAGTACATTGCGTACCTAAGAAGGGAGGTATCACCGTCGTTCCTAATGATAGGGATGAACTAATCCCACAAAGGATTATTACCGGCTATAGAATGGTGATAGACTTTCGGAAACTGAACAAGGCAACCAGGAAAGATCATTATCCTTTGTCGTTCATCGACCAAATGCTAGAAAGGCTATCAAAACACACACACTTCTGCTTTCTAGACGGTTATTCAGGTTTCTCGCAAATACCTGTTGCACAATCTGATCAAGAGAAAACCACTTTCACCTGCCCTTTCGGTACCTTTGCCTATAGGCGTATGCCTTTTGGCTTATGTAATGCACCCGCCACCTTCCAAAGATGTATGATGGCTATATTCTCTGACTTTTGTGAAAAGATTGTCAAGGTTTTCATGGATGACTTCTCCGTTTACGGGTCTTCCTTTGATGATTGCCTCAGCAACCTTGACCGAGTCTTACAGAGATGCGAAGAAACCAACCTCGTCTTGAATTGGGAGAAGTGCCACTTTATGGTTAATGAAGGTATCGTCTTAGGACACAAAATCTCTGAAAGAGGCATTGAAGTTGATAAGGCTAAGGTTGATGCAATTGAGAAAATGCCTTGCCCCATAGATATCAGAGGTGTACGAAGTTTCTTAGGTCATGCTGGTTTCTATAGAAGGTTCATTAAAGACTTCTCTAAGATTTCTAGGCCTCTTACCAACCTCTTGCACAAGGATGTTCCTTTTGTTTTTGATGAGGATTGTGAGGAAGCCTTTGAAATACTTAAGAAGGCTTTGATAACCGCACCTATTGTTCAACCACCTGACTGGAACTTGCCCTTTGAAATCATGTGTGACGCTAGTGATTATACTGTTGGTGCTGTTCTAGGGCAAAGAGTTAACAAGAAGTTGAATGTCATTCACTACGCTAGTAAAACTCTAGACAGTGCACAAAGAAACTATGCCACTACGGAGAAGGAATTTTTAGCAGTCGTGTTTGCATGTGAAAAGTTCAGATCCTACATAGTTGACTCCAAAGTCACTATTCACTCTGATCATGCTGCTATTAAGTATCATATGCAAAAGAAGGACGCTAAGCCTAGGCTGATCAGATGGGTTCTCCTGCTACATGAATTTGATTTGCACGTCGTTGACCGAAAGGGTGCTGATAACCCTGTAGCAGATAACTTGTCTAGGCTAGAGAATGTCCTTGATGACCCACTACCAATTGATGACAGCTTTCCTGATGAGCAACTAATGTCATCCGCACTTCACTTAGTGCACTGTGGTATGCCGATTATGCAAACTATATCGTAGCCAAATACATACCACCCAGTTTCACCTATCAACAAAAGAAGAAATTCTTCTTTGATTTGAGACACTACTTTTGGGATGATCCTCACCTTTATAAGGAAGGAGTAGATGGTGTTATTAGATGTTGTGTGACTGGACATGAACAGGGACAGATCCTGCAGAAGTGTCATTCTGAAGCTTACGGAGGACATCATGCTCGAGATAGAACTGCCCATAAGGTATTGCAATCAGGTTTCTATTGGCCCACTCTCTTCAAGGATGCCCGTAAGTTTGTCTTGTCTCGTGACGAATGCCAAAGGATAGGGAACATCAGTAAGCGTCAGGAAATGCCTATGAACTATTCACTTGTCATTGAACCATTTGATGTCTGGGGCTTTGATTATATGGGACCCTTCCCGAGTTCCAATGGGTATACTCACATCTTAGTTGTTGTGGATTACCTTACTAAGTGGGTAGAAGCTATCCCCACTAAAAATGTTGATCACCACACCTCTATTAAGATGCTTAAAGAAGTCATATTCCCAAGATTTGGAGTCCCTAGATATTTGATGACTGATGGCGGTTCACACTTCATTCATGGTGTTTTCCGCAAGATGCTAGCTAAGTATGATGTCAACCATAGAGTTGCATCTCCTTATCATCCTCAGTCTAGTGGTCAATTTGAGTTGAGTAATAGGGAGATCAAGTTGATCCTACAAAAGACCGTCAATAGATCTCAAAAGAACTGGTCAAGAAAACTTGACGATGCACTATGGGCTTATAGGACTGCTTATAAGAATCCCATGGGCATGTCACCGTATAAAATGGTTTACGGTAAGGCCTATCATTTACCTCTTGAGCTGGAACAAAAAGCTTATTGGGCAATCAAAGAGCTCAACTTTGATTTCAAACTTGCCGGTGAGAAGCGGTTGTTTGATATCAGCTCGTTAGATGAATGGAGAGCCCAGGCATATGAGAATGCCAGGTTGTTCAAGGAAAAGGTTAAGAGATGGCACGACAAACGAATACAAAAACGAGAGTTGAATGTAGGTGACTATGTCTTGCTATACAATTCTCGTTTGAGATTCTTTGCAGGCAAGCTTCTCTCTAAATGGGAAGGTCCCTATGTTGTTGAGGAAGTATATCGTTCCGGTGCCATCAAAATCAATAACACGGAAGGAAATTTTCCTAAAGTGGTAAATGGGCAAAGAATCAAGCATTACATCTCTGGTACTCCCATAAATGTTGAGACCAATATCATCAATGTCATAACTCCAGAGGAGTACATAAGGGATGTTTATCAGCCTGTTTCAGACCTTGAAAACGAAGATGTATCTGTTTCGACAAGAAATTGGACTCCGATACTTTTCCAATAGGAAATTTCCTCAGTTTTGGAATTTTTGGAAAATTAGAAAAATAAAAAGCAGTCCGGAGAGCAAACGAGTCAGCCACGAGGGCCCACTCCGCAGCCACCCCCTGGTGGCGGTGGGCAAGCTTGTGGGCACCTCGTGTGCCTCCCGGACTCCGTTTTCTTGCGGAGGACTCCTTCTGGCCCAGAAAAAATCAATATATAGTCGCCCGAAGGTTTTGATCTCCGTATCACGCAGTTTTCCTGTGTTTTCGTTTCGAGCTTGTTTCTGCCGTAGATCTAGATCATCATGACTTCCCCAAACGCTCCTAAGGACGAGATCTTCGAGAAGGTCATCAATCCCTACCTCACGAAAGTGCTGAAACACCCTCAATCTATCAAGATGAGCGAGGGGATGTTGCACATCCGTGATGTTGAGGGGCCTAAGAAGACCGGAAGCATGGAGACGAGGCTCAAAGCAATGGAGCAACAAGTCTTTAAATGCCAAGGAATGGTGGAGCGTGGACTCAACGCCAACCACACGATGAATATGGAGTTCACTAGCAATCACAAGATGTATACCATTGATATTGGGAAACACCTCTCCAGGCTCTACGATAGTGTTGACCAACTTCAGGGCCAGATCTATGACCTGCAGAATCAAAACTGTGAGTATGATTACAGATTTAAATCAATAAGGTTGGCTGCAGATTTGAGGATTCCAGCGACTTGTTCATCCTGCCATGATGGAGCACCTATGCCTTTGAAGACGGAGGATCAGACTACCCCAACAACACCACCATCACCCCCAAAGGAAGACAGCTAAGCATTGGTATGTGCAATCCCCTTCGCTTCTGCCAAGCTTGGGGGAGTTGCCCTGGTATTGTATCACCTTTAAATCTTTTGCTTTTACCATTGTTTTAGTTCTTTCCTTTTCAGTTTTTATTTCTTCTTTTAGAGGAATAAGTCTTTAGTTTTTAGTTTGATTCTTTTTCTTTTTTCTCTCCCCCGATGTATTCGAGCTTACGAGCTATATAATAAAGGGTGTCTTAGTCAAAGGGCTTTGCTTTGTGCCATGATCAAAAGTATGAAAAGAACGATAGCATGAAAGATCATGAGACGATCTTATGGAAAGTGATAACTTCACTTATGACACGTATGATGATTGAAACTTGTTGAGAATAAATCAACATAGACCTCAGTCATTGTTGCAATTAATAAGAAGTAATAAGGAAAGAGAGGTTCACATATAAATATATCATCTTAGACACTTTTTACAATTGTGAGCACTCACCAAACTATTACATGCCTAGGAGTAGATGTTGGACAAGGAAGACAACATAATGAATTGTGTTAGCTTGGTTCCAAACAATGTTATGTGATTAGAGATCCCTTAGCATGTGACGATTGCTTCCACCTCATATTAGCCAAAACTCCCGCACCAAGTAGAGATACTACTTGTGCATCCATAAACCTCCAACCCAGTTTTGCCATGAGATTCCACCATACCTACCTATGGATTTAATAAGATCCTTCAAGTAAGTTGTCATCAGTGCAAGCAATAAAAAGTGCTCTCTAATATGTATGATCTATTAGTGTGTGGAAAATAAGCTTTGTACGAACCTGTGATGAGGAAGACATAAAAGCGACAGACTGCATAATAAAGTTCTTTGTCACAGGAGGCAATATAAAGTGATGTTCCTCCGCACTAAGAGGACACGCATTCAAACCTCAAAAGCGCATGACAACCTCTGCTTCCCTCTGCGAAGGGCCTATCTTGTACCTTTACTTTTTACCCTTGAAAGAGTCATGGTGATCATCACCAATTCCCTTTTTTTTGCCTTTGTCTTGGCTACCGTCACATGCTTGGGAAAGATCTATATTCATATATCAAGTTGGAGTTGAGTACTTATGCTTTATTGTTGTTGACTTTACCCTTGAGGTAAACCGTTGGGAGGCAAAACTATAAGCCCCTATCTTCCTTTGTGTCCAGCTGAAACTTTGACACCATGAGTACCACGTGAGTTGTAACAATCGTGGAAAAAGAAAGAGATGATTGAGTATGTGGGTTTGCCTTACAAGCTCTTATTTGACTCTTTCTGATGTTGTGATAAATTGCCATTGCTTCAATGACTATGGACTATTGTTGGTTACTTCTCGGTAAGGTTTTTGCTTCATGCTTTGCTTTGTGAAGGAATTGTTACTTTCCCATAAGAATCTTTATGATATATTGCTGTTCTATGTGTGATCATGATGCCCTCATGTCTGTATTATGTTTTATCGACACCTTCGTCCCTCAACATGTGGACATGTTTATGGAACTTGGTTTTCTCTTGAGGACAAGCGAGGTCTAAGCTTGGGGGAGTTGATACGTTCATTTTGCATCATGCTTTCATGTTGATATTTATTGCTTTTTGGGCTGTTATATTACTTGTGGTACCATATTTATGCCTTTTCTCTCTTATTTTGCAAGGTTTATTTGAAGAGGGATAATTCAGGCAGCTGGAATTCTGGACTGGAAAAGGAGCAAATCCTAGTCCACTATTCTGCACATCTCCAAATGCCCTGAAATTTTACGTGAAGTTTTTCTGGAATATATTAAAAATACTGGGCGGAAGAAGTACCGGAGGGGGGCCACCAGGGCCCCACAAGCCCCCACTCCGCCACCACCCCTGGTGGCGGTGGGCAAGCTTGTGGGCTGCCTGAAGGCCCACTAGCCCCCCTCTTTTGCTATATGAAGTGTCCTGGTCTGGAAAAAATCAAGAGGGAGCTTTTTCTTGGTTTCGCCGCCGCCACAAGGCGGAACTTGAGCAGATCCAATCTAGAGCTCTGGCATGACGATCCTGCTGGGGAAACTTCCCTCCCGGAGGGGGAAATCGTCGCCATCGTCATCACCAACACTCCTCTCGTCGGAGGGGAGGCATCTTCATCAACATCTTCATCAGCACCATCTCCTCTCCAATCCCTAGTTCATCTCTTGTAATCAATCTTCGTCTCGCAACTCCGATTGGTACTTGTAAGGTTGCTAGTAGTGTTGATTACTCTTTGTAGTTGATGCTAGTTGGATTATTTGGTGGAAGAGTTTATGTTCAGATCCTTGATGCTATTCATTACACCTCTGGTCATGATTATGATTATGTCTTGTGAGTAGTTACTTTTGTTCCTGAGGACATGGGATAAGTCATGTTGAAATAGTCATGTGAATTTGATATTTGTTCGGTATTTTGATATGATGTATGTTGTTTTTCCTCTAGTGGTGTTATGTGAACGTCGACTACATAACACTTCACCATATTTGGGCCTAGAGGAAGGCACTGGGAAGTAGTAAGTAGATGATGGGTTGCTGGAGTGACAGAAGCTTAAACCCCAGTCTATGCGTTGCTTCGTGAGGGGCTCATTTGGATCCACTAGTTTAATGCTATGGTTAGACTTTGTCTTAATTCTTCTTTTGTAGTTGCGGAGGCTTGGGAGAGAGGTTAATCATAAGTGGGATGCTTGTCCAAGTAAGGGCAGTACCCAAGCGCCGGTCCACCCACATATCAAACTATCAAAGTAACGAACGCGAATCATATGAACATGATGAAACTAGCATGACAGAAATTCCCGTGTGTCCTCGGGAGCGTTTTTCCTCCTATAAGACTTTGTTCAGGCTTGTCCCTTGCCGCAAAAGGGATTGGGCCACTTGCTGCACCGTTGCTACTACTTGTTACTTGTTACTCTTTGCTTACTACGTTTCACCTCGCTACACAATCACTTGTTACCGCTACTTTCAGTGCTTGCAGTTATTACCTTGCTGAAATCCGTTTATCAGAGCCTTCTGCTCCTCGTTGGGTTCGACACTCTTACTTATCGAAAGGACTATGATTGATCCCCTATACTTGTGGGTCATCACCGCCCTCCCCCGCGCCCTCCCCTCCCCTCAACCGCGCCGCCCGTGCCAACATCGCCCCTCCCCTCGCTGGCGCCACCACAACGGCGCCCCTATTCCGGCGACACCCCCCACCGCCGCGCCCCTGTAGGTATTTTTCATCTTTTTTTGTTTTTTTCTATTTTTTTCATGTTTAGTTTCATGGTAATTAGTTTGTTAGGTTAGTTACTTAGGTTAGCAAGAAAAAGAAGAAAGAAAAAATGAGAAAGGAAAAAAGAAAAAGAAGAAAAGAATAAGGAAAGAAGAAGGAAAGGAAGAAGGAGAAGAACTGGAGGAGGAGAAGAAAAAAAAGAAGAATAAAAAAAGATAAGAGGAGGAGAAGAAGAAGAGGAAAAAGGAAAAGAAGAAGAAGAGGAAAAAGGAAAAGAAGAAGAAGAAGAAAAAGAAGAGAAAAGCAGAAGACGAACAAGAAAAGGAAGATAAGAGGATAAGAAGAAGAAGAGGAGGAGTAGGAGAAGAAAAAGAGGAGAGCAGGAGAAGAAGAAGAGGGGAAAAAATATTTTCCGACACCCTTACACGACACCTCGAGACCAAAGGAGCGGAGCCATAGTTTTGTAAATTATGAGTTAGGTCATATATTTTCCGATTTTATTAGAAAACACAAAATATTTGTGTTGATCGGATGGATTTACATGTGCGGTTGTTTCGTGCTGTGAGGTCTGGGGTTCGAAGACCTCCCCGTGCGTTCGACGAGCTCTGCCCCTGCGTTCGTGGGTGAGCACAAATGACATCCTCTCCTCCCCCTTTAATTGCTCTGGGTCGGTCTTCGTGCCGATGAAACTTGCTAGATATAGGTACATTAAATTATCAGTATGTGTGACCAGTATGCGTCTCCCGTTCGAAAGGATTATAGTTATAAATATGCATGCATTTGCATATATTTATAACCGTCATTCTTCCGAATTGTCCAAAGTTATCCATGAACAGCCTGAGTATGTGTAGATTGGGTCTGTTTTCACATATGCTCTGTTCTGGATCCGATGAATAATTTCGTCAGTGCCTCCCTGTTGTTCTCCGGATACACATCCTCTGTGTTTATTGCCGAGACGTGTATCAGGAGAACAGCGGGGAGGTGTTGCCGAAATTTTGCGTCGGATCGGGAGCAGAGCATGGGAAAACGAACCCAATCTACACATACTCGGGTGGGATTAGGACCTATCTTTACCTATTAGCGTGTAGGTTGTATGGATGTAATAAAACTCACAAACTTGATTAACTAATGAATATAGATGCTGAATTATATATATATATATATATATTATTGTGTGTTCAGTAGCTAGGCAAGATGAGTGTTCGTGCATGGATGTACACCAGTCACACTAGTCAGAAAGAGATGACTAAAGAATGGTTTACAAAAACCAAGGAGTTTGTGAAAGCCGCATTTGCAAATGGCCAGACAAGAAACTGGTGCCTATGTCATGGGTGCGACAACTATAAAAAGGACAGAGGCTGAAACTTCTACGCCTAGTTATACGGTATGGACATTTCATGGTGAGTCTGCCCAATGCACTACAAATGAGGTGGTTCATCATCGCATCGACGAGCATGGTACCGGTATCAAAGACATGGTGCAACACTTTGATGATGCTCGGGATTCAGACGATGAGATGGAGGAACCTGCAAAGACCTTCTATGAAATGTTGGAGTCTTCAAAACGTCCTCTCCACAAGCACACTGAGGTTTGTCAGCTGGATGCCAATGTACAAGTAATGGCTCTGAAGGCTCAATTCAACTTGGGAAGAGAATGCTACGACGCGATGATGACACTATTTGGACACTTTCTACCCAAAGGCCAGGTCATGCCTGCAAACCTGTACCAGTGGGACAAAATACTTCGTGTACTTAAGATGCCCTATGAGAAGATACATGTGTGTGATAAAGGATGTGCCTTATTTAGGCTTGAGTATGCGGACTTGAACTATTGTCCCATTTGCAAGTCTTCTAGGTATGTTGTGGTAGACAACGGTATGGGTGAGAAGAGCCAGACCCAAATCATAGTTAATGTTCATCGGTATATTCTAATCATACGAAGGCTTCAACGTCTTTTCATGGTCGAAGAGACGCCAGACAGATGACGTGGCACAAATTGGGCAAAAGAACCGAACTAGATGCAGATGGGAATAAGATGGCGGTACACACATCGGATGGGGAAGCATGGAAGCACTTCGATGCATTACATCCGGATAAAGTGGAAGATCCAAGGCATCCTCGAGTCTGCGTTGCCACAGATGGGTTCAATCCCTTTGGTATGATGGCAACTCAATACAGTAGTTGGCCTATATTTTTCATTCCACTCAATCTCCCCCGGGAACAGATTATGCAAAGAAAGAACATATTACTGACGTTGATAATTACAGGGCCCAACTATCCGAATAAGAATATGAATGTGTACATGCAGCCTCTTAAGGATGAATTGCAAGAAGCTTGGGATAATGGGGTCAAGACATGCGATGCCGCTAGAAACGAAAACTTCAAAATGCATGTCTGGTACATGTACTCGATGCATGACTTGCCGTCATATGCGCTATTCTCTAGCTGGTGTGTGCACGGAAGGTTCACGTGCCCCAAATGCAAGGCAGCTCTTCAATTTCATTGGTTGCAGGCGGATCGGAAGTATTCTTGCTTTGACTTGCATAGGCATTTCCTGGATCCTGGCTATCAGTTTAGAAAAGACAAGAAGAACTTTACCAAAGGAAAAGTTGTCAAAAACTCGACACCACCTGCGTTGAGAGGCCAACAGATCCTGCATCAGTTAAACGCTCTCGAGCCTGATCCAAAGTGACCAGGGTATTTCAAGGGGTATAGTTCAAAACACGCCTAGACTCACAAGACATGCTTCTGGGATCTGCCTTACTTCAAATACCTACTTCTTCCACACAACATCGACATGATGCACACTGAAAAGAATATCAGAGATGCCATTTTTGGTACATTGTTCGACATAGATGGGAAGTCAAAGGATAATCCTAAGGCTAGAGTCGATCAAGAGACTCTATGTCATAGACCATTATAAAACATGCGACAATCGAAAGGAAAGCAGAACTGGTTGAAGCAAAGGCATGGTTCAATCTTGGAAGGCCAGTTATGAGGGAAATTAACTTGTGGGTAAAAATGCACTTGATGTTGCCCGATGGGTATGCAGGGAATCTAAAGAGGGGAGTGAGCCTTGGAAAATAGAATATATTTGGTCTCAAGAGTCATGATTGGCACATATGGCTTGAGCGGGTAATGTCGGTGATGTTACGTGGCTTAATTCCTGAGGATGAATGGCTAGTACTAGCATACCTGAGCTATTTCTTCCGTGTTCTTTGTGCGAAAGAACTATCGCCTGGCGTGGTAGATGACATGGAAGAGTTGGTGCCAGAGTTGCTCTGCAAGTTAAAGAAGATCTTTCCACCGAGCTTCTTTAATCCAATGTAGCATTTGATTTCACATCTCCCGACCGAGGCAAGATTGGGCGGTATCGTGCAGAATCATTGGTGCTTTGCAACTGAGAGGATGTAGAAGACGCTTCGAGAAAAATGTAGAAATAAACGTAGCATTGGAGCATCGATGCCCGAGGCATTCATTACTGAGGAAGTGGCAAACTTTGTGACAGCACACTATGAAGCCAAAAATCGTCATTTGCATAATCCGAAGCCTCGGTACAATGATGGCGACCCTAAAAAGGTGGATCCAACCTCAGCCTATTCAAAGGGAAGCTTGCACCAGCCGGTGCTTCAAAACCAATAATGTTGGATGTCGAAGAATGGCGGACCATTTCATTGTATATCTTGAACAACCTAACAGAAGTGTGGCCGTACATCAATTAAGTTCTCGGTACATTTTTGCGCAACTTCTAATTCCTTTGAAGTGCTCTTATTCCTGGATATTTGATACAGTCGATACGTTGCCAAATTATCGTGGGGCGGTGATCCAAAATGATTCCGTCGAGGAGTATGAGCTTCTGGCAAAGCATGGAGGCGGCTATCCTGGTTTCATCTCTTGGTTCGAACAAACAGTAATTATCAATAATGGACCATTTCATTTCTTGGTCTAATTTGTGGCTAATGCAACAATCATTTCGTATTAAACTTGTAGGCTAATTCAGAGTCTATGGATGTCGAATTGAGACAAGCCACTAATGGTTTTACTATAAGGTCTGTTCATTTGAGAAATACAACATCCACGGGTATCACTTTCGTACCTTTGGTAAAAAACTATCTATGCCCGACCGAAAATCTACAAATTGTGGTGTCTGTGCTATCGGCAAAGGAGGCACCGAGTATTATGGAAGAGTTGAAGCAATTTATGAACTTCAATTCAATGGTGAAAACCCACCGAACGTCGTAGTCTTCAAATGTTATTGGTTCGAGCCGAAGGAGACTAGAAGGACTCATGAACATATAGGGCTAGTCGAAATCAATCAAAGTACCCATTTAGATGTTCTTGATATCTATATTACGACTCAATAGGCGACCCAAGTTTTCTATCTACCGTGGGTGTGCCAACTAATAAGAATCCCAATGGTTGGGATGTTGTTTATGAAGTGCCACCAAATGAAGAGGATTATGAACCTCGCATTAACCCGGCCACATATGACGGAGAATTCTTCCAAGAAACGTTTCAAGAACCGCTCTACTTCACCCCAGAACATGGAAGTACACAGCGACAGTGAATTCGACTTCACCCCTGAGCCAGAACCAACAGAGCCGGAACTATAAGAGGTTAATGTTGCGGATGACCTGTCAGTGCTTGACCAATTACAGAAAGCCCTTCCATATGTTGATGCCGATGAACCCGATGAGCACGTCATTCATGATAGTGATGATGATGCATTTGTTGATCCCGAAGCATATATAGACGATCCAGACTATTATTAGTGTGTATGCATCCCAACTTAAATTATATATGTACATATTATTATTCATGTCAGGTATTCGATTTTTTATGTTGTTTTATTTTACTCTTTGTCATGGCAGGTGTTGAAAGATGGTTGGTGCGGGTCCAGATCGCTCGGCGGGTACTTCGTCGGCGGCCCGCGGGAGGGGTCCTTACATTCCACCCCTATCTCTCTGTAGAGCGTTGGTAGAAAGTCTGGGGACACCCGCGGGTGCTTCTTTGTCGGCGTCGTTGCCCACTGGTAGAGGAGGTCAGATAGGGAAGAAGGCAAAGGGTACATGACGTGGCCGCGGGAGAGATAGGTGGATTTCTATGCCATCCTCGCCGCCACCCCAACTCATTCACCCGAGCACACGACTACTAGGGTGCACCGATTTGAGGTGGAGGCTACGAGACTCTGGACCAGGAGCCTTGGGTCGACGGGCCTTCGGCCCATGAGACTCCGGTTCCAGAGGCTTTGGCCCATGATACTCATGTACCAGGGGCTACGTCCGAGGAGACTCTTGCCCAAGAGGCTTCATATGGATGGGGTACCTGGCCGGATCAAACCGAGGGGCCGGATGGCCATGCTGATGGTGGCGGGGATGAGTCTACTGATAGTGAGGGTGAGGTGGTTGAGGGGGGTCACCGTGTACCAGCGTGGTAGTACACGTCTCCCGGATGTGCCGACAACTCGCGAGCACTTGCCGGTGATTAGGCCTGAAGGGGAAAAGTAAGTGCATTTACTCTTTTTGTGCATTTTGCCTTCAAGTTTCTTCAAATATCTAATGTGTTGACCTTCTCATGCTGAAGGGGTTGGGATCACCTCTTTGGAGTCCACAAGGCAAACATCGTCCTTGGTGTGCTTTGTCGGCAAAATTTCCCGGGGTTTGTCACGTTGCCCGGTGAGGGTGAGGTTCCTACATTAGAATTTAGCTAGAAGCACTACAAAGCTGCCTAGGGCCCACTGGAGGAGATGATCGATGGTGTCTTGTGCCACACGATGGACGAGGTGGTGATCAATAGCTTTTGGGTAATTTCTCCTTTTACACAATCTAAAATTAACAATATAGCTAGTTATTTTACTAATTAGTGTTGTCTTTTTTGATTGCAGACCTTCTACAGGTGTGAGGAGGGATATGAGGAGGTCGAGTGCAAGTGGCTATTGCAGAACTTACGCCACGAGGCTCGGTCGCAGGCTGTTCGAGACTACTACGCATCTCGCAGTATTAAGAGGGACAAGTCTGAGTGTCGCGGAAAGTTTTTGAAGAAGGAGCAATACATGAAGGTAATTACCTATTCTTACGGCCTTGTACTTAGTTTTCTTGATTTGATTCGCAGGCGTAGCGCTCAAATTTCTCTTTACTAACTTATAGGTGACCCCGAGATGGTGTGTGGATAACATGGATTGTTAGGAGGTGTTGGTGGATGAGTGGTGCACAGGCGAATGGCGAGCCCTCCATGACAATGTGAAGGACTGGCGTGCCCAAATGGTTGGTGTGCCACACCATCAAGGCAGCGCCAACTTATTTCAGTTTGGACGAAACTGGGTATGTTGTTTTCTTCATGATTCATGCAATCCATTCTTCATGCTAGATTGAGCCCCTTACTTCCGCTAGAATTGCTAAACCTCACGTGAAAGACAAGCACAAACCTGTAGTTGGCCTGCCCGTTGTTTCTGTTAAGATAGGAGATCACTGTTACCATGGTTTATGTGATATGAGAGCTAGTGTTAGTGCAATACCCCGTTCTCTATATGATGAAATCAAAGATGAGATTGCACCTGCTGAGTTAGAACCCATTGATGTCACTATTACGCTAGCCAATAGAGACACTATCTGCCCTCTGGGAATTGTGAGAGACGTAGAAGTCGTGTGTGGTAAGATGAAGTATCCTACTGATTTCCTCGTCCTTGGTACTGCACAAGATAGCTTTTGTCCCATCATATTTGGTAGACCCTTTCTCAACACTGTCAATGCTCACATTGATTGCATTAAGCAGACTGTCACAGTAAGTTTCGAGGGTGTGTCTCATGAATTTAATTTCTCCAAGTTTGGAAGACAACCCCATGAAAGAGAGTCGTCTGGTAGGGATGAAATCATTGCTCTTACCTCTATTGTCGTACCTCCTACGGATCCTTTAGAGCAATATCTGCTTGAGCATGAAAATGATATGCATATGGAGGAGAGAGATGAGATAGATAGAATTGCCTTAGAACAACATCCTATTCTCAAGAATAATCTGCATGTTGAACTACTTGGGGATCCTCCCCCACCAAAGGGTGGTCCTGTGTTCGAGCTTAAACAGTTGCCTGATACTCTTAAGTATGCCTATCTTGATGAGAAGGAGATATATCCTGTCATTATTAGTGCTCTCCTCTCAGAGCGCGAAGAGAAGAAGTTACTAAAAACTCTGAGAAAGCACCGCGCTGCTATTGGATATACTCTTGATGATCTTAAGGGTATTAGTCCTACTCTATGTCAGCACAAGATTAAAACCGATCCTGACTTTAAACCAGTTGCTGATCATCAAAGGAGATTAAATCCTAAGATGAAAGAGGTCGTTGGAAAAGAAATATTAAAGCTTTTGGAAGCAAGAATCATTTATCCTATTGCTCATAGTGATTGGGTAAGTCCAGTACATTGCGTACCTAAGAAGGGAGGTATCACCGTCGTTCCTAATGATAGGGATGAACTAATCCCACAAAGGATTATTACCGGCTATAGAATGGTGATAGACTTTCGGAAACTGAACAAGGCAACCAGGAAAGATCATTATCCTTTGTCGTTCATCGACCAAATGCTAGAAAGGCTATCAAAACACACACACTTCTGCTTTCTAGACGGTTATTCAGGTTTCTCGCAAATACCTGTTGCACAATCTGATCAAGAGAAAACCACTTTCACCTGCCCTTTCGGTACCTTTGCCTATAGGCGTATGCCTTTTGGCTTATGTAATGCACCCGCCACCTTCCAAAGATGTATGATGGCTATATTCTCTGACTTTTGTGAAAAGATTGTCAAGGTTTTCATGGATGACTTCTCCGTTTACGGGTCTTCCTTTGATGATTGCCTCAGCAACCTTGACCGAGTCTTACAGAGATGCGAAGAAACCAACCTCGTCTTGAATTGGGAGAAGTGCCACTTTATGGTTAATGAAGGTATCGTCTTAGGACACAAAATCTCTGAAAGAGGCATTGAAGTTGATAAGGCTAAGGTTGATGCAATTGAGAAAATGCCTTGCCCCATAGATATCAGAGGTGTACGAAGTTTCTTAGGTCATGCTGGTTTCTATAGAAGGTTCATTAAAGACTTCTCTAAGATTTCTAGGCCTCTTACCAACCTCTTGCACAAGGATGTTCCTTTTGTTTTTGATGAGGATTGTGAGGAAGCCTTTGAAATACTTAAGAAGGCTTTGATAACCGCACCTATTGTTCAACCACCTGACTGGAACTTGCCCTTTGAAATCATGTGTGACGCTAGTGATTATACTGTTGGTGCTGTTCTAGGGCAAAGAGTTAACAAGAAGTTGAATGTCATTCACTACGCTAGTAAAACTCTAGACAGTGCACAAAGAAACTATGCCACTACGGAGAAGGAATTTTTAGCAGTCGTGTTTGCATGTGAAAAGTTCAGATCCTACATAGTTGACTCCAAAGTCACTATTCACTCTGATCATGCTGCTATTAAGTATCATATGCAAAAGAAGGACGCTAAGCCTAGGCTGATCAGATGGGTTCTCCTGCTACATGAATTTGATTTGCACGTCGTTGACCGAAAGGGTGCTGATAACCCTGTAGCAGATAACTTGTCTAGGCTAGAGAATGTCCTTGATGACCCACTACCAATTGATGACAGCTTTCCTGATGAGCAACTAATGTCATCCGCACTTCACTTAGTGCACTGTGGTATGCCGATTATGCAAACTATATCGTAGCCAAATACATACCACCCAGTTTCACCTATCAACAAAAGAAGAAATTCTTCTTTGATTTGAGACACTACTTTTGGGATGATCCTCACCTTTATAAGGAAGGAGTAGATGGTGTTATTAGATGTTGTGTGACTGGACATGAACAGGGACAGATCCTGCAGAAGTGTCATTCTGAAGCTTACGGAGGACATCATGCTCGAGATAGAACTGCCCATAAGGTATTGCAATCAGGTTTCTATTGGCCCACTCTCTTCAAGGATGCCCGTAAGTTTGTCTTGTCTCGTGACGAATGCCAAAGGATAGGGAACATCAGTAAGCGTCAGGAAATGCCTATGAACTATTCACTTGTCATTGAACCATTTGATGTCTGGGGCTTTGATTATATGGGACCCTTCCCGAGTTCCAATGGGTATACTCACATCTTAGTTGTTGTGGATTACCTTACTAAGTGGGTAGAAGCTATCCCCACTAAAAATGTTGATCACCACACCTCTATTAAGATGCTTAAAGAAGTCATATTCCCAAGATTTGGAGTCCCTAGATATTTGATGACTGATGGCGGTTCACACTTCATTCATGGTGTTTTCCGCAAGATGCTAGCTAAGTATGATGTCAACCATAGAGTTGCATCTCCTTATCATCCTCAGTCTAGTGGTCAATTTGAGTTGAGTAATAGGGAGATCAAGTTGATCCTACAAAAGACCGTCAATAGATCTCAAAAGAACTGGTCAAGAAAACTTGACGATGCACTATGGGCTTATAGGACTGCTTATAAGAATCCCATGGGCATGTCACCGTATAAAATGGTTTACGGTAAGGCCTATCATTTACCTCTTGAGCTGGAACAAAAAGCTTATTGGGCAATCAAAGAGCTCAACTTTGATTTCAAACTTGCCGGTGAGAAGCGGTTGTTTGATATCAGCTCGTTAGATGAATGGAGAGCCCAGGCATATGAGAATGCCAGGTTGTTCAAGGAAAAGGTTAAGAGATGGCACGACAAACGAATACAAAAACGAGAGTTGAATGTAGGTGACTATGTCTTGCTATACAATTCTCGTTTGAGATTCTTTGCAGGCAAGCTTCTCTCTAAATGGGAAGGTCCCTATGTTGTTGAGGAAGTATATCGTTCCGGTGCCATCAAAATCAATAACACGGAAGGAAATTTTCCTAAAGTGGTAAATGGGCAAAGAATCAAGCATTACATCTCTGGTACTCCCATAAATGTTGAGACCAATATCATCAATGTCATAACTCCAGAGGAGTACATAAGGGATGTTTATCAGCCTGTTTCAGACCTTGAAAACGAAGATGTATCTGTTTCGACAAGAAATTGGACTCCGATACTTTTCCAATAGGAAATTTCCTCAGTTTTGGAATTTTTGGAAAATTAGAAAAATAAAAAGCAGTCCGGAGAGCAAACGAGTCAGCCACGAGGGCCCACTCCGCAGCCACCCCCTGGTGGCGGTGGGCAAGCTTGTGGGCACCTCGTGTGCCTCCCGGACTCCGTTTTCTTGCGGAGGACTCCTTCTGGCCCAGAAAAAATCAATATATAGTCGCCCGAAGGTTTTGATCTCCGTATCACGCAGTTTTCCTGTGTTTTCGTTTCGAGCTTGTTTCTGCCGTAGATCTAGATCATCATGACTTCCCCAAACGCTCCTAAGGACGAGATCTTCGAGAAGGTCATCAATCCCTACCTCACGAAAGTGCTGAAACACCCTCAATCTATCAAGATGAGCGAGGGGATGTTGCACATCCGTGATGTTGAGGGGCCTAAGAAGACCGGAAGCATGGAGACGAGGCTCAAAGCAATGGAGCAACAAGTCTTTAAATGCCAAGGAATGGTGGAGCGTGGACTCAACGCCAACCACACGATGAATATGGAGTTCACTAGCAATCACAAGATGTATACCATTGATATTGGGAAACACCTCTCCAGGCTCTACGATAGTGTTGACCAACTTCAGGGCCAGATCTATGACCTGCAGAATCAAAACTGTGAGTATGATTACAGATTTAAATCAATAAGGTTGGCTGCAGATTTGAGGATTCCAGCGACTTGTTCATCCTGCCATGATGGAGCACCTATGCCTTTGAAGACGGAGGATCAGACTACCCCAACAACACCACCATCACCCCCAAAGGAAGACAGCTAAGCATTGGTATGTGCAATCCCCTTCGCTTCTGCCAAGCTTGGGGGAGTTGCCCTGGTATTGTATCACCTTTAAATCTTTTGCTTTTACCATTGTTTTAGTTCTTTCCTTTTCAGTTTTTATTTCTTCTTTTAGAGGAATAAGTCTTTAGTTTTTAGTTTGATTCTTTTTCTTTTTTCTCTCCCCCGATGTATTCGAGCTTACGAGCTATATAATAAAGGGTGTCTTAGTCAAAGGGCTTTGCTTTGTGCCATGATCAAAAGTATGAAAAGAACGATAGCATGAAAGATCATGAGACGATCTTATGGAAAGTGATAACTTCACTTATGACACGTATGATGATTGAAACTTGTTGAGAATAAATCAACATAGACCTCAGTCATTGTTGCAATTAATAAGAAGTAATAAGGAAAGAGAGGTTCACATATAAATATATCATCTTAGACACTTTTTACAATTGTGAGCACTCACCAAACTATTACATGCCTAGGAGTAGATGTTGGACAAGGAAGACAACATAATGAATTGTGTTAGCTTGGTTCCAAACAATGTTATGTGATTAGAGATCCCTTAGCATGTGACGATTGCTTCCACCTCATATTAGCCAAAACTCCCGCACCAAGTAGAGATACTACTTGTGCATCCATAAACCTCCAACCCAGTTTTGCCATGAGATTCCACCATACCTACCTATGGATTTAATAAGATCCTTCAAGTAAGTTGTCATCAGTGCAAGCAATAAAAAGTGCTCTCTAATATGTATGATCTATTAGTGTGTGGAAAATAAGCTTTGTACGAACCTGTGATGAGGAAGACATAAAAGCGACAGACTGCATAATAAAGTTCTTTGTCACAGGAGGCAATATAAAGTGATGTTCCTCCGCACTAAGAGGACACGCATTCAAACCTCAAAAGCGCATGACAACCTCTGCTTCCCTCTGCGAAGGGCCTATCTTGTACCTTTACTTTTTACCCTTGAAAGAGTCATGGTGATCATCACCAATTCCCTTTTTTTTGCCTTTGTCTTGGCTACCGTCACATGCTTGGGAAAGATCTATATTCATATATCAAGTTGGAGTTGAGTACTTATGCTTTATTGTTGTTGACTTTACCCTTGAGGTAAACCGTTGGGAGGCAAAACTATAAGCCCCTATCTTCCTTTGTGTCCAGCTGAAACTTTGACACCATGAGTACCACGTGAGTTGTAACAATCGTGGAAAAAGAAAGAGATGATTGAGTATGTGGGTTTGCCTTACAAGCTCTTATTTGACTCTTTCTGATGTTGTGATAAATTGCCATTGCTTCAATGACTATGGACTATTGTTGGTTACTTCTCGGTAAGGTTTTTGCTTCATGCTTTGCTTTGTGAAGGAATTGTTACTTTCCCATAAGAATCTTTATGATATATTGCTGTTCTATGTGTGATCATGATGCCCTCATGTCTGTATTATGTTTTATCGACACCTTCGTCCCTCAACATGTGGACATGTTTATGGAACTTGGTTTTCTCTTGAGGACAAGCGAGGTCTAAGCTTGGGGGAGTTGATACGTTCATTTTGCATCATGCTTTCATGTTGATATTTATTGCTTTTTGGGCTGTTATATTACTTGTGGTACCATATTTATGCCTTTTCTCTCTTATTTTGCAAGGTTTATTTGAAGAGGGATAATTCAGGCAGCTGGAATTCTGGACTGGAAAAGGAGCAAATCCTAGTCCACTATTCTGCACATCTCCAAATGCCCTGAAATTTTACGTGAAGTTTTTCTGGAATATATTAAAAATACTGGGCGGAAGAAGTACCGGAGGGGGGCCACCAGGGCCCCACAAGCCCCCACTCCGCCACCACCCCTGGTGGCGGTGGGCAAGCTTGTGGGCTGCCTGAAGGCCCACTAGCCCCCCTCTTTTGCTATATGAAGTGTCCTGGTCTGGAAAAAATCAAGAGGGAGCTTTTTCTTGGTTTCGCCGCCGCCACAAGGCGGAACTTGAGCAGATCCAATCTAGAGCTCTGGCATGACGATCCTGCTGGGGAAACTTCCCTCCCGGAGGGGGAAATCGTCGCCATCGTCATCACCAACACTCCTCTCGTCGGAGGGGAGGCATCTTCATCAACATCTTCATCAGCACCATCTCCTCTCCAATCCCTAGTTCATCTCTTGTAATCAATCTTCGTCTCGCAACTCCGATTGGTACTTGTAAGGTTGCTAGTAGTGTTGATTACTCTTTGTAGTTGATGCTAGTTGGATTATTTGGTGGAAGAGTTTATGTTCAGATCCTTGATGCTATTCATTACACCTCTGGTCATGATTATGATTATGTCTTGTGAGTAGTTACTTTTGTTCCTGAGGACATGGGATAAGTCATGTTGAAATAGTCATGTGAATTTGATATTTGTTCGGTATTTTGATATGATGTATGTTGTTTTTCCTCTAGTGGTGTTATGTGAACGTCGACTACATAACACTTCACCATATTTGGGCCTAGAGGAAGGCACTGGGAAGTAGTAAGTAGATGATGGGTTGCTGGAGTGACAGAAGCTTAAACCCCAGTCTATGCGTTGCTTCGTGAGGGGCTCATTTGGATCCACTAGTTTAATGCTATGGTTAGACTTTGTCTTAATTCTTCTTTTGTAGTTGCGGAGGCTTGGGAGAGAGGTTAATCATAAGTGGGATGCTTGTCCAAGTAAGGGCAGTACCCAAGCGCCGGTCCACCCACATATCAAACTATCAAAGTAACGAACGCGAATCATATGAACATGATGAAACTAGCATGACAGAAATTCCCGTGTGTCCTCGGGAGCGTTTTTCCTCCTATAAGACTTTGTTCAGGCTTGTCCCTTGCCGCAAAAGGGATTGGGCCACTTGCTGCACCGTTGCTACTACTTGTTACTTGTTACTCTTTGCTTACTACGTTTCACCTCGCTACACAATCACTTGTTACCGCTACTTTCAGTGCTTGCAGTTATTACCTTGCTGAAATCCGTTTATCAGAGCCTTCTGCTCCTCGTTGGGTTCGACACTCTTACTTATCGAAAGGACTATGATTGATCCCCTATACTTGTGGGTCATCACCGCCCTCCCCCGCGCCCTCCCCTCCCCTCAACCGCGCCGCCCGTGCCAACATCGCCCCTCCCCTCGCTGGCGCCACCACAACGGCGCCCCTATTCCGGCGACACCCCCCACCGCCGCGCCCCTGTAGGTATTTTTCATCTTTTTTTGTTTTTTTCTATTTTTTTCATGTTTAGTTTCATGGTAATTAGTTTGTTAGGTTAGTTACTTAGGTTAGCAAGAAAAAGAAGAAAGAAAAAATGAGAAAGGAAAAAAGAAAAAGAAGAAAAGAATAAGGAAAGAAGAAGGAAAGGAAGAAGGAGAAGAACTGGAGGAGGAGAAGAAAAAAAAGAAGAATAAAAAAAGATAAGAGGAGGAGAAGAAGAAGAGGAAAAAGGAAAAGAAGAAGAAGAGGAAAAAGGAAAAGAAGAAGAAGAAGAAAAAGAAGAGAAAAGCAGAAGACGAACAAGAAAAGGAAGATAAGAGGATAAGAAGAAGAAGAGGAGGAGTAGGAGAAGAAAAAGAGGAGAGCAGGAGAAGAAGAAGAGGGGAAAAAATATTTTCCGACACCCTTACACGACACCTCGAGACCAAAGGAGCGGAGCCATAGTTTTGTAAATTATGAGTTAGGTCATATATTTTCCGATTTTATTAGAAAACACAAAATATTTGTGTTGATCGGATGGATTTACATGTGCGGTTGTTTCGTGCTGTGAGGTCTGGGGTTCGAAGACCTCCCCGTGCGTTCGACGAGCTCTGCCCCTGCGTTCGTGGGTGAGCACAAATGACATCCTCTCCTCCCCCTTTAATTGCTCTGGGTCGGTCTTCGTGCCGATGAAACTTGCTAGATATAGGTACATTAAATTATCAGTATGTGTGACCAGTATGCGTCTCCCGTTCGAAAGGATTATAGTTATAAATATGCATGCATTTGCATATATTTATAACCGTCATTCTTCCGAATTGTCCAAAGTTATCCATGAACAGCCTGAGTATGTGTAGATTGGGTCTGTTTTCACATATGCTCTGTTCTGGATCCGATGAATAATTTCGTCAGTGCCTCCCTGTTGTTCTCCGGATACACATCCTCTGTGTTTATTGCCGAGACGTGTATCAGGAGAACAGCGGGGAGGTGTTGCCGAAATTTTGCGTCGGATCGGGAGCAGAGCATGGGAAAACGAACCCAATCTACACATACTCGGGTGGGATTAGGACCTATCTTTACCTATTAGCGTGTAGGTTGTATGGATGTAATAAAACTCACAAACTTGATTAACTAATGAATATAGATGCTGAATTATATATATATATATATATATTATTGTGTGTTCAGTAGCTAGGCAAGATGAGTGTTCGTGCATGGATGTACACCAGTCACACTAGTCAGAAAGAGATGACTAAAGAATGGTTTACAAAAACCAAGGAGTTTGTGAAAGCCGCATTTGCAAATGGCCAGACAAGAAACTGGTGCCTATGTCATGGGTGCGACAACTATAAAAAGGACAGAGGCTGAAACTTCTACGCCTAGTTATACGGTATGGACATTTCATGGTGAGTCTGCCCAATGCACTACAAATGAGGTGGTTCATCATCGCATCGACGAGCATGGTACCGGTATCAAAGACATGGTGCAACACTTTGATGATGCTCGGGATTCAGACGATGAGATGGAGGAACCTGCAAAGACCTTCTATGAAATGTTGGAGTCTTCAAAACGTCCTCTCCACAAGCACACTGAGGTTTGTCAGCTGGATGCCAATGTACAAGTAATGGCTCTGAAGGCTCAATTCAACTTGGGAAGAGAATGCTACGACGCGATGATGACACTATTTGGACACTTTCTACCCAAAGGCCAGGTCATGCCTGCAAACCTGTACCAGTGGGACAAAATACTTCGTGTACTTAAGATGCCCTATGAGAAGATACATGTGTGTGATAAAGGATGTGCCTTATTTAGGCTTGAGTATGCGGACTTGAACTATTGTCCCATTTGCAAGTCTTCTAGGTATGTTGTGGTAGACAACGGTATGGGTGAGAAGAGCCAGACCCAAATCATAGTTAATGTTCATCGGTATATTCTAATCATACGAAGGCTTCAACGTCTTTTCATGGTCGAAGAGACGCCAGACAGATGACGTGGCACAAATTGGGCAAAAGAACCGAACTAGATGCAGATGGGAATAAGATGGCGGTACACACATCGGATGGGGAAGCATGGAAGCACTTCGATGCATTACATCCGGATAAAGTGGAAGATCCAAGGCATCCTCGAGTCTGCGTTGCCACAGATGGGTTCAATCCCTTTGGTATGATGGCAACTCAATACAGTAGTTGGCCTATATTTTTCATTCCACTCAATCTCCCCCGGGAACAGATTATGCAAAGAAAGAACATATTACTGACGTTGATAATTACAGGGCCCAACTATCCGAATAAGAATATGAATGTGTACATGCAGCCTCTTAAGGATGAATTGCAAGAAGCTTGGGATAATGGGGTCAAGACATGCGATGCCGCTAGAAACGAAAACTTCAAAATGCATGTCTGGTACATGTACTCGATGCATGACTTGCCGTCATATGCGCTATTCTCTAGCTGGTGTGTGCACGGAAGGTTCACGTGCCCCAAATGCAAGGCAGCTCTTCAATTTCATTGGTTGCAGGCGGATCGGAAGTATTCTTGCTTTGACTTGCATAGGCATTTCCTGGATCCTGGCTATCAGTTTAGAAAAGACAAGAAGAACTTTACCAAAGGAAAAGTTGTCAAAAACTCGACACCACCTGCGTTGAGAGGCCAACAGATCCTGCATCAGTTAAACGCTCTCGAGCCTGATCCAAAGTGACCAGGGTATTTCAAGGGGTATAGTTCAAAACACGCCTAGACTCACAAGACATGCTTCTGGGATCTGCCTTACTTCAAATACCTACTTCTTCCACACAACATCGACATGATGCACACTGAAAAGAATATCAGAGATGCCATTTTTGGTACATTGTTCGACATAGATGGGAAGTCAAAGGATAATCCTAAGGCTAGAGTCGATCAAGAGACTCTATGTCATAGACCATTATAAAACATGCGACAATCGAAAGGAAAGCAGAACTGGTTGAAGCAAAGGCATGGTTCAATCTTGGAAGGCCAGTTATGAGGGAAATTAACTTGTGGGTAAAAATGCACTTGATGTTGCCCGATGGGTATGCAGGGAATCTAAAGAGGGGAGTGAGCCTTGGAAAATAGAATATATTTGGTCTCAAGAGTCATGATTGGCACATATGGCTTGAGCGGGTAATGTCGGTGATGTTACGTGGCTTAATTCCTGAGGATGAATGGCTAGTACTAGCATACCTGAGCTATTTCTTCCGTGTTCTTTGTGCGAAAGAACTATCGCCTGGCGTGGTAGATGACATGGAAGAGTTGGTGCCAGAGTTGCTCTGCAAGTTAAAGAAGATCTTTCCACCGAGCTTCTTTAATCCAATGTAGCATTTGATTTCACATCTCCCGACCGAGGCAAGATTGGGCGGTATCGTGCAGAATCATTG